>NC_045427.1:355335025-355977525 GCF_902635505.1 Sarcophilus harrisii
GTATTCCCTACTGGCCTTCTTCTGATCTCATCTGGAACATTTTGTTCAGTTCCAAGGAACCACATTTTAGGAAGGATATTGACAAACTGGAATTCATCCAGAGGATTCTGGTGCCCCAGAAACATTGTATACAAGGATTGATTGAAGGAGCTGGAGGTATTTACTGTGGAGGAGAGAAGACTTCTGAGGAGCATGACAGGTTTCTTCAAGTATTTGAAGGATTGTCATGTGAAAGAAGAATTGGATTTGTTATGCAATGAGTGGTGGGTGGAAGTTTGTAGAGGCAGATTTGGGCTTAAGTTGAAAGGAAAAACTTCCTAATTGAAGCCATCCCAAAGTTAAATGAACTACCTTGGGCTCTCCATCTCTAGCGATTCTAGAGGAGGCTGGATGATCACCAGTCAGGGATTTTTAAAGAATAGATTTAGACTTAGAAGGAACTTTAGAGGTCATGTAGTTTGATGCTCCTGATGAAGAAAGTGATTTTGTAAAGGCAATTCCTGTTCAGATGCAGTTTGAACTAGATGGCTTCTGAGGTCCCTTCTATCTCCAATCTCTAAGATCCTGTGATTCTGTGGGTGCTTAGCAAATGCCTCTACACCCTTGAGGACTCAAACTGACACGTCACTAAGGCTGATGAACAAAATATAGGTTGGTTCCTGGTGATAAACTGCAAACAACTAGGTTTGTGAATCTGAGAGGCAATTATCTGTAATGAGTTACCCACTCATCTCTCCTCCACTGATATCTTACAGGGAGAGGCTGCAGGTGGCTGACACTCAAAACAGGCACTGTGGGACTCCCACTGGGTGTATGTAGAGCTAAGAGCTAATCTATTGTTGAAGGAAGAGATGAGGTGTTTATGAGGATTAAGCATGGGATTGGAAAAATCAACCAGCTAGTTTTAGGATTTTAGGATTCAGCTGCAAAGAAACCTTCAAGATTACTCATTCAGGATGATTGTTGGAGGGGATGTGGGAAAACTGGGACATTGATTCATTGTTGGTGGAGTTGTGAACGAATCCAACCATTTTGGAGAGTAGTTTGGATCTATGCTCAAAAAGTTATCAAACTGTGCATACCCTTTGATCCAGCAGTGTTACTACTGGGATTATATCCCAAAGAGATTATAAAGAAGGGAAAGGGACCTGTATGTGCACGAATGTTTGTGGCAGCCCTTTTTGTAGTGGCTGGAAACTGGAAACTGAATGGATGTCCATCAGTTGGAGAATGGCTGAATAAATTGTGGTATATGAAAATTATGGAATATTACTGTTCTGTAAGAAATGACCAACAGGATGATTTCAGAAAGGCCTGGAGAGACTTACACGAACTGATGCTGAGTGAAATGAGCAGGACCAGGAGATCATTATATACTTCAGCAACAATACTAGATGATGACCAGTTCTGATGGATCAGGCCATCCTCAGCAACGAGATCAACCAAATCATTTCTAATGGAGCAGTAATGAACTGAACTAGCTATACCCAGAAAAAGAACTCTGGGAGATGACTAAAAACCATTACATTGAATTCCCAATCCCTATATTTATGCACACCTGCATTTTTGATTTCCTTCACAAGCTAATTGTACAATAATTCAGAGTCTGATTCTTTTTGTACAGCAAAATAATGTTTTGGTCATGTATACTTATTGTGTATCTAAGTTATATTTTAATATATTTAACATCTACTGGTCATCCTGCCATTTAGGGGAGGGGGTAGGGGGGTAAGAGGTGAAAAATTGGAACAAGAGGTTTGGCAATTGTTAATGCTGTAAAGTTACCCATGTATATATCCTGTAAATAAAAGGCTATTAAAAAAAAAAAAAAAAAAAAAAAAGATTACTCATTCAGAACTTGGCCACAGGATTTATAGTTGGAAGGAATCTTGAAGTTCATCTCATTTACTCTTTCACTTTATAGATGAGAAAGCTGAAACCCAAAGAGAATATGATTTCCCCCTAAAATTGGTCACACAGGTAGTAAGCAGAAGAAGAATTTAAACTTAGGCCATCTGATTTCAAATCCACCAGTCTTGTCATCACCATATTGCAAGGCCCATCAGTTGAATTCATCTTTGTTAAAATAATGACTATGGTTTTAGCTGCTGCAGGGGAGTGTCTGTTCTTCATAAGCCTACGGCTGTATCTGTATCAAAGAAGCTCTTTTTGGGGCAAAAATATATAGGTCTGGAGATTCATGACTCAAGTCTCCAATATTTATGATGTACCTAAGCCAACCCATTGATCTCAATGTGGGTCATTATGCTCTGAATGAGTAATCTCTCACATTTCTATAATTCTTTACTGTGTGTTTGCTCTGCCTTTTTTTATCTTTCATACATACATTTGATCATTTGCTTGTGAGGAAAGGCAGATTTTTTTTAAATTTATAAAACTGTAAACTTTTATTATGTACAGCTTGGTTTCCCCATACACACACACATATATATATATATATATATATATATATATATATATATATATATATATACAGGTTTTTTGCTGTTTCTTTGTATAATTCAAATTTAACATGGTAGTTCTGGTACTGTCCTGCTTGTTTGTATTCTCTATTGAACTTCATTCTGATCCCTTCTGTTTATTTTTAAATGAATATTTGTCATTCTTTATTTTTAATACCCTTTTGTTTTTCCAAATATATGCAAAGATAGTTTTTAAATGTTCATCTTTGCAAAACCTCATGTTCTGAATTTTCCCTCCTCCTAACTACCCTTCTCATATACAAAAAGCAATCCAATATAGGTAAAACATGTGCAGTTCTTCTAAGTATTTCCATATTTGTAATGCTGCACAAGAAAAATAAGACCAAAAGTTGAAAGAAAAAAAGAAAAAAAAAACCAAGCAAATAAAAAAATATGAAAATAATATGCTTTGAACCACATTCAGTCTCCATAGTTCTCTCTCTGGATGTGGATGGGTTCTTTCCATTTACTGGAAGTCTATTGGAATTGCCTTTAATCACCTCATTATTGAAAAGATCCTCTATTTTTTGCTGCTGTGTACAATGTTTTCTTGGTTCTACTCACTTCACCCACCATCAGTGGCAAGGCAGAAATTATAATGCCTATTATATAGTTGGAGAAAGTGTAGTCACATGCCTAAGATTATATTGTTGCCAGGAGTCAAACTCAAGTGCTTTGACATTTAGTACAGTCTTTTATCCACTATACCAAACTGTTTTCTAGGTTCATGGGATCATTTGTCAGGGGTTCTTAACCTGGGGTCTGTGAACTTTTGTTTCCCCAAAAATAGGATGTTCCTAAAGTCTTAATTTCTGGTGTTCCAAAATTTGGGGCAATTTTAAATTAATTAAACTTAAAACTGTACTAGATCTTTTGATAAACTTTTTATTATAATTGGTTTTCTTTTAATACTGTACATTTCATTTAATGCATTTAAAAACATGCTTCTGAGAAAATGGGTTTTATCAGATTACCAAAGGAGTCCATGACCCCCAAAAGATTTGGAAACCCTGATCTAATCCCTAATTTCACAGTTGAAAAATGTAATTAAGTGGGACAATGATAGGTGTATTGTTTGAGAGTCACCCTTTTGGCTAGATAATGACAATAGCTACAAGTTTTTGAAAGAGGTGATTCTCTATTACCAGTGTTCTTGACATAATCAGAAGAAATAAGAAAGCATTGTGAAGGGGAAAGTTTTTTTGGGGAAAAAAACTTGCCGCCATCTATATTAATTTATCAATACAATACAATATTTGTGAGTTTCTCTAAGACTTCAAAGAAGGGAGAGATCACTAAGATCACTGGAGAATGTTAGAGTCATGAGAGAGAAAGGTCTTTATATCTTGGATGATTTTGGAAGAATGGTAAAATGTTCGTTGATTGAAACAAATTTCAATTGGTTTGAAATAGGGAAAGTGATTTTCAGAAAATAAAGGGAACTTCTCACTTCTTGATTATTTGACGATGATGAATTAGAAAGGCTAAATTTCTTATGTGGCTTGTGGAATGACTTAGGATCAAGGCACATCAGCATTAGGAGAGACTCCAGAGTCCACTTAGTCCAATCTGTATCTAAATAGAAATTCTGTCTATAAAATCTCTGATAAGTATGTATCCAAAATTTAATTGAAGATTTCCACTGTCTCCAAAAACAAGCCATTGCACTTTTGGATAGTTCTAATTGCAAGAAGTTGTTTCTTAGTAAAACTTAATAAAATTCTCTCACTCTGGAACTTCTGTTGTGCTCCTTGAAGCCAAGCAAAACTAAAAAACAAAAATACAAAAAAAGCTAATACTTTTTCACAGGACAAATACATGATATGCAAATACTGATGTAACTCTACAGTCAGTGACTCCCACCTAACAGAAAGGCTATACATACATTATTGTAGACCACTCAATTCTTTGACTTGTTGCTTCCACTCAGGGGCAATCTAGATACTACTGGCAGTTCCCAACTTCTCCCCCTTAGAGGCCTTGAGAAACATCCAAAATCAAAGGATTTCAAATTATAAGAACAGCTTTATCTGTTTAATAAAGGATCCTGAAAGGACTTTCAAACTGACTTTAAAAAGTCAAGAGGTCTCTCCTATTCAATGAGCAACTAACTACCCAAGGACCTATTATACCACCCCTATAGCTTGTTTCTTACTATCTAAGGTGGGCCCCAACAAAGGCGAAGGGCCTATGATCTCTTAGAATCAAGGACTTTCCCTACTTCTAGTGGATTAACCCTCCCCTGCCAAGATGTATGCAGTCCCTGTAATTTATAGCAAGGAGGCTCCACCAGCTCCCTTCAAATTCAGGGAAGACTTTTCCTATCCCCCTTGACTCTAGTGCTTTCCCTCTTTTGTATTACCTCCAATTTATCCAGTCTAGATCTTGTTTGTATATAATTGTTTATAAATTAGATTTTGAGCTCCCTGAGAATAGGGACTATCTCTTGCCTTTCTTGTATCCTGAGCACTTAGCACAGTGCCTGGCACATAGTAGGTGCTTACCAAGGGCATGACTAGTGTTCTTTGCCATATTGTTCCTTTACTGGAATCTGCCTTCAGATTCTGACCTTCTCTCAGATGATTCTTTGGCAGGTTTTTTTCTCTAATCTTGTCCCGAAAGGTGTTCTTTTCTAGATTCCATTGTGATTCCCAGATAAGTTGCTTGCTATTCTTTGGCCTCTTTTCTAGTCTTTATTCCCTAGAAACAGCATCTAATTCTCAAGCAGAAACAATTCTTTGAGATGATTACCGATGATTACCTACCAGTTTTTACGAGTATTCCTTCTCTCAGGGCCAGAATGGTTCCAGGTTAGTCTTTTACCATTTACCATCTTCCAGACAAAAGGTTTCCCCAAAACTGAATGGATGTCCATCAGTTGGAGAATGGCTGAATAAATTGTGGTATATGAATATTATGGAATATTACTGTTCTGTAAGAAATGACCAACAGGATGATTTCAGAAAGGCCTGGAGAGACTTACACGAACTGATGCTGAGTGAAATGAGCAGGACCAGGAGATCATTATATACTTCAACAACAATACTATATGATGACCAGTTCTGATGGACCAGGCCATCCTCAGCAACGAGATCAACCAAATCATTTCTAATGGAGCAGTAATGAACTGAACTAGCTATGCCCAGAAAAAGAACTCTGGGAGATGACTAAAAACCATTACATTGAATTCCCAATCCCTATATTTATGCACACCTGCATTTTTGATTTCCTTCACAAGCTAATTGTACAATATTTCAGAGTCTGATTCTTTTTGTACAGCAAAATAACGTTTTGGTCTTGTATACTTATTGTGTATCTAATTTATATTTTAATATATTTAACATCTACTGGTCATCCTGCCATCTAGGGGAGGGGGTGGGGGGGTAAGAGGTGAAAAATTGGAACAAGAGGTTTGGCAATTGTTAATGCTGTAAAGTTACCCATGTATATATCCTGTAAATTAAAGGCTATTAAATAAAAA
Source organism: Sarcophilus harrisii (assembly GCF_902635505.1). Lineage (NCBI taxonomy): Eukaryota > Metazoa > Chordata > Mammalia > Dasyuromorphia > Dasyuridae > Sarcophilus > Sarcophilus harrisii. Next base: position 355,340,990 of record NC_045427.1, read on the forward strand.
AAATAATTTAAATGAATATTGATGCAAAAAAAACCAAAACAAAACAAAACAAAACAAAAGGTTTCCCCAAATGGTTATAAAAATGCTTCACTCCTGGGATGGTTCGACAGATTTCTCAGCCTCTCACTCTGAAACAGCTTAAGAAGAATTCATTACTATTTATCTTTTTTCTCCTCCAATAACCAGAAGGTGAGCCTATGTAGTTCATTCCCATCTTTCCTTTTCTTCTTCAAAAACTGAAGGTTGTACAGATTGTCTTGAGTTGCTTCTGTGAATTTCTCTAAAAAGGAAGAGGGAATATGGAAGAGGAGGAAATGAGAAAGGGAATCTATGACTACTAGTAGATACTCCCAGCTGTTTGCCTTAGTTTCATCATCTGTAAAATGAGCTGGAGGGAGAAATGGAAAACTACTCCAGTATCTTTGCCAAGAAAACCCCAATGGGGTCAGAAATAGTTGAAAAACAACTGAGCCATCACCACTACCATCACCATCACCATCACAGTGGACAGGAAGAAAAACTTAGAAATTGCCTGTAGAAATCCTGCTCAATTGAGGTTATTTAATCCTGAACCTGAAGTTTACAGAAGCTACAAGAACAAAATTCTCATACTGTGATAATTTTGGTTCCTCTATTCACTAGGTGGGACAAAGAGCTGTCCTGTTCTTTTAATAATGAGTAGCCTGCTTCTCAGAGGCAAGGTCAGGAAAATCTCAAGTGTTTATCATCCTATATATGAGATAAGAGCAAAACTTGGAGTCTTCCTTTTTTGTCTTGATTACTAGTATACCTTTCTTCCTCCAACTATCCTTCCTTTTCTTCTGTAGTCTTTACCTGTTACATCTTTATTCACATTGGTCATTCAAAGAAGAAAAGATTCCAGAACTGTCTAAATGTTTCTGAAACTTTTTTTTCTCTCTTTTCTTTTCCTTAATCTTTCTACCTTAAGCAGTATGTAGGAAGAATATGGGTAAAAGAAGACCTGGGTTCAAGTTCTGGCTTCCTTCTTAAAAAACTGGTGACCATGGGGAAATTACTTCACCTGTTTGAGGCTCATTTTCCTAATTTGTAAAATGGAGAGAATGATGCACAGAGGTAATTATTGAACCCATAGACATTTATGAGCTTTTTTTTTTTTTTTTTTTTTTTTTTTTTTTTGATGAGGAAATTGGGGTTAAGTGATTTGCTCAGAATTACACAGCTAGGAAGTGTTAAATGTGTGAGGCTGCATTTGAGCTCAGGTCCTCCTGACTCCAGGGCAGGAGCTCCATCCACTGCACCATCTAGCTGCCCCCAAGGTCTCCAATTTAGTACAGAGAGGGAAGAAGGCCAAAGGACAGAGCCCTACGGGACATCCAGGATTAATGGGTGTGACCTAGGTGAAAATCTAGCAAGAAAGACAGAAACGGATTAGTAGGCAGAAAACCAAGAGAGAGTAGAATCATAAAATCTTAGAGAAAAGAGAATACTTAGGGAAAGAGAGTGGCTGACAATGTCCAAGACTACAAAGGGGTTAAGAAGGAAGAAAAGAGCCCTTGGATCTGTCATTTAAGAGATCATTGGGGAGCCTCTAGGTGGTGCAGTGATCAGGAGGATCTGAGTACAATGACACTAGCAGTGTGATACTAGGCAAGTCACTTAATCTCAAATTGCCTCACCCCCATCTCCCCCTCACCCCTCCTCAAAAAAAAAAAAAAAAAAAAAAAAAAAAAAAAAAGAGGGAGAAATCTTTAGTAACTTTGGAGAGAACAGTTTCAGTGGAATGATGAGACCAAAAAGCCAAACTGCAGAATTAAGAAGGGAGTAAAAAGAAAGCAAGTAGAGACTTGGGCAATGCCTGAACCAAGTTATGGTATATAAATATAATAGAATACTATTGTTCTATAAGAAATAATGAGCAAGAGGATTTCAGAAAAACCTGGAAAAACTTACATGAATTGATGCTGAGGGATGTGAACAGAACCAGGAGAACATTGTACACAGTAATAGCCACATTGTGTGGATGATCAACTTTTGATAGACTTTGCACTGCATTGCTTCTGCAGTATGAATCTAAGACAATTCCAAAAGACTCATGATGGAAAATGCTATTTACATCCAGAAAAAGAGCTATGGAGTCTGAATGTGCATGAAAGCATGTTATTTTCACATATTTGTTTTTCCTTTTTCTGATTTTTCACAACATGACTAATGTGGAAATAAGTTTAATATAATTGTACATGAATAACCTATATCATATTGATTGCCGTCTTGAGGAGAGAGAGGAGAAAAAAGAGAAAGAAGCGGGGGGGGGGGAAGGAAATCAAAATATTATAAATGTAAATGTTGAAAACTAATAAATAAAATTTTAAAACTGGAAGCTCAAATAACCTTGCTTCATAAGCAGAAGAGACCTTGGACCTAGGGATCTGAGGACCTATGGCAGTCACCCTTTTCTGGTCCCCATATCTTCATCTGGCCAATGAGAACATTAGATTGGTTGTTTTTCAGATACTTTCCTAGCTCTAAACCCTATATAATCCTAAACTTGAGAGAAGAGATTTCCTTTTTTTTTTTTTTTTTTTTTTTTTGTATCTCTAACACAGCATTTGTTGATGGATTGATTACTGACTCTGAACCAAAATAAAAAGCATTTAACATGTGATGATTGCTAAAGAATGTGGGAGAGACAGTAGTTAGAGCATCTATCTCTTATCTGTATTCAGGAGGACCCGAGGTCAAATTTGACCTCAAGACATTTAACACTTAACTAACTGTGTGACTCCTATACAAATTACTTAACTCTCTAATCACCTTATGCCAAAAAAGAAAAAAGATTGTGGGACTTGGTGTCAGAAGGTCTGGCTTTGAAATCTGGCTCTGATTCCACTAAACAATGTAAGCCTGAGGCGAGGCGTCATAAACTCTCTGAGCCAGTTTCTTTGTCTATAAAGTAGGAATAATGTTGACATTACCTTCTACAAAGAATTGTTATGAAGAAAGGTTTTGTAGACTTTAAATTGTCATAGAAACGGAAATTACCTTCATTGATAATGGTATTACTAATTATTAATCACCAATAGTATTAATAACTCTAACCATAACTAACTTCTAATTAGTTCCTAGGTTGGATCCTCGATGAGTCATTTAACCTCTGTTTGCCTCTATTTCTGCAACTGTAAAATGAGGATTAAAAATCACACCTGCTTCCATGGGTTGTTGGGAGAATCAAATGAGATATTTTATAAAGTGTTTATCACATAGTAGGTACTATATAAATGTTTATTCCCTCTCTTCCTTCATCATTCCTACTTCGGTCAGTTTATTAATCTTTCTGATCCTTGATTATTATTTATAAAATTAATAGCATTTGGGAAATGGTGGCACAAGATAGAAAACTGACCCTGAAATCAAGGAGTCCCAGGTTCAATTCAAGTCAAGTCTCTGGCATACAATGGCCATGTCATTTTGGGTAAGGTCCTTCTCAAGTTCAGACAACTTTCTTAAGACTGCAAAAGCTACAGAGCAGATTTGGATCTGCCTTGGTGTAAAAAGGGAGTTATACCAGTGAAATTGCAGGTCTAGTCTAAAAAAAAAAAAAAATAACATTTTCTTTATAGTGTTGTTCTAAGCATCAAATGAGATGATTTATATAAAGAACTGCAAACAGGAAGCACTGAATAAATGTGGGTTATTATTAATAACAATAATTATCTTAATTATAAGGAGAAGCAAAGTTCTGTCTCTGACACATGGTAGTTCTTTGACACTGGACAACTCCCTAAGACTCATGTGAGAGAAAGAGTCAACCTGTAGAAAGAATATCTCCATCTTCATCTTTACTGTCAGTCAAATCTCCAGTCCAGTCCCTATCCCTAATATATGTGGCCATTGCTAATCCAGCCTCGGGGTGGCACCCTCACATCAGAATTTTGTCCCCTGGTTCAAGGCAGGAGAATGGGATGCTCCACAATAGCCAGTAGAGGTCCACAAGGATCCAGAGATACCTACCTTTAAAAAGGAAGGTGGCTCTGAATCTAAAGTGTCAAACAAGTCTTTGAAGGGATTCTGGAAGTTTTTAGTAGGTGAGGTTCTGAATTTCTTTTTGTGAAGGGAGATGTAATACTAGAGGAAAAGAGGGAGGGAGGAAGGGAGGGAGACAGGAAGAGGAGGAGGAGAAGGAAAAAAGAAGCAGAGAGAAGAATGAGAAGAAAAGTAGGAGGAAGAGGAGAAGCAGCAGGATTTAGGAGAAACCATGTCTCTCCTCTCCTTCGAGTTTTTAGGGATTATCTAGCTCAGTCCTTCATTTTACATGGGAAAGATCATATAGCTGCTGTCAGAACTGGGACTACAAATCACATCACCTTACTCCTAATTTTGGATTTTTCCCTCCCATTACCTAATAATTGCCAGGATAATCACCACCACTACTACCATTACCCAAGCTCACATTTCTATTCTTTTAATGGCTTTTCCCAATATCTCTGAAAGGTAGGTAGGGCAGAATTTATTCCCATTTCACAGATGGGAACAGAGAACTCAAACCTGGGTATTCTGCTTTCATGTCCATCATTCTTTTTTGCTGACTCTCAGATGTCAGAGGTGGAAGTGGCCTAGTCCAATAACCTCATTGTCCAGATAATGAAACTGAAACTGAAATTTCCAGATAATGAAATTGATGTCCAGAAAAGATTCAGTGACAGAATCAAGACTGCATTCCAGATCTCCTGACTCCCATGCCAGAGCTTATTCTCCATTAGAACATAAAATGTCAAAGCCTTGGAGAATATTTAAACTAATTCTCCCATTTTGAGTCCCAGTGTGGGGAGGCAATTAATCTGAAGTCACATAGCCGGTGAGTGGTTGAGCCCTCAGCCCAGGAGATGGCCAGACCAGACATTTTTAGCTCACTACCTTGCCTCCACACTGCTGCTTGGAATGTGGGCCTGGTTATTTCTGAGCCCTGAGAGAGGCACTCCTACTGATGCTGATTCCATAAGAGAATGCCTCTCTTCATTAATTCTGTCCTGCCCTGGACTTTCACAGCCAAGGTGGCTGAACAGCTGTTTAGGTCTCTCAAGATAGGATGGAGGGTGGGTGGGAGGTGCATTTCAAAACATGAGACTTGAAGGGGAAAGAAAATGCCCACAGCCTGTGATTACACTGTTCTCTGTTCCTTAAGGAGGATCTTAAAATGGCCCATAGTTTTCATTAATAAATTGCTATTCCTGAAGGGAACCTCAGATGACATCTAGTACAAATCCCCTCATTTTTCTACAGAGGTTCTGGTCATGCAGATAATTAGTATTGAAGGCACAATTTGAACCCAGATTCTCTGATTCCAGAGTCAGTGGTTTTTCCACTGTATCATAATGGTATTTTTTTAATTAATTTTTTTTTTTTTTGGTGACAATTGGAGATTAAGTGACTTCCTCAGGATCACACAGCCAGGAAGTATTAAATTTCTAAGGTCAGATATGAACTCGGGTTCTCCTGACTTCAGGGCTGGTGCTTTATACACTACACCACCTAGCTGCCCCCTACCATAATGACATTTAAAGCTTAGGTTCTACCTCCTTTTTTCAGATATCCTAGAGGCAGCTGGGTGGCATAGTAGTGGATAGAATGCTGGGCCTGGAGTCAGGAAGTTTAAATCCAGTCTCAGATACATAGAGACTGTACCCTGCACAAGGCATTTTACTTCTATTTGTCAGTTTTATTGACTGTTAAATAAGGATAATAACTATCCATCCCACACAGTTGTTGTGAGGATCAAATGAAATATTTTTAAAACACTTAGCATAGTTCCTCCCTTCCTTTCTGTCTTATTACACATTACTACTCACACACTCTACATCAAATCAAACTTGCTGTTTGCCTACTTAATAGTCTACACATGCATCCTTTGATGATTTGTCCATTTGGGCACAGACTGTCCCCCAGGCCTACAATGTTCTTTTTCCTTTTCTCTATTTTTTGCAACCCTTAGGACCCTTTAAGGCTCAGCTCAAGGACCACCTTTTACAAGAAAAGTTACAAAGTAACTTTTCTAGTTACTTTATTATCTTTATCACAGTATATTTTTTGCTTATTCACCCTCTTATTTACTTGTTTATGGAGTGTGTTATATTTCCCCAGTAACAAGTAGTGAAAATTACTTTTGATTGACTCTCATCTTTGAATCTGATGTCTGATGTTTAATGAATGTTGAGTGAATGATTAAAATTATAACAGCTCATTCATTGTCAACTGCCACTTCTGCTACAAGGGCCTGCATGTATTTCCATTGCTTAGTGCAGTGCCTGGTGCTTAATAAAAAGGTTTGTTGAATGATTGACTAAAGAGTAGATGGAAAAAATGAAGGAATAGTGGAAGCAAGAGCTAAAGAATGAAGTTAAAACACACGGGAAAAACTTGAAAAGAGAATAAACAACTTAGAACACAAGCTGGAGGACCTTGTTCATGTGTCCTTTCAGTTGATACTTGAAAAACAGAGAAGATGATGGATCCAATAACCAATAAGAAATATTAGAAAAAATTCAAAGACTTACAAGACCAGAGGGATCTTCCCTTCCCTACATATTTTCATTTGTAATTTTTTCTCTGCATACTTTGTGTCCTCACATCATTTTTGCCAAGAGTTGCTGCAATGTTCCTATTATTGGTTGCCTTCATTTTCAATGTCTTGACTCCTGTGCTGCATTGTGGAATATAGTGGAATCCTAGATCCTTGGGAGTTAAAAAAAACTTAATTTCTCTCTAGTCAATAGCCTGCCACTTAGTAACCCCATAATCTTGGAGAAGTCACTTCCCCTCTCTTGACCTTAATGTTTACCTCTGTGAAATGCAGGCAATGTCAATCAATAAACATTAAGTTCCCACAATGTGCCTAGTATTGTGCTGAACACTGGAGATACAAATACATAAAAGAAAGATAGTCCTTTTCCTCAAGGAGTTCACTATTGAGAAAGATGGCATGCAAAAGGAAGTTGAAAGGCAGTATAGGGGGAGAAAGGGAAGGTACCCCCTTTAAGGTCATGAAAGAGAAATTCAAAAGAAGACACCTGGGTGTCCTCCTCAAATGAATTTGTTCAGTGGTTTTGTTTAAATGCTTTTCCCCCTCTTTTTTAATCTTTATTACAAGAGAAGGCTTGCTGAGTGGGGGAGGGAAGAGGGGGTTGTAGTCAAAAGGGATACAAAAACAAAAGGCATCAGTAAAATAAGATTTTAAAATAAGCATTGATTTAGTGAATAAATTCAAAATAGAAGACAGATACCTTCTGAATAATCAAAGAAACGAAATTATGCCCATTGTTCTTTTGACATGGAGGAGCAGTGGTAAGCTAGAACAAATATTGAATTAGGAGCCAGAATATTTGGATCTTGTCCTTGTCTTGCCTCCTACCAGCTAAGTAACCTTGAGTCAATAAGGTCATCTCTCTGACTTCACTTTCTTCCTATGATAATGATCCCTGCCCTGACTCCTTCCTGGGTAACTATGAAGATAAAATGAATAGATTGAGATGTACTTTGAGAAGTTAAAAAGCTTGGCCCAAATCTCAAGTATTGTTATGGTAACTCCCTAGGGGTGGCCTTGAAATGATGGGGAAACTATGATAGTTCACTTGGCACTCTATATATCTGATCTCTTATTATTGGCCCAATTCCAGGGCCTTTATTTTTTTCCTCTTCTCAGATGGATGATATTTTCTGAAAATCTACATATGAGAGGCTCTGATCTTAAAGGGTTGAGACTAGAGAAGAAAGGAAAGGGGAAACTATAGAAGAGGAATGGTGTCAATCCTGGAGGAGAGGATTACAAAGGCTTTATCTCCATTATACATCAGAAAAATGTATTTGAAAAATGTCTAATGAAAGATTTCAAGAGCTTCCTTGCTTAGCCTGATAAACAGGTTACCCGTCAGAAACAGGAAAAACATAGGAGAGTGAGGAGACATAGAAAGAGATGAATAAAAGAAGAAAAAGAAGAGGAAGAGGAAGAAGGAGGAGAAAGAAGAAGCAGAAGGAGGAGAGACAAAGAAAGAGAGGTTATGAATGAGAGAGGGAGAGATCCAAGAAAAGAGACAAAAAGAGAGGAAGGAAGGAAAAAAGATAAAAAGAGGAGAGAGAGAAGAGAAAAGAGAAGAAAAGGGGAGAGAAAAGATGACGAGAGAAAAAGGATTAGATAAATAGGTAAAGAGAGAAAATGACAGGGTGGAAAGAGAAAGAGAGAGATGGAAACGAAGAGACAGAGAGAAAGGGACATAGAGAAAGGGACAGAGACAGAGGACCAAGATGAGATGGGGAGATGGAGGAGTGGGAAATGGGGAGGGGTTACTTTGAGCTATAAAAAGCCCTGCCCCAGGAGCAATCATTGACTTGGGTTTTACATACATTTAAGAGACAAACTGACTAATGAGTACTTTAAAAAAAAAAAAAAGATATTGATATCTTTTGTTTTTATATCACCTTAATTTCCAAATATAATCTTCCCCTCTCCCCACGCCATCTCTTATAACAAAGAATTAAAAAAAAAAAAAAAAAAAAAAAAAAAAAGTAGGGGGATGTTCCATACCTATCGTTCTCTCTTCTTCAGGGCCAACTTTGTTTTTTTTTCTTTTAATAATTCTTCTGCATTATTTGTACTGGGTGAATAAAAATAGGAATTGGTTTTAGGATATTGATATATCCTTTTGTACAGTTTCCAAGACTTTCTGAGAGGGAGTGGTGAGCCAAAAAAGTGAAAAGATCCTTCTAAATGTATCTAGATCCTTCATGTTGTGAGGGTCTCTGAAGAGATTATACCATCAACATCACATAATTATTCTAAAAGATCATCTAATAACAGTATATATTTATACAATACTTCACATTCATTATCTCACCCTTCAGTCTAAGCAATTTCTGTTTAGAGAAGCTTCCAAAAGTCTTGAAAGGAAACAATGCAGAATATTTTAGAGAATTCTGGGATGCTTTATTGGATAACTCCGTATCTCCCTCTTTCCTCACACTCTGTGCCTCCTCTATTCAAACACTACCACGACCTGTTTCCCTCTAACAAAAGCAAAAACAAAAATGAAAAAACAATTTGAGATTTTTATTGAAGCACCCCTTACACCTGTGGTTGCTATCATTTTATCCATTATTCATATTTGTTCAGGGAAGAATGCCTGAGGAGGAATTCAGGGGCTGAGTCAAAAGGCAGTTGAGGCTTTTTGGATGCTCTGAAATGTCTTCCCAGATTTCTAAAGCCTATTGAAAACCATTTGACTTTATTACCAGGTCAGAGTGGGGGAAAAGAAGATGGTGTACTATATTGCTATGACAATCCCTAAAGACTGACCTTCCATGCCTACCTGTCCAGGTCAATGTATGCATAGAATCAAAAGCAAATATGGCTAATCTTCCATGGCATGCAGCTTTACCTCCCACTATCTGACCTGTCTGCCCTGATGCTGCCTCTTTTCTCTATCTGAAACTATACCTCTGATCTACCTGGCCTCTATCAGCTATGTACCCATTTTCAATAGTTCATTCACTTAACTATGAAACTCTCACCAAAATATGTATTTATTTTATGACAGGAAAGAGCAATCTGGGTTAAGTGAACTGCCCAGAATCACAGAACTAGTATCTAAGACCATATTTGAACTCAGGTCCTCCTAACTCCAGGGCTAGTGTTCTATCCACTTTGTCACCTAGCTGTCCCTAAGGATTGAATTATTTTGAGAGGTCAGTGAATGCAAACTATAGCTAACCAACTTTACACCAGAACATGGTCACATCCCATCCACTTTTCTACTTTGTTCATATTACCATCTTTCCAGCCACTACACATAGTACATATAGTACACATACGCAAGCACGTACACACATATACACACACAACATCCCACACACCCCATGCACACACTATCACCTCTTGTCCTAAGCACAATAATCAAATTTATGCTATCATTTGCCATAGCTTCTGGAAAGGATTTATCATTTACACTGATAAAATACAAATTCCCTCTAAATTTTCTGTTTGTTTTTTCAAGGATTAGAACAGTATTTCTTTCATTTATTCTTCTCAATTACCTGAAGGTAGATCTTGTACTCTGGAACACTTGAGTTTAGGGAAAGAGCTCAAGATTAAGCATAAGAAGACCTTGGTATTAACTCACAGTGGACAAGTTCCTTCCCTTTGATGAGACTCACTTTCTCCAACTGTGAAACAGAGACAGTAAAAACTCCTAGTATCTCTCCCTCTCAGAGGCAACTCTGGGACAGTGGATAGAAAATGGTCCTCAAAGTCAAGATGACCTGGTTTCTGATCTTGTCTTTGACCTGTGTTCACAGAGCAAGTCACTTAAGCTTTGTAACCTCAAACAATTCCCTAGTACTCTTAAGTGGTAGAATAGTTCCTAGTTATCTGAGGTAGAAGGTGTGTCTTCATTTAGCACACACCAACAAAATCACAGATCCAGACCCAAATCCCTCCTATTCATGATTTGCTTCCACAGAGCTCAAATATTGCTTTATTTGCACTTTATTAACATTAAAGCCTGTGAGAGTGTGCCATAATCATTTCTGTATCTTCTCAAGATTCAAATATTTGAATTTTGACATTGAAAGCTCTTCACAACAAGGTCCTTTCCTAACCCTTCCAGTATCTTCTACTCTTCTTTTTATTACTACCCTCCATGGTTCATTGGTTAGAATCTCAGTCCTGGAATTAGAAAGACTCATCTTCCTGAGTTCAAATCTAGCCTCAGATATTTACTGACTGTGTGATTCTGGGGAAATCACTTACCCCTGTCTGCTTCAGTTTCCTCATCTGTAAAATGAGTTAGAGAAGGAAATGGCAAACCACTCTGGTATCTCTGCCAAGAAAACCCCAAATGGGGCCACAAAGATTGCTAAACAGCAAACTCTGCAATCTAGACAAATTGGCCTGTGTTATTCCTCATACCAGCTGCCCCATCTCTAGCCTTCCACCTTTTGTATCAGCTATCCTTCATGCCTAGAATGTTCTCCCTCCTTACATCTGCCTCATGGAGTCTCTGGCTTCCTTTAAGAGTTGCCTCAAAAAATTGGTCTTCTATAGGAGGGCTTTCTTGGATCTGCTGCCTCAGCAGTTATTTTGTATCTACTTTGAAAGTGCTTATGTTCAGATTGTCATCTCTGATAGAATGTAAGCCCTTCTTGAGGGCTTAAACTGTTTCATTTTTGTATCCTCAGTCTTACACAAAGCCTGGCAAATATCATAAGCATTTACTAAGTGCTTGCTGATTAATCAATTGATCAATAATGTCATTTATACCGTGCTTTAAGTTTTACAAAGATACATTATCTTGCTTGAATTTCACAGAGATTCTGTAGCGTAAGGCGGCATTATTATCCCCACTTTACTGTTGAGGAAACATATTCAGAGAGTTGTCCATAGTAATTTACCTAGTGAGTATCAGAGGCAGAATTCAAACCAAATTCTTCCTAACTTCAATTCCATCACTTCATCTATCACAATTCTGCCTCTTCACAATAAAATGAATAAAGACATTCCCTATTTCATCTAAACTGTGTATCTTCCCTGGAGTCCAACATATACCTGGAACTTTACCTATAATGGGAACTTATAAATGTTGAATCATGTTGTGTTTATTTACAAATATCTGCTTTTGGATCTGGAAATAAGAAAATAGATACAGTCCCTGCCTTGACAGAATTTAAAACTACTTTGAGGGTAAGTTATGAACACACAGATAAATCATCCTGCAATAGTAATAGCAGAGGAGCAATCCAAAGTGGTCTGGGGAAGTATGAGAAAAATGTGGGAAAGGGTAGAAGCTAATCAAACACATATTCTAGCCTTGCCTCTTGATTTACTGAACTCCATTCAAATGGATCAATGTGGGAAGAATTAGTCTCCTGGAGGATTCTAGAATCTCTGGATTGAAGAATTCCCCAACACCCACAGATCCCATGAGTTGAAAATTCAGATGAACAAGATCAGAGAATCATAGATTTAGGAGTGGAAGAGACCCATGATGCTATTAAGTCTCAGGCTGCCTAATCAGAAGAACACTAATAGCCAAATATATATATGTGTGTGTGTGTGTGTGTGTGTATACTTGGATCCTAAGTATCAAGAGGTTAACTTTCTTTTTTAAAATTGATTTTTTCTTAGTTGATAATCTTTTGTTTTACATTCCCTAGAGAAAGGGGGAAAAAATTTAAATAAAGCAGATCAATGCCTTAAAAATGACATAATATGCACTGTTCAATACCTGTAGAACCTCGCTCTCCATTCTCTACCTCCTCAATTTTGCAAAGGAATCAGGGGAGGAGGTATCTTTTCATCTCTCTCTTTTGTCATTTCACCAACATTCATTTTCCAATTGTTTTATGGTTTTGGTATGTTTCATTCACATTGTTGTAATCATTGTGCATATTATTTTTTGACTCTACATATTTTGCATCAGTTCACGTAAAGCTTTTCATGTTTCTCTGTATTCATTGCTTCTTATAGCATAGTAATATTACATTACATTCATAAACCACAGTTTTCTTGATTATTTCCCAAATGATATAGCTATCATTTTTCACTTTATTTCTAATTCTTTGCTATATCACAAAAAGTGCTTCTATAAATATTTTGGTCTCAGAAGAAAAAGACATGAACATTTTAGCCACTTTATCTGAACATTAAAAATGGCTTTCTAGAAAGAAACCTAGCTACCTAAAGCCATTTAAAAATGCTCCAAATCACTATCTCCTTTAACCCAACTATACCACTGCTAGCTTCTCTCCAAAAGAGATCAAAGAAAGAAAAAAAAAAGTCCTATGTTTACAAAAATATTTATAGGAGTTCATTTTGTGATAGCACAAAACTGGAAACTAAAGATGCCCATCAATTGAGGAATGATGGAACAAATTATGATATATGAATGCAGTGGAATGCTAATATACTCTAGAAAAAGAAGATACTAATAATCAGAGACTAATTATGAAATGATGCAGAATAAGGTTAGTAGAACCAAAAGAATGGTTTATGCTATAACATTAATATTATAAAAATAAACAGTTTTGAGGCCTTTTATAAACTAATGAAGAATGAAATGATCAGAACCAAGTAAATAATTTATATAAGGAAAACACTATAAAAACAAGCAATTTTGAAAATTATAATAATTATAATCAATACAATGACCATTCATGATTATAAAAGGTGATGAATTAGTGGTATAAAATGAGACATATTATTTTTTAACACAACCAATAAGAAAATTTGTTTTGTTTCACTATGCCTATTTATTATAGGGAATTTGTTTTTCCTATTGTTGTTGCTTCCCCTCTGCCCCCAAGAGGGAAGATGGATGTTTTTTTTAATAGTCTTCTATTAATTAAAAAAAATTAATTTAAAAAAAGACTTCAAGAAAATTTCTTTCCAGGATGTTTGTACTATTCATAGTTCTACCAGCAATGTATTACTGAGTTTAAAATCTCTTCAGTATTGACAATTTCCATTTTTATCATCTTTGCTAATTTTCTAGATATAAACTTAAACCTTAGGAGTGTTTTTATTTGCATGTGTATTATTAGTGGTGATTTGGATCATTGTTTTATATAGTTGTTGATAGTTTGAGAGCTTTTTATTTTGAAAACTTTATACACATTCTTTAACCATTTGTCTATGGAAAATAGTTTTTGGTTTCTATATTTCTGTTAGTAATCTATATCTTGGATACAAAATCCTATTTGAAATATTTGATATAAATATTTCCCCCTCCCAGTTAACTACTTCCTTTCTTATTCTAGTTATATTGTCTGTGCAAAATTTTTCCCCATTTTCATGCGGAGTTATCTCTTTCATCATTTATGATGATTTCTTTTTTTTTTCTTTTTTTCTTTTTTTATTTAATAGCCTTTTATTTACAGGATATATGCATGGGTAACTTTACAGCATTAACAATTGCCAAACCTCTTGTTCCAATTTTTTACCTCTTACCCCCCCACCCCCTCCCCCAGATGACAGGATGACCAGTAGATGTTAAATACATTAAAATCATTTATGATGATTTCTATCCCTTGTTTAAGAATACATCTACTTGATGACCAGTTCTGATGGATCAGGCCATCCTCAGCAACAAGATCAACCAAATCATTTCTAATGGAGCAGTAATGAACTGAACTAGCTATACCCAGAAAAAGAACTCTGGGAGATGACTAAAAACCATTACATTGAATTCCCAATCCCTATATTTATGCACACATGCATTTTTGATTTCCTTCACAAGCTAATTGTACAATAATTCAGAGTCTGATTCTTTTTGTACAGCAAAATAATGTTTTGGTCATGTATACTTATTGTGTATCTAAGTTATATTTTAATATATTTAACATCTACTGGTCATCCTGCCATTTAGGGGAAGGGGTGGGGGGGTAAGAGGTGAAAAATTGGAACAAGAGGTTTGACAATTGTTAATGCTGTAAAGTTACCCATGTATATATCCTGAATAAAAGGCTATTAAATTAAAAAAAAAAAAAAAAAAAAAAAGAATACATCTACTGCCCAGAGCTGTGAAAAGTATATAAAGTGCTTCTCTTCAAACTTTTTTTAATGATATGATATTTATTATTAAAGTCATGTATCCATTTTGAATTTATTGTAGAATATAAGATAAGGTCTAAGCTAACTTTTGCCAGAGAGTTTTCTAATTTCTTTTCTAAGGAATTTGTATTTTTAGGTTTATGGAAACACTGGGTTATTGAATTCCATTATTTTTGATTCTCTTTTGTCTAGACCTCCAATGATCTCCTTGTCTGTATTGTCGATCTGTATCTCTTTTCTTTAACAAATATTAAATGTTTTGGATGACTGCTACTTTATAATGTAGTATGAGGTCTGTATGTGCTATTTATTATCCCTTTCATTCCTACTTTTCTCGTTATTTCCCTTCTTATTCTAGATCTTTTGTTCCTCCAAATTAATTTTATTTTTATTTATCTAACTTTGTAAAGTATCTCTTTGGTAATTTGGCATAGCATTAAATCTGTAAATTAACTTTGGTGGCATTATTAAATATTGATACAACCTGGCCATGAGCATGAAATATTCCTTCAATAATTTAAGATGTTTATTTCCTTAAGGGCATTTTGTAAGTAAATCTGTAAAAATATTGAGTATACTTTGATAGATCAATTCCCAAATAATTTATGCATTTGAATAGTTATTTCAGATGGGATTTCCCTTTCTATTATTGTCTTTTGGATTGTGATATATAAAAATGCTATTGATTTTTGTTGATATATTGCAGACCACAGCTTTTCTTGAGGCTATTAACTATCTCAGTTTCTTTTGCTGATTCTCTAGAATTTTCTAAATAAATTATCATATCATCAGAAAATGCATTTTTATTTCCCCTATCTTTATGCCTTTAATTTCATTCTCTTTTCTTAATGCTATTGCTAGCATTTCTAGAACTATATCAAATAACAAAAAAAAAAAAAATACAACCTTGCTTTCCTTCTTTATATACCAGGGGAAAAAGCAAACTCTAATGTATCCTCATTGCATTTGATACTTGTGTTTAGATTTATCTGAGCATTTTTATAATTTTTTTAAAACAAACCCTTCTTTACCTATGCAGATTTTTAGCATAAATGAGAGTTATGCTTTGTCAAAAGTTTTTTCTCTATTGAAGTAATCACATAGTTTGGGATTTAAAAACAAATCTTAATGTAGCTAATTACATTAGTATCTAATCTCCAATACTTACTAGATGATTAATTTTGGGCAAGTACTCACATAGCTAAGTGACACTGTGGGAATTTCAATCCAGGTCTCCTAACTCTAATTTCTTGCACAAAGTTCTTAAATCTTTCAAAGTTGTTTTTGTGGTTTGGTTGTTATTGTATAAATTATTCTCCTATTCTGCTCACTTCATTTTGCATCGGTTTACATGTCTTCCCAGATTTTTCTCAAACCATCCTTTTTATAATTTCTTATGACACAAAAGCAGTTTATCATATTCATACACCCTAATTTGTTTAGCCATTCTCCAGTTGATGGACATTTCTTCAGTTTATGATTCTTTGTCTCTACAAAAAGAATTGCTGTGAAAAGTGTGAGTCCTTTTCCTTTTCCCTGGATCTTTTTGGGATATATTGCTACATGAAAGGATTTGTACAGTAAAATAGCTTTTGGAGCATAGATCCAAATAACTTTTTTAAATGGCCAGACTACAGCCCTTTTTGTAATGGCAAGGAACTGGAAATCAAGTGAATGCCCATCAGTTGGAGAATGGTTGAATAAATTATGGTATATAAATGTTATGGAATATTATTGTTCTATAAGAAATGATCAGCAGGGTGATTGCAGAAAAGCCTGGAAAAAACATACATGAACTGATGCTAAGTGAGGAAAGCAGAACTAAGAGAACATTGTACACAGTTAACAACAAGATTATGTGATGATCAGTTGCGATGGGCTTTAGTAATAAGAGAAGAAAAAGAAATTGAAGCAATTACAGTAGGCAATAAGAAAACAAAATTATCACTCTTTGCAGATGATATCATGATATACTTAGAGAATCCTAGAGAATCAGATTGCATGCTGTCTTGGGGAGAGGGAAAGAGGAAAAGAGGGAGAAAAATTTGGAACACAAGATTTTGTAGGGGTGAATGCTGAAAATTATCTTTGCATGTTTCTGGAAAAAACATTATAAAAATAAAAAAATTAAGAAGGAAGGGAGAGAGGAAGAAAGGGAGGGAGGAAGGAAGGAAGGAAGGAAGGAAGGAAGGAAGGAGGGAGGGAGGGAGGGAGGGAGGGAAGGAAGGAGGGAGGGAGGGAAGGAAGGAAGGAAGGAAGGAAGGAAGGAGGGAGGGAGGGAAGGAAGGAAGGAAGGAAGGAAAGAGGGAGGGAGGGAAGGAAGGAAGGAAGGAAGGAAAGAAGGAAGGAAGAAAGGAAGGCCAGACCAGTTCATGCTCTACTACCAGTAAATTAATTAATATGTCTATTTTTGCACAGTCCCTCCAGAATTGTCATTTTTCTTTTTGTCAACTTTGCCAATCTAATGGATGTGAGTTGTTTCAACTTATATTTCTATAATTATTAGTGATTTAGAGCTTTTTTCATAAGACTTTTCATAGCTTGGATTTCTTTCTGTAAAAACTGCCTGTTATTTTTTAAATGGCTAATTACCTTTATTAAATTGGGACTGGCTCATAATTTTGAAACAATTGCCTATGTAGCTTAGAAGACCTATATCAGAGAAACTTGCTGCAAAGATTTTTAGGTTTTTTTTCTTTTCTTTATTTTTAACATTCTTTTTTAAAATTTTCAGTTCCAAATTCCCTCCTTCCAGCTCCTCCCCCACTGATTGAAAGCAAAAACCACGATACTCATTATATATGTAAATTAATGCAAAACATATGCACAGATTTTAAAATGAAATAATGTTTTGAAATGCTTTTCAAACCTAAAAGTACTATCTAACTGTAAGCTATTATCATTCTGTGTTCTAAAGGTCCTTGCAGTTCTAACATTTTCCGAGTTTGTAGGCCCAGCAGAAGACAAAGGACACAGTTCTGGAGTAAATGATAGTCCAGGTCTAGTGATAGAGGGATGGAGAAGAAAAGGGATCTCCTTGCCCCCAATTCTGCTCCAGCTCTGTTCCTATTGCCATTTGTTAGGAGATGGTTGTATGCCCCCATCCTCTCCATTCCAGCTCAGTGCCCTTGCTAGTTTTGAGAACAGAGTATTTACTGTTTTCCTTCCAGCTGAGGGAAGATAGATAACGAACAACAGGCTTTTCCATCAGCCAAGCTGCCAGTCAGGAAAATCTTTAGCCACACTCTTGGTTTCCTGGGAAAGAAGCCCATTAAAGGAGTCTGTCTGTTTCCATCCCTATGGCAACCCTGCCACAATGCCCCGTCCTAGTTCATTCTCCTTCCCCTTCCCCCCAGCCCAAAATCAGCCCTGATTTCCATGTTCTTTGGACCACATCCTTGCCTAGGAAACCTTTTTATTCAGAGAAAGAGAAAGATCAAGATCAAGGGGGCCCTTGAGGAGGATTTTTGGTTTGTAACAGAGGCAGCCAGGTGTTAAAGTTTCAAGTCCCAGATCTGTCACTAACTCATTGTGTGATTTGGGGCAAGTCCTTTTCCTCTCTCTGGGTCTCATTTGTCCTTTTAGTAAAATAAGGGATTCAGACTAAATACCTCCACTCTAAAATGATAGAAGCAGTACCATGACCACAGCAATGTAAATGAAAGGAAAGACAAAACAAAGTAATCCAGGCTGAATTCTGTGGAATTGAAATAATCAAGCTTGGCTCCCAAGAAAAGATATGAGAATGTGCTCCTTCCTTTATGAAGAAATCGGGGACTATGGGTAAAGACTATCAAATTAACATTGGACTTGGTTGATTAGTTTTATTGAACTGGATTTTTTCCTCTTTTTTATTTTATGTTATGAGGAATGACTGAAGGAGAGGGGGAGGAATATATTGAGAAATGTAAATGATGTAAAAACAAATATCAAAAATAAATCCAAAAACATAG
Source organism: Sarcophilus harrisii (assembly GCF_902635505.1). Lineage (NCBI taxonomy): Eukaryota > Metazoa > Chordata > Mammalia > Dasyuromorphia > Dasyuridae > Sarcophilus > Sarcophilus harrisii. The sequence continues at coordinate 355,359,515 of NC_045427.1, forward strand.
GCATATATTTTTAAAAGATGTATGTCCCTTCATACATCCCCTCCTTTGTTACAAATATGTTTATGTAAATGAATATAGATACATATGTGTATATGTATGAGTATATACTTGTATGTATTAACTATTCTCTTTCATGTGTATATCTATCTATATACTTCTACACACTTACACGTATGTGTGCATATATACATACATGTGTGTATATATGCACACATAGACATGCATACACATATACAGATTTATTCTTTTAAATTTTGGAGACAATGTAAAGAGGTAGATCTCCTGGAATGGGATCTCACAGTCTGCAGCTCTGCCACTGGTTTGCTGTGTGACCCTATGAAAGTCACTTTCCTACTCTTGGCCTTAGTTTTTCTATCTGTAACCTAAGGAATTCTACTAAGAGATTTCTGTTGCTGCCTTTGATGATTCTGAAGTGTTTTCTTCCAAACTTAACATTACAATTAATCTACCACTCATAATAGACTTTTCAGGTTCCATAGGATTAAAGCTGGAAAGGACCTTAGAGATCATCTAGTCTAACAATTCTAATATTTTTGGTCTCAAGACCCTATTACTCTCTTAAATGTTATTGAGAACCCTAAAGAGTTTTTGTTTACATGGATTAAATCTATCAATAGTTGTGTGTTATAAGTGAAAACATCTCAGTATTATTATGAAAATAGCTTTGGGATTGAATAAAAACAGGAAAGGGTCTCAGGGACCCCTACAGGTTCCCAGACCATACTTTTAGAACCATTGAATTCTAGTCCAAAATGGGGAAGCCATTTGCTCAAGGTCACGTTCAAGGTTATAAGCAAAGGGTCCATTAACCAAGGGTCCTGGACTGCTCTCACTGCTTAAATAGCTTCTCATTTTCTGAAAGGGAATGGAGGGGGTGGTGGTAAAAGTCTCTCACCAGCTTCTCTCTGGATTCCTCTGCCTTTTTTCCCTTTGAAAATGGTTTTATAAACCCAGAGAGGGATGGATCCTTGTGCCAATACCCTGGGGCCCTTGAATGCCCCACTGCAAAGGGCTGGGAATGAGGAGGGCTTCACAATGAGGAGGGACAAGAGAAGGAGCCAGTTCCTCAGACTCAAAGTCTCTGAGAGAGCTTTGTTACAGACTGTGCCCTCTGCCAACACCATCCTTCAAGATGGCCCTTCAGGGGACAAGACGTCTCTCTTTTCATTGGCTGTCCCTGAGGCCCTGGGTCATTCTAGACCACATGCCTGAAACCCAAATATTTTCTTGCCCTGTCCTTTCATTTCACTAACAGCAGGCCCAGGAATTTCCTCCTGGGCTTTGACTACACACACACACACACACACACACACACACACACACACACACACTTCTCACCTTGGCTCATGTTTGGCTTATTTTGATTTGGATCTCTATAATATCCTTGCTGTGTGATCTTTTTGAGTCATGATTTCCCCAAATATTTGGAATAAGCTACTTATGACACTTCCATGTTCTATATTTAAGGGTCTTAGTTTTATTGTTCTGAATTTTAACATTTCTCCTAATTCTGATCTTGTTTCCTGTATTCAACAATTTACTTCAATAAACTTTTATTAAGAACATACTATGTGCCAGGCAAAACAAAATTGTCTTTAAGAAGCTTAATTCTGTGGAAAAGAAAAATGTCTACACACAAGTAAATACAAAACCTATTCAAAGAAGCTAATGGTGTGGGACAGTTTCTAATATGAATGACAATTTGTTAATAATACGACAGCTATTTCAGAGCACACAAAGGATAGGCAAGTTTGAGATAGGGTCACTGGAACAATGGATGAATATGAGGGAGTAGAGAATGATGTCAGGGAAAGAAGCTTCTTTCTAGCCAGCCTATAGTTTAAAAATGCAGGGATTCTGAATAGAAATATACTGCATAAGACTATCATGCTTTTCACAGTACCAAAATTCTCTGAGGAATGTAAACTCCTGTAGGGAATGCCCTGTCTTCTTTTTGTCTTTGTATCTCACACCTACCATAGTCCCTTGCACATACCAAACACTTAAATATTTGTTGAATTAAGTAGAATTGAGATTTCTTCTAGTTCTGACATTCTATGTTTTACTTGATAAGGTCCCCTCCAGCACGAACATTCTGTGATTCTATAAAAAATATAAAGCATTGCTTTTTGTTTTCTTTTTCATTTTTTCCCTCTTTGATGTGACTTTTTTTGTGTGCAGCATGACAAATGTGGAAATATGTGTAAAAGAAATTAACATGTTTAACATATATTGAATTACTTGCTGTCTAGAGTTGGAGATGGGAAGAAGGGAGAGAGAAAAATCTATAACATGAGGTTTTGCAAGGGTGAATGTTGAAAACTATCTTTGCATATATTTTGAAAACAAAAGTTATTATTTTTTAAAATATATAAAGAAAATTATTAGTTCTTTCTGAAAGCTATAAAACTATACTTGTCTAGGCCCTCATTACCTTTTGCCTGGACTATTGCAATTATTTCCTAATTAAAACTTGACATTCATTTTCTCCCCTATAAGATCCATCTTCCACACAGCTGTCAAAGTAATGTTCTAGAACACATTAAATGTAAAACTCAAATACAAACTCATTTGTCATGTAAAGTCCTTCACGATCTGACTTTAGCCTATCTTTCCAGGCTGTTGACATGTTATTTCTCCTCACACTTGTCATATTGTAGTCAAACCGACCCACCTGTTATTCCCCATTTATAACATGCCATCTCCTATCTCCATGACTTTGTTCACTAGGACTGAAATAATCTCTCTCTTCTTGGAACTCTTTGCTCCCTTTTAGGTTCAGTTAAAGTGCTATCTCCTCCAAGAACCCTTTCTTGATTTTTCCAGTGATTTGTATCATACCCCAACACTCCATTACAGCATCTTTATTTTGTATAGATCCTATATTTAATTATCTATGAAAAGGTTCTATGCCTCTAGGAGAATGTAGCTAGGACAAGAATTATCTAATTTTTCAGTACTTGGTACAGCTCCAGGTTTAATAAATGCTGGAAAATTGATCAATGGATTAACTTGTTAAAATGAGAACAGCTCATTGTCAACTTCTGGTGCTGCTTAAGGGCCGGGCTTTTTATTTGGACAGGTTTTTTAGGGGAAGATAGCATGAAGTAGCCTGATACTAAAACACTTGAATGCCCCAATCAGTTCACATTCACAGGAAGAAAGACAAGCACTTCTCTTCCTTTATTCACTTTCCTTCCATCTTCAATAATTTCTGAAAGCCCACCACCTCCTAAAAGTGATTTTCCCTAATTAATCAGAGGGGATCTAACAATGTCTCCTTTCTCTAACCATTCCAGCCATGCAAATATCTGGAATCCAGGTCTTTCTTATTTTCTTCCCAGTTGCCTCCTTGTCCTCAAATTTCTGCCTCCTCTAAAATGTACTCAGCCTTAACTATTTGGGACAGAAAAACTTAATTTTTATTTAGGTTTCTCTCCTCTGATTCATCTCTTCCAAGGATTTGTGTCTTCTTGTTTGTCTCTAAAGTCCCATAGAGGCAGAAATTAGTTTTATACCTGACTTAAAAACCTTAAATGACACCCTGCTGAATACCAACTGAAGTATAAACTACTTAGCCTGGCATTTGAAGCCTTCTACAATCTGCTTCAATCAATCTAGCCTTACTTCCCACACTTCTCTTCCTTTTATTGTTTAGTAGATTAGTTTGTGACACCATTTGGAATTTTCTTGAAGAGTTTTATTGGAGTGGTTTGCCATTTCCTTCTCCAGCTCCTTTTATAGATGAGGAAACTGAGGTAAACATGTTTAAGTAATTTGCCCAGACTCTTTCTGACTCCAGAAACTGTCTACTGTGCCATCCAGCTGCCCCTAAATTCTGTATCACCTCCCCAGTACCCAGCTGAGGAGGAAAATGAACCAATATGTAAGCAGGAGTTATCTATCAGCACATCCATCAATGTGTTTACGAATATGTTTGTCTGAGTCCAGAATGTATATGAGATTTGTGGGTAAGAATCTGTGTGAGTGCTTGAGTCCTAACATCTGTATGAAATATTTGTGTCCAAGTTGTGAGTTTGAATGCATATGTGGAAGTGAATCTGTTTTCATATTTGGATGAGGGGGAGGGTAAGCATGTATGGATAAATGTGTGAAAGTCTGTCTCACTACTTTGGTTCCACATGGGTTGGGTAGGGGTAGGAATATAGCTCTCCAGCTCTGAGACAGCTGTCTCTCCTGGGTTCTCTCTCCATCCATCTGTGGGCACCAAACAACCTTCTCTCTCCATATCCTTCACCATCACCACCTAATTCCCACCCCCCAGCACAGAGTTTAGGGTCTGGTGAATTTATGTTGGGGGTGAATTTATGATGGGGGCTAAGGCTGGGCTGCCTTTGAGTTCCCGCTTTGTTCCAATGGCAATTCCCACAACAGAAGAAAAGACTTTTCCTGTAGCAGCCTGGGCTGCAGGGTCACCTCATTCAGGAGGCTCAGCATGCTCCTGCACACAAAGGCCAGGCCAGGGCTGGGTCAGGCCAATGGGCAGCTGGCGCTTTGTTCACTGAGATGGAAGCTGGATCCAAGACAAAAGATGTTGCCCAGATCCAGCAAGCGGGGAGAAGAGAAAGAGGAAGGGGGTAGGGGAAAGAGGAGAATCTGGCTAAGTCAAAGGGAAAGGACTTTCAGAACTCATCAGTTAGGAAATAGACCCAGCTCTGTTCATGATGGCCCTCTGAATCTCTCCTCTCCCCAAATTCCCCAATAAGCTAGACTTTCTAAGATGATAATTCCTTATTCCCTCCAGATTTTGCATTTTGCACTGGATCCAGAGCCAGAATAGCTGTGTTTGAATTTATTCCTTTCTCCTAATACTTTAAGCATTTCCTTTCTCTTCCCTCCAGTCTTCAGTTGCCTCATCTGTAGTATAAAGGTGTTGTTAAGTTCGTTTCTGTCTCTGAATTCTACAATAAGAAGATAGCTAAAGAGAAAAAAGGACATTAAATACACTGATATCAGTCTGGAAGAAGGTCTCTAGCAGGACACAGAGCTGTTGCCTGGACTGAATTCTGGAGTATGGGGTCCAATCACAGAAGTCAACAACTCTTAATAATACTCTGAGAATTTCCTTTCTCTGGATCTTGGTTAACTCATTGGTAAAATGAGATTGAACTAAGTTTCTAAAGACTTTCTAGCTCTAAAAATCTTTAGTTTTGAGGTGAAAGAGGCCATTCTTTGCCCCAATTACTACCTAAGCTTTATTCACTGAATGGGTGTCTCAGTCCAACTGAGAGCTGTTAAAGACCTTAGTTTAAAAAAAGACAAAGGTCTCCCATTTCATCCAAAGTCATCTCAGTTGTCTTGATCTATATCTTGTCACTGGACCCATTATGGCTTTGGAGGGGAAAGTGAGGCAAGTGACCTTGCACAGCCCTCCCTCACTGAAATCCAATTCACCTGCATGGTCATAGCTTCACCTATAATTCCTCAATGTGAATGAATGATGTGATTTGGCAGCCTAAAGAACCTATGTAAAATCAGGCTTTGATATGAGAGGCATTGTATCTAGAATAAGGAAGAAGGTGACCATTGTTTTTTGCCTTGATCAACACATCTGCTGTACTACCCCCAATTCTGGAAGTTATATTTTTATGGAACAATAATATTTAAGAGTTTTTAAAAATAAATTTAAGCTGAAATCAAAATACAAAGTCCCTCAGTCAACCTGATAGAATTATTGGTCATTAGATGAAGGCACCTAATAGGACACAGGGAACTTGTATTGATTGCTTGACTAAAGGATCAGGTATGTATTTTGGTGACCTTTAAAAAGCAATAATCAGCTTTGAGGAGAGGGTTCATTCTTCTTTTTCTTTGAGGCTATTGGAGAGCAAAGCAAGAGGGATTTCTCTGTACTATCTCTCCTCACTGGTAATGCCCTCTTGCAGAAGAAACCCATGGCAGAGTCCCAAAGAAAGTGGCCAGCCCCAGAAAGAATCAAGTAAGAGTCCAATGTTGAGAGTCAAGATCCTTCTCAGAACATGAGATATCTCAGCATAGGTTCTCACTAGTTCTGGGTAAGAGTTCCATTTCTTTCTGAAGAAATTACCCTAGGCAAGGATTTCATCTGAACTGACTCTGAAATGATAGAGCTCGTGGCCATAGAGAAGAATGAAACTAGAATCACAGAATCTGAGTTCAAATTCTGCCCCTAACACTTACTATTCCTGTGACCATCGGGACTTAGCTTCCCTAAGTCTCAGTTTCTTCATCTCTAAGAGCTTGGACTAAATGATCTCTTACTATCCTTTCCAGCTTTGGATCTATAACGTCATGACTATTGGAAATAAGAATGTTTAACTTGGAGATGAGAAGACTTGGGAAAGGGATATTAGGCATAATTACTATCTCAAAGTACTTGAAAGACTGTGATGTGGAAGAGGTATTATATTTATTATATTTGAACCCAAAGGGCAGAACTACATCTATTGGGTAGAAATTGCAGAAAGGTATATTTTGGCTTTTTAAAAGGAAAAATTTGTTGAGAATTACAGCTGTCCAAAAGTGGTTGTTTCAAGAGGCAGTAAGTTCTTTATCCTTGGAGGTCTTCAAGCAGAACTTGGCTGATAATTTGGGAATATTGGAATGGGGATTCCTGTTCAGTTATAGATTGGATTGGATGCCCCCTTCTAGCTCCAAGACTCCATGACTGCTCTAACATCAATAAGACTTGGAAGGAAACCAATAGGGAAAGATGCCTTGTGGTATGGACAGAGTTCCTTAAATTAAAGCCTCTTTGAACACATTCTTGTAGCCAGGAGGCTTCAATGCTTGGGGAGAGGGAGGAGAAGTGACTTATAATCTTATAATCAAGTATACCTGAACCCTAAGGAACCCTAGCGGAAGAGTATTTGAAATTTGGGAATCTCTAATAAATTAAGATTCAGTGAGGATGTTTATGTAAAAGAAATTATATAGATCATGAGATTTGGAGCTAAAAGTTATCTTTGAGGATTGCACATATTTAACCCATAGCAAATTGCTTGCTTTTGGGAGGGGTCAGGTGGGGGGGTGGAGATTTATAACACAAAGTTTTACAAAAATGAATGTTGAAAAAAACTATCTTTACATGCATTTGGATAAATAAAATACTATAAAAAATAAAGAAAGTAAAGATATAAAAAGAGTCATTTTTGAAATACATTCAAAAAGGGTAGATGTCACATATTTCACAATAAAGTCTCTAATTCTGTCTCAAAAACAGGTATCTTTGAGATCGTCTTATCTAACTTACTCAGTTCATTAATAAAGAGATTATGGTCCAGAGAGGAAAAAGAATAAAGTTCCCCTGTATTAACTTCAGCTGAAGCAGCTGGTATATCCTGGAAGTTGACTCAAAATTCCACCAATGATACTCTATGTTTTAAGGTCCCTTCCAGACCTACCATCCTATTTATTTTGTCCTCTTTTGGCTTCCATGATGATGGTTTTTGCTGCTGTTGTTCCTGGCTAAGTGTTCCTTCTCTGTTTCTTTCACTGGTTCCTTGTTCTCCTGCAAACTTAAGTGTGAGTGGATTGGCTCTTCTCTTTGTGTCACTTTCTTCATCTGCTCTCTTTCAGCCTTAGATCCCATTGCTTCAATCATCACCTTTACACAAGGTCATGACTCCCTGCCTTCTGGAATCCTTAGCTCAAGCTCATCTCAGGTGTCATTTGCCTACACAAAGCTTTTCCTCAGACTCCTAATTGTTATCTCCACCTTCAGATTGCTTTGAGAGTCAGCTTGTCAGCAGATAAAGTGTTAGATTCAGACTCAGGAAAATTTTTGAATTTTTGAATCTTGCCCCCAACACTTACTAGCTGTATGATCCTGGACATATCACTTGACCTTGGTCTCAGTTTCCTCAGGTGCAAAATATGAAAAATGCTTTACAAAGCTTAAAGTGTTATATTTTAATGCCTGAGAAACTGAGGCAAGATAGAGATTAGAGAGTTTTTAATATTTTATTTGAAAGGGACAGATTGTGCTGGGGGCATGTTGTCCCCAGAGTTGATGTTCAAAGCATCCAGCAGCCAATGTCTTAATGACATATAGGTGACTCTAAGCTTGGGTACACAAAGCAGGGTAGAGTCCAAACTCTGGTGAGCGGGAATCTCCAGGCAGGGACCATCAATCCGGTTCTGACAGGTTGGGGGTAGGACCATAAATTCTTACAAATTGGAAGTTAAGGAGGTGTCCAACTAGAGCCAGGAAGTCTGGACTTAGAGGATATCAATTAGGTATCTGAGATAGAACATCTGGAGTTTTATTTTTTGGAATGCCAGATCTCCACAGCCCTAATTATCTCAGTTCTAATGAGCAGAAAAGGGGGGTTACAACCAGGGAAACTGAGACAGAACAATTTAGGGAAATAAATAAATAAAAGGGAACTTGGCACAATAATATAAACATATGTTGTTATTGTTTGTAACAGTTGTTCAGTAGATACAATTAAGTCTTAGTAAAGACACTTATAAAAGTAATCAAAAAGTAGCTATAAAACATCCTGTCTCTGTCTTGTGTTTGTGTATGTGTGTCTTTTTGTCTCTCTGTCTGTCTTTCTCTCTCTGTCCTTTCTCTTTCCTACTTGCCCCCATCCCATAAACTCAGGTTTAGGCTCAGGATTAGAATGAAATGACATACTTGTAATCCATCTAACACTTGACAGCAACAACAAACTTTATTTATAAGAAGGATGTGGAAATATTCAACAAGAATATCATTCTGGTTCAAGTAGATATGGCTCGCTCATATCCGAAGGGAAATGCATTTGTTTAGCAGGATATGTTGAATCAGATGAGTTCATGGTGATCCACTAATGATGACAGAGTATTAGCCATGCATGATGGGCCTTCCTGTTTCACAGGATGAATCCTGTGTTATACTGGGAGGTCACATTAATGGCTCAAGTCTTAGCCCCCTGAACCAATAGAATCTCAGAGACAGTGTCCCCACTTTTTTATTGTTTTATTTTTCTGGTTTTATATATATATAAACTTTTTAAATACACATTTCTTTATGAATCATTATTAGTACACTTTCATATTGCCCTATAAACATTTCTTTAGCTCAGCAGGAATGCAGTAGAAAGCTCAGGGAATAAAGATCTCAAGAGACTAAAGACCTAGCAACTGGAGAATAATAATTATGATAATAACGCTGACAGTGGCAATGATAATGATGATGATTGACATTTATATGGTACCTTAAATTTGTAAAGTGTTTTGTATTCACTATCTTATAACACCTCTGACATTTCCTTAACACTTCTCAACATCAGTACTTACATGAGAGAAACAATAAATAATAAAACAAATTTGACCTCATTTCTTAGACTAGTAAAAGAAGCCACCAAGATTCTATATATTATCATGAACATATGTTCATGAACATATCTTGGTAGCTTCTTTTACTCTCTTTTCTTTACTTTTACTTTTTTTTTATCCTTTTGATAAATTAGAGCTAAAAGCTGTTATCTCCACATGTTTAGGCTCATCTCTAATTATAGGCAGCAAGGGCACTGGATGGACTGTGGGACTTAAGAGTCAGGAGGATGAGTTCAAATCCTGATGAAAAGTGTCCCTATTTTTTTGAGGTAAACAAGCCCTACCTATGTTGCAGGGCCTTAGAAGGAAATCTTTCTTTAAGAGGGAACAGTTTGTTGCCAACTTGGAGGGTAAGTTTAGCCAACACACAGTTGGCAACAATAGAACAGAAAAGGAATGGGCAGCTTTCAGAGATTTGGTGTGCAACACTGCATTTGTTCACCTGGGTCAGAACATTCACAAACATAGACACTATTTTGATGAAAATGATGGAGAAATTCAGAAGCTGCTAAATGAAAACTGTATACCATGGTATACCATATGTATACCAAAATACAATTGAAATTTAGAGAGATAAAGGATTCTTGACTCAGTAAAAAGGCAGATGAAATTCAGTTTTATGTTGATAATAACAATCCAAAATATTTTTCTAATCCTCTGAAGGTTACTTATGGGCCAAAGACCTATGGTGCATCTCAGCTACTCAGAGATAATGGTGCCACACCAATTAGTGATAAGGACATGATCCCAGAGAGATGGGTTGAATACTTCCATAATATTCTCAACAGACCTCATCAATCAATCAATTAATAGATTATCATCAATAGCTAAAGCTATTGACCCATTTATCTCAACTTGAAATCAATCACTCCCTAGCTGAAGTTCCAACTGAAGAAAAGGTTTTAAATGCCATTAAGCTGCTATCATGTGGTAAAGCACTGGGTGCTATTTCTACTCCAGCTGAGATTTACATGGTAGGGGGAATCCATTGCTTATACAAAAGCTGATTGAAATTTTCCAGATTATATGGCAAAAGGAGATTATGCCCCAAGCGTCCAAGGATGTCTTCATTGTCCATCTTAATAAAAGTAAAGGGAATGAATTGTCCTGTGACAATCACAAGGGCATCTCTCTCTTAGTTATTGCTGGTGAGATTCTTTCCAGAGTCTTCCTTAATAGCCTGACTCTCCACCTGGAAAAAGGTCATCTACCTGAGAGAGCCAATGTGGCTTCGGGGCTGAAGAATATGGTATTTACTGCCCAGCAACTCCAGGAGAAACGCCAGGAGAAATGCGACATTTGTAGATCTGGCCAAAGCCTTTGAAACTATCAGTCAGGAAGGCTTCTAGAAAATTATATCAAAATTCAATTGCCCAGAGAAGTTCATCAGTACATCCACTTTATGATGACATGCTTGCCCAGGTTCTGGAAAATGAACAATGCTCTTGAACTTTCTCAGTCACCAATGGAATGAAACAAGGCTGTGTGCTTGCTCCTCTGCTTTTTAGCATGTTTTCAGTCATGTTGTCAAATGTCTTCAGTGAGGACAAACATGGAATCAAAGTCAGCTACCACTCTAATGATAAATTCTTCAACATGAAACGGTTACAATCCAAAATTAAAAAGGAGAGAGTGTTGATGCATGATTTTTTATTTCCAGATGATTGTGCACTCAATGCAGCTTCTGAAGCAGCGATGCAAGAAAGTATAGATCAGTTTTCTGCTGCTTGTGCTAATTTTGACCTAACAATTAACACCAAGAAAACACAGGTTCTTCACCAGCCAACATCACATCATCCATATGTGGAACCGTCAGTTATAGTAAATGGTGAAGTTTTGAATGCTGTGGATAAGTTCACTTATCTTGGCAATATACTTTCCAGGGATGTCCACATGGATGATGACATTGACACATGCATTGACAGAGCTAGCTCAGTGTTTGGGAGGCTCAGAAGGAAAATGTGGGAGAGAAGATGTATTAGATTGACTACCAAACTGAAGGTCTATAGAGCCATTATGTAGACTTCATTGTTGTGTGCCTGTGAAACTTGGATAGTATACCAGCACCATGCCAGAAAACTGAATTGCTTCCATTTGAATTGTTTTAAGAAGATTCTGAAGATCACTTGGCAGGAAAAGCTATCAGACACTGAAGTCCTTTCTTGAACTAAACTGTCAAGCATTCCAATTCTATCTACCAAAGAGGGCACAACTCTGTTGGGTTGGTCACATTGTTTAAATGCTAAATGTATGCTTGCCAAAAAAATATTTTATGGAGAATTCACATAGGGCAAGAGCTCACAAGGTGATCAGAAAAAATGATACAGGGACCCTCTCAATGTCTCTTAAGAACTTTAGAATTGATTGTATGATATGGGGGGCAGCTAGGTGGTGCCGTGGATAGAGTACCAGCCCTGAAGTCAGGAGGACCTGAGTTCAAATTTGACCTTAGACACTTGACCCTGGGGGCAAATCACTTAACCCCAATTGCCTCAGCAAAAAAAAAAAAAAAAAAAAAAAAAAAAAAAAAAAAAAAAAAAAAAAAGATTGTATGACATGGGAGATGCTGGGACAGGACCACCCAGCTTGCTGTGTTCTCATCAGAAAAGATTCTGTGCTCTATGAGCGAAGTAGAATTGAATTAGCACAGAAGAAACTCGAGATACACAAAGTTACAGAAACCACCCTAAATGTTTATAGAGACTCTTTGTGTCCAACTCATGGCAGCACATTCTGAGCTGGTATTGGTCTGATCAGCCACAATTAGATACAATGTTACTTGACTCTAACATAGTGATGTCATTTTGTTCCTCTTCAAGAATGAAAGATAATAACCAACCAACTAAGCAACCAACCCTATTCTACTTGACGGGGCTTTAGTAGATATTGCTCCGTATTTTATTTCCTACAAATGTGGGATATACTTTCCCATAAATGTACACAATGTCTGTGGGTAGAGTAGTCACAAACCTAAACTGGAAGTGATATACACTAGGAGAACATATGTAGCCAAACTAACTTCTCCAATACTGCAGAATTTCCATGACCTTTCCTCCCTCATAGTGTCTTTATACCTTTCCCAGTGGGTACAACATTTCTACTGGGTAGGTTGAGCAGACTCAGCTGGGCTCCTATCATATGTTCCTATCTGCAGCTTGACATTTGATATTGTCAGAGGTAATTCTTACTAAAATCTATGGTTGGCTCTCTTCTTTGCTGCCAGAGGTTCCACTACTTGAAGTTTCTTGAGTCCTGCTTCTCTGTATATGTCTTCGTATGGGTGAATAACACTGATGTAAGGTACTGTGGCCTTTGGTGAGCAGGGGAGGAGAAAAATATCTGCTAGAATTACTCCAGTATTAGCCACCTCAGCCCTCAAGGGCCTTCTGGTTCAATCAGAGAAAAGTGTTCACACTTTGTAGAGAGATGATGGGGTGTTGATGCCTTGTTACCACATTAACACCTCAATTCTGTGATTATATCCTCTTCAGGGACCAGATTCCTGTCTGTATCAAATTCCTAGGTAATTTGATAATTACCTAGGTAATTAAATAACAAAATTACTCGCCAGAGAACTACTAGCAACCGCTTAAAACTCAAAGGACTTGGCGGTGCCCTAGACCCTCCTAGAGGAGCCTGTTCTATAATCGATAAACCCCGATATACCTCACCCCTTCTCGCTCAACAGTCTATATACCGCCATCGTCAGCTCACCCCAATAGGGGCCCAAAGTGAGCAAAATCATCAAATCATAAAAACGTTAGGTCAAGGTGTAGCATATGAAGGGGGAAGTAATGGGCTACATTTTCTATACTAGAACATAACGAATTGTCAACTGAAATAAAGACATGAAGGAGGATTTAGTAGTAAATTAAGAATAGAGAGCTTAATTGAAATAGGCAATAGGGTGCGTACACACCGCCCGTCACCCTCCTCAATAAAGTAACTTTTAATACCTAATTACAATACACCAAAAAGAGGAGAAAAGTCGTAACATGGTAAGTGTACTGGAAAGTGTACTTGGACAACCAAAATGTAGCTTAACTAAAGCATTTAGCTTACACCTAAAAGATTTCAGCTAATCCTGACCATTTTGAGCTAGACCTAGTCCTACAAACAACATTTAAACTATTTATTACACCCACAAAACATTTATCAGCCCTAGTATAGGGGGGAACAAAAATATAGGCACAAAGAGAGAAATGAGGGAAGTGGAAAGACTTCATCCAAAGAAAAAAGAAAGCATTTTTACCTTTTGCATAATGATTTAGCTAGTCAAACCGACAAAACGAATGGCCCGCCCCCGGTGAGTTTTTAAAAGTTGAAGAAGAATTGCCCTGTGTAGAAAAAGAGAGATTTAAAGAGGTGAAAAGTTAATTTAATGATAGTGGTTGTCCGAATGGTTAATTTTAAATTCAATTATAAACATTTTAAATTAAATTTACCGAGGGAAATTTTTGATATGTAAAAAATTTAGAGGAAAGGGAAATTTCAAAAATTGTTCTGAAACTAAGAAAGCAAAGTTAAATTTCCAATTTTTATTTTAATCAAAAATTTTTTTATAGAAATAATTTTTTTGAAGATAAAGCATTGAGTAACCCTAATGTTTTCCTTGCCGATTTTAAAAAAAAACCGCTAATTTAACCAAACAAATAACAAAACCCAACTAGTCTTTTATAATTTTTGTTAACTAAAGTTTAATGGAAAGATTAAAAGGGAAAAGGAATGGTAAACCCCCTTTTCCAAAAAATATTGACCCAGTATTAGGGATTGTGAGTGAGTTGATTTTAAGCCGGTTTTGACCGTGCGGTAGATAATCCTTGTTTTTAATTGGGGAAGTAAGTGGAAAGGGTTAATGTTTTACCCCCAGTGTTTGACCTTCCAGAAAGGGGGAAATTTATCGAGGAAGAAGGAGTTTAAGCGAAACCCAAAACAATTTTTTTGAAAAATATAATTAGAGTTATAGTTTTGTTGGGGTGGAGAAAAGAACCCTGAATAAAAAAGATTAAAAACGTTTTACCGAATTGACAAATTTGGGAAAAGAAGGGGAAAAGAATTTTTTAAGTTTTATGCAGGGGTTTAGATGGGTTGGATGGGAATCCAAATGGTAAATTTTAAAGGTTGTTTGTTAAAAAAGTACGATTTGAGTTTAAACGAGAAATCCAGGTGGTTTTATTAAACTTTCTAGTAAAAAGGACAAGGAAAAGGGCCAATATTTGCCCTAGTTTTTTATGAATTTATTAAATATACTAAACAAATATAAAGAAAGGGGTTTAAGATGGAGAGTTGGTAATTGATAAAGTTGCCTTTTTGAGGTTAAATTTCTAATAGATGTTTAAACAATTTTTTATTTATTCCCATTTTAGAGGTTTTTAACTTATTGAATAAAAGTATAGGTTATATATTTTGGTTTAACATGAGATTTTGGTTTTTTTAAAATTGAGATGAGTAAAAATTTTATAAAGAAATACCCCTAAATTTTAAATTTTTTTTATTTCCCATCCTAGTTCTAGTAAAATTGAACCCTTAATACCCAACACCTAGACCTAAATTGGGTTTTTTTTATCCTTTATGGTTCAGTTTTTTTATGGTGATGAGTTTAACCCAAAAAATGCCTTAATTGAGAACAGGAGAAGATTATTCGTGAAGTTCCGGTTTTTTTTTTATATTAATAAGGATTTTTAATTAAAAATTACGTAAAGAAAATTTGATTATATTCATAAAGATTTAGCTTAAATAAGATATATTTTTACATAGAGAAAAAATGAAATTTGATTTTAATTGAAGGAGAAAACCCCAGTATTGGTTTTTGTAAATAGCCGTTTTTAATTTTTTTAGAGAATATAAAATTATTGAAAGCATTAAAATTTTTTCTAGGAATCCTTATAATTTTTTACCCAAAAAATATTTAAAAAAATTTTACCTAATTTTTTATGAGTGAGCATTTTCCCATTGCAGACAAAATAATTTTGGAAAATTTTACCAATAATCTAGAAATGTAGATTTTTCTACCATTGTTTATCCCATTACCAAAAAAAAATATGTTAAAAAGAATTATTTGATAGGATAAAAGAGGTGGCCCTTTTTTTTTGGAAAAGAGAATTTATAAAAGAATAAAATTTTTGGTTTAAACATTGGGTTTAATAAGTTTATACCCAAAATGTTGGTTACATTCCCATATAATGTTTGTAATTTTTTTAAATGTTTTTATGGGAATGCTAATTTTTTTTAAGGGCATGATTAAGTGAATAGGATTGAAATAAAATTAGTTTTCCAATAATAAAATTTAAAATAGAGCCATTGAGGTAAAAATATTTTACAACCCGCCTTATAGTAATAATATTTGGCTATTTTTAAAGCTGATAACAAAAAAATTAAACCTTTTCAGATAATTGAGTATCGAAAATTTAGTTTTCAAATTAGGTTTGTTCCACTTTTGAGGGAAATCCAAGGAATTCCCTATTAAAGGAATAATTTTTTAAATGGAAAAATTGTTTACTGTATTTTTCCAAAACCCCCACCCAAAAATAAAAAAAATACTAGATCCTTATTTGGGGGAGGAGGCCCTTAAAAACCCACCTTCAAAATTTAGTATTTTCCCATTGAATAGGTGAATAATTATTTTGTAAAAATTTACTCAACCATCCTATACTTATATTTAATATAGTACCCTAACCATATTTTCTGACATTAAATTTCAAAGTCAAAATTAAATTTAGGGAGGTTTTGAAATAAATCCCCAAACAACCATCTCATCCCACTTACTTTCATCCTTAGGGAGGACCTCCTCACCGGTTTTTATACCAAATGACTTATTTTACAAGAAAATTAATAAAAAATAACCCCATAATAGCCCCATCCTTCAAATTTTTCTTTTAATTTATTATGCATCCAGTTTACTATTTATTACCAATAATTTAAAATAAATGATAAAAAATCCAAAAAAATTATATATAATCCCACAGAAATAATACTTTTTTACCACTATTTATTACACTCTAATAAAATAAAGATTTTTCCCATCAATCGAATGAAATAAACTTTAATTGTTGTTTCACATAAGCCCTGGCAACTTAACTCTTCAATTTGTTTAATTAATTTCAATTTAGAGTACTAAAGGCTTAGGTTAATCAAAGGCCTTCAAAGTTAACAGGTTAAAATCGAGTTTTGAAGAGAACCCCCCTTATAAGAAAAAGGGGAGTCCTGGGGTAGTCTTAATGTTTCCTCTAAACCGGAAGGTTTTTATCCTACTATTTCTTAATTAACAGCTAAGCGCCTTAACATTTGGCTTCAGTTTATGCTGGCAAAAAGAGATCCTATCTCTGTCTTTGAATTTACAGTTCAATGCTTACACTCAGCCATTTTACCTATGTTCATTACTCGATGACTTTTCTCTACTAATCATAAAGACATCGGAACTCTTTATTTACTATTTGGTGCATGAGCAGGAATAGTTGGCACAGCTTTAAGTCTCTTAATCCGAGCAGAACTAGGTCAACCAGGCACCCTTATCGGAGACGATCAGATCTACAATGTAATCGTAACTGCCCACGCTTTCGTTATAATTTTTTTCATGGTTATGCCTATTATAATTGGAGGTTTTGGAAACTGATTAGTTCCCCTAATAATTGGAGCCCCTGACATAGCATTTCCTCGAATAAATAATATAAGCTTCTGACTACTACCTCCCTCATTCCTTCTTCTCCTTGCATCTTCGACCGTTGAGGCCGGAGCTGGGACGGGATGAACAGTTTATCCCCCCTTAGCAGGTAACCTAGCTCACGCAGGGGCCTCTGTAGATTTAGCTATTTTCTCACTTCACCTGGCAGGTATTTCATCCATTCTAGGTGCTATCAACTTTATTACAACTATTATTAACATAAAACCCCCTGCTATATCTCAATATCAAACACCACTATTTGTCTGATCAGTGATGATTACAGCAGTGCTCCTTCTACTTTCATTACCAGTGCTGGCGGCAGGCATTACAATGCTACTAACAGACCGTAATCTAAATACAACATTCTTTGATCCTGCTGGAGGAGGAGACCCTATTTTATACCAACATTTATTCTGATTTTTTGGTCACCCTGAAGTTTATATTCTAATTTTACCAGGCTTCGGAATAATCTCTCATATTGTTACATACTATGCAGGTAAAAAAGAACCTTTCGGTTATATAGGCATAGTCTGAGCAATAATATCTATTGGTTTCCTAGGCTTTATTGTATGAGCTCATCACATATTCACCGTAGGTTTAGACGTTGACACACGAGCATATTTCACATCAGCCACCATAATTATTGCCATTCCTACAGGCGTAAAAGTATCAAAGAATCTCACACCTTATTAATACGTGGAAAAGATGACTAACAGATCAAAAAACAACTAATGAAATATCCCTCTACTTTCCTAGCTATGGAGAATATTAGATTCCATTCTATCTACTGTTCATCATTTTTTTTGAAGCATTTGATTAAATTGAGCAAACTCCCCAAAGTTTGTCTTCTAACAAGATTTTTCCTATTCTTCTAATGAAAGGATATCCATAAGATATAATAATGGAAATAATCTTGTTCAAATACCTCCTGATCATAAATGTGAGGCTAAGTGTAAAGTAGGGAGATGTAGCTAACCAAAAATGTTTGCTACTATCCAGAGAAGATCTAATAGAGACCAGATCAATAAATAAATAAATAAAGTATTTCTGTTGGGGATATCATCCTGTTTGCTTCAAGACCTGGAACATTGCAGACCTCCTTGACCTCAAATATCTACTCAAAAAATTTTACATCCTACACAGGAAAAACCAAGGTAATGAAGACTATTGTCTAAATTATAGCAGAGATGGACAATCTATATTTGCCCATAAATATTTATATCTTGGATAGGCAGTACTATTGGATGCATTACGAGAGAGAGAGTTGTCTTGGATTAGCTTTGGGAAATTTCCTTTAATGACTCCAAACTACTTAGAGAAACAAAACACCCTTTTAGAAATGCAAATATCCTATCAAATTATTAGTTTTATGGCTATATAACCTGAGTTCCAAAGCTCATTGGTATGGGACTTTTTCCTTATTGATGGAGATCAATGTCCCATGCCTGCATTGAGAGTCAGGGCAGAAGAGAAGGACCACTCTCTTCAGTTTTTGAAGAGAGCAGACTAATCAGGTTTCTAGTCCCAAGCTCCTGCTCCCCTCCTGGTGAAAATTAAAGTCTTTTGGGGGGATAGTTTTTAGGGTAGGATAAGGAGAAGAGACTAGAGATATCTATTCTGCCTTTTTTTGAATCACATAACATCTTTATATACTATATGTTGGTGACACCTGCAAGACATGAAACACAATAGTCTCTGAAGAATGAAAAATGAGTTATTATCGATAGGAAAATGGAAAGGTGCATTTAATAAATTTTGAAGAAGAAGTATATTTGAGAAAATATATGATCATAAAAGATGGGCTAATTATGCAACAAGAGCAAGGGTTAACCGTAGAAGTCTATTTGCTCCATTGGTATTCTTATCATGCTAGAAGAGAGGGAGAAAGACCTTCAGTATTTTGGTGGACCACCTGAGATTCATTTATAGGAGAACATGAACAGAAGTTTCATAAGATGAGCAACTGTAGATGAGTTATAATTTACATTGCAGAAGGAAATGCCCATGTTTATTGGCTCGTCAAAGGAGTCATCAATATTTGAACATCTCCAACATCTAGCACAGTGCCTTGCACTCAGCAACACTTAATAACAGCTTATTAAATTGAATTGAATTGAATCTGTCACCAGAGCTGGATATTTCCATCTGAATGTTCTGCTACAATCTCAAACTCAATATATCCCAAACTGAATTCATTGTTATAATGGGAGGAAATGATTCAGGCCAGTCTCTTGTTAGTTTATTATTACTGATGAGGACCTGGGTAACTAGGTGGGTTGGCATGGAAAGCCTAAAATATTGATAAGATTACTCCCTAAGGCAAGCAGGGAAGGGCACTGATGGAGAACAGCTCATCCTTACAGTCCTATCCCCTGCAGAAGTCTTAGGTAACCCCACCATATTGTGTTCAATCAGATGTTAAATCTTTGAAATTAAATTTCTGATATAAATTTGTCCATGACCTATGCCATCTTTCCTGAATTCCTTTTAGGTTAATCAGCCATCATATTCTGCCTCCTGGTGTCTTTCTTTCCATCTTCCTTTCCCCATATCTCATGGTGTCTTTCTCCTTACTCATTCCCTCACCATGCTTCATGGTGTCTTTCTCCTTCTTAGAACTAACTCTTTTAGGGGGCTAAATCCCTTTAAAATTTAGTCAGCCAGTTAAGGGCATACTCCCACTTCATAGTAATATTCCCTTTCTCCTGGTTAATTGTGAGTTCCATTGGGAACTTGTCTTTTCCATTGCTAATTGTTAAAAACCCCTTTCCTCCCAAATATAGTTGGGATATATAGAGAGCATATATTATAGGCTCTCCCAAATTCATTTCATGTTAATGACTGCTGGTCTTTATTTTACCTCATTTTGTCTGTAACTATAATATAATATAATATAATTAATAAACCTATTTTATTGGCAAAGAGAAAAGTCAAAACCCACCATTTGGTGCCCAAATTGCAATAATAATGCACGTCATTATTATTATTGTGGCTATTTTTATTATTATATAACATTTATATAATACCTCAAAGTTTTATAAAGTGTTTTATAAATTTTGTCCTTTCTATAACTTTATAATTCTTTATATAACTTCATTTCATTAGTAAAATAAGACATTTATGGGTTAATCACCTGTTATAAAGAATATTAAATAAAGATGCTGTTGCACTTAGCTTGGGTATATGGTCCCTCTCATTTCCATATGAAAGGTGGTCTGTGTGGCAATTTAATTGGCCTTGAATTTTCCACCAAATCTGAGGGCCCTGACTCCAAGAAGATGGGTCTTTTTATGACCAGGAAACTACATCAACATGGCTAGAGGAACATGTCCTTAGAGTAAGAATCTTCCAGATCTATGACAGTTTTGGGGGACAGTTTTCTTGATTTTTAGAGGGAAAGCCTAGTCCAGTTTACAGAGGTGTGGAGAGAAACAGTCCCTGGAAAATAGTAATCCTATCACAATCGTTATCCCTCTAATCTTGTTCTTCCTCCCAACTCCCCTGTTTCTGAGATGGCCTCTCAAACTTGGAGCCTCAAATATTTACAAGCTATGTAACTCCAGGCAAGTCAGTCTCTGTCTGTTTCCTCAATTGTAGAATGGGGTCTATATAACAGCACCAACCATTACCCATCATTGGTGAGGATCAAATGAGATAATATTTGTAAAGGTTTTAGCAGTGTCTATCTAGCACATAATAGGTGTTTTAAAAATGCTAGTTCTCTCCCCTTCACACTCTATATTCCAAACTAGACTATTAGCTATTCCCTATACTCAACATGTTATTTCTCACGTCTCTGCATTTTTTGGTACAGATCATTCATTCCCCCATGCCAGGAATCAGTCCTTCCTCAAATCCTCTTATCAAAATCCAGATCCTCCAGGCTCAGTTTAGATATCTTCTTTAGATATCTTCCACGAAGCTTTCCCAGATCTCCCAGCCCAAGGTATCCTTTCCCTACTTATATTTTCCTAAAGCTCTTTCCCTGGCACCCTCTGCTGAACTGTCCTTTGCCTCCCTCATATTTCGCTTTGTTTTCTATTAATCACTATTTCCACTCTAGTGCAATAAAAAAAAAAAATAATATATACAATAAGCATTCATCGAATTTAATTTAATTGTATATTTTAGAGTTTCTAGCTTTAATATCTTATACCCTATGTTTTTAGGTCCCTTCTGGGTTTGACCTTTTGTGTTCCTTGTTCTAAGATCTCAAGCAGTCCTGGTCCTCTAAAAGCAATTCTCAGAATCCTTTGGGTTCTTAGAGGTTCTAGCAAACTTCATAATAAACTAAGATATTTTAATTCCTAATGTAGTAAACATTCATAAATATAACCCACATAAGCAAAAACCTTTTGGAGAAGATCCTTAAAAATAATAAAGGGATCCATGAACCAAATAGTTTTGAGAACTACATGCTGGAATTCTGGGATTTTATGAATGGTATTGAGTTATTAGGCAGTCTCTGAGTCCATTCAGGGGCCTCCTTTTGTGTAGTTATGAGAAGGAGAGAAGGGAGGAGGAAAGTCAGGCTTTGGGAGCTGAGAGAGCCTTCAAATCTTATTGGAGAAACTACCTCCAGTACTTGCAAAGGCCTTTCTGGGTCAAAAGGAAGAGACAATAGATAAAGGGAGGGAAGGAAAGAACAGGGTGGAGCTCCCAATCTCCTCTCCTCCCTCTTGCCCCCTCCCTTTGCTTCTCAACCACCCAGGATCATCTGGAACAAGACATCTGCTTGCCTGCTTGACTGGCCGCTGGCCACTATCTTCCAAATGCCACAGGCCAAAGATTCATGTGGGAATAATTTCCAGGCCTTCTGGTCTCCACATTCTCTATCTTATATAGAATACATGGAGTAATAATAACACTAATTTCCATTCCTACAGCCCTTTGAGATTACAAAGGGTTTTATTAAAGCAACTCTTTGTGGAAAGCAGTAAATGGTATCAGTGATGCAGTAGAGGAAGGGGGAGAGATCCCCTCTGCTCAGAGAATGTGAAAGAATTCTTCGAGAACCCAGAAATCAGTGGCAAAAGGAAGGTTTATTTTTCACTAAGAAGCTTTCTCTTAGCAGACAAATTTGCAAAGAATGTGTTAACAGAAACCTATTTTATGAACAAATCTTGGGGGCTGGGAGCAGTTTGAACTGATTATCAAACCAAGATCTCCCAATTGAATGAAATCACTTTGAAGGCTTTTTACAGAATTTGGAATTTCCTGAATGGGGATCCGGCTACCCCAGAGACCAATATGGGTTTTTTTTCTCCATACACGTTCACAGATCCCCTGACATCTATACTAACTCCTCTGTGGACCTTTGGTGAAGAATTCCTAGTCTAAAGCCTCTCAGCATAGGCCTTGACCCACTCCTCTGACTGGTGAGTCCCTGGCCCAGATCAACATTTCAGGGGATGCCTATCCATACATGTTCACTTCATTTCTGTTTCCACTCATGCCTCCATGAACTTTTCTTCACTTATATCTTCTCCTCTTCTCCATCTCTCTCCTTTTCTAGCTCTTTTATTTGTGGGTCTTCCCACATTAAAATGTAAGCTCCTTGAGAATAAGGATTGTCATTTTTACTTTTAGTTGTATTCCCAGATGCCTGACACATAGGAAACCTTAATAAATTCTCTATTGATCTATCAATTTATCTATCAGTCTATTTATCCATCTCTATCCATCTATCTGTTCATCCATCTCTCTTGCTTGTATCTTTTTATTTATCTCTTTACGTATCTATACAATACTCCATTTAGGAAAGTCACAAAGACCTCTTTTCAGAATAAACTTGCTCATGAATATGAGAAATCCTTGTCAACAACTACTCTCCAAGCAAGAAGAACAAAATTCAACCTACTCTAGGAGGGATCACATTTCCTGATCAGTAAGGATCTTTGCTCAAACGATGATAGAGTGGAAGAGGATCTCAAAGGTCATCAAATCCAATAACTTAATTTTATTTCTTTTTAATTTTCATTTAATCTTATTTTTTGATAAACAAAAATATCTCTCCCTTTTGCCTTCCAATTAAAAAGGAAAAAAAAAAACAATTCTGTAACAAATATGCACTTCCAAAGGAAAACCCAAAGTAAAAATAAAAGAAATCCAAAAAATATATGTTTCATTCTGCACCTCGAGTATCTATTGGAAAATGGTAGCAAGCTCATCATTGTTTTTCTAGAATTATAATGGGTTATATTGATCAAAGTTTTT
Organism: Sarcophilus harrisii; assembly: GCF_902635505.1. Taxonomy (NCBI): domain Eukaryota; kingdom Metazoa; phylum Chordata; class Mammalia; order Dasyuromorphia; family Dasyuridae; genus Sarcophilus; species Sarcophilus harrisii. The sequence goes on from NC_045427.1 coordinate 355,382,736, forward strand.
GTGCCTTTTCAAAGTTGTTTGTCTTTTCCATGTTGTTCTTATGGTATAAATGATTTTCGTGGTTCTGCTCATTTCACTCTGAATCAATTCATACTTGTAACCCTAGGTTTCTCTGAACTCTTTTGGCATCTCCTATGACACAAATCAAGTAGGTAGAGCAGTGAATCGAATGGCAGGCCTGGAATCAGGAATTTTCCTGAATTCAAATCTCACATCAGATAATTACTAGTTCTGTGACCCTGGATAAATAACCCTGTTTGCCTCAGTTTTTTCAAGTATAAAATGAGCTGGAGAAGGAAATAGCAAACCCCTTCTATATCTTTGCCAAGAAAACCTTAAATGGGGTCACAAAAAATTAGACATGACTGAAAAACAACCGAACAACAACAACATGACCAAAGTTCTCAATGCCATAATTTATTCAGGAATTCTTTAGTTGATGTGCATCTTTTTTTCTTCCAGTTCATTGCTACTACAGAAAAGTCAACTTTAAATATTTTGTACATTTATGTCCTTTTAGTCTTTTACTCTTAGGGAATAAACCCAAGAGTCCATCTCCCTCATTTTACAGGTGAGCAAAGGAAAACTTAGATAAAGTGACTTATTAAAGGTGAGACATATAAGAAGCAGAACAGAGTAAGAATGGTTGATGAATTTGTAGCCAATATATCTACTTTCTGATCTCATTCTTCCTTTCTAGTGTTTGTTATAATATAAAAAGTAAATGTGTGAGTCAGAGTGAAATGATAATATGAAATAGATTTGGGAGAGCATAATGATTCCATTCAAGATGTCAATTTAGATCCTAACTCTGCTGCTTATGCCTTAAGCAATTCACTTCCCCTGGATAAGGCTCAATATCTTCTCCAGTAAAATGCGAATAATCTTTGTTCTCTCTCCCTCTCTCTCAAGACTAGTGTGAAGTTTAGGCTCCCTTTCCAGGAAGCAGCCTCAGTTTAATTTGCATAAATTGGCACACTTACCCCAGAGGAAGATAGAAAAAGAAATGCAAATTGACTAGGAATTGGAATATCTCTTAGACCCCAATAAGGTACAGTGAGAAGTGACCATATTAGAAGGGGGCACATCACTCAGGGCCTCTGCTAAGGAGGAAAAATATGGAACAGGTTTACCCTAACTCTGTTGGGAGTCCTACAGCTCCTAGAAAGGCCTTTTGGTGGTATAGTGCAAAAAAGAAGTATAAATGGCCATTTTTGTTCTGGCTCTAGCTCTGAAAAAATTGTGAAAGAATCATAGCATTGTCAGTTGAGATTCTAGGTGAGGGAATAAAAGGGAATAAACATAGACAGAAACTACCAGAATGACTAATGAGACCAGTGTAACCACTGACTAATACCGGACTCCAGACCCCTTTTTCTCCCTAGTATAAAACAGGATAGGCTCTAACACTCAGGAACCATTTCTGCAGGTCTCTGCATCTTTGGAATGAACCTCACCTGTCCTGTGGCATGAATCTGGACCCCAAAATTTAAGAAAAAATGCAAAAAACCCTAAATTTTAAAAAGAATACTGTGAAATATTTCAAATTAGAACTATGGCTATTCCAAACTTCCTTGCTTCCACATCCTTCTTTCCTGTTTAATGTCAAAAATATATATATCTAAGTTCCCTTTGTGTCTGAGCTGTGTTTCTTCCTCAGTTTCAAATGGAGCATGACATCCAGGAATCCCACCATACTTTAGTTGTTAAAAAACTAGAACTTTCTCCATGGTAGAAGAAACAACTTCCAGAGAGCCTCTGTGGAAGGGAAAGAAGGTCCTACAATATCTGATAGTATATATCTGAAGTTGGCGTTCCCAAAAATAGAAAACAACAAACTTGAGGATTACAACAGCAAGACACAGCAGTGGATTCTTGCTGGGAGCAAAGCTACTTTGTTGACCAGTGGGAGGCAGAACCACGAAGTTCACTGGTATAAAGGCAAGATTTGAAGCTCTGTCTTCTTGATACCAAGATTGACTCTGTATTTATTGGACCATGAGGTCTTATTGAGATTATACATTTAACAACAGAACAATTCTTTAGTATGCATCCAAGTTCAATTTGAGATTCTCCCTCCTAAACTCTTTAGATCAGGTTCACTGGTATTTTTAACAACCTCTGAAATCTCCTTTTGGCCCACCAGGAAGTCTCTTGAAGACTTAGTAGATTTGGAGTACTCTATTCATAATTCTTATTTGACCAACTTCCCTTTCCCCTCATCCAAAAAGAATGCCAAAAATGCCCAAAAAATATAAAGATCTCATTACCTCCAAAAGATCTAAATAATTCTACTCAATTACCAAGCCACTTCAACAATTTGGGAAAAGACAATTCCTTTTTTTGACCTACAACAAATTAAAGAGGAATGAATTTGAGATTATGTACACCAAGACTTTCCTCCCCTGAGAAGGTCATTGAATCATAAAATAATAAGATGTCCTGAGATTCTTCCATCCCAGTTTTACAGATGAGGAAACCAAGGCCCTAAAAAGTTAAATGATTTTCACCAAAACCAGGTCATTAGTAACAAACTCAAGATTTAAATACAGGTTCTCCAATTCCAAATCTAGTGCTTTTTCCCACTAAATAATGATCTAGAGCCGATTATATAAGAACAAACTCTTGGTACTTCAGCAGTAAATTACTAGTTGTCCCTTTAAGAGAGAGAAGGCTAAAAATAACTTATTTAGCTAAGAACCTCTGCATTTACAGATGTAGTTACCATGGTAACAGCCTAGCAGTTTAGGTGTTAACTCAGGGTAAATCAGAGGCTTTTAGGAGTTTTGTTTTCTTGGGGCTGACTTGAACAGAAGGTTAGATGAAGAGGTTAGAAGTGTAAGGAAGGTGCAAAAGGAAACTGGAGAAATGGCTCTGATTTTTCTGAATCTTTGTCATATCCTTTTCCCTTTCTGGGCCTCAGTTTCCCTTTTGTAAAATTAGGGCATTGGACTAAATGATCTCAGCTTCGATTTTCATTTCATTTCAGTTGATTCAATTCAATAAATATTTATTAAGCACCTACTACATGCAAAGATGGTTTCATATCTACTGTCCCCAACACAGAGCTTTGCATGTGGTCAGAGCTTAATTAATATTTGTTGGCTAAGGTTAGGTCTGACCTCAAGGAATTGAGTATAATGCAAAAAAGTAGGGCATGAGAACAGAAAAGAGCCGAGCATAAGACTCAGAGAAATGTGAGGAGGAAGAGATTTCTTTTTTTTAAACTTTTAATTTTTAAAGATATCTTTAATTTTTTCATTACCATCATTTCCAAATATATTTCTCCCCTCCTTCTTCCAACAGAAGATGTTGGATAGGATAGAGTACTGGGCCTGGAGTCAGAAAGATTCTTGAGTTCAGATTTGACTTCAGATTATTTACTAGCAAGTCACTTTACCCTGTTTGCCTCAATTTACAGGAAGAAAGGGTGTGGTATATTCTCCTATATAGGAAGAGAGCATTTTTCAGCTGGGAGTCACTCTATTCTTCAGATGATTTATTTACATATATTCTCTTCTCTCTAGGAGAATATAAGTTTCCAGACTAAAGGGACCAGTTTGCTTTTGTCTTTGTATTCTCATTGACTTGAACAAGATGATGCTCAATAAATACTCATTAAATAGAGCTGAGGTATCATATGAGCTAGACTTTGAAGGAAGGGAAGTATCTCAATAGATGGGTATAGGGATGGGGATGGGGCCTTTTTAGACATGGTGGACAGTTGTTGCAAAGGTATAGTTATGGGAGAGGGGAGACTCCAGTTTGCTTTAGAGCATTTTCTCAGATTAGGTATGGCAGAGGGATCGCAGGGCATATGGTATAGAACCAGAAGGGGTCTTAGAGATATAACATGTAATTTTATTTTGCAGTAGATAAAAGAAAGTTCATAGAGAGAAGTCACTTACCCAAGATCATATGGCTAAGGGATATTTGGTCAGGGTTCTCTGAAAAATAGAAACTTCATAAGAAAGGTACTTATCAGGTGTTGAAATTTTTAATAGAAGTTGTGGGTTTGGAATCAGGGGATCTGGTTCTATGCATTTGGGTCACTTCATCTTCAAGTCTTAGTTCCGTCACAGGAAAAACGAGGATGATATACACTCTGCTTACCTCACAGGGCTTTTATGGGGAAAGTGATTTGTAGACTCTACAATGCAGCAACTTATTTGTTTGTTTCTTTTTAATGGACAAGTTTTAGAGGAATAATAAAGGATTGACTGCAATCAGCCTACATGCTCCATTGCCATTCACAAATCATCTCCAGAGATAGAAAGGAAGCTACGTGCCCATTGGGGATATCATGGAAAATTTCCAGGAAGACATGGGGGCAATCCATATTGTTGGAGAGTATACCCACATAGAAAAAAAAAAATCACAGTAGAAACAAGAGAACATTGTACACAGCAACAACAATATTATGCAATGATCAATTCTGATCAACATGGCTCTTTTCAACAATGAGGTGATTCAAGCCAGTTCCAATAGACTTGACATCGAGAGTCATCTGCACCCAGAGAGAGGGCTGCAGGTACTGAATGTGGATCACAATGTAGTATTTTCACCTTTTTTGTTGGTGTTTTGCTTGCTTTTTGATTTCTTTCTCATTTTTTCTTCTTGATCTGATTTTTCTTGTACAGCATGGCAATTGTGGGAATATATATAGAAGAATTGCATGCGTTTAACATGCAATATTGGATTACTTGCTGTCTAGGAGAGGGGGTAAAGGGAAGAGAGAGAAAAATTGGAACACAAGGTTTTGCAAGGGTGAATGATGAAAATTATCTTTGCATATATTTTGAAAATAAAAAGCTATTTTAAAAAAAGAAAGAAAAACATCACAAATCTCTCTACATATTGAAGAATTCTGTGCTCCCAAGGAACTCTGTGGCCAAAGTCACCCGAAAGAATGATCATATTCTGTTCTTTTACTGGATTTTTTTCTTTCTTTTGATGAAACTATTTTAAATTTCTGTCCTGCTAAATTTTCTTTTTAAAATTGTTTGCCTTAATAATATTTTATATGGATTGACTTTCTGGGAGGAGAAGGAAAGAGATGATAGGGGAAACTTTAATGATACAAACCAAAAAAAAAAAAATTCCATAAGACATAAATAAACATATATTTTAAAAAAGTTGTTTGAGGGGCAGCTAGTTGGCACAGTGAGCAGAGCGCCAGCTCTGAATTCAGGAGGACCTGAGTTCAAATCTGGCCTCAGACACTTAACACTTCCTGGGTGAGTCACTCACCCCAATTGCCTCAGCAAAAATTAAATAAATAAATAAAAATAAAAAAATAAAAAAAAAATTGTTTGCTTAAAAATGTTATGCTCATTGATCAATGATGGATAGAAGCAGCTACACCCAAAGAAAAAAACACTGGGAAATGAATGTAAACGGTTTGCATTTTTGTTTTTCTTCCCAAGTTATTTTTACCTTCTGAATCCAATTCTCCCTGAGCAACAAGAAAACTAGATCTGCACACATATATTGTATCTAGGATATACTACGACATATTCAACATATATAGGACTGCTTGCCATCTAGGGGAGAGGGTGGAGGGTGGGAGGGAAAAACTGGAACAGAAGTGAGTGCAAGGGATAATGTTGTAAAAAAATTACCCTGGCATGGGTTATGTCAATAAAAAGTTACTATAATAAAAAAAAAAAAAGAAAAAAATGTTATGCTCTAGGATGACCACTGACTGATGTTTTTTAAAGGGATCCAATTATAAAAGCTGTAAGTGCTAGGAAATTACAAAAAGGATCCTCCATCATCATATGAAAAAATTGAGCAACCTAGAATGATAAAATCTTGGGTCTAGAAGGGAAAGAGTTTATATTGTCTGATTCCCTGCCTTATTCATAAGCAAAACTCGATAGCATCCTTGACTGGAAGTTTACTACCTACCATGGCACCCTATTCTATTTAAGGAATACCAGGCCTTTCTAATAATGCTTTCATTCTTTCCAATGCCCTTCTCTGGACCTGCTCCAGTGAGTCAATGTCTTTCCTAAAATAAAGTGCCTAAAATTAGAGATGGTATTCCAAACAAACTTCTTATTTATCAAATATGAAAGCTTTGACAAAATCTTTCAAAAAATCTTAGTGCATTTAAGATGGAGAGATATAGTCTGAACTTAGATGGGTTTAGAAATGACTGAATTGACTGATGGATCTAGAGAGTAGTGATGAACATTCTGATGTCAGCCTGGAGGGTAATCTCTAATGGAGTGGTAGGTGCAGAGCATTTCTCAGTTCAACACTTTAAAAAATCAATGATATGTGAAAATGTGGGAAAGAGGTCTTGGTCTAGGAAATTCAGAATAGATAGAAGAAGGTCCTAAAACCTTTCAAATGTATCAGGGGTCTCAATCTTTAGTGCTTAGGGTAGTAGCGGTCCACTCAAGTATACTCTAATCTATTTTAGGCCTAAGTTACAGAGCCCCAAATGGAAAATGAGAAGTGAGGCTGATAGCTTGCTCCATAAGGTACCCTGCCACACAAATTCAGGTCATACAGCCTGCCTGAGGAGGTATAGTGAGGGCAGTAAGGACTTTCCTTCTTATATGAGCCATGTGTAGTATATCTTCTATTTATTCCTTATCCCATTTTTCCTGACTTGAGGTTCTGATATGAAGAAAAATCTCAGCTCATCCCTCAAAGATATGATCACCATGTCAGCCACTCCAATGGAGTGGGCTTCAAGGGCAGAGAGCTTTCATGTAGTCCTAACTAAAATCCTCCCTTCTATAAGACATCTTTCCCAATCCTTCTTAATTCCAGTGTCTTCTTTCTGTTAATTATTGCCTATATCTTGTATATAGTTGCTTTGTATACATTTATTTGCATATTGTCTCTCCTATTAGATCATAAATTCCTTGAGGGGAGGTCTCTTTGCCTCTTTTTCTTTCACCGAATAGTAGGGGAATTAATGAATGTTTATGATTGCAGATGAGAGGCAGTGACCTTCAGTCACTGTAGAATAGTAATCTCTCCATATTATGAAAGCCAAATTTTCAGCTCCCACTCAACCTTGTCCCTGGGATTGAAAGTCAAAGCTTTCAGAGCTGAACACCTCTCCTCCTTTCTGTCCTCATATTCTCTTTATTCAGCTCAGTTCTGCATCAGCCATAGCCATCTTTTTCTATTTTCTTATTCATTTGAACCCCTTGGAGTCCCCCATTCTATTATTAACTAACTCCCTTCTATCTTAGTTCGAATGGGCTTACACTCTTTTCATTTCCTAGTGCTAATGGAAATCTAGCTTCATTTCCCCTCAGGATTTCCCCTCATTGCATCCCTGATTACCCTTCACAGCACTCAATGCTTCTTTTATGACAAGGACTCCAGTAGATCCCGGGACAGGAGGAGGAGTAGGTACTTCCACCAAAGAAAAAAATGTGAGTTTCCAGCAAACTCAGTTCCAGCTAGACTATCAAAAAGACTCATGGAAAACAATTAAAATGAAGCTCATGGAAAACAATTAAAATGAAGCAGAAAAATCAACAAACATGAGAAACACCAGTGAAATAGCTTTACTACCATAAAAAAAAATTAGCCATCTATATCTACACACACACACACACACACACACACACAGTCCAATGAAAGACCACATTCACAGATCCAAACCAGTAAGGAAGGAGCTTATCCAAGCCCCATTCACAACTGTGGGAGGAGGGAATGGGTAGAAAACAAGATTCTTCTTTAGGGTCTCCATCTAGGAGGCTTTAATTTCCATCTTCTCCAACCCAAACAGAACTGAAGGAAGGATCAAAGCTTAGAACAAGCTAAGCAAACTATGGCAAGGGAATGGGCAAAAAACAGAGCCAGAGACAACCACACTCCCTAACTAGGGTTCCCCCTAGGATTGTGGGCATTGAACAGGACATCAAGATTAGGAGTCTAGGTCCCAGCCAGGGTCATGATTGCTGCCTCAGTGTCCCAAGACCAAAACAACTGGAGGACACAGAGCAAGACGCTATTATTAGTGGGTAACCTAACTCTAGGCTAAAGGCTCAGTGCTCAGGTAGCTAAAGGCTACCTATAGCTTTCCATTTTCACTCTGGATCCTCTACTTAAAGACTGGAGTGACAATACCTCTAGTAATTAGAAAGTTAAGAAGTTTAAGACCCACCAAGGAATGATCCTTCCACTACTTAACACCAGCAGAGAGCTTGAAAGAACAATAAAGTTCATATGGAAAAACAAAAGGTAAAGAATTTCAAGGGAATTAATGAAAAAAAAAATCAAATGAAGGCAGCCTAGCTATAACAGATCTAAAATTATATTATAAAGCAGCAGTTACCAAAACCATTTGGTATTGGCTAAAAAATAGACTAATTGATCAGTGGAATAGGTTAGGTTCAAAGGACAAAACAGCCAATAATTTTAATAATCTAGTGTTTGACAAACCCAAAGAACCCAGCTTTGGGGATAAGAACTCACTGTTTGACAAAAATTGCTGAGAAAATTGGAAATTAGTATGGCAGAAACTAGGCATTGACCCACACTTAACACCATACACCAAGATAAGGTCAAAATGGGTTCATGACCTAGGCATAAAGAATGAGATTATAAATAAATTGGAAGAGCTTAGGATAGTTTACCTCTCAGACCTGTGGAAGAGGAAGGAATTTATGACCAAAGAAGAACTAGAGATCATTATTGATCACAAAATAGAAAAATTTGATTATAGCAAATTGAAAAGTTTTTGTACAAACAAAACTAATGTGCAGACAAGATTAGAAGGAAAGCAATAAACTGGGAAAACATTTCTACAGTCAAGGGTTCTGATAAAGGCCTCATTTCCAAATTACATAGAGAATTGACTCTAATTTATAAGAAATCAAGCCATTCTCCAATTGATAAATGGTCAAAGGATATGAACAGACAATTCTCAGATGAAGAAATTGAAACTATTTCTAACCATATGAAAAGATACTCCAAGTCATTATTAATCAGAGAAATGCAAATTAAGACAACTCTGAGATACCACTACACACCTGTCAGATTGGCTAGAATGACAGGGAAAGATAATGCAGAATGTTGGAGGGGATGTGGGAAAACAGGGACGCTGATACATTGTTGGTGGAATTGTGAATACATCCAGCCATTCTGGAGAACAATTTGGAACTATGCTCAAAAAGTTATCAAACTGTGCATACCCTTTGATCCAGCAGTGTTACTACTGGGCTTATATTCCAAAGAGATCATAAAGAAGGGAAAGGGATCTGCATGTGCACGAATGTTTGTGGCAGCCCTCTTTGTAGTGGCCAGAGACTGGAAACTGAGTAGATGCCCATCAATTGGAGAATGGCTGAATAAATTGTGGTATATGAATATTATGGAAGATTGTTGTTCGGTAAGAAGCGACCAACAGGAGGATTTCAGAAAGGCCTGGAGAGACTTACATGAACTGATGCTGAGTGAAATGAGCAGGACCAGGAGATCATTATATACTTCAACAACAATACTATATGATGATCAATTCTGATGGACCTGGCCATCTTCAGCAATGAGATGAACCAAATCAGTTCTAATGGAGCAGTAATGAACTGAACCAGCTACGCCCAGCGAAAGAACTCTGGGAGATGACTAAGAACCAATCCCTATTTTTTGCCCGCCTATATTTTTTATTTCCTTCACAGGCTAATTGTACAATATTTCAGAGTCCGATTCTTTTTGTACAGCAAAATAACGGTTTGGACATGTATACTTATTTGTATTTAATTTATACTTTAACATATTTGACATGTGTTGGTCATCCAGCCAAGGAAGGAGGGAAAAAATTGGAACAAAAGGTTTTGCAACTGTTAATGCTGAAAAATTACCCATGCATATATCTTGAAAATAAAAAACTATTAAAAAAAAAATACTACAAGCATCAATGGGGAAAAATTAAGTACCAAAGAGTCACAGTCGGGAACATACAATTAGATAGCAAACCCTAGGAAGAAAACCAAACTTAAGCAATCTCTCAAAATACAAAAGAGAAACAAACAAAAAAACAAACTCCTACTAAGAATAACAACTAGCAAACCTGAGCACAACTCTAGGGGGGGGAATGTATTATTAGATTTAATCCTTTCTAAGCATTCCTGTTGAGAATATCAAAGATGAGAAGAATCTTTGAGATGCAAATACCAGAGGCAAGAGAAACAGAGAAAGTAAATAAATTAGAACAATTTGAACGGACTAAATGATGACCAAGATTTATCTGCTTCAACATATCCTAAAGGGGGGGTACAGTCCCTTTAGATTCACATCATTTTCAAGAATTAAAGAAAAAACACAGAAAGATAAATTCAGGGTTTGGGTACTTTTAAAAATATTGTATCAATATTATGTTTTTATATCGCCTTCATTTCTAAATATACCTTTTATTTTCCCATCTGGTAAGGACTTATAACAAAGAATAAAGAATAAAAATAAAAAGGAAAAAAACCCAACCAATTGCCTGACAGTATACACCCACAGTCTACTCAATTCTGTAATTAAGGAAAGGAAGTAGCCTTATGTCTCTTCTTTAGGGTTATCCTCCATTTTAATGACATGATGTTCACTTTCAGGTTTTCGTGTTTTTTTCTCTTTATATTAAGGTAGTCATTACGTAGATTTTCCTTTTCTGTTTGCTTAATTTTGTATCAGTTAACTTAAGTCTTCCCATACCTCTTTAACTTCTTTATAGTCATTTCTTATTCTATTATAGTGATGCACTATGATTTAGTTAGTCATTTCCCAATCAATGGATATCTATTTTGTTTCTTATTTTTGTTACCATAAAATACGATGTTCTGATTATTTTGGTATGTATGGGATCTTTATTTGATTCCTAAAGATATATGCTTAGTAGTAGATCAAAGGTATGGTTATTTGAGTCACTTTAAAAAAAATAGAATTCCAAATTGCTTTCCAGAATGTTTGGACCAAGTCATAATTTGACTAATAGTGTATTAGTGGGCCTTTCTTCCTGAAGTTCCTCCATTATGAGTGAATAAATGAAAAGGCATTTATTAAGTACTTATTTTGTGTCAAGCACAGTACTGAGTGCTGAAGAAACAAAGAATAAGGTACTCTTAAGGAGTTACAGTCTCAAAGGAAGAGATAATATGTATATAGGAGTGGTTGTCATGTGGCCTTGAAATCACAGATTAAACAAATTTATCTGTAGGGCAGTCAAATGGCGTTCCCTTTCCAGAAGGAGGGATATTAATTTGTTTACAAAACAAGCAAGAGGTGGAAAAATCATGATATACGGCAAGATGGACCAATAGAATGGCTGGATGGGATGTGAAGCACTTGACATCTTCCGTCTTCCTTGCCAAAGTGTGGAGTAGAAAGTGAAACCTCAGGGTAGTTGTGATGTGCATTTCTCTTATTTTAGTGATGTGGAACAATCTAGTTAGTACTTTGCAATTCTTCTTCTAAGAAGAATGTGTTCTTGTTCTTTGACCACTTAGTCCTTGGGGAACGACTGTATTTTTTAGTAGAGAAAGGGAAAGGAAGGGGGAGGAAGGAATACAGACAAAGAATGAGGAGGAGGAGGAGGAGAGAGAAATTTCTCTGAAATGGGGCATGACAAGTGGTTATATAAGCATGGAAATGGAGGTCGGGGTGTGGGTATCTCAAGAGCCTCACTTTTATCTGAATTGGGCAATGGGAGGTTGGGGGGGGGGGGCCGAGATGGATAGAGAAAGAACAGAAATAAAGTAAAAAGTGAACTAGATGGGAATAGGGAAGGAAGAAGAGCAGGATTTGGTGAGATTAGTATTAAGGAAAAAATAGTCATGAATAAAACAACCCAGTTATGGACAGCAGATTAAAAAGGTGAGTTAAAGAACAAACCCCACATTTTTCTCCTTACTGTATCCACTATGGATTTATTCTGCCAGTCAGTGACATACTCTGCCTCATGACCTATTCCTTTAATGGATTCTTCAAAGTCCTTTCCTTGGTAACCCTATTGCTCTCCCAAATTTATTTCATATTTACCACTCCTGTACTTATTTTATATCTTCATTTTGTCTGTAACTTCTTCTTCTAAATAAATCTACCTTCTGGCAAAGAAAAAAAAAAAAAAAAAAAAAAGAATAAGCTCCAGGACTCTGGATAGGGTTGGTTATATGTAAAGGAGAGAGAGAGAGATTGGGGAAGATGGTTCCAATTACAGACTGATAGTGTTTATTTCATTCTTTCTCTTTCTCCATCTTTTTCCTTGCAAAGAAGGGTGGAGAGTTAATAAAAACAATATTATGATAGGATATAATGGACAAAAAGGCAAACCAAATTATCATAACTATAAACATGAATGTCGTACATTTCTACCCATACACATCATTTCAATAAATTTCCCCATTTCTGTTGGTGCTACAACCATTATTCTATTCACTCATATTTGCAACTTTGGAATCACCCTTGGCTCTTCCCTCCATCTCAATCCTCATATCTAATCAGCTGTCAATTTTTTTTTCTATACTATTTTCCACAATATCTTTCTAATCCATCCCCTTACATTACATCTACTCTAATAGAAACCTTCATTACTTCTCACTTAGATTACTGCAGTATGTGCCTAATCTCCAGATTCTCTCTCCCTAATCCATTCTTTATGCAGCTACCAAATTGATATTCCTAAAATACAGATCTGACCATGTCTCTTTCCTTTGAAAAAATCTTCAATAGCTCCCTATTGCCCTTAGAATAAAATGTAATATTTGCCTCAATTTGGCATTCAGATTTAAAATTGACTTCCCGCATGCCTTCTCAATATTATTTCATACTGTTTCCCTTCATAAGCCCTCCATTCTGGTCAGACTGGTTTGTCAGCTGTTCCCTACACATGGCATTCTATCTCTCATCTCTTTGCACCAGTAGTCACCTTTGTCTTAATTGACCTCTCTCCTTACCTCTGCTTTGTAGAATACAGAGATTTTTTCCAGAGCTGGCTCAGCTCCCATTCCTAAATGCTACAAGGCTTTTCCTGATCCTCTGAATTGTTAGAGTTCTTTACTCTTCTTAAAATTACTTTGCATTATCTTGAAGATGTTCTATATTTACCTATTTTTGTGCCTGTATATTATCATTAGAATATAAACTCCTTAAAGGCAGAGACTCTCATTTTTGTCTTTGTATACTCGGTGCTTCCATAGTGCCACAAATGTTTGCCTGAAACATCTGCTAAATTGAATTAAACTAAGTTGAATAAATGGCAAGTTTTTGTTTTGTTTTGTTTTGTTTTTTGCAGATGACACAAAGAAGAAAGGGTTGGACAGTGTCCTAGACTGCAGAATAAAGATCCTGACAAGCTAGAATAATCAATGAGATCTAATAAGATGAATTACTAGGCAATAATAGGAATGTCTTGGTTAAAATAAACTGTATAAATATAGTATGTCTTCATGTATAGCTAGTCAAATTGTATGGTCCATATGGAAAACTGGGGATTTTAGTTGATTGCAAGGTTACTATGAGTCAACAGTGTGACATGCAAGCCAAAAATAGCTAATATGAACTTGAGTGGAATTGATAGCAGAATCAAGAATCATCAAGAATAAAGGAAGTGAGAGTCCCATAGTATTCTGCTCTGGCCAGACTGTGTCTGAACTACTGCATCCTATTCTGGTCACTACAATTTAAAAGGGTCACTGAGAAACTGAAGGGCATTCAGATGAAGGCAAAAAGTATTGGGAAAGAATTCAAAATTATGTTGCATGAGGATTATTTGAAAGAATCAAGGATGACTTCAAATACCTGAAAGAGGAAGGGGTGAAATTATAGAAAGACATGCTTAAGTTCAATATGAAAAAGAATTTTAATATTTAATACTTTCCAAATGTAAATAGGTGATGCCGTTGACAGAATGCTGGACCTGGAGTCTTCTTTCTGAGTTCAAATTCAACCTGAGACACTTACTAGCTGTGTGACCCTGGGCAAATCACTTAACCCTGTTTGCCTCAGTTTTCTTATCTATAAAAATGAGCTGGAGAAAGAAATGGCAGGCCATTCTAGGATCTTTGTCAAGAAAACCCCAAATGGGGTCACTAAGAGGCAGACAGTACTGAAATAATTGAACAACAATAGCCACTACCTCAGGAGGTAGTGAGGCCTTTATCTCATCAGCTTTTGGAGATCCTGGGTAGCTGGAAGTGACATTAGATTATTTAGAGTAATCCTATAATTAAAAAAAAAAAATCTTGCTTTTATGCCACTTAGATTTCCTAATATATATCTCTTCAACTCTTTCCCACCCCCACTGCAGGTCCTTTCTAACTCTGATGCTGAGATCTATGAGGTTTGTCAGGGCGGAAGATGGTGAAATGTCTTACTTCTTCTTTCTGAACGCTGTGCCTCTCTTTTAATGTAGATAAAAATAGTGTTTTAGCTGCTATATTGTGCTGGTGAGTCATAGGATTACAGAGTTGGAAAGACCTTAGAGGTCATTTCATCCAACCCTTTCATTTTAAAAACCAGGAAACTGAGGCTCAAGGACTCATCTAAGGACACAGAAGTAATGTGGCAAAGTCAGGATTTGAACCCAAACCTTCTGATTCCAGACCCAGAATTTTATTTATCAACTGCACCAGTTATATCTCAGACTGAGCATGAGTCCCTAGGAAGCAGATGGCTGCTATTTGGGAACATAGCATGTCTCATTCAATATTAGTAATACACTGGAAAGTATAACTTTGGACTGGTAAGACACTGACCCTCAAGGCATTTTTCACACAATTAAACCATGTGGAGTTAACACAAGACAACTTTCTGGACCTTCTCATTACCAATGAGATACACAAAGATCCCAAAAAACTTTGCCCTTTGGTTGCAAAGGCATACCTGCTAGCCTGGCTCACCTCCCTCCTTCCCCTCTCACAGCAGGCATATGAATCATAGCCTCATAAAACACCAGAATTGAAAAGGCCCCTTAAAACAAAGACTATCCTCAGAGCAAGAATCTTAGTACAAGATCTTAAAAGAATAGGGCAAAAAATGTGAGTTCTGGATTAAACCTTCATGACTGTCTTACTGGATCACTATCACTACGCTTTAACTGCCTTTCTCCTCTTCCCTTGTCCCATTGGTAAATTCTTCTTGGAACCTTCATTTTGAGGCTGACCCCAGAACGACCAACTTTCATTGTTCACATTTTGCTACCATATTCCAGTACTGGTATTTTCCTGCCCTGATCCCATTTTGGGGGTTGAATTCTCATTCAAATGCAAGTTTCCTGAGGGAAGGAACATAGAATGGTAGATAGACAATGGTAGATATTTGTATCATTAGATAGATATAGAAAATATGTAGAGATATTCTATCTATATTGATAACTAGCTATCTATCATGTTTATCTTTCATGTCTATCTATTGTGTCTGTGTCTATCACCTGTATCTCTCATCTATCTCTCCATTTCTCTGTCTCTCCATATTTTCTTTTGCTTGTGTAACCCTGTCCCAGAGCCCACAGATATGGGATCCTTCTTTTATTGATGAAGATAAAGGCCCTACCCTGTATAAGGATTACAGGGCAGGGGTGGAGAGATGCAAAGATCTTCAGTTCTCAGCCAGGCCCTCTTCATCTCCAAAAGTAAGGGGAAAGTTCTATACCAATGGGTTTTGGGACAGGAGTTAAACTTGTATCTGTATCCTCAGAGCTTAGCTATATGCTATGTAGGAAGTGAACTTAAAACATGCTTATTGACGCCTTTTATTTTGCAGAAGAAAGGAAAAGAATTGCTCAAAAATACATAATTAATAAGCTGAAAGCCAAGGCCTAAAATTTAGGTCTCTTGATTCCCAGTTCTGGAAATCACCATCTTTCCTCTTCAGAAAAAATGATGGAGAACATTCAACCTCTACCCTAGGATCAGAGTTTATTTTTATAGCCCCCTCCTCACCAAAGTCATATTCCTCAACTCTGATGACTCCCATTCTGGTTAAAACTATGGTGGTTAGGACATTTTCTATCTCTGGTGACTTCCACACCCTCTACTCATGGTTTACCTTGGAGCCTCATTTGCTCATTTGAAATATGGTCTTTTGATTGACTTCTCACCCCACTCTTGCCCAGCTGGAGTCCTTGATACTATCCCTTTTTTTTTTTGCAAGGCAATTGGGGTACAATGACTTATCAGGGTCCCCCAGCTATTAAGTGTTAAGTGTAGACTTTAGAAGACTTTAGAAGTGTTGAGGCAGGATTTGAACTCAAGTCCTCCTGATTCTAGGGCCAGTTCTCTATCCACTGTGCCATCTCACTGCCCTTAAGTCTATTTTCAAGATAAGAGAACATAAGCATGTTGGCAGGAAAGCCCAGAAGCCTTTTTGATGACAAAAGTCTGAAGTTCAAGGGAAAACCACAGACCACAGGACCTGTGACTATAAAATTAAAAGACAGGGCAAGTTTGAACTAAAACTTCCTAATCAAATCTAGGGATAAACCCAAGATTAGATTAAGTGGTGGTTGGTAGAAGTTAAAATTTAGTGGTGAGAGGGCTGCATTTTAGGTACCTATTTTGTGTTACAGTTTGACCTATATAGTCATCTTTTATTATTGTGCTGAAAATAATATATTTGGTCATTTTGATGGAGATTTTTTTTTAAGTCTAGAAGATAAATGATTCAAATCTGGTTTTGAAGTAAATCTATTAGTTAAGCTTGGATGGTACATTCAATGCATTTTTTGGTAACTTGGTTCTTTTGAGGAGTATTGAAGCTTTTGTAAGTTAAAATTACAAATTTACGCATATAAAGTGCCAGCAGGAATGCCTCAGTTATTGTTTTCCTATGGCAGGAATGGGTTATTTCCCAAACCCAGATTATAACAATTATATAATTAGGATATTGGTTTCTTTCACCCACCAAAATCAGTGCTAGAGATCAGAAATAAACACCTTTTCCCAACTGTCTTTCAAGATGTTGAAAGAATGGTGGAAAGGACACTGAGTCAGATATCCTGGTTCCAAATTCTGTTTTGGATACTTATTATATTACATTAGGCAAGTTATGTATCTTTTCTAGGTTTCATCTTCCAGCCCAATGAAGGAGTTGTACTCCAAGGCCCCCGAGGTTCCTTTTAGCTCTAAATCTGTGATCCTAAGCATCCTAACACCTCCCCTGTCTAGACCCCTCCTCTTCAGCATGGTGTGCCCTCATCAGAGAAGGTACTATGCTCCATGAGCAAAGCAGAATTGAATTAGCTCAGAAGAAACTCAAGATGTGCAAAGCTAGAGTCTACCCCAAATGTTCCTAGGGACTAATTGTGTCCGACCTCTGATCAACTACAGTTAGAAACACTGAAACTCGACTCTAGCATAGTGATGTCATTTTGGTCCTCTTCCAGAAGGACAACAACCACCCAAGCAATGGGGTAGCTAATATTTATGTCGCACTTTATGGTTCATAAAAGGCTTTCATCCATTATGTTATTTGATTCCAACAATGGCCCATCTTGCTTTAGTAGATAGATAAACTACTTTAAAGTCAGAAAGATTTCTCTCTTCTGAATTTATTAGTCTGGCACACACTGACTATATGATCCCGGACAAGTCCTCTAACCTCTCAGAGGGCAGGGTCCATGCTCTATAGACTGCAGAGCAGGAGCTGATCTGTAAATAGAGAAAGTTTCCTTATCAGGAGTTTCATAGACAAATAAAATCATATATTTGGCCAAAATAAACCACCCCCAACCTAGTAAAGTTAAAAATGCAAGTATTACTGACTTATAATTTCATTAATATAGAATCTCCCAGGTAAGGAAATTTTCTACCCATGTAGGTCAGCATCTTTTCTGTAATTTAGTCTTAGTTCCAGGTACTTCCTGACTTTAAGCTGGCTCTCTAGCCACTAAGCCATACTCTCTTTCTCCTTGTCCAAAGAGTTATTGAAAAGGATACATAAGCTAAAAAAAAGTAAAAAAAAAAAAAAAAAAAAAAAGATAAAAAGGCATTTTTTTTTAAGTATCAGATTTTATATAAGGAGATATTAAGGCTTAGATAGGTTATTTGATAGAATAAGGTCATACAGTCAAGTTTTAGAATCTAGATCTTTGAACTCCCAAGTTCAGTGATGTTTCCTTAACAATTAATGGGATAGCAAGGTAGCTTAGTGGATAGAGCACTGAAGTCAAGAGGACCTGAGTTCAAATTTGACCTTAGATGGCTGATCTTCAGCACTTAATTCCAATTGCTTCTAAAAAAAAAAAAAAAGGCAGTAGAGTTACTACTGGGCTTATATCCCAAAGAGATATTAAAGAAAGGAAAGGGACCTGTATGTGCATGAATGTTTGTGGCAGCCCTTTTGTAGTGGCCAGAAACTGGAAACTGAGTAGATACCAGTAGGAAACTGGTAGGAAACTGAGACCAATAAATTCAGGAGAGAGATGTCTTAACTTGCCTGTGAATTGAATTTAAATGAGTCAGGGCTGTACAAAGCTACAAACTTCACTTTCTCCTCCACTAGGTCATCTTTTGCCTTAATTCGTACCTAATCCATCATCAATTGGAGAATGGCTGAGTAAATTGTGGTATGTGAATGTTATGGAATATTATTGTTCTGTAAGAAATGACCAGCAGGATGAACACAGAGAGATTTGGAGAGACTTACATGAACTAATGCTGAGTGAAATGAGCAGAACCAGGAGATCATTATATACTTCAACAACAATACTGTATGAGGATGTATTCTGATGGAAGTGGATATCTTTGGCAATGAGAGGATCCAATTCAATTGGATCAGTGATGAATAGAACCAGCTACACCCAGCTAAAGAACATCGGGAAATGAGTATGCACTGCTTACATTTTTGTTTTTCTTCCCAGGTTATTTTTACCTTTATAAATCCAATTTTTCTTGTGCAACAAGAGAACTGTATAAATATGTACACATATATTGTATTTTAAGATATACTTCAACATGTTTAACATGTATATGACTGCCTGCCATCTAGGGGAGGGGGTAGAAGAGAAAAGTTGGAACAGAAATGTTTGCAAGGATCAGTGTTGAAAAATTACCCATGCATATGTTCTGTCAATAAAAAGCTATAATAAAAAAAAATTATCACATGAAAAAAAAAAGTCAATGTGGTAAAAGAATCTGGGTTCATAATCCTGGATCTCCTCTTACCTACACACAGATATCAGTATATAATCTTGACTGCCTAATAACTTTGTACAATCAAAGTCATAACAGAATGAATGAATGAAAAAGGTACTTATTCTATGTAGACAAATACAAAATCAAACGGACCCTTCTCTCAAAGAATTCATGCTCTAACTGGAGGAAAATATCACATAGAAGGAGGATTAAACTGTAGGGTGAATGCCAAGGCCCACTTAAGAGACACTGTCAGGTTAGATGGCAGTGCCTGTGAGTAAGGAGGGCATATCAGAAAGACAGATTGTAGGACCCAGAGGATGGGGATGTGAGGCCTAAGTAACAAGGCAAATGGGGAGACCAGGTGGTCCTTCATCTTAGTAGAAGGATTATAGTTGAAGCAAAGTGATTAGAGTAGCAGTGACTTATCTATAGGAGAGATTTGGAGAAGAGAATGGGGGTGGGTGGTCACCATTGGGAAGGGCAGGGTGGGTCTGAGGTCCAAATGGAATATGGATTCTGGGTTCCTTCCCATAGAATTAGGGGTGGTAGTGGATTAAATATCTAGGCAAGGATGAAGGGGAAGAAGACCAATAGGAAGGCTGATGAAGAAGTACTCAGAAGTACTTATTGCTGTGTCAGGCTCCCCATTGTCTAGATTCCATCTGGCCAGGATGAGGAAGGGGAAAGAACCTACTCCTCCAGAATTACAGAATTTAACAGCTGAAACAGAGCTCATCAACTTTCTACTCTTGTTGTTATTTATCCTTTGAGGAGGACCAATAAATTCAGGAAAGAGATGTCTTGACTTGCCTGTGAATTGAATTTAAATGAGTCAGGGCTGTACAAAGCTACAAACTTCACTTTCTCCTCCACTAGGTCATCTTTTGCCTTAATTGGTACCTAATCCCAGATAAACTGAGACCTAGGAAAGACTTTAGTTTGTAAAAGCTAAGCTCTCCCACAGCATCCAGGCCCCCACTTTCTAGTTTAAGACATACCCAAAACGAAAACCTGCTGTAACATATCCCCCAAAGTGGCTCTCTAGCCTCGAGACTTAAGTGATAGACTTCAGTTTCCTCCTCTGTAAATAGGGGAGGAAGGAGGCTGGATTAAAGGAGACCCTCCAGCTCAGTGTTTAAGCCCCTCCGGCAGCGCCGGGAAGCTGGCATCTGTATCTGGCGATGCTAGGGACTAACGCAGACGGGCTCCTTTGCCCCGGGGCGCTGACATTCCAAGCCGACAATAAACACCCATAGGACAACCAAATATAGCAATCAAGCAGACACAGGCAGGCAGGCTGAGGTAGCTGACATCATCGGAGCCCTGGCGAGCCGGGAAACGCTGGGCCAAGGCTTTCATTAGGGGCATGTTTAGACATCCCTTGTCAATTCCAGTCTCTGGTTGGTCTCAAAGGTGGTCCCTCCAGCCGGGCTGGAGAAGAGCCTGGGTTCCAGGGTGGTGGGAGAGGCTAGAGACCGTCCATTGACTGTCTGAGCTAGCGAGGACTTCGCCTGCTAAGGACGGGTGAGATTGCTGAGACCAAAGCGGAGGACGGGGTTCAAGCCCCACCTCGGTGAACGAAGGCTGTAAGGTGTAAGATGAAGGACCACTGATTGGTCTGTGTCAGGGAAGGATTTTGCTTGCTAGGAGTTCCTTACCCCAATACAATCTCCTATGTCACTACCACCTCCCCCCCCACCTCCATACTGGCATTCTCTACTTAATAGTGATATCGATTGTTATTTTTCCTAGAATATAAGCTTCTTAAGGTCAGGGACAATTTCATTTTGCTTTTTTATTCCCCAGAACCTGGCAAATAGCAAGCTTTTAATAAATGCTTGTTAATTGATTGATTTCCCTCTTTCTGGGACTCAGATTCTTCATCTGTAAAATGAGGGAGTGGGAAGAATGGAAAAGCTGTGCAGGACCTTAGAGACAACTTGCCCAACCCCTAAGGCTGCAGAGGCACTGCCTTTGTTTTAAAATAACTTTCTGTTTCAAACTCCTTTCCCAGCTGCTTTTCTTTCTCTAAAAATATGCCCCTGCTTCCCCTCCCCCACCCCCTTCTTTAAAAGGACATTGTTGGGGGAAAAAAGCTCATTCCTTTCACAAGGCAGGTGGCTGGCCAGGAGGGACCAGCCTGACCCAATTTGCCACTGCTGCTGATCTATTCTGGTCATGGGGGGAGCCACCAGTTCCTCCTCTTTATTTCCCAGCCCCAGCCTGACTTTGAAATGCCCTAGTCACAGAACTGTGCCCGAAACCAGCCTCTCTTCTGAGCATTCTGGATGTCCTTGCTTCAGCGTTTAGT
This sequence comes from Sarcophilus harrisii, assembly GCF_902635505.1. NCBI lineage: Eukaryota > Metazoa > Chordata > Mammalia > Dasyuromorphia > Dasyuridae > Sarcophilus > Sarcophilus harrisii. The sequence goes on from NC_045427.1 coordinate 355,404,138, forward strand.
GAGGGGGATGGGGGTGGGGAGGAGAGCTGGGAGAGGAATCTTGATGGGGAACGTTTGGGATGCTAGGAGCAGGGCGGGTGAAGCTCGGGATGCTACTTATTCTCTGCCAGGCTCTGCTCCTCGTTGCCCCACCCCCCCAGTTCAGCGCCTGGCTTCCTAGTCCCATCCCCTCCCATTCTCCTCAGGTGACATCTCCCTCTCAAAGCATGAAGCAGCCACCAAACTGACCTGAATGAAGATCAGGACTATAAAAGCAAAGGTGCTTCCACTTTCCCCTTCTCTGTCTCCTATTTCCTTCCCCCTCTGCAACCCCTCCCTCACTGCCTCCTACTTTCAGCATCAGCAAATGCAGGACAGAGGAATATCAGCCCTTCTTCACTCAACCAGGAGATTGCACTTGGTTATACCTGTCCCCAGAAGAGAACTGTCTTCTGGTCTAGAAATCAGGGAGCTCTCCTCTTACCTCTTTTGCTTTTCCCCTCTCCTCTCTTTCTCCCCTTTCATCTCTTCTTCTGTCTCCTCTTCCCACTTGTCTTTTTCCCTCCCCCACTCTTCCTGTCTGTCTCTTTCTGTCCCTTCCTCTCCTCTCTCTTTCTGCTTCTCTTCTCCCTCTCTCATCTCTCTTAGATGGAAAGGACCTCGGGTCATCTCAGGCCAGAAGTTCTGACTAAGGCCATTAGGATTGTCCTCTTTTCTTTGCTTGCCCTTTGGACACTCCAGAGACAGGCCTGTTTGGGAGACTGGCCACACTTAGCCTGGATTGAAAGTCAAATGTCCCGAGTGGAGGAGGAGGGGAGGCACTCAGCTTTTACTCCCCAGGGGTATCATCAGCCTCACTCTGCCCTCCATGTTACCAAGGGCTTCACTAACTCAAATCCTACTGATTTGGAATTTGTGATACATAGACCTAGGCTGTCAAGGACTGAAGGAAAGATTAAATAGATGGGGTAATGAATGAAACTTTCTCAGTGCTATTCCGGGGAATCAGGCATGAGCTGCTTATGGATCTAACCACCTTTGAATTGCTGGATTTTTCTATCTTCTGTCTACTAAATTGGCAGCTACCTGAGGGCAGGAACTGGGACGTGATTTCAGATTCTTCCAAGGCGTGACCCAGCCTTGCAAACAGCTGTGGACTTGGTGAGGAAACCCAGTTTTCTAATCCCAGCTCTGTCACTGATCAGCTTCAGAACCTTGAATACTAAATCCCTTTCTCTCTTCTTGACCTCATTTGTACAGTGAAAACATGATGAGATTAGACTATATTTTCCCTTCCAGCTCTGACATTTCATCCAATTCAGGGAAATGTTTATTGAATGAATGAATGGATGGATGGATGAATAATAATAACCCATGCTTGCATAACTTCCTTGTAACCTCCTTTAGAGAAGGAACTATTTTGTTTTTATTTTTGTATATCCAGAGCCTACCACATAGTGAATGCTTTTTTTATTAATCATGTTTATTAAATTCCATGAAATTGAATTCATTCTTTTCATAGGATTTTTTTTTCAGCACAATAGCCTTATAGTTTTGAGATATTTTATAGATAAGGAGACAGGGTCTAAAGTGAAGGATTGAGCAAAATCACAGAGGAAATCAGAGCAGAACCAGAAGGAAAATCCAGGTCTTGTGACCCCTGGTCCTTGGACTTATAATAATTTGAATGATGCTGCTCTGAGCTGAGACCTGAGCTGGGGCCAGAAGTCAGTAGATACTGACTGGATTACTGTTATCCAGCATACCAGATTGCATTCCTCAGGGAAATATAGATGTAAGATCACAAGTATCTATTAAATAATAACACAGTCCCCCTAGATTTAGAAAACTTCACTTTGAATCCCAACTCTACCATTAATTTTGGGCAAAAATCTTCATGACTCAATTGTCTCACTCTTCCTTTGCTTTTTTTTTTTTTTTTTTTTTTGGCTGAGGCAGTTGGGGTTAAGTGACTTGCCCAGGGTCACACAGCTAGGAAGTATTAAGTGTCTGAGATCACATTTGAACTCAGATCCTTCTGACTACAGGGCTGGTGCTCTATCCACTGCACCAACTAGCTGCCCCACAATTGTCTCACTCTTAAAGGGAGAGAGGTGGGCTAAATGATCTCTAAGGTCTTTTCTAGTTTTCAATTTTATGATCCCAATGTAATAGGGTTCTGGCATATTCACAGAGACATTTAAAATGTCCTTCCAACTTCATCTATTCCACTTTTGTTTTATCTTTTAAAATGGTATTTTATTTTTCCAAACACATGTAAAGAGAGTTTTCAACATTCATTTTTTGTAAAACTTTGCATTCTAAAAAAAAAATTAAAAAATTAAAAAAAATTAAAAACTTTGCGTTCTAAAGTTTTCTCTCTCCCTCCTTTATCTTTCTCCTCTTCAAGATAGCAAGCAATCTGATATAGGTTAAATATGTGCAATCCTTTTAAACATATTTCCATATTTCTCATGTTGCACCAGAAAAATCAGACCAAAAGGGGGGGGGGGGGAAACACGAGAAAGAAAAGTAAATAAAGAGGTGAAAATACTATGTTTTGATCCATATCCAATCTCCATAGCTCTCTCTATGGATGTAATTGCCATTTTCCATTCCAAGTCCCTTGGAATTGGCCTGAATCTTTGCTGAAAAGAGCCACTTCAATCAGAGTTGATTATCACATAATGTTATTATGTTGTGTTCTCTAGGTTTTGCTCCCTTCATTTAGCTTAATTTATGTAAGTCTTTACAGACTTTTCTGAAATCAGCCTGCTCATCATTTCTTATAGAACAATAATATCTCATTACATTCATACTTATTCAGCCATTTCCCAACTGAGGGGCATCCACTCGGTTTCTAGTTTCTTACCACTACAAAAAGAGCTGCTACAAACATTTTTGTACATGTGGGTCCTTTTCCCATTTTTGTCTTATTAGGTGACTCTTCTGCTCATGCAGTTACTGAGAGGCAGTGTTGTAAGGGAAAAAACCTTGGGGAATTCTCTCATTTGAGGCCAGATGGCTTGTGAAAGAGCTTCAGTCTTTGTCCATGTGATTTTATGGATGCTTACATACTTATATGCATAAAATGTTTAAATGTCTTAAGTTTGTTTAGATTTTGCTTCTTTTCTTTTTATTTCTTCTGACCTTGTGATATCAAAAGTCTAGATGGTACTTTGATAATCTGGTATTTCAAAGCCAGTTAAGCATCAATGACCCAAGGAACAAATCCTTTGGGACTAGAAGCTACACAAGAACTTATCCACAGAGATACCATCTTTATATGGGAACTTTTGAAGGCAATGTTATATAAGAAATGAGCTAAGTTTTGAGATTCTTTCCCTGAGAGATCTGCACACCATGGGGACAATATGCCCCCCAAGGCTTGAGGTGGGTGGAATTTGTTTGTTTTTGTTACATAACTGAAGTAAGTATTTCTTTGTAAAAGTTAATTGAAGGGACAGCTAGGTAGTGCACTACTTAGAGCACCAGCCTTGGAATCCGGAAGAACTGAGTACTTCAAATAGCCTCAGACACTTACTAGCTGGAAAGTCCCTTAATCCTGATTACCTCAGAAAAGACTAATTTGTGTTAAATGGTTGGGGGGGGGGGGGGAAGCATTAGTGGGGATTCAAGCCAATGGCAGCAGAAAAGAGATATTCACAAACCCCTCAGGATACTCTGGTACCCTGAGGAGAGCAGCCTGACTCTTGGAGAGCCAAAGAGACTACACTGGAATTAAACAGGGGCCACCAAAAATCTGAATTGTTAGTGTGTCACTGAAAAGGTCCAAAACACATAGGCCTACCCCTAATGTTAGCACCTTCCCTGGAAAAGTAAGAGAGTCAAGATGCTCACACACAGATAGAGAGACTTAGAAGTGCATGTATAGACAGAAACACATAGATATACACATGGACATACCCACCCAGAGATATACCTTACACATGTAAGAGATACATGGAAACACATGCAGGCACACAAAAAGCACATGCACAAAATATACATAATATGAACATGGAAAAATATACACAAATACACAAACAATTTATGTGCACAAATGCACGTATGAGCATATAAGCACTCACAGAGACATAGAATTTCTGGGTGTTGATCCAAACACAGATCGATGTCTACAAAAACAAAGATACACATCTTTACACACAAGATCAGGGCAAAAAGAACAATTCTGGTCTGGATGGATGAGACCTTTTTATCTTGCATTCCTTGGGTTTCTTCGCTGGGAAGGGAAAAAAACCGGTAGGAAAGAGAGAGATGGATCCATTTGGTGTCTACTCAAGAAGCTTATCCCTAGGAGAGGGAGGTCCTTGGGGTGCAAAAGTTAATTCTTATTGATGGATCTAATAACCAACCTGATATATGATAGTAATGAAATACTACTGTTCTATAAAAAATGAACAGGCTGACTTTAGAAAAGCCTGAAAATATTTACCTGAACTAAAGCTGAATGAAACAACCAGAATCAGGAAAACATTGTACATAGCAATAGCAAGATTGTGCAATGACCAACTGTAATAGACTTGCTTATTCTTGGGGGTTCACTGCTCCAAGGCAATCCCAATAAACTTTGGATGGAAAATGCCATCCAAATATAAAGAGAGATACATGAAAACTGAATGTAAATCAACACACTTTTTCTATTTTTTTCTTCTCTTGTGGTTTTTCCCTTTTATTCTGATTTTTCTCTCCCAACATAATTTATAAAGAAATATGTGAAAAAATGAATGTACATGTATAATCCAAAAAATAAAAAAATGTTATTTCTACATGTCATTAGGGGAAATGAAAATTAAAAAAGAAAAATTAACCTGGGATTGTCAGTTTCAGGCTCAAGGCAAATCATCAATCAACTATGAAAAATGGCTCATAGAAACATGGAATAGCAGAACTAGAAGAGACTTTATTTTTTTTTAAGTTTTTTATTTTTCCAAATACATGCAAAGATAGTTTTCAACATTCATCTTGATAAAACCTTGTATTCCAAATTTTTCTCCCTACCTTCCCCCCCCCCCTCTTTTCCTTACACTAGATAGCAAGCAATCCAATGTAGGTTAAACATGTACAATTTTGAAACAGACTTTTAAAATGTAACATAGAATGTCAATTTGGTCTATGAATCCTAGAACACTGACCTAAATATACTCTATCTACCTATATAAAAACTTCTACCAACTAATGTAAATTCTCAGAAGGCAGGGATTACGGTTTTTTTGTTTTGTTTTGTTTTGTTTTGGTTTTGGTTTTGTATCTCCAAGGTCTAGCACTGGTAGGGACATAGTAGATGACTAATAAACTGGATTATTGAGTGATTGATTAAAGTAACTGGAAGTTGATAAATGGTCAAAGGATATGAACAATTTTCAAATGAAGAAATTAAAACCATTTCTAATCATATGAAATCACTATCGATCAGAGAAATGCAAATTAAGATAATTCTGAGGTATCACTACACATCTCTCAGATTGGCTAAGATGACAGGAAAGGATAATGATAAATGTTGGAGGGGATGTGGGAAAACTGGGACGCTAATACATTGTTAGTGTAGCTGAGCAATTTGGAACTATGCTGAAAAAGTTATCAAACTGTGTGTACCCTTTGATCCAGCAGTGTTACTACTGGGCTTATATCCCAAAGAGATCTTAAAGAAGGGAAAGGGACCCACATGTGCAAAAATGTTTGTGGCACCCCCTTTTGTAGGGGCAAGAAATTGTAAACTGAGTGGATGCCCATCAGTTGGAGAATGGCTGAATAAATTGTGGTATATGAATATTATGGAATATTATTGTTCTTTAAGAAATGACCAGCAGGATGATTTCAGAAAGGCCTGGAGAGACTTACATGGAACTGATGCTAAGTGAAATGAGCAGGACCAGGGATGATTGTACATGGCAACAAGACTATACAATGATTAATTCTGACAGATGTGACCCTCTTCAACAATGAGACGATTCAAGCCAATTCCAGTGGTCTTGTAATGAAGAGAGCCATCTGCAACCAGAGAGAGAACTGTGGGAATTGAATATGAACCACAAATGTGTTCATTTCTTTTTATTCTTTTTCATTCTTTTTATTGTTATTTGCTTGCATTTTATTTTCTTTCTCATTTTTTTTCCTTTTTGATCTGATTTTTCTTGTGCAGCATATTATTTGTGGAAATTTGTAGCACATGTTTAACACATATTGGCTCACTTGCAGTCTTGGGAGGAGGGGAAGAGAGGAAAAAAATTTGGAGCACAAGGTTTTGCAAGGATAAATGTTGAAAATTATCCATGCATATGTTTTGAAAATAAATAGCTTTAATAAAAAAAATTTTTTTAAAGTAACTGGAAGGATTGGAAGAATGGAGGGAATTGTTTTCAGATTAGATCAAGAACAAAGGCAGGAGGATTTAAGGACCAAAATACTAAAATCTGGGAATTTGGCAATACTGGAGAGCATCTTCTGGAAATGATACTACTTATTGGGAGTAGAAAGAGGTGAGAAAGTGTCTAGATTACAAGTCCTGCTTTCTGGTCTCAGTTTGAGTGATTTTATTCCTCTTGAGACCCCTAATTGGATAGCCTTGACCTCAGTCCTATTGTTCAAACTTAGGTCCTAATTACCCTCAGGAAGTTTCCCAACAACTTGGAAAAAAGAGACTTATAGTACAGATCACAAGACAATAGTATGCAAACATACATCAAATTATGAGGTCCACACAGTCAGGGATTTTAGAAATTCAGAGAAGGGAGGATCAGTGAGGGATATAGTAATCCCCTGAATCTTTCTAAAGCAGATTGTGCTTAAACTGAACCTTAACTAAGGATTGAGTCTGAAAACCATAGTGGGAAAGGTATTCCTGACCAGAAGAGAAGCTGAAAAAGAAGTAGGGTACAGGAAATTTGCTTGGAAAATGAATGAAACAAGGAGAAAATCCTGACTGTCATGGGTCAGATCGTCCAGGGCATTGCCATGATTTTTATCATCCTCAAAAAATGGCCAAACTTTTAGGGTAAGTCAGGAATTTAGCTGTATATCTTAGGGGCTAGGGAGTTGTTTCCTTCTGACTACTCACTTATTTCTTACTGATTTAACCAGTTAGTATCCTCTGTAGAGAAACACAAGGAAAATCAATCAGACTGGAATTCAATTCAATTTAACAAGCATTTTATTAAGCAGCCAACTCCTGCACTAGGTACTGTGCTTGGTCTGGGAATCTAAAGACAAAAATAAAAAAGTCCCTACCCTCAAGGAGCATACATGTCTATTGGAGAAGTAAATATAAAATTTATACAAAGTCAATATAAAGTAAAAGGAATCAGCCTTGGAGTCACAAAGATCTGAATCTCAGGCTCATATATGACATGTGAGCTTGAGCAAATCATTTAATCTCTCAAGGCCTCCAAACAATGATCTGGCAACCTTGCACAGCCCTCCTTCACTTCAGTCCAATTCACTTGCATGTCACAGCCTCACCTCCATAATGTCATGGTCTTCTTCCAGAACTAAGGACAAACAACAATAAGACTACATTGCAAAACATAATAGTTGTTTTACCTGCACTAATAAGAGGGGAATTATTATGAGGCATAACAACATATCGGTGCTGTGGGAGGTCCTAGAGAAAGGTGTTATTAAAGGGGATGGGGAATGTACTTCCTGAAAGAGATGGCATTTGATATAAAGACCTGATAAGCATCCAACAGAGAAGGAAGGAGGAAAGAAGAAAGAAAGGGAGAAAAGGAGGAACGAAAGAAAGAGGAAGGGAGAAAGGAAGAAAGGGATAGAGGGAGGAAGGAAGATGGGAAGAAAAAGGAAAGGAGGAGGGAGAGAGGAAGGAAAGAAAGATGGGAAAGAGGAATGAAGAATAAAGACAAAAAGGAAAGAAGGAAGGGAGGGAGGGAGGGAGGGAAGGAGGGAACTGTAGGCATTGGGGATATATTGGCAAGATTCATCTGTTATTATGTGGTGAATGTATTAAAAAAGAAGAGCCTAGAGAGCTGAGAGACCAATGGCTAGGATAAAGGCCTTGACCACTAAAGACTTAATGTTTGTTGAATTGAATTATTCGGAATGTACTAGATAGAAAAAGGCTGTTGTAATAATCAGAGAGATAATTATAGCCTGTGTTAATGTAGAAGCTGTGGGGATGGAAAAGAGAGGACAGATGGGAGAGATTTCAAGGGAAAAACTAAATATGGTGAATGACTAAGGGACCTACTGCAGGAAATTCCCAGTGATTTTGTGAGTGCCTATGTATGGCCTTTTGAATGTCTACTATATTATAGAAGTGACTGGGGTGGGGGTGAGAGTGGGGCTCTGGGATCTAAGGGATGAAGAACTAAAATTCAGACTTTTGAAATATTCATAGTCCCCAAAAAGAAACAAGCTGTATCATAAAGAAGGCAAAAAATCTAAGGTATGTATGTATTGTGTGATCTTGACCAATCTTGGCTGGGTTACTCCTCTTCTTTGAGATATATCTGCCTGAATATGGCTCCTAGCTCCAAGATTAATACCTATGTGACATTTTTAAGCTTCAATTTCCTTTCTATAAAATAGGAATAGCAATATTCATATTACCAACTTCATTGAATGGTTATCAGGAAGGAACCTAGCAAACATGAAAGCATTAAAGGAATAGGAATTTTATTATTATTATTGTTATTCCACCTGATTAATAACTAGAATTCATTTTTCCACATTTGTTCAGTTTTCATAAACATTAGCTTTGTAAATATCACAGGACTGTAGAATTTGATGTAGATAGGACTTCAAATATTATCCGATCCAGTATTCCAGCTTGGTTTCCCTCCCACTGCCTCAAGCTCAGGGACAGTGAGTTTAACACCTCCTTCTCCCTGTCTCTCTCCACTTGCCTCTTCCTTGAATCCAATGACTAGATCTCCTTTGCTATCTCTTTACCATGGATCCCTCTCAATATCCACAATCTTATCTCTTTCCAAGGTTCAGAGTTCTACTGAAGTTGCCTTGGTTGGGAATCAATGAAAATTAACAATATCCATTCACAACAATACCTCAATGCAACACACAGATCTTTTTTTATTCATCCCTGATTTATTATACCATTCCCTGACAGTAGATGTTCTAAATCTTCTCTTTCTTCAGTGCCTTCATGTCACCCCCTTCTCCCTCACTCCCAGCAGGTGACCTTTTCTCTTACTTCATTTCCTAAGGGAATGTCCTCTGTCCTCTTCAGTTGAGAAGCTTTTTGTTTTCTTTCAATCCTCCTCTTCTCCTCCAGTCTAAAAGGGTGGAGTTCTTCCCTCTGGCAAGGCTAACTGCACCTTTGCCCACCATTCCATCCCTTCCTGGAATTTTGCTCCATTTCTCATCCTCAGCCTCTCTACTAGCAGGATCCCTCCCTGCTGACTACAAACATGTGCAGGTTTCCTATACCCTAAAAACAAACAAGTAAATGAACAAATTTCCTTTAGTTCTTCTACCCTCCCTCCTGCCAAGCTATTTTCTTTTTTCAATGACAAATATTTAAGAAGCAATCAATCAATCAATAAACATTTATTAGACATCTCTTATATGCCAAGCATTTGGGATACCAAAAAAAAAAAAAAAAAAGGCAAAAGATAGTCCCTTCCCTTAAAGAACTTAAAATCAAATAGGGAAGGCAACTAGCCTAACACGCCAACAAATGTATACAAAGTAAGCTATATACATGATAAATAGGAAACAATTAATAGAAGAAAAATTCTAAAATTAAGAGGGATTAGGGAAGGCTTTCTATAAAAGGTGTGATTTAATTGGGATTTGAAGGAAGCCAGAGAAGTCAGCAGTTGTAGATGAGAAAGAAGAGAATTCCAGGTATGGGAGACAGTCAGGGAGAATGCCTAGAGCTGAGATGGAATGTCTTGTTAATTGAATATCTAGGAGGTCAGGGTCACTGTACTGAAGAGTATCTGTTGGTAGAAAAGTATAAGAAGATTAGAAAGATAGAAGGGGTTATATTATGAAGGAATTGGAATGGAAAAAAGAGCATTTTGTATTTTTTCCTGAAAGCAATATTGGAGTTACTAAGGGATGTGTGTATGTGTGTGTGTGTGTGTGTGTGTGTGTGTTTGTTACATACGTGATCAGAGTCCCTTTTTATTTTTATTTTTTTTATTAAAGCTTTTTAATTTTCAAATGATATGCATGGATAATTTTTCAACATTAACCCTTGCAAAACCTTGTGTTCCAATTTTTCCTTCCTTTCCCCCATTCCCTCTCCTAGATAGCAAGTAATCCAATATAAACATGGTAAAAATATATGCTAAATCCAATATATGCATACATATTTATATAATTATATTGCTGCACAAGAAAAACCAAATCAAACTGGAAAAAATGAGAAAGAAAATAAAATGCAAGCAAACAACAACAAAAAGCATAAAAATGCTATGTTATGATCCACACTCATTTCCCATAGTCATATATTGGTCAACCTGCCATCTGGGGGAAGGAGTGGGGGGAAAGAGGGGAAAAGTTGGAAAAAAAGGTTTTGCAATTGTCAATGCTGAAAAATTACCCATACATATATCTTGTAAATAAAAAGCTATAATAAAAAAAAAGTTTATTACAAACCAAAAAAAAAAAAAAAAAAAAGAATAAGCCAGTAGAAAAGAAAAGATTGAAAATAAATGAAGGAGTGGGGATGACAGAGCCGCAATCTTTTGAATGAGATGGTATAGAATGGGATCACTTTATAATGTTAAACAGGGATGAAGGAAGAGAAAGTGGCAGAGTGATAAAGATAAAAAAGGGGAAGGAAGAGTCCATAGCAATTAACCCCATTTTTTTCCCCGTAAAATATGAAGAAAAGTTCTCAACTGACAGAATGGGAAAGGATTTGAGGAAGAATAAGTGGAGAATGGGATAGTGAGTTTAATAAGGGGGATATAGAACAAGCACCTAGCTGTGGTGAGGTTACTATTGAAGTTATTTAACATAAATTTGTAGTGAACTCAGGCAGAAAGATTAAATGATTTTCTCCACCTTCATTCCATAGCACATATGCAAGCATGAAGGTAATGAATAGTGGGAGTGATCTATATCCGGGCATAAATGGTGATATTTAAGAGAGGATAATGTAGAGTTGGATTGGTTCACCAAGGGATCAAGATGGAAAGAAGAAGAGAGGGTTACTAGTACAGGGAGAATGATCTGAAAGAGAAATGAGGGATCAAGGCTTTGGAGGTCGTGGTGCAGATTAAGAGTAGAGATATATAAGGGAAGATAGAGGAAAGGAGGGAAAGCCAATAAACAATGATTTCAGAATTCTTGGACATAGAAGTGTACATTTGTGGCTGCTGGTAAGATTAATGATATGAATTTTTTAATTAAAGCTTTTTATTTTCAAAACATATGCTCGGATAATTTTTCAATATTGACCCTTGCAAAACCTTGTGTTCCAAAATTTCCCCTCCTTCCCCCCACCCCCTCCCCTAGATGGCAAGTAATCCAATACATGTTAAACATGTTAAAATATATGTTAAATCCAATTTATGTATTCATATTTATACAATTATCTTGTTGCACAAGAAAAATCAGATCAAAAAGGGAATAAAATGAGAAAGAAAACAAAATTCAAACAACAACAAAAAAAGTGAAAATGCTATGTTGTAGTCCACACTCAGTTCCCACAGTCCTCTCTCTGGGTGTAGTCCTCATGATATAAATTTTTGTGAGTGGCTGAGGGAGGTGAAAGAGTAGAATGAGGAACTGAGTGGTTAGGGTATTTGAAGGAAAATCATTATGTATATTGAAGTCCCTAGTATATGGATGGGTAGTTAGGTGGTACTGTGGATAGGCCTGGAGTCGGTAAGATTCATCTTTTTTAGTTCAAATCTGGCCTCAGGCACTTACTGGCTAAATCATTTAATTCTGTTTGCCTCAGTTTCCTTATCTGTAAAATGAGCTGCTGAAGGAAATGGCAAACCACCCCAGTATTTCTCCCAAGAAAACCCCAGATGGGGGTCAAGAAAGGCAGACAGGACTTAAATGAATTAATACAATATAGAATGAGAGCAGGATAGAAAACTCAATCCCATTAAGGAGAGTGTCCTGAGGATCTGTAGATAACAGCTACCAGGATTTTGATTAGATGATAGATGGGGACAGTATGAACCCCAAAATAAGAGAGGTTACTGGGTGATGAAGGTAAGGGGAAAACCTGAAAACAACAGCAGGGAGCAAGGAGTGAAAGTCCCTTCCCCTCCCCTCAACCCTGAAGAATGAGTGCAGGTGCAGCCCATACTGGAAAGGATGGCCAGCGAGACTGTGTTGTGAGGAAAAGCCAAATTTCAGGCTAGTTAAAGGAAGGAGTGGGAGAGGAAAAGATTCAAATGAAGGGTGATTTAAAACTCACTGTCTCTACTTACTCACCACCCACTTACTTTTCAGTACCCTGTAATCTGGCTTCTTTCTCCTACACTGTTCTGAAATTGCTCTCTTCTTTGTCACCAATGACCTCTCAATTGCTTCCTCTGAAAGCCTGTTTTTAGCCCACTTCCCTCCTTGGCCTTTCTGCAACCTGAAATGTTGACCACCCTCCTTCCAGGGGGTCCTTCTTGACCTTCTCAGGTCTGTGCCCCAAAGTGGGAGTGAATCGAGTGGTCCTGATAAACTTCCTCCCATGGCTTCTATGATGTTGTTGGGTTTTTTTTTAATCAATAGCTATTTATTAACGTCACTTGTTTTATGTGATTTTTGCATAGAGATCACAAGATTTTGACAATTCTTCAAGAAACCATATATCACATTGGATATTTAGCATACTTTTGACAAATAATCCATTTTCAAGTGAGTTTTGATTGTAGCCTATATAATGTCAATAGGACTAGTTAGGATGAGTTTCCAGGCCATTGAAATGTATTTATCTCCATTTCTCTTTCTCTCTTTTTTAAGTAAAGCTTTTTATTGTTCAAAATATATGCATGGATAATTCCTCAACATTAACCCTTGCAAAACCTTGTGTTCCAATCCCCCCTGCCCTTTCCCCCTCACCTTCCCCTAGATGGCAAATAGTCCAATATATGTTAAATATGGTAGAAATATATGTTAAATCCAATATATACATACATATTTATACAATTATGATGTTTTAAAATCATTTTTCAGTCATATCCAACTCTTTGTTGGATTTTGGGGGTTTTTTGGCAGAGACACTGGAGTGGTTTGCCATTTCCTTCCTTCTCCAGCTCATTTTACAAATGAGGAAACTGAGATAAATAGGGTCAAGTGACCTACCCAGGGTCACACAACTAGTAAGTGTCTGAGGCCAGATTCAAAATGAAGAAGATGAATCTTCCTTACTCCAGACCCAGAGTTCTATCCACTACACCACCTCGTTGCCTTTGGCTTCTATGATAGCACAACTGTTTTCCTAATTCTCTGACCCTATTTTTCCTGGCTCCTAGGATTCCTCATCGTTCTGCTCCTTAATCATGGTTATCCCTGACCCTCTGCTGTCTGGCCCTCTTTTTTCTTTTTTTCCCCTATACTTACTGAATTTCATTTACACTCACAGATTCCAGACTTGTTCCAGATAAGCTGTACCATTTACTATGCCCCATTTCTGCTTCTTCCTGGATTTACAATGAAGCTATAAAATGTTTAAATCGATGCTTGTGACGCATTTAAATGGATGCACTAATTATTCCAAAGAGAGACAGAGACACACACACACACACAGAGAGAGGCAGAGAGAAACACTCTATCAAACTTCTTATATAACTTTAATAACTAAACTATGGAAGGATGAAGCAAAGAGAGAATTATAGACAAATATCTCTCATGAAGATTGATGTAAATTTTTTAAAAAATAATCTCAGCAGAAATAGAGGAAACTAAAGGGAAGGAATTTTTCAAATCTTATTGCATTTACCTTTGCTGTATCTTTCTAATTGATGTCCTTTAGTATATGATTACCACTATGTTGTAGGACCTCACTACCTCTTGACCAGACTATTGCAATAGATTCTTAACTGGTCTCCCTGTCTTTAGCCTTTCTCCTTTTCATTTTGTCCTCCAGGAAGGAAAGAAGGAAAAACATAAGGAAGAAAGTCACATGGCTAATAAGTGCCTGAGATTAGATCTAAATTTAGGACTTCTTTACTACAAACTGACATTCTGATAATACAATGACTATGTCATTCCATTCTTCAAGAAATTTCATTGGTTCCCTATTGCTTCTAGACTAAAATGCAAAACCCTTTGTGTAAAGGGCTGAAACTCTTGAATTCATGCACTGAGGTTTGGACAAGGAAGCACTTAAGGCTAATTACCAATTGGGCAATATTCTATTAGCATTTGCTTGGAAAATGGCCTGCCCCACAAATTCTGTGCTGGCTTGATTGGTTGGTCTATAGGAGTATTGGGAGGAGGGGAAAGAGGTGGTGTAGGACAAGTGAGGGTGACTCCCGGGGGTAGAAGAAAGAGGAGATTCCTGTGTCCACTCTCTCTCCTCTCCCCTCAATAAAAAATAAAGATCAAGGACTTTTGCTTATCCTGACTCTGGCTGATTCTAAGGTATCCAGGGTGCTAACACAGTCATCACATTTGGCGCCCGAACATGGGACCAAAGACCATTCTTTCACTGAAGAAATCCCTAGTGACCAGGAAATTGGGAGAGTATTTTAATAGACAAACAGGGAACTTATTTTGTTAAGGGCTAAACTAGCAACCTTTTCTGGCTGAAATGGGGCAGATGTTAGGAAAAGATTCTCCTCCATCCCCATCCCCACCCCCACCCCTGCCCCAAAGGAGCGCTATAAAAAGCATGCTTAACTTGATCAAGGGACAAGGCTTAATTATAAATTGGGAACAGATCACTAGACTCTTGGGTACATTAGAACGCACTCTCCTTGGTTCTTAGAGGAAAAACAAATTACACCAGATAATTGGAAATTTGCAGGACAACAACTGTGAATACTACAATGATAAAGGTCCTCATTCAATTTCCAAGGAAGCATTCTATACATACAACATAATACAGTTGGCCTTAAAGAATCCTGCAAGTTATAGAAAAAAGAAAAGTTCTAGGAACAGCCAGATGAGGAAGTGTGAGGAAAAAGAGCAAGACAAAGAACAATTTAATGACCATATCCCCACTGGGCAGGAGATTTAAGTGAGGTTCAAGGGCGTGGTGATTTTCAATCTCACCAGGCAGCTTCAACCCTGCCTATGGAGCAGATAATTGACACAATCCCATCAACTCCACCTTCCAGGATGGAGGGAGGAGGAATAGTGGGAGGGGCAGTGATGCCACCAGCACCTCCCCCCCAGAAATCACCCCCTCCTATGAGTAGATTGCAAAAGGCAGTACTTAAGACCACAGAGGAAGGGAAGAATATAGCTGAGTTAAAACTATATATATATCCTGTGATTCAACAGTTTAACTCTTCAGGTCAAGAAAATAGAAGATATGCTCCTTTTGATATACAAATCCTCAAAGACCTGAAAAAGACTTGCACTCTTTATGCGGCTACATCACCTTATGTTAAGATGTTATTACAGAATTTGGTTTATGAAATCTTAACCCCTAATGACTGGAAATCTATAGCAAGAGTATGCTTAGAACCTGGACAAAACTTGTTGTGGCTTTCTGAATATAGTAAGCTCTGTAAGATACAAGCCCAACAAAATAGTCAAAGTGGAGTTCATACTCCAATCACCTGTGACCAACTAACAGGTGTAGGTTCTTATGCAGACATCTCAATACAGATTAATTACTCCATAGCAGCATATAAGCAAATTGCTGCTGCTGCTATCAAAGCATGGGCTTCTCTCCACAATAAACATGACAAGGGTGAAGTCTTCACAAAAATAACACAAGGGCCAAATGAACCCTTTGCTGATTTTGTGGGATGTTTGCAGACAGCTGTCATATGAACTAATGGTAAAAATACGGTAACTGTGGAGGTTTTCTTGGGACCCAGCCTTAGTCTTAGTTGAAATAAATAATTACTTCGAAATCTCAGCCAGCTGGTAAAAGTTGCAAACGTTAATTTCTCCTTACAAATTCGCCCGATTAGTTGAGGCCCATCTCTCTGCCTGGCTCCAAGAGATCTTGCAGCTTTGTCCTTGGCTCCTGCCTCTGCTTTCTTCAGCCTCCAGCTCAACTCTGTCTTATGGCTTCTCAATCTCCAGTCTGTGGCGAGTAGTCTTTTCTTCCAGAGTGTTCTGTCTCAGAGCCCTGTTGATGTTCCGGAGAAATTCTTCCTTTCGCTCCAAGAGCTTCCTTCATTTATGTGATCTCCCAAAGGTTAACTCCACCTTCTGGAGGGAGAGGGATTCTGGATTATCTCCCAGAGTGCTCTCTGGTCCTGAGAGAGGTGTGAATTCAGCTCTCATACTAGCCCTGAACTCTCATGTGAACTCCATTGAGTACTTAAGATACTTGAGCTCTCTAAAGGTGTGAACACAAGCATTGTTCAATCAGTTCCACCTAATACCTTGTTTCAAGTTCTGGCCCAAAATAATTCTTTCTAAGATTAAATCAACTCCAATGTCTTCACACTTTGTAAAAGATTCCAACAGGTAACAGACATTTTGATAAGGCAACTTGCTAAAGAAAATGCTAATGAGGTTTGTAGAAGAATTATACTAGGACTACACAAGGATGCTCCTTTAGAGGAGATCATAAGACGCTGTGCCACAGTGGGCACAAATACCTTTTATAGCCAGGCTATGATGCAGACTTCCCAAGATCCCAACATGGGAAGATAGGGTCCCTTCTGTCAAGGGACTTCCAAAGAGACTCATCAATGCTTTCAATGTGGCAAAGTAGGGCATCTGAAAGCTCAATGTTGGCATAAGACAGAATGAGGAAATGGGAGAACAAGACCTAATACCCCATGTCCAAAATGCAACAGAGGCTTCCATTGGGCCTCAGAATGTAGACTGATTCAGGGAAACAGGATGAGGGGCCCAGCTCCAGGGCTCCAGGCAAAAAACACTTGGGGCATGATGGCAGCCAATGCTACATATAAAGAGTGTCTAGAAGTCCAGTACCCAGACATGACCAATCAGCCAGGAAGCAATCTGATGGGAGAAAGGGATTACAATTGGGGAGAATAGAGTTGTATGCAGCTGGGACTACTGAGATACCTCCTAGAGAGGTGAAATCTGTTCCTCTCCAGCCTATGGATCCCTTGTCTCCAGGCACAAGGCCTGACCATTTCACATCCTAAGAATACGTACAAAACAGTGTCCATCCACACACTGATGTGGGAAACTGGGGAATGTGTAGATAACATCCCAGTCACTAATACGGGTAAACAATGTGTGACTTATTAACCAGGAGAAGCAGTAGCATCAGGTTTACTGATACAGACTCCTAATAAACAATCTGGTGATAGTTGCCCAGATTCTGACTCCAAGCAACAAAATCCAGGAATATTCTGGACAGCAGCTGTGACAGCTGACAAATCTATGCTCACTATCTATATAAATGGCATACCATTAGAAGGATTAGTAGACACAGGTGCAGATTGTAGTCATTAGAGGTGCCAACTGGCCCAGTCACTGGCCAAAGATTAAGGAAGACACCTACATGTCTGGTGTAGGAGGATCAATAGCAGCTGAAGTTAGTGCTACCCCTTTGAGATGGACTTTTGAAGGTGAAACAGGAGATTTTACTCCTTTTATAGTTGAAAAAATCCCCATCAATCTGTGGGGAAAAGACATTTTAAACAATTAAGATTACAAATGAGTACTTCAGTTTTTTAGGCAGGGCTGCTGTTGAAGGCCTGCCAACACTTTCACCTGTTCCTATCCAATGGAAAACTGATACACTAGTGGGGATAGAACAGTGGCCCTTAGGGAGTGATAAAATTCAGGCCTTATTGGATATAATACAGGAGCAACTTGACCAAGGACATTTACAACTTTCTCTAAGTCCTTGGAATTCCCCAGTATTTGTTGTAAGAAAGAAATCTGGAAAATGGAGGATGTTGACTAATTTAAGAAAGGTAAATGAACAGATGGAAACTATGGGAACTCTTCAGCCTGGACTTCCATATTCTACTCAATTGCCTAGCAAATGGCCTCTATGGGTTATAGACATTAAGGATTGTTTCTATTCTATCCCTCTAGATAAGGAGAATATGAAAAGATTTGCCTTTTCAGTGCCCAGACTTACCTTAGTTGAGCCCTATAAAAGATATGAATGGACAGATTTGCCACAGGGAATGAAAAACAGCCCTACTATATGTCAAATGTATGTTGCTGCTGCTCTTACTCCAGTAAGAAAAGCATTTCCAAAAGTCATGTTATTACATTACATGGATGATATATTGGGATGTGCACCTGAGGAACAAATGTTAGAAGCATGACTACAAAAGACAATAGAAACACTAAGGAACTACAAATTGCACATAGCACCAGAAAAAATTCAAAGACATGTTCCTTTTCAATATTTAGGATATGAAGTATACCCTAAAGTGCTTACACTATAAAAACTGTTCTTAAGAACAGAGAAGCTAAACACCTTAAATGACTTTCAGAAATTGATAGGAAATATCCAATGGCTGCAACCAGTGTTAGGCTTGACTACCTATCAATTGCAACCATTATATGACATTTTAAGGGGAGACAGTGCTTTAAACTCACCACATTAGCTTACAAAAGAAGCTCAAAAGGCTCCGAGAGAAATTGAACTGTCTTTATCCAATGTGGTTGAAAGAGTCACTCAAAAACCCTTGGAAATATCAGTTTTTGCTATACAAGAGGCACCCACAGCAGTCCTTCATCAAGGAGACCGTGTGATAGAGTGGGTGAACCTCCCAGCACAACCAGAATAAAGCCTTACTCCCTACCCAGTGCTTGTGGCTAGAATAGGCCATAAAGCGAGCAGTACAATTATCTGGGATAAGACCTGACAAGATATACACAAGTTAATGTGTGTTGTGAAACCATCCCAGAGTGGCAAATTTTATTAGCCATGGCTCCAAATTTTACACATGGTCTCCGTTAAAGATATCCAGACTATTACATAATTGGCTATGGATTCTTGAAGAAAAGGTTTCTAAAGTTCTTCTTACAGGACCAACTATCTTTACAGATGCATCCAAACATAATATTTGTGCTGTATACTCTCGTGACTTAACTATAAAGAGAGTGTCAGAACTCTTTTTCAGTCCACTCAGCAGAATGAATTGTATTCAATCATTCTAGCTCTTACTTATTATCCAGGAGATATAAATATAATATCTGATTCAGCCTATTCAGTAGGTGTAGTACAAAGAATTGCCACAGCCCAAATAAAATTTGTAGCCTCTAATATATATCAACTCTTTAAGAAACTTCA
The DNA here is from genome assembly GCF_902635505.1 of Sarcophilus harrisii. Taxonomy (NCBI): domain Eukaryota; kingdom Metazoa; phylum Chordata; class Mammalia; order Dasyuromorphia; family Dasyuridae; genus Sarcophilus; species Sarcophilus harrisii. The sequence continues at coordinate 355,423,444 of NC_045427.1, forward strand.
AGAACAAGTGAGAAAGCATCCAGGTAAGATTTAAATCTTGCATGTCCATTCTCATAGTGGACTTCTAGGTCCTATTTTTGATGGTAATTCAAAAGCAGATAGCCTTCTAACTATGTTGGCCAATACTCCTTTATCTCAAGAAGCCCAGGAATCTCATTCTAAATATCATCAGGTTGTTTGAGCTCTACATTTACAATTTGGAATAACAAGAGAGGAAGCTAGGAGCATAGTAAAAGCCTATACAGCTTGGCTTCCTTTCTACGCTCCTACACTCCCTCTAGGGAAGAACCCTCATAGTTTGAGACCCAATGAAATTTGGCAAATGGATGTGACCCATAATAAATCTTTTGGTTGCCTGTCTTTTATCCACATTGTGGTGGACACCTTTTCAGGATTCACTTTTGCAATATCATCAGCAAAAGAGATAGCCCGAGTGGTCACTGAATTCCTTATCCAAACATTTGCAATTATGGGTATGCCTCAAGAAAAACAATAAAAACAGATAATGGATCTGCATATATTTCTAAACATTTTGCACACTTTTGTGCACAGTATAAGATTTTACACACCACTGGCATACCCTTTAATCCTCAAGGACAGGCAATAGTAGAGAGGAGAAACAGAGTCATTAAGATGCTCCTCCAAAAACAAAAGAAAGGGGGAGCCACAGGTAACCCTAGAGAACTTCTAACTCTAACCCTTTATGCTATTAATTTCTTGATTTTTGACAAAGATTCACTGGCTCCGGCAGACAGGTTTTATAACCCACCAGAAGGGCAGTGTCCAGTTCGAGCAGCTCCACTATCTTTAGATAATCGCCAGGTGATATGGAGAGACCCAGAAAGTGATGAATGGAAGGGACCAGATAGGTTAACTGCTTGGGGGAGAGGGTTTGCTTGTATCTCTACAAGTGGAGAAGGAATCAGATGGGTGCCAACAAGCCATATTTGCCTTGTCCATCAGAGAGAGACTGAACAGACCCTTGAAATGAAAGAGAAGACCCAAGAAACATCGGGTGATTCTGTTGCTGATTGTGCTCACCATTGAGAGTGGCAGTTATGGCATTTGAATCATGCACATCAAAAATTGTTGTACTTCAAAACTCTCAGGAATCATTGGATTCTCTGAGACATTAAGACCGTTGTAGGACTTGAAAACCTTCAGGAATCATTGGATTCTCTGAGATATGTTAAGACTGTTGTAGAACTTGAAAACCCTCAGGAATCATTGGATTTTCTGAGAAATGTTAAGACTGTTGCAGGACTTCAAAATCTGTTGGAATCATTGGATTCCCTAACACATAAAAAGACTGTTGCAGGACTTCAAAAACTTGCGGGGATCATTGGATTCCCTGGCATGTGAAGCAATGGACAATAGATTGGTTTTGGACTATCTCTTGGCTGCTGAAGAAGGCACATGTGTCCTTCTAGGACTTCTGGAAATCTTTTACAACACCATGTTGATTCATATTGTTTGTTATACCACTACTTGCATGTACAATTCATGTTTGTTACACCATCGAGCCTGCACTGGCTGTGGGGAGAGTCATCACTAATACCCTGTGCATTATTGCTATGTGCTTGTGTAATACCTCCTATGCTGATGGGTTTGTGCATACGTGTTTATCCTTCAGCCCAGAAACCCGCTAGCAATCCCCACTTCCCTTTGGTGCTTTTCACCTCTGTTTCTGAGAAGTCAGGGATGGCATGACTACCTGTATTCTAAAACAAAAGGAAGCCGGACCTTTGCTTATCATTTTTAAAAAGTCTTTCACAATCAGATTCTGACCTATCTTTCCAAATATCACTCCTCCTTACACAATCTACCTTCCATTAAAAGTAATCTGCTTACTGTTCCCCATATAAGACAAACATTCCATCTCCAGTCTTTGCACGGGTGTCCCAAATGACTGCTCCTCCTTTTTGTTTACTTCAAATACCTACTTCAAGTCCCCTCTTCTAAGATACTTTTCTGATCCTCCAGTGGTTAGTGCCCCAAATGACTTTATATTTACTCTCTCCATATTTGATTTGTGTATATATCCACACATATGCAAACACACATACAGTTATATGGAGATTCAAACACATAATGCACATATACATACAAATATACAACATACACACATAAAATATATTGTTTCCTCCCCAAGGCTGTGTCAGCTTTTTGAAGAAAGCAACTATTCTTTTTTTTGTCTTCATATCCCCAGTTCCTTGCACAGAGCCTTGCACAGAGCTTTTAATAAAAGCTCAATGAATTGACTTGAAGTCAAGCTTCAGTCTCCATGTTGGGTTCTCCACAGTATGACTGAGCCCAAAATCAGGTTCAGAGGGAATTTAGTAAAGAGTGATTAAAACAGGCTGTGAGGGACTATGGTTTCATGGATCAAAAGCTTAAATTTCAAATGTTCCTTTTTTTGGAATCCTGATTATTGTCTGAGATTAGGGAGGGTTGGGTGGGAATTAAACAAGTGGACAGTATGATTTTTTTTTTAATAAAGTCTGGAAAGTCTTGAAATGTACAGTTCCCTTGCAGGATCCTTTATACAAGTTTTTTAGACTATTCTAGACAGAAGCAAGGAACCTTTTCTAAAGAGTCAGCAGCTTCAATATCATACTTTCTGGACTCAGGCCCAAACATTAGGGCAGGAACTCTTGAATCTGGGTAAAATGTAAAGCAAGCAGATCTGCAACAAAGGGACAACTTTTTCCTTGGATAGACCCTCAGTCTAAACTTTCACCAACTGGAGAGCAGAATAAAACATAGAATGTCAGAACTAGAAAGGGCCTTTGAATCATAGAACATAGAGTGTTAGAACAGAAATATAATACACAGAATGTTAAAGCTAGAAAGGGACTTAGAATCATAGAACACAGAACATTAAAACTACGGGGGACCCTTGGAATAATGGAACATAGCATGTCAGAGAGAAAAGAAATCTTAGAACATAAAGATCTGGAGCTGTAACTCAACAGAGAGAATGGCCAAACTGCAAGGATCATCAGAAACCTATCCTAGAGTTCTTAACCCAGGGTCCATAGCTTACGAGTTTTTTTTTAAAAAATCTATTTTGATCATCATATTTTATTGGTTTCCTTTTTAATCGCATGTGTTTTATTTGTGCATTAAAAAATATGATTCTTAAAAAAAATGATTCTGAGAAGGGGTCCACAAAGAGTGCCGAAGGGGTCCCTGACACCGAGACCTCTGGAAGTCCAAAGGTGTCTTCAGAGTGGAAGGTCACTTGCTCAAAGTCTCCCTGTGAAACAGGACCAAGGGCCAGGTATTTTGACTACCAGTCTAGGACTCTCTTTCCTGGAAAACCCCCGATTTGGTTGTGCTAGAGGCCTAGGAGGGGGCCGCAGTTACCCAGTAAATGCCCATTCTTCCTCAGTTTGGTCCTGGCCTCCCAGCAGGCAGGAGAGAATGATCTGACAAGCGGCCCTTTCTCCCGCAGGGCCACACACACTTGCCCTATTGTTCCCTCCCGGCCTCCCCCGTTCAGAGCCTTTGTGGATGGATCCCGGGCCTCTCAGCCCCGCAGCCTGGGCCCTTGCAGCTGTCGCCTGCCTCCCAGGACATTCCCCAGAAATGGGTGGGCGGGGAGGAGGGGAGGCAGGATGGAAGGGGCTCCTTTCTGCATCCTGCTGGGGACCTGGCCTGAGGGTGCCGGACCATGTCAGGGCAAGGGCTGGGCTGGGGAGGCAGGGGTGGGAGAGTTGCAACTCCTAAGAACAGGGACCTCCGGGAACCCCCAGAGGGAGCTGGGGAGTTAGGAAAAGAAGTCTGAATGGGGGATCTCTGGCAGTACACACATGGGTCACAGTCAGTCAACGGTCCATCAGGAACTGTGTTTAAGCAACGTGTGTACAAAGAAAGGCAAAAAACAAGGTCCCTCTTCTCAAAGTGTTTGCGTTCTAGTGGGGAAGATGACATGGGAATAATTGAAGGAGCAAGATGTAGACGGGTATAAATGGAAAAGAACCCCAGAGGCCGGACAGCAGGGCTGGGCTGGGAAGGGCTTCCTGCAGGCGGACTCATCCATGGGGACTCATGCTTCTCGGAGTCCCTCACCCCTGCTGGAAAGCACATTCTGCATCTGCCTTACAGTAGGGCTCAGGGGCTCTTGACAGCCTTACATCTTGCAGGAAGAAGAGGCGTGATCTTTGCTGGCTTGTAGCCAGGCCACGGATCTTTCGCTTCTGAGCCGTGTTAATTAAGCAAAGATTGTACAAGTCTTCACGGAATCACAGAACAAAGCAAGAGACCGAGAGGACGCCCTGAGCGGCTCGTGCATTTCGGTAGTTAGAAGTGTAAGACAAGAAGCGGAGAGTAGGGATTCCATAAAGACCTGAGGTCTGAAAGGGGGACGGTTGATAGGGAGGGGCTGGATCAGCAAAGTCTGTGTCAGTCTGGACAGTAGGTCTCTTAGGGCCGAAATGGAAGGTCCCTGGACAGGATCGCAAAGCACTTTGTGAGAACGAGCACTGTGGATGAGGAAATGAGCCTGAACAGAAACTGGGCTGGAAATTCCAATAGACTTGGGATGGAAAATGCCAGTCACAGAGACAGAACTATGGAGACTGTGGATCAAAGCATACTCTTTTCATCTTTTTTGTGGGTTTTTTTTCCCCTTATACAACATGACAAATACGGAAATATATTTAAAGGGATTGCGCATATTTAACCTCTATCAGATTGTTTGCTGTTTTAGGGAGGGGAGGGGGAAGAAAGATAGGGAAGGAGACAAACTTAGAATACCAAGTTTTACAAAAATGTATGTTGAAATTGACCATGGGAACGGAGTGGGGCTCACAAAATAGCATTTTAACTCTTTTTATTGCTGTTTGCTAGCATTTTATTTACTTTCTCATTTTTTTCCTTTTTGATCTGATTTTTCTTGTGCAGCAAGATAGCTGTGTAAGTGCGTATGCATATATTGAACATATATTTTTACCATGTTTAAAATATATTGGATTACTTACCATCTAATGGAAGGGGTGGTAGCAATGAAGGAAAAATTGGAACATAAGATTTTGCAAGGGTCAATGTTGAAAAATTATCCAGGTATGCATGTTTTGAAAATAAAAGGTTTTAATTTAAAAAAAAGAAAAAGAAAAAAAAAACAAAAACAAAAGTATGCTGCAAACTATCTTTACATGAATTTGGGAAAATAAAATACTATTTTAAAAAGTTGGCAAATGCTATAAACTAGTGTTTGAATTATTAAAACTAGTGTTTGAATTATTATTTTGTTGATTGCTGGAATTTAATAAAGTGATGGAGAAAATGTTAACGTTGCAGATTAAACTTTAAAAAAAGAAGTTGGGCTGGAAATGGGGTATTATGGTGAATATTTGGGGAATTATAAAAGAAGTTTGCTTTTAAATATCCATGGGATTAGAAGATTATGGATTAGGGGACTGTGTTGTCATGTCAACAAGCTTCTCTTTATATGCAAGACACTAAGGGGTAGATACAAAAGCAAAAATCTGTCCTCATGAAACTCATAAACTAAAAGGGAAGACAAAATACAAAAAAATATGTACAAACAAGACATATACAGGATGAACTGGAGATAATTCACAGAGAGAAAACACAGTGTTAGGAAAGGAGAGGGCTGGGTACAGAGATAGAACAGATCCTTCCTCTTAGCTGAGTGAAGTAGGTCCAGTCATTATCATTGATATGGCTTTATAGGTAAGGAAGCAGAGAGGAGGTAACTTGTCCAGTGTCACACAACTGATATGTAGAGCAGGTGTTTGAGCCTTCATCTGGAGCAACAGTATGATATGGAAGTCACAGAACCTATCTTCAGGTACGGAGTACCTTTGGACCTTTGAACCTTGTTGCCATGATCATCAAGATGAGGGGGTTGGACATCAAATTCAGATAGAAAAGGGGACTGTTAATCTATACCTAAGGATCTATGCAGGCTGTATAATGACTTGGTTTTGAAATGTAATGTTACCCATGTTTTATTATATTTTTATTTATTTTTAAAAAGATTTCCCAATTACATTTTTATCTACTTTGAGCTGTACTCCCAGTGTTGCAAACCACAAGAAGACAGCTAGCTCCATGTTGAACACCTCTAAAATCCCTCTCATCTTGAAATCTATAATCCTATGACTTGGGGTTAAAAAATTCTGTTTCAGCTATTTATTATTTGGGTAACTTCGGAGAAGGTATTTTCCTTCCTTGGACCTCAGGTGGTTCATCTGTAAAATGCAAGGATTGGGCTAAAATGAATTCATGGTTTCCCTTCCAGTCCTTGATTGATGAACCTGGGAGAGAAGCTGACTTGTGATATCTTTTCTCATCCTGCTTCCCATCATCTTCCCCCACTCCCCACCCCCAAACCAGGGTGTTTGTTGAGCTAAGATGGTGCTATCCTTCTTGAAAGCAGTCATTGGAATAATAGGAAAAGGAAAAAGGGGGAGTCGGTGTATAGGACATCATTTCACAGTCTTCTGGATTCACCTTGTCTTACAAATCAACTTTATGAACTAAAAATGAGATAAGTACAGCATATGGCCCAATCACAGAACTATTCAACAATAATTAGGAGCCCACCCTGTGCTAGACATCATGGCAGGCATCAGGGATACAAATTGTATTACAAAGAATAAAACAATCGTTTTATTGGAAAGGAGTCCAAAGGATGATCCTGCTGTCTTCTGCCTTGATCAGATTACTTTCCCAAGACCATTTACAATTCTGGGCATCAGATAGGATTAAAATTTTACAATCCAGCTTTTGGTTCTATTTAGGAAGGATACTGGTGAATTGGACAGACCAGAGGAGGTAACTAGGACAGTGGAGCTGGAGACTGTGCCATATGAAGGACAACTGGTTTTTAAAAACCAGAGTAGGTGGTGGTTCATGATATCTTTCTTCAACAATGTCTTAAAGTAGGGGCTGCTAGTTGGTGTAATGGAAAGAACACCAATGCTAAAATCAGGAGGACCCGAGTTCAAATCTGATCTTAGACACTTAATACTTCCTAGATGTGTGACCCTGGGCAAGTCATTTTGCCCCAATTGCCTGGAAAAAAAAAAGTCTTAAAGTACTTAAAATGCAATCATGTTGGGGGAAGGACTAGATTTGTTCAACTTGGAACCAGAGCGCAGAACCAAAAGGTATATTGTAAAATTTTAAACATTATCAATGTAAGAATTGGTTTTATTTGATTATGTTTATGTTACAAAGATTTTCTTTTCTTTTTTTCCAACAGGAAGATGGGATGAGAAGGAAAATGCTTATTATTTTAAAATTAAATCAAAATGAAAATAGGCTATTGAAAGACATTAAAATGCTAATAAAAACACAAATTATTTGTATATGCATGTATTTTCCTCATTATAATCTATAAACTTCTTGAAGACAAGCCTGGCATATAAACATTTAATCAATGTGTGTTGATTGACCTATTGTATCTTAAGAGAACTATAGATGTAGAACGAATCAGACTTTCCTCCCTCCTTTTTTTCCTTCCTTCCATCCTTCCTCTTTTTCTCCTTCCCTCCCTTCTTTCTTTCCTTCTTGCGTTTTTGTTAACTGTACTTCTTTGTTTTAAGGAAGAGTCTTTTGGGAGGCGGGGGTAGAGTTCATTGGAAGTGAGATCAATGTGGAAAGAGAGCATCAACAGAACATTTATTTAAAACAAAACAAAAACAAGCCAGAGCTGTGGTGCCTTAGGAGGTAGCAGATTTCATATTACTGGAGGATTTCAAGGCTTGATGAGCAGCCATCAGGGGTATGGCTGAGAGGATTCCTGTCCACAGACAAGGTGATCTTTGAGGCTCTTTCTGACTCACAGATCCTGTGGGACTTTGCCCCTTCCTGGCTGCAAACATTCACATAGACTATAAAACTAAAGTAGAACAAACTAATCTCTTCTCCAGTTGACCTTTTTATTCTCCCCAGTCTATATATGCCATTTAATAAATGGAAAAACTGAATCCCAGAGGAAGCACTTTGCCCAAAGTCACTCAAAGAGGGGGACAGGTAGGATTTAATCCAGGTCTCCTGACTTCCAGTCTTAGATTCAGCAAAGACTGATAGAAAAGAACACTGAATTTAAAGAAATTTGGCTTAAATTCTGCTTCTGCTGTTTATAACTGTGAGGAACACTTTCTCTATAGGCCTCATTTTCTCATTTTAAGACAGGCATGAAACAACTGCCCGAACTTTCCTCTCAGACTCATTAAGCATTCAAAGCCACATGTACCTTGGATAATGTCGTTGTCCATATGACAGGGGGAGCTAATTTGTGACTGTTCCCACAGACTCAGGGCTCAGGAAGCTGTCCCTCGGGAAACAAAGGTAACAAAAAAAATTTTTTTAAAATACAAATTTATTATTTTTTTTGCATTTATATCAGTCTTTTATAGAAGGGAGTTTCCCCTTCTCTCCAGGTCAAACTCTCTCTTTTGACAAAGAAAAACAATATGCAATTAATTCCATCAAACCACATATATATACACCATTCTGCCCTGGTCATCCCTTACCTCTTTAACATGGAAGCATATTTCATTTCCTTTTCCTGGAAACTAGATTGGCTTTTTTCAATTATTCAATAATTATCTTTTCATTTATCTTGTAGCCATGATATATAACTTTCTTTAGGTTCTATTTTTTTTTTCACTCATCCCTTCTTGCAAATTTTCCCATGTGGTTTTTCTTAACCCTGATCACTGAAAAAGCTGGACAAAGATTCCTTGATTCTTGAGTGTTTGGAAAGAAACATAACACTGCTGAGGGGGCTTGTTGTGTTTGGCATTTCATAGAGTGTGTTCGTGTGCCCAGTGTGGCTTTCTTTGTCCTTCTTTACTAGCTTGCTGTTGCCAAAGTTACTAGCAGTGTCTCTGGGGCAGAGAGAAAGGGTAGTTGGGGACTAAAAGGTGCTAGTTAAATATGAAAGACCTGGGAAAAATACAAGTGCAGGGAAAGAGCCCAGGCTGATTATTAAATCAGAAAATCTGGATAGAAAGGCACCCACCCCACAGGAGAAGAGACCAGATGGCCCTAAAGGGGAAAGTGAAGTGGGTGACCTCATACATCCCTCCCTCACCTAAATCCAATTCACTTGCATGTCACATCATCACCTCCCTGATGTCATGGTCCTCCATGTTCTGACATGTCATTGCTCATGAAAGACAATCTTTTCTTTAGAGTTTATGTGACATCACTCTCTCCTGGTTGTCCTTCCTACTTACCTGACTGCTCCTTCCCAATCTCTTTTACTGGGTCTCTATTGGGGTCCCAACCTGGATGTACGTGTCCCCTAAGATTCTGTCTTGGGAGATTAAATTGATTCTCTATCATTTCTTATTGAACCTATTTATGGCTAGTTGATTTTGTTCTATAACTGCCAGTCATGGTTTTGTCTCTGAACTTAGTTTAGAAATTTAGTTGGCTGGTAACGAGTTAAGTTTAGAAATCTAGTTCTCTGGCTAATCACTGTTCTATTCTTGCCTCAAGAAAATCTGTTGTCTTTGAGGGATGCGGTAGACACCAGGGGGTCTAGTCTAGTATTTTTACATCAAGTCATGCTTCAAGCATGTCTGGTTTACTATCTAAAGAAATGTGGTCCACCATCTCTGACCTTGCAGGTGGACTCAAAGAACATTTCTCAGTTACAAGAGGGGATTATTGCTTAGCTCCTCATTCCCAATAAATCATTATGTCCCCCACACCTCATCTCTTTCACCAATTATGTTGTTCCCCACCCCCATCTTGTAATCTATTATAACTTGTTCATCTCCAAGATCCTGTTTCTTCTCCCCCAAATTGGAATTCTATTTATTGATAAATGTCTTTTACTAATAAATTAATCATGCTTGGAACTTTGTGCCTCAGTTTACCTTATTTTAACTGTTAACATTGGGCCCACTTTCCTCCTTTTTATATTACTTCATCATCTCTAGACTGATGATTCTCAAACCCAATAATTAAGATCCGGCCTCTCCTAACCTCCAATCTCACATTGCCTACTGAACATCTCAAACTGGATGTGCCATGGGCATCTTAAACTCAACATGTCCAGAATAGAACTCATATTTTCACCCAAATCCTCACCTTTATGTCTCTGTCACTGTAGAGGACACTCCTGTGCTCCCAGTCCTCCAATGTCACAACTTAGCAGTTATCCTTGGCTCCTTATTATCTCACCTGTTCACCTAGCCAATCTGTTTCCAGTCTATTGATTTCATCTTTGCAAACATCTCTTGTATACACCCCCTTCTCTCCTCTGAACTTTTGATACAATGGGGCCTTGGAGCTAAGAATAACAGTCTATTGTGTTAGTCCTTGATCCCAGGACTGAGAACAGACCTCACAAATCGAGAATTAACTTGAACTACTTCAGAGAACATCAGGGTTGAGCGGGACTTAGTCCAACACCCCCATTTTACAGAGGGGGCCCATGAAGCACAGTGCTTGCTTGTGATATCACAATGGCAGAGCTGGGATTGGAAATGAGCCAAACCAAAAAGTCCAAGGAAGAAAGCTTGAATAAAAATCTAGTTCATAAGCAAAAAACAAACAAAAACAAGCCGTGAACTTCCTAACCCACACTAGTCTGAAACACACCTGAGCCTGTAGTCAGTCAGTAAGCATTTATTAACTGGTTACTCTGAGCTAAGCACAACAGTGATAGGGTTAAGACCTCAAGGCCTCTTTTTGGACAAGCGAGCTTCCTAAAAAGATGTCCTTGGGTGGCTGGTATAGTCACTATTTCTCCCATTTTAGGTGGCTAGTCATTTGGAAACCAATGACCCCGTCTATGGCCATAGCCAATGCTAGCTGTCTACCTTGGGGACTTCCCCAGGAGACCTCAGTTATGGTACCTGGATCATTGAAAATGAACAGAAAGTGCAATCTCCATTCCCCAAGCCCTCTAGGATGGACCTGGAACCAGGAAGCCCTAGACACTAGGGTGAGTTACTTAAGCCTGTCTCATTCTCCTCATCTGTAAAATGTGGCTGTCACCTACTTGCTATGGGATAGTGTGAGGATCAAATGAGAAAACAACCATAAAACACTTAGTGGTTGGCATATAGTGAGCACCGCGTCAATGTTCCCTATTTATGAGTGTGGTAAGACAAATCTGACTTGGTCCTGGTTTGGAATTCTTGTGTGAATTTGGATCACAGTGATTTCTCTTTACCTTGAAAGCCTCAATTTCTCCACCTATAAAACAAGAGGACCGGACTAGAAGATCTCTAAATTACCTTACAACTTGGGTGTTTTGATTCCAAATATCCAATAGAGGCAAAAGCAACCAGAGGGAAGGTTAGATCAATGTGGGTAAAGTGTGTGTGTGTGAGCATGCAGGAGGGGACATTTGGCTCCTTAGGACCTTCCTTGGGGAATTCTGTGGACCCGGGAGTCCAGGGACCAACACTTAGCTGTGTGATCTCAGGCAAATCCTTAAGCTTTGATTTCCTCCTTTAGCACAATAAATTCTCACTATTAATAACAATGGTTCTACCTGGGAATGTGGAGATGAACTACATGGCTTTTCCAGACCCTGTGACTTTAAGTCACTTTAAGCTTCCACAATAGGGTGTGGAAGGGGAGGGCACTTCTCCAAGGCTGGGCCTGCCCTTCCCATAGCCAGAACCGCCTCAGCCCTAGCCTTGACCACATGGGATATTCCCTTGTCTCCCTCAGGACCATTCCACAACCCCAGCTGGCTCCAGGTCCTGCCCTCACTCTGGGTACTCAGAGCAGCTGAGGCCCCTGGCCTTCAGCAACAGGATGTGGTCTGGCAACCCACAGAGAGCACACCCCGCCCCCTTGACCCCAAAGCAGCCCAGCTGCTCCCAGTCACCCCCTCTCCCCCAAGGAAATGGCCAGAGCTCTGTGCAAACACACCCAGAGAGGCACAAACACATATGCACTGCAGGGAAGGCTCGTGTTGACAAGGTTTACCAAACAAATTCATACCCCACTCTGTGAGGGAGGGTTGTTATTATTAGTCCCTTTTAGCAGAAGAATTGTCGCAGGTTGCGCAGTCACTCAAGTGTCCGAGTCAATAATCGAGTCCAATTTGACTCCAAAGTCATTGTGTTTAGGACACAGCTGCCAATTATGCACCCAGATACGTACGTATGCGCTGACGGGTACCCACCTCTGCACACAAGTACCTGCATGTGGCCGATACCCCCAAGTCTGACAGACAGGCAGGGGAATCAGAGAACCCATTTCCAATATCTTTTCTCTCCTTCCAAAAGGCTAACACTGGAGCCAAGGCTCTTGTATCTCCCATAATGGACACCCATAAGTGTTTTCTGCCTTTCTTTTGCTGGTAGGAACAGATGGAATTTCCTTTTAAACTAAGACAAATTTGGAGTATCTACGTGTTCATTTCCCCAGAATAGCCACAAACCGGGACCCATTGAGGTCCTTTGGCCGGTATTGGAGTAAGGAGTCTCAGCTCTTAGAACTACAAACCATTTCTGCACTCCCACACCTTCAGGTATCACGGACATGAGTCCCATGAGGACTTGCTGGAGACCTTGAAGGTGCTTATCCCAGAGAAGAAAAGCCTCAGGTGGGAATCCAGGGAATCGTTGCCTTCAACTATTGGAAGGGGCTACGGCAGGGGAGTGGATTAAAACATGTTCGCTTTGGTCTCATAATGCAGATTTCATCTTAAGAAAAAAATTTCTTATTCACTTGAAGGGTCAAGTTTCCATTTTTAAAATGGAGATATTTCACAGGATCGTATTAAGTAAAGTGCCACATCAATTCCAAAGCATTAAATTAGTGACAGAAATCAGAGCTACCCCAAAATTGACTGGGCTGCCTCAGGTGGCCTGTCAATGGAGTTTTTCAAAACAGAGACTAGATATAATACAAGACATACTGTTCAGGTACTGGATAGCTGCTTGAGATCCAGGATCCCATGAATCTCTAAGGGCGAAATAGGTCTGTTTTAAATATCAGAGAATCTCAGAGGTAGGGGATACTCAGAGGACAAGTAGTCCAACCCTTGCTTGAGTAGGATTCCCATCTGCAACATCCCCAAATATTCCAAAGGTGACAGACAGCTCGTTACCTCCAGAAACATTCTTTGGGTCCTGATTATTAGAATTTTTCCCCCTAATATCAGGTTTGAGCACTGCTTCCAAGCAAAATTCTGACAAATGATGCTAGAGAGGTGGCCTCCTTCTTTGCTCCTCTAGGAGATGTGGGAGACCCATTTCAGAAGATGGAAATGTGATCCAGCACTCCAAGGGCAACCCAGGAAAAAAAGACAGCTGATGTGCACACCAGGCCAAAGACTATCTGGGTAAAGAAACATGGGAAGGGTGAGCCTTTAAAAGAATGTACTAAGTTCTCTATTATTACAAAGGGGTTATCCACAGGCTTAGGATGGTATATCTTCCATCTTACAGCTGTTAACATTCCAGGGCAAGGGTAAGAGAGGCCCTTCCATCTCTAGGGACTTAGAAAAATAGCAGAAGAGGAGAGCATTTGCTCCTGAGAACAGCTGGAATCCAGTCCCCAAAGCCAAGCTTGGGGTATGGATGGGGGTGGGGAAGAGGTATTGTACTCCTCCTCTTACCCCCACAAATGGCATTAGCTTAGTAGGAGCTGCCCCTAACCTTACCAGTCATTCAGGAGCTTTTAGGATAACAGAATTTAAGGTTAGAAGTGGTCTTAGAGTTCCAGTTCTATCACTTCCTTTTATAGATAAAGGAACTGAGGTCTAGAGAGAGGAAGTCACTTGACAAGGCTGTATAGGTGATGGAATAATGGAATAAGAACTGAACTTAGTTCCTGGCTTTAAATTTTGTTCTTTTCTGGCTAAAGCTCAAAGCTTGCTTGTTCCCTGCTGGACAAAGCACCCACAGAGGGATGTGGAAGACAGGCTGGTGGCAGGGACAATTTTTTATCTTTTAGAAGAAAAAATAAAAACGCAAGGAAATAAGCCTGGAGTGGGATGAGGGGGATGGTGGTGGAAAACATCTCCTAAATCTAAATAAATTCAATCCAGGCCACAGAGTTGTGGAGGGGAAGTGGGGGCGGAGGGGGGAAGGGTGAGGGGGAATGTTGGAGGAGTTCAAGAAAGAGGGTGGGGGTGGGTGAAAAGATGCAAAGTAAACACCCTAGATAGGACTTGGCCAGATTCCTTGCTCCATTTCCAAAACCCGGGGTGCAGACTGCTGAGTGCCTGCCTGAGTGGTGTTTCCACAAAAGCCCAGGCCTGAGAGGCCTGACTATATAAGGCATTCTCTGACCAAGCGAAGAAAACTGGGAGACTTCACATATCATAGCCTCCTTTCATTCCACCTCCCAGCCTCCTCCCCTCTCCGGAACAGCAGCATCAAAACAAACTCTTGCTGGCAAAGGTCAGGTAGCCAGTGTGACCCACAGTCTCCTTCAAGGGCACCCCAATCTTAAACTGAGCCTCGCCTAGGACAGGCAAGGGGTCCAGTGCCCCACCCAGATCTGGCAAAGGCAAGTTAGCTGTCCGAACGTTGTACTCTCGCAGCAGGATTTCTAGGGTGGTGACTTCGATGAACCCATGCTCAGCCAGGGCTTGGCAGGTCCGCTGGACTTGTTCGATGCAAGGTGAGAAAGAGCAGAGGCGACCACCTGAGGGAAAGTGGGTGGGAAGGAGGAGGAAGATAGAAGGAGAGCAGGATTGGGGGTGTGAGGGGAGGGAACAAAAAGGGAAGGAAGGAATGGGAGGGAAAACACATAAAATAGCAATGTTATTATCTTCCCATGACTAAATTCAGTCCAATCTTAGAACCATAGGATTTAAGAACTGTGTTCTTAAAACAAAGGATGGTAGACTTGGAGAGAGACCTTGGGGTCATCTAATCCACTTCCCGATGAACTAGAGGGTTCGCTTATAGATTAAATGAGTTGGCTAAGGTCTTAGTTAGTAAGGGAAATTAGGATTCAAAGCCATTTGTTCTATTCTTGGTCTCTTTCTATACATGTGGAATGTACTTCCTTACTAGGTAATATTTATACTCTACCTCAGTTCTGAAAAAATCTACTTCCAATCCTCTTCCTAGGAAGAGAAGTAAGAAACTATAAGCTACCATGAGTCAGATATCTATTCTTATTTATTCAATTTGTGTCCCTCTTGCCCCTAATTAAAGCTTACAGTTGAATAAATGAAGACAAAACTTTAAACTGCTCAATGATCAAACTAAGAGTTCTGACTCTAGTCAGGAGACCCGAGTTCAAATGTCACTTCTGATGATTGTTACCTGTGTGACCTTGAAAAAGAAGCTATGTTTCTAGGCCTCAGCTTCCCTGGCTGTAAAATGAAGAGGTTGCACTAGACGACTTCTCAGATTCCTCCTACTACCAGATCTATAGTTCTGTAATCTGCTTGCCTAAGAGGTAAGATAATAGCCGGAGTTTAGAGTTCTGCCCTTAAATTTCTGTGTGGCCTGAGGCAAGACCCCATCTTCTTCTCAGAAACAGTTTCTTCCTATGTCAACTAGGAATAATGCTTTGCTGAAGGAGTGGATGAGATGGTCTTGAATTCTGTTTCAATTCTAAAATTCAAGAAGTTACCTTTTTTGAAATCATCTAATTAAACATGGCTTTGGGCACCAGGTCAGCTGGATCATAAGGACCTATAGTTTGGAAAGGATGAGTTGGGACTACCATTAGAGATGCAATTCTTCCTCAAGTTCTTTTCCAGCTATATTATTGTCTTTACCCACCTTCCCTGGGCATTCCAAGTCCCAGTGGATGCAAACAGAACCTTCAACTATAGGGCTGTGTTTGATTTATGAGAAACTTAAGAGGACCATGGGATCATAGGATTTAAAGTTAAAAAGAAAATCAACTCCTTGGTCCAAGTCTCTCATAGGTGAGAACACTGACTTTAAGGGAGGTTAAGAGATTTGCCAAAGATCAAAAGCGTATTTAAGTGATAAAGGCAGGATTCAAACCCAGGTGTTTTAATAGTAAATCCAATGCTTTTTCTGTTTCACCACACAATCCCTTGCATGTAACACCAAGGTAGGCCAAATCAGGAGTAAGAACATTCTAACAAAATGATCAAGGCCATCAAAGATTCTGGTCCTATTCTGGGATAGTGAATTCCCCAGTCAGAGTGGAAATATTCCAGCAAAGACTGAATGGCCACTTATCAGGGAGATAGCAGATCAGATTTAGGTGCAAAGAAAGAGGCTGAAGAGATGCCTTTTGAAGTTCTCAGAGTCTGTACTAAGTTTGGACCCAGCAAAAAAACTCTTTGTATATGGAGGCACAAGAATTGCCTCCCCAAACCCTGCCCCCATCTCTGCTTTCTCACACCATTCTCAAGGCATGCCTTCTTGTACATACACAACCACATAGGTACACAAAAAAACTTGACCTTACTCCAGGAAATTACCATACCATTTCTCTACTTCACCTCATAGTAGGTAGGCAACAGAGGCCACAAAGCAAATCTTTTCTCACTTAGCAAAATAGTATAACAAAAAGCATGGCCATAGAGATGTTCAGAGAGCCAAGAAGTCTCATCTTCTCTTTGAGAATGAAAGGCTGATCCATTCCCACCATCACCTCAAATCTAGTTTGCCTACACTTCCACATATTCTGGGAAGCCCTACCCCATAGCTTTTTGAGCTTCCCCAGCACTTAGTGGTTGTCAATCATTTGTACATGGTAAATGTTGTTGCTTTTTTTTTTTAATTAATTAATTTATTTTTATTAAAGCTTTTCATTTTTCAAAACACATGCATGGGGACCACTAGGTGGTACACTGGATAGAGCACCAGCCCTGAAGTCAAGAGAACTTGAGTTCAAATCTGGCCTCAGACATTTAATACTTCCTAGCTATGTGACCTTGGGCAAGTTATTTAACCCCAATTGCTTCAGCAAAAAAAAACCCCCAAAAACATATGAATGGATAATTTTTCAACATTAAACCTTGCAAAACCTTGCATTCCAATTTTTCTTCCCCTTGCCCCACACCCTTCCTTAGATGGCAAGTAGTTCAACATATGTTAAACATGGTAGAAATAGGTTAAATCCAATATATGAATACATATTTATACAATTATCTTGCTGCACAAGAAAAATCAAATCCACCAGAAAAAAAAAGTGAGAAAGAAAATAAAATGAAATCAAACAACAACAAAAAGAGTGAAAATACTATGTTGTGAACTACACTCAGTTCCTACATTCTTCTCTCTGGGTGCAGATAGCTCTCTTCATCACAAGATCATTGGAATTAGTCTGAATCATCTCATTGAAGAGAGCCACTTCCATCAGAATTGATCATCTTATAATCTTGTGGTTGACAGTACACAATAAATGTTGAAAAAGTCTATTGAATGAATCACATATGGAGATATTTCTTCTAGTTAATTGTTCATATGTATAGACCTACCTTTGCAGACTAACTCATTAAGGATTTTTTATTCCTCAAATTAGAAGCTTCCTGAAGCCAGAGCTCAGATCACACAATCAATGTTAGAAGATCCCTTACCACAGAAAAGTAATTTGAGCAAGATTAAGGAGAGGGAATGGGAAACATTTCCCCCAATCTCAGAACTCAAATCCCAGGAGAGGAACTTTGTGAATGCAGTAAGATAGCTGAGCTAATTTGCTTTTATATCTTCTCCATGAACACCTCTCTTCATTTTGTCATTCACTGCAATGTCAGGTTTGCTAATAGCCCATCCTTCCTTCCCATGGATCAGGCTACAAAAAAAAAGGGCAAAAATGTTTGATTTTCACTAAGACAGGCTCTGGGCTGGGGGAAGGAAGAGAAAATCATGTTTGGCTCCTTCCCCTGTTACCCTGGTGATCACCTCTGTCCCTGTCCCTGCACAGAGGAGGAGGATGGGAAAGAGAAAAATGGAGATTCCTGAGATAAGGGGAAGGAAGAAAAGGTAGGAAGAGGAGGGAAAGAGAAGGAAGTGGGGAGAAGGCAAAGTAGAAAAGGAAGAAAGAAGGTAAGATAGAAAGAAGAGATGGATCTCTTCTCGTCAGTCTTGTATATAGTGCCTAGAGAAGGGCATGTCCCCCCAGGAATGGCCACATATGAGCAGTGAGAGAGTGGAGAGAGTCAAAGATAACCCCAAAGTTGTGATTATGTGAAAGAGAAGGGGAAAGCTGGTAATACAGTGAAGGAAGGGGAAAGCTGGTAATACAGTGAAGGCAGGGTAAAGAGCAGGTTTTAAGGGAAAAGATAGCCTCTCCCCCAGGAGAAAAGTGCAAAATGCAGACACAAGCCCATGGGAGGAAACAAGCCAGACAAACTGAATCCATGATCCTCCAGGGATGTCAAGGGATCAAGAAACTGAAATCCAGGACATCCCAGTTGTTGCTCTTGAGGCTCAAATTTGTCAGGAGTATAGCTGAGACAGGGGAAGTGGGTAATATACAAGGCAGCATGTTCCACCCCACACCCCCACACCCCCAGCCCTTAACAGCACTTGCTTTTCTATAGCCCTTGGCCCCACAGGATGCATGTCTAGGTCCTATAATCTCTTCTGGAAGCAGCCTTGTTGTCTCTCACTACACTTCCCCCAATTCTCCCAGCTCAGCTACCAGATGCTGCAGCATTTTAGGGAATGAATTCCTTTGATGAGGTAAAGAACTCCCTAACAAGAAAAGAGAAAGATGGGGGCGAGGGGGTGGAGACTTTCACAGCCTTCAGTTGCTGTCCAAGGAGACAGGAGAGGAAAGGACTCAGAGGCTTTTTCTATAATTCTTTCCATGGCAAGGGGATTCAGAAAAGGGCATTTTAATAAAGTAATGGGAAAGCATCACCCCTGGACGTAAAGGGATTGGACCAGACCCTAACTCTGGGGCCTGGAAGTCAAAAGTCCTATGGATATGATTTAGGGGTCTATGCTGTACAACTTAAACTGCAACAGAAATAGGAATTGCTATTTTGACAGAATGGATGCAAGAAATGGAGAAATTCAGAGTTAGGAAGGAGAGTTTGGTGGTTCAGTTAACTATTTTACCACAGAGGAAACTGAGCCCTAAAAGAGGCAAAAGGCATGGCTTTTGATACACAAGGAATAAGTAGTAAAAATGACAAAATCCAGAGCTAAGAAGGACCCCAAAGGCCATTGAGTTTAACCGGTAACTGAGCAAAAATTCTTTCTATAATCACCATGAACTTCCTTTTCAAAGCCTTCATAGACTGGGAACTCACAAGCCTTAAACCTTATATATTAGATTTAAGAACTCCTGGTCTTCCACAATACATTTTCTTCTATAAAAATATTTTAAGGTTTTCTTCCTTTAAGAAACACCTGAAGTTCCCATATCCGGCTTTAAAAGTTCAGATCTGCTAGGTCTGATACTGCAATTACTGGTGACTAAGCAACCTCACGTTGAAGAGTGTGTGAGCATGAAGGGGATGTTTTTGAGAGCTCATGTATCTCAGTACTAAAGTAGTGGGAGGCCTTGGAGCAGAGAGAAAGAAAGAGAAAGATTAAGACACAAAAGCCAGTGTCTCCTCATTTAATCTCAGGAGGAAAGGGGAGGGGGCAAGAAACACACCTTCCCTCAGCTTTGAGGCCAATGAGCAAAGCTGGAAAAAACTCACATTGCTTGGGTTCTGAGCTCTCAAGGCTCTTTCCAGGATCCAGACACTGAGTGAAGTGATATACCTGAACTGTCAGTCAGCAGGGAATTGAACTCATTAGACAAAAATCTCAATGTGGAGGTTTCTTGACCCTTTAAGAGAATTTAAGAGAATTCCCCTTTGAATAGGGGAAAAAATACATCTTTATTTTTAACATAATTGGTTTGTTTTGTAATCCTGTGTACTTTATATAGTTATGAATTTAGAAACATTACTTTGGGAAGAAATTCAGACTGTTTCACTTAGACTGTCAAAGACACAAAAACTTAAGAATCCCGGTTTTAGACTAAATCCCAATCCTGACTGGCTATTTTAGTCAAGTGACCCCCTCCATGGGCCAGTCAACAATGTATAGGTGGAGAACATTTCCATACAGAGAATTTCCTATAAAAGTTAAATCACAGGTGGAAACCCCTCTCCCAGGTAAATGTGCAGACCATTGTGTTAACTTCTAGGGAGACATAATTCAAAATGAAGTGATTGAACTAGTACTGATAGGCCAAAAGAAAATAGTTTCTCTCCTCAAGGAAGAAACAAGAAATATACACATAAATCCATGTAAAACATAAAAAATAAAAAGTAAGTTCAGAACCAGATGACTGGCCATGGGGCAGAGAAGGTACTCAAAATGAAAAAGACCTCATGAAAGAAATGGCCCTTAAGTTAGGCTTCCAAGAAAGGGAGGGAATTCTAAAGGGCAGGAGTGAGGAAAGAGTAGATTCCAGGCACAAGGGACCTACACAAAAACATGGAGGTCTAGGGAAGAGAATACCATATGTAAGGAACAGCAAGTGTAACAATTTGGCTGGTTTGTAGAGTGTGTGAAGGGGAATAAATGTTTAACGAGTCTAGAAATGGTCTGGAGTCATGTTGCCAAGGGCTTCAAATGAGAACTTAAAACTGGTTGTTTGGTATTCTTCATTCATGTCTGACTCTTCATGAGTTTTTTTGGGGGGGTTTCTTGGCAAAGACACTAAAGTGTTTGCCATTCCCTTCTTCAACTCATTTTACAGATAAAAAAACTGAGAGAAATGGACTTAGGTGACTCGCCCAGGGTCACATAGCTAGAAAGCAGAACTCAAGTCTTCCTGACTCCAGGCTCAATATTCTATCTACTAAGCCACCTGCCTGCCCTTTCTTTAAACTTAAATTCATCCAAAAGAGAGCATTAGATCTTAGAGATAATAGGAAGCCAAACAGAACTTCTTGAGCAAGAAAATAATAGGGTCAGGTGCTTTAGGTATATCATGTTGGCAGCTCTGTGGCGTATGATTATGAAAAGTAAAGTGACTAGAAAAGCTAAGAGTGAAGGGACTATTACAAATTCAAGTGAGGGGATGAGGGCCTGAATTAGGGATGTGTCATAACAGCTGAGATGGATCCCAAAAGTGGGATAGATATTGAAGATTTTAAGATTAAATACATAATCTGGCAATAATAATAATAGCTAACATTTATATAGTTTTCACTGTAACGACTGCGCTAGCACCCAGGACATCCCAGAATCAGTCAGAGTCAGGGTAAGCAAAAATCCTCAGTCTTTATTCTTGGTCTTAGAGCAGGATTGAACAGGACTGAAGCAGATTCTCTGCAACCACTTTCTCCCTCATATACCACAGAGAGTGACTCTGGCTAGTTTTACTCCACTCCCTAGTCGCTCCTACAATCCTCTGTATACACCAATCATTGAGCCAGTACAGATAGTGGAAAGGACCATATTCCAAGCATATGCCCATAGAGTATTGTCCAATCAGTAGTTAGCCTCAAGCGCTCAGCAGTCTCGACCTCAGTGCATCAACTCAATCAGTCCTCTACATTTCTCTATGTGTCTGGCACCAGGCTTAGTGCTTTTTAATTATCTCATTTGATCTTCCTCACAACTTTAGGAGGTAGGTATTTTCCCCATTTCACAGTTGTAGAAACAGAGGCAGAAGTAATTTACCTAAAGTTATTAAGTGTTTGAAAGCAGGATTGAATTTATGTTTTACTAATTCCAGGCCTGGCATTCTATCCACTGTGCCGGCTAGTTGTCCTGCAAATGATTTTGAGTGGAGTGAGGGAGAGTGAAGGACCAAGGATGACTTTGAAATAAAGGGTAAAGATATTAAAAGAATGTGAATGACCAATGTACTCCATTTTTGCTGGGTGTGTGAATGAAAAAAATGAAATGAGTTAAGAGTCCTAGTATCTAAACCAGGAACGATAGTCCAATATCACTAATTAATAGGTACACAAAAATTTTTAGTAAAATCCTAGCAGAAAAAAGATATTAAGACAAAAGAACTTATCAGGTCTTGTTAACAGAATAGTGGGTTTGGAGCTAGGAAGAGCTGAATTCAAATACTGCCTCAGACATTCTCTGTATGACCCTGAGCAAGTGATTTAATATATGTTTGCCTTGGATTATTCACCTATAAAATGGAGATGAAATTAGCACCCACCTCCTAGAGTTATTGTGAGGATCAAATGAGATCATAATTGTAAAGTACTTAACATAATGCCTGACATGTAGTAAATGTTATATTGTTAGCTATTATTTTATTATCATTCTACTACATCTCTCCAGAATTTGTCCCCTTTCTCAACACCTACAAAGCTACCACTCATCACCTCATACCTGGAGAACTGTAAAATCCTTCTAATTGGTCTCCTGGTCTCCAGTCTTTCCCCTCTCCCATCAGTTTTTTTTTTTTTTTTTTTTTTTTTTTTGCGGAGGTGATTGAGGTTAAGTAACTTGCCCAGAGTCACACAGCTAGGAAATGTTAAGTAGCCACATTCGAACTCAGGTCCTCCTGATTTCAGGGCTAGTGCTCTATCCACTGTACCACCTAGCTGCCCCTCCCATGAGTTATTAACACAGGTCAATCCCCTGTTCAAGAAGCTTTACTAACCTTATTGTTACTAGAATAAAATACTAATTCCCCCTGACATTTAAATCTTTCCACAATCTGACTACAGCCTATCTTTCCAGACTGATTATATATTACTCCTCCTTTATGAACTCTATGTTCCAGCCAAACCAGCCTACTTACTATTCCCATATTTGATATTCTATGTCCTAGCTTCACGTCTTTGTGCAAGTTGCTCCTCATATTCTCCTTTCTCATCTTCTCCTGCTGGAAACCATGGCTCTCTTCAAGACAGTTCAAATGCCCTCTCCTGAAAGAGGCCTTTCTCGATTTCTAGTTCTCCCCATCTTTTGTTTTTATTTTATTTTGTATTTTCTTATCTTTATACATGCAGTTTTCTCCTCAGGTTTTCCCCCAGTAGAATGTAAGTTCCTTGAGGGCAAAGAATATTTTGTTTATATCCTTGTATCCTCAGATGCTTAACAAATGCTTCCTGAACTAAACTAAAATACAATTCCTTGCCAGATACAGGATCATGAAAGACAAAAATCTCAATTATATAAAATTTTTCAGTACAAATAAAATCAGTGCAGCAAAAAACCAAAAGAAGGTATGCAGACTAAGGAAGAACATTTGTATTAAATTACTCCTCTGATAAAAGTCTGACATTTAAATTATCTAGGAAATTAATACAAACACATAAAATTAATCACTCCTTCTCAACAGATAAGCAATCCAGACACCAGGACAATTTTCAAAAAAAGAAATACTATCAATAACAACCTAAAAATGCTCAAAATCACTAATAAGCAGACAAATTCAAATTAAAAACAGCCCTGAAGTTAATGTGTCACTTTCATCAAGTATGAAAAGATGCTAAAAGAACACCATTACCATATTGTCCACCTCCAGACACGAGAAGGGATAGAATTTGAGAATTGTTTTCCTTGTTATACATATTTGTAACAAGGGTTTTCTTTTTCTTTTTTTCAATGGAGAAAAAGTAGAAGAGAGAAAAAATACATTTTGGTTCAGTGAAAAAAAATTTTTTTTTAAAGATCAGCTCAAGAACCTCTTTCTTTAAAATAAAGGTCTTTCCTAGTCTCCCCAAACTTCTTCCCAGCCAACAATGCCTTACAGGTTGTCTCACTTTAGAATATAAGCTTCTTGAAGGCAGGGACTGTCTTGCATTTGTCTTTGTATCTCCTACACTTAGCATAATACCTATAACCTGTAACATAATACCTATAAGTATGTATTAGATAAATTCTTGTTGATTAATTCCTATGACCCTGAGGCTTGTTATTCATTTCTATGGTATCACTATGCCCTATTGTCTTTCAATAATAATATATAATAATCTAGGTTTTATATGTAATTTAAACTTCTTTATTAATAAAAATAATTATTACTATTGTAGAGAAAGGACATAAAGGGAAATAAGAAGGAAGAAAAGAAGGAAGGAAGGAAGGAAGGAAGGAAGGAAGGAAGGAAGGAAGGAAGGAAGGAGGAAAACTCTTATCAGAAGAGCTGTGGGAAAAAAGTCACATTAATTCTATTGGTAGTACTGTGAATTGGTTCAGTAGTACTAAGAAACAATTTGGAATTATGCAAGAAAAGTTACTAAATTGTCCATACCCTTTGACCCAGAGCATCTACTACTGGGATTATACATCCCAAGGAGATTACCAACAACATGAAAAGACTCATGCACAAAAAATGTTCATTGCAGCTTTATCTGTAATAACAAAAACTAGAAACAAAAATATGTGCCCAACAATTGAGGAAGAGTTAAACAAATGATGGGATATGAATGCCATGGAATATTACCAAGCTAAGAAACAAATGAATATGAAAGATTCAGAGAAATGTGGGAAGACTGTTATATAATGAAAAGGAACAATATATGCTATATCTAAAGCAACATAAATAAAATCTGTGTGAAGAAATGATAAAATTCTGGGAAGAGATATGGGACAATGGAAAGAACACTGACTCTAGGGTCAGAGACTTTAAGTCCAACACTTCTCTGAAGCTTACCAAGGGGGTGGACCCAATGGCCTTAAATGAAAACAAAATAGATTTAGAGCTGGAAGGACCTGAGAGACCACCAAGTCTAATCTTTTCATTTTAAAAATGAGGAAACTGAGGCACCATTGATTTGTTTAGCTTCACATAGCTATTTATTCAAATTATTTATTTATTATTAGGGTTATTTGAACCCAAGTCTTCCTAATTCTAAGTTTAACGATCTATTCCACTATACCACCCAGTCTCAGAGAAATTACAATGATCAATGTTGATAGCATGTTGTCAAAATTACAGAAGATATCCCTCCTGTGAGCAATCAATAAACTAACCATTTTGCTAGGAATGTTTTTTGCAAAGGATTTTTTGGTGGATGTTTGTTGAGAAGTGTTTGCTACATCAAAAATATAATTTATGAATATGATACAAAGAGATTTTTAAATTAATTTCCACATTTGTCAAGCCAAACTGTAAATAGTAAAAGTTTGCCAATTCTGGTGCTTGTTTATGTGTTTGTTGATGTTAACTTTATAATAAATAAGAAAGGAGGGTAAATAGGTTCTAAGATCCCTGATTTCCCAGCGCTAAAATACTCTCTTGCCCTTCCCCCTCCCACCTCATTAGTTTAGATGGGCATCTGTAATATCATCTTGAGGTTTCCCTCAATGAGATAATCATTAATGTCTTTTTTTAGGGGTTAAGCAATAGGGGTTAAGTAACTTGTCCAGGATCACACAGCCAATCTGATTGACTCCAGGGCCAGTGATCCACTACCCCACCTAGATGCCCCATAGCCATAATGTCTTACACCTACCATTTTATCTGAGTTTCAAAATGCCCTCATAAGGGAGGCAAGGTAGGAAGAAATATGTCATACTTTGTTTTCACTTCAAAAATAGAGAAAACATTTCAACTACTCCCTAACAGGGCTATTGCGAAGGTCCAATGAGATAACATAAGTAAAGCTCTTTAGAAACTAAAAACTTACATCAAAATTTGAATTGTCGATGTCATTACCTCTGTTTGAAAAGGAGATAACTGAAGTCCAGGGGAGAGTGATTTAACTGAGGCACAACATACAGAAGGAGGAAGATAATAGTGTCCCTTTCCTCTGGCCTAATTAGACACCACCTGGAATACTGTAGTTGAGGCTGCTAAATGCAGTGCACTGGCCCTAGAGTTCAAATCTGGCCTCAGACACATACTAGCTGTGTGACCCTAGACAAGTCACTTGCCTCATTAAAAAAAGAAAAAGAATACTGTGGTTGTCTCCAGGTACTACATTTAGGAATGAATGACATTAGCAAACTGCCTCCAAAAGAGAAGACTGGAGGCTATGTCATGCAAAGATCAGACAAAGGCTCTAGGGATGTTTAGCCTAGAGAAGACAGAAGACATAGGGGAGATCAAATAGCTGTCTTCCAGTATTAGGAGGGCTGTCACAAATAAAGAAGATTAGACTTTCATGCTTTGTTCCTAAAGGAAGAATAAAATGGGTAGAAATTGCTGGGGGTCGAGGAGGGAGGGGAGAGAGGGAGCGAATAAAATTGGGTTTCTCATGAGGACAATTTTTTTTTCTTTTTTTTATTAAAGCTTTTTATTTTCAAAACATGTGCATAGATCATTTTCAACATTCACCCTTGTAAAAACTTGTGTTCCAATTTTTTTCCCTCCCTTTCCCAGATGGCAAGTAATCCAATATGTTAAACACATGTACTTCTTCTCTACATATTCCCACAATTATGCTACACAAGAAAAATCAGATCAAAAAGGGGGGGAAAAAAAAAAAGAGAAAGAAAACAAAATGCAAGCAAACAAGAACAAAAATACTATGTTGTGATCTACACTCAGTTCCCAGTCTTCTCTCTGGGTGCAGATGGTTCCCTCTATTATAAGACTATTGGAATTCCTCTTATTGGAGGACAAATTTTTTAATTGTTATAGCTATCCAAAAGTAGAAGAGACTGCTTGGTTATGTAATGAGCTGCCCATCACTGGAAGTCTTTAGGCACAGGCCAGAAGCCCACTTGAGGAATCAAAGGATTTAAAACTGGAAAAGACCTCAGAGGTCACCTAGTCTAATCTTCCCCGACTCTCAAGAAGAAACAGACTAAGTGAAGACACAGCAAGAAGTAGAGCTGGATGCAAATCCAGACCGTCTGAGCCCTTCCTACTGCAGAGAAGCTTCTAGTTCAGATAGTTGTCTGAAAGTCCTTGAAGTTGAAGGTCCATCCCTTCGTCTTTGCCAAGATCACAACTCAGCAGGGTTGAGGGAGCAACTCAGAGGGAGAGCCAGGACTAAGTCCCAAGTCTCCCACCCTTTAGTCTGGTGCTGTCTCCACTTCACGGTTTTATCCTCTGTTGAGTTTGCTCTGTTGGGGACAAAGCAGCCACAGAAGGGACTTCCAGGGATGGGAGATGAGGTAAACAAAATTGCCTTCGTGATTAGAAACAGCTTCTCTTAAAGCCTTCTGGGGAGAAGATTTTGTCTAGACAGCAGCAACCTTATAATTGCAGTCAATCCTCCTAAAGGAGGAAGGGAAATTAGCTCCAGGACCATGGCCAAGCATCCATACTCAGTCTACTTCCCATTCCTTCTGCAGGGTTCTATTATCTTGTATCTGAAAGCCAAGGGGGACTCAGGGGCTGGGCTGTGCTTGAAGGTCATTAGTAAATGCTGCAAAGGGCAGTGATAGTCATATGAGTAAGTGGCTCTCCCCAGGAAGGGAAGGAACAGAGGAAAAGAAGGCATCCACAGATAATTAATTCTCTAATGCCCATTCCGAGTCCAGTGTTCTATACTCTAGGAGAGACAGAAGAATGAGAATGGCCCCAGATCTCTGGGAGTTCACAGTCTATTAAGGAAGATAAGTCCACACATAGATACAAAAGACAAGCTCTGAAGTCCTTGAGAGCAGGCTCTATGTGCTATCACTTCTGACTATCTCCTCACTATACGACTGCTCCTCTGGTCATCCTCTTCAACCTCAACTTCCTCTCAATAGAAATTCTTCCCAGGGGTCCCCTAGTTTTGATAAGTGAGTTTTTGTCCTACCCTGCTGGAATCCAGACCTCTAACCCACTTTGCATTAGCAAATGAGTCTGTTTTGGTTCTCTATCTCAAAATTCCAGGATGCAAGCTTCTTGAGGGCAGAAATTATCTTGCCTCTTTGTATTTGCATCTTGTGCTTGGTAAAATGCCTGTTACAGTAAACAATTATGTTCTATCTACCTGTCTATCTATCTGTTGAAAGAAGATTTGTTTAGAATGAAAAGTAATCTATTAAGAACTATATCTATTTTGTTCTGTATTTGCCTCTAACCCACTTTCCAACAGCATTAATGGGTCTATTTTAGTCCCCTATTTCAAAATTCCACAATGTGTGGTCTTCCTCCATTAGAATACAAGCTTACTGAGGGCAGGAATTATCTTGCCTCTTTGTATTTACATCTTGTACTTGGTACAATGCCTGTTACATAGTAAGCAATTAATAAATGCTCTATCTATGTGTTGAAAAAGGATTTGTCAAGAGTGAAAAATAATCTATTAAGAACTGTATTTATTTTGTTCTGTATTTACCGGGTTTTGTTTTGTTTTGCCAAGTAACATCTCAGCAAGCTATTTTTCAATATCTTCCTTCCCCCATAATCTCTTTGAGGCTACAAAAGACAAAAGAATCTAAATATCCCAAGAAGTTATCTCCTTCTGATAAAAAACTGTAGCAGGAGGTTCTCAAATGCTAAAATGATTTAAAAAAAAAAAAAGTACAAGTTTTCTTAGCTCTGTGTAAATGGCTATTCTAACAAGGACATATTCTTTCCTTTGTAACAATTTAAGTATCTTTTTGTTTTAATAAGTACTTTTCCTGCATTCTGGGCCATACCTACTCTTACCAAAATCACTGTGTATTGTACCAAATATGTCTCCCTTTGTTCCTCTGTTATACAGCTTAGGAGGAGAGATTGCACAAGCGCACACACACACACACATCATTTGCAGAATTGTGACATACATGGTCTATTACATGGTATATATATATATATATACACCATGGTACACGTATAGTATAAGATGGTGGTATATGACATAGACAGATAAACATACAGAGATAAATGAGCTACAGCAGTTAGTTTACCTATCTGTCTATAACCTGTACTGGGCTCATTTGGATGCTAGTGAGTAAGGAGCCCGAAAATTCTCATAACAATTTGTCTATCTATCTTTCTACCTACTTGTCCAGCCATGGATCTTAGCATAAAGTTGTTGATGGTCTAATAGGAAGGATAAGATGTATACACAATATGATAGATAAAGTACCCAAGAAAAATTTGAGGAGGGAAAGATCATTTTCAGTGGGGGAGAAAATCCAGGAAGACTTCATGGTATTGAAGCAAATAGGTAACACTCCAAGAGTCTAGTATTCCAGTTTTACAGATGGAGGAACTGAAGCCCAAAGAGAGGAAGTTTTCCAAAGCCTCCTGCCTCCTCTTTCTATGTTGCACACCTATGTGCTGCTTTGTCATTTCCTAATATGTTCTCTCTTCCTCTTCCAAAGAAACGGCCTCTGCTGGGCTCATCAGCACCAATATACTTCAGAGTAGTTATGACCCTACTTTAAGTGAGAAACAGAGATACAAAGGGGACACACTCGCGTACTTACTGCCCTGTAAGTCACACATAATAACAGATACAAACTAACCCGCATACACACAGCTTTTTGCTTATTTTACTTTTTTGTTTTTGATGGTGAGGAGCTCAATTGAGTTTAAATGAATTTTCCAGAGTCACTCGGCTATTAAGAGACTGGATTTGAACTCAGGTCCTTCTGACTTTAAGACCAGTGCTCTACCTACTTCACCAGCTGGCTGCCCCCTATATTCTCGTATCATGAAGCCAACAGTCTATAACTCACCTTCAACCTTCAGGGCGTCTTTGGCATGGCCAATGGCTTCCCAGGGTGAGGGGATGTCAAGGAAGACGGCATCGGCCACATGGGACACACCGAAGCCATTCTTACACACATCCTGGTTCCTCACGGTCACCCAGCGGTCTACTCGGTGCTCCCGGAATTCCTCCTCTGCCTTTTGAGCTCGCTGCTGGTGAAACTCCACTGTGTGCAGATGCCCAGTAGGAGCCACTGTCCGGATAATGGCATGGGATAGGGAGCCACTCCCTGTACCTGGGACACAGAGCAGGAAGCCAATTCATTCATTTGGTTGTTACTGTGATATGCCATGGGGCCACCCATGTATTCCTTTCAAAAAATTATTTTTAAAAACAAAGACTTTTTTTTTCTTTTCTATGGAAGGAAGGAAGGAGAGGAAAGAGGGAGGGAGGGAAAGAGGGAAGCAGGGAGGAAAGGAAGGAAAAGAGGGAAGGAAGAAGAAAAAATTCTAGAATAAACCTGAACAATCAAGCTAAACAAATTGCTGCACTGGCTATGTCAAAAAAAAAAAAAAAGTCTCAATCTGTACTCAGAATTCATCAGCTCTTTATCAGGAGGTAGGAACATGGCTCATCGTGAGTCTTCTGGAATTATAGTTGGTCATGGGATGACCAGCATCATCATTTAAGCAGTTGTTTTTAAATTATGTTTGCTCTGAAAAAGGCACACTGAATTATTTAAAATTGGAAGCATAACTGGGAAAAATCAAAAATGCATATATTAAAATTCCCAATAATTTCCAAGTCAATTCTACACGTGCAAAGCTGATAATCTTTACAATGTTGCTGTTATGTATAAATTGTTCTCCTAGCTTTCTCACTTCAGTCTACATCAGTTCATAGAAGTTTCCCCAGGTTTTCCTAAACCATCTCCTTCATCATTTCTCACAGCACACATTACTGTATGAATGTACTAGTTATTACATTCATACACATAACTTGTTCAGCTACTCCACTTGGTTTTGGACTTTTTTTCCATGCAAACAAAGCTGCTATAAATAACTTTGTACAAATGGGTCCTTTGCCTCTTTCTTTGATCCCTTTGGGATGTAGACCTAGTAGTGGTATTGCTGGGTCAAAGGGTATGGTTAGCTTTTTGGGAATAGTTCCAAATGGCCTTCCAGAATTGCTGGCTCTGTTCACACCAGGAACAAATTCTTATTAGGAGTCTTGGGGAGAGAATAAGTAATCTTTCCTTTTGCTCTCTCTCAAATTCTGAAGGACAGACTAAGCACAGAGCCTTAAAATACAGTAAAGGCCTGGCAATCTGGGCTCTAGATTGGCATAAGACCAATCATTGATTCTCAAACTATGTTTGCTATTAGGAAGGCACACTGAATTATTGAAGTTTGAAAGCGTAATTGGGAAACTTGCACAAGAATTCATGTAAAAAATTCCCAATAATCCCCAGGCCAATTTCTTTGCACTTAGCTAAGTCACTTATATGAGTCAATTTTCTCATCTATATAATGGAGACATAACCACTGGATCAGCTCCTTCTCTAGGTTGTATTAAGAAAGGGAATAGGAAAAATTTTGTGAACATTAAGATATTTCATAAATTTTAAAGCATTATCTATGTGAGAACACTTAATTGAGATTGAAGGTTTTCTATTTAATTGGCAGTTCTCTTTCTATAAAGCTTCAGAGGCTTAGAAAGCTTTGTCCCCACAATAGGCTATGGAGATAGGATCCTTACGCCATTTAATATAGTACTTTGTCTACACTACATATACTTTCTTGATATGATCATTTGTTATTATATATTTTGAATCGTCCCTAATGTTCTGCCGAGTACAAAACAATCTTCTTTTATTTTGTTTTGAATTCCTTTTGTTGTTTTTTTCAAATAAAATACATTTTAAAAAATAGATATGCTTCAACAAAAAATATTATTCTGTTTTTAATTTATGGAATAAAACAGATATTCCTATAACATAATTTTTAAAAAGCTGACTATACAGAAAATTGCAATTATGACTTCATTTCACAAAATCTCAGAGAGATTGAATGACTGAAGCAGTCACATAGCTATTAAATGCAAAGCCAATCCTCAGTCCTAGGTCTTCTGATTTCTCTGTGGCTTTTTCCATCACATTACATTGTTTCTTATAAATCCAATTAAGCAAATATCTACATAGCATCTTTTATGACGATAACTACAGTGGAAATTTCAGGCTGGGTAATAAAAAGCAATAATTAACAGTTCAAATCTATTAGCACTTAAAGGTTTACAAGTTGGTTTCCTCACAACTCTTCTGTTGAGCAAGTTATTCTTAATTTATAGGAGACAGAGTAAATATCAGAATAAATACAGGTCTCATACCTAGTTAACTGTCAGTTCTGAAAGTCAAACTTAGAGTTCAAGCAGGAGGTAAAATCACAACTGTTACCCTGGAGATCCTACTAAATCCTGCCTTATCCTCCATTCCATAGAAAAAGTTTTGGGCAGAGGGTTTTCTTTTTTCCTCCTCTAAAACAAAATTCAATTAAGAGATATCATTTATTAAAGAAAAAGGTCCATGGGACAGCTAGGTAGCACAGTAGATAGAGCACCAGCCCTGAAGTGAGGAGGACCTGAGTTCAAATCGGACCTCAGACACATAACTCTTCCTAGCTGTGTGACCCTAGGCAAGTCACTTAAATCCAGTTGCCTTAAAAAGTGAAAAAAAGAAAAAGAAAAAAGAAAAAGGCCCCACAGAATGGTGGGATAGTGTTAAGTGATATATGATACAAAGAAAGGAAAAAACCATTAAACCTATCCTGTAGTATCATCCAGGACATGGAAGCTTAATGGAAAGACAACAACCAAGGGATTCTTATGATTGAATCATACATAAAACTGGAGATGATCAATAAATGGAAGGCACTAGATTTAAGAGGGTCAGGAAGTCTTCTTCTTCTTCTTCTTCTTTTTTTATTTAATAGCCTTTTATTTACAGGATATATACATGGGTAACTTTACAGCATTAACAATTGCCAAACCTCTTGTTCCAATTTTTCACCTCTTACCCCCCCCACCCCCGCCCCTAAATGTCAGGATGACCAGTAGATGTTAAATATATTAAAATATAACTTAGATACACAATAAGTATACATGACCAAAACATTATTTTGCTGTACAAAAAGAATCAGACTCTGAATTATTGTACAATTAGCTTGTGAAGGAAATCAAAAATGCAGGTGTGCATAAATATAGGGATTGGGAATTCAATGTAATGGTTTTTAGTCATCTCCCAGAGTTCTTTTTCTGGGCATAGCTGGTTCAGTTCATTACTGCTCCATTAGAAATGATTTGGTTGATCTCGTTGCTGAGGATGGCCTGATCCATCAGAACTGGTCATCATATAGTATTGTTGTTGAAGTATATAATGATCTCCTGGTCCTGCTCATTTCACTCAGCATCAGTTCGTGTAAGTCTCTCCAGGCCTTTCTGAAATTATCCTGTTGGTCATTTCTTACAGAACAGTAATATTCCATAATATTCATATACCACAATTTATTCAGCCATTCTCCAACTGATGGACATCCATTCAGTAGGAAGTCTTCTTATAGAAACTGAGATTTGAAAGAAGCCAGGAGGCAGAGATGAGGAAGAATTTCTAAGCATTGAGAAGTTAGAAAAATGCTCAGAATCAGAAAAAAGAATATCTCTTGTGAGAAACAGCAACAGGCCTGTGTCCTTGGGAGGAAGTATGATGTAAGAAAACTGGAAAGTAGGGAGGGACCAGATTAGGAAGGACTCTGAAGTCAAACAGAAAATTTGATTTGATACTGAAGCTGGAATTTCTGAACAAAGGTGTTTTGTGGTCAGATTGATTTGATGACAGCTCAGTGCTTGGATAGATCACAGTGGAGAGAGACTCGTGGCTAGCAGACAGACTAGAAAACAATGGATTTGGAACTGGAGTCCCTCACTTCCCTGGGCCTCAGTTTCCCCATCTTCCAAATGAAGGGGATAGACTCCATCTTTCTCCAAGGTTTCTTCCCATGCTAAATCCTATGAGGTATAACATAAAGGAAGGCTTTATATGAAGGTATCTTAAGTATGTCTAAGATCTCTTGTAGTTCAAAAACCTAAAAAATTAGAAACTGACTTCAACTGCTTGGGGGCAGATGTGGGAACACTGGAGCCCCATCTAGGAGTCTAGCAGAGATAGAATGGGGAGATAGGATGAGAGAGCAATGGCAAAGGGGCATGTATGTGGATAATTGTGGGATGGGGAGAAGCCCCCCCGCACCGATCTCTGCCAGCCATAGTCTGCCTCCTGGCCTCCAGTCCCAGCAGGCCCTCCCTGCCAACAGAAGGAGAGACAGATGGAACGCTACAGAAGACACCAGGAGTTGGGGGGAGGGGCAGCACTGTCGGCATGTGCTAGGGGAATGGGAGGGGGGAATCAAGGGCAGAATTTCCCCACTCTGCACAATGGGGGCTGGGACTGAAATTCCAGCCCTGGCTCCAGGCTTTGTATTAGGGCCACTCAAGGAACAAAAGAGCCAGTCTAGAATTTCATCTCATTTTACTCCTAGACCAAGGCCAAAAGGATTGATCTCTGGAAGGGGTCAACAACTGGAATATCCAGAGAGCAAGTGGAAAATGCCAACAGAATGGCATCTCTGATGTCCAATGCCAAGAGAGAAACATTTTTAAAGGACTTAATAAGAGCACACAATCTCTGAATTGGAAGGGACCTCGGAAGTCATCCCCTCCAAAATGAATAGGATTCCTCTCTAAAAATAATAATAATAAAAAAAATCCAAGAAAAGTAGTTTTTACTTACATCCCTCTACAACATGCAAGCTGTTTACCTCCTCCCAAATCAGCCTCTTCCACTCCTGGATTGTGCTAAATTGGTCCTGACAGCTTCCTCTCTACATCTTCTACCCAGGGCTCCTTCTCTAATCCCCAGGACTACACAGAGGAGGGGTTAATCCCTTTTTCACAAGGCAGCCCTTAGGGAGATCCTTTCATTGTTTCTTCAAGGGCTTTCCCCAGGGCTTTGTAGTTTACAAAAAAAGTCCATTTGGCACAGCTCACTAAAAGCCAGAAATCACTATTCTTCCATACTCCCAAATACATATTATATATAAACAGGCATAGTACCCACAAATACATTATATGTGTATACATACATGTACTAGATGTATAAGATATATGAACATACTGTATAGGTATGTATTCATGCATATGTATTATGTCTGGGAGCACAGATGTGATATGGATATACATTTATATTACATATAGTCATACATGCATTATATATGTATGTATGAATTGTGTATGGTCATTTTATAAAATTCTCAGAGATGGCTAATAAGTAAAGAAGTAAAAGCCAAGATTAGTTCTAACCTTTTGAAATCTTTTTGGATCCTGACTCAAGTCATCAACACGTTAGCTATTCCTTCAGCTCTGGGCATCTGTAAATCTGATACTTTTGACACTGATATTGTTACCTAAGACAAGACCAAGGGCATACTGGACTAAAGACCTCCTTCCTAGCAGAATCAATTAATCAACATTAAGGATCATTTGGGTCAGCCCTTTCAACCCATTCCATTCTCCCTGAATGTGCCATCACTTAAGCTGCATCTTCAGGTCTAGAAAGATAGCAAGCCAGGCTTTTGAAATCCAGCCTAACTATACCTTGGTTCAGCATCCCCAAGCCTAATCTAATAACCTGATTTTTGAAAAAAGCAAATGGGTTTAGTTTGATTTGATCTGGTCTTGATGAAACTACTCTTGCAATCCCCAATTTTGCATTCCTATGGTGTCAGTTTGAAGCAGAAGTCTAAAACAGCTGATAGGCAGGAGACCTCAAAGTTAAGAAGACCTGAGTTCAAATCTCACCTCTGACCTTTTGAGCAAGTAGCTGAAGTTTCTAAGGCAAGAGAAATTGGGGGGGGGGGAGGTAAAAGGGGGAGAAAGGGCCTAATGTGTGCTAGCTACTGTACTGAGCTTATAAATATTATCTCATTTGAATGTGGATTTTCACCTTTTGTTGTTATTTGTTGGCTTGTTTTTTTTTCTTTCTTGTGACTTTTTCCTTTTTGATCTGATTTTTCTTGCATAGCATAACAAATAGGAAACATGTTTAGAAAAACTGTACATGCTTAACCTGTATCAGATTGCATGTTATCTTGGGAAAGGAGAAATTTGGAACACAAAGTTTTACAAAGATAGTTTTCTTTTGTGAAAACTATATTTGCATGTTATTTGGAAAAATTTAAAGCTATGAATTTTATTTTCTTTTATTTTTTTCCCTTTTTGATCTGATTTTTCTTGTGTAGCAAGATAATTGTATAAATATGTATGCCTATATTCAATTTACATATATATTTTTACCATGTTTAATATATAGTGGATTAATTTCCATCTAGGATGGAGAGAGGGAGAAATTTGGAACACAAGGTTTTGCAAAGGTCAATGGCAAAAAATTATCCTTGTATATATTTTGAAAATAACAAGCTTCAATTAAAAAAAAGAAAAAGAAACTGAGGCTCATACAGAAACAATCTACTCAAGGTCACAGGAAATGATAGAGCTAGGATTCAAAGCCAGGTCTGTTAAGTACTCACTGCACAGGGTGGCTAGATGGCACCATAATGCACAGAGTTCTAGGCCTGGAGTCCAGAAGACCTGAGCTCAAATTTGACTTCAGACACTATCTGTGTTTCCCTGGGTAAGCCACTTAAATCAGTTTACCTCAGCTTCCTCATCTGTAAAATGAGCTGGAGAAGGCAATGACAAATCACTCCAGGATCTCTGCCAAAACCCCAAATGGAGTCATGGACAGAGTGATTTGACTAAACAGCAACAAATTCTTCTATTTTCTGAGACCTCCACTGTGGGGAGCTCTATGCCAGATGGCTTGGGTGAGACCAAGGAGAACAATACTCTTGATACTTCTTAGAATGCAAAGTCTCATAGGGAGATTCCCATCGGGCCAATGAAAGGTCACTAATTCAGTTCCAAATCAATAATAGCCAGAGAAATGCAAACTAACTCTTGAGAGACCATCTCATACTTATTGTTATCATATTGCCTACATGACAGAAAAGGAAAATGACATATGCTGGAGGAGATGTGGAAAAATAGGGACACTGATGGACTGTTGGTGGAATTGTGAACTGATCCAGCCATTGTGGGGAACAATTTAGAACTATGTCCAAAGCCTTATAAAACTATGTATAACCTTTGATCTAAGAATACCACTACTAGTTCTGAATTCCAAAGAGATCAGAAAACAAGGAAAATGACTTCTTTGTACAAAAAATATTTATAGCAACTCTTTTTGTGGTAACAAAAAAGTTGTTATTTGTCCTTCATTCTTGAAAAGGACTGTGACATCAGGAAGGTGATACCATGACATGCAAGTGAATTAGATTACAGTGAGGGAGGGCTGGGCAAGGTCACTTGCTTCACTTTCCCCTCCTGAGCCATCTGGGTTCAAAGGCCCATTAGAGGTCAGGATCACTGGAGATGGCCCAGAATGAAATGGGAAACCAGAATGAATTGGGAAATTTTAAGTTAAGGTCTTCAACAGATCTCAGTTTGAGAGATACCCATTCAGGGATTAAGGCTAGATAGCAAATGAGGCAAAGAATCTATTTATTTGGTTTAGTTTTTTTTTTTTTTTTTTAAAGTGGCAAAGAAGTAGAAACTGAGGAAATATCCATCAGTGGAGAAATGGCTGAACAAGTTGTGGTATATGATTGAGATGGAATACTACTGTGCTATAGGAAATGAGAAGGGATGGTTTCAGAAAAACATGGGAAGATTTATGTGAACTGATACAAAGTGAAGTGAGCAGAACTGGGAGAACAATCTACATAGTAACAGCAATACTATAAAGATAATCAGTGTGAATCAATTGTGAAAGACTTAGTTACTCTGATTAATACAATGATTCATTATAATTCCAGAGAACCCATCATAAAAATGCTATCTACCTCCAAAGTGAGAAATGATGAACAATGAACACAAACAAAACCATATTTTTTCTTCACTTTTCAATTTTTTTTTCTCTTTTTTATTTCACAACATGGTTACTAAGGAAAGATATTTTGCATGACTTTACATGTATAATGATATTTTATTGCTTGCCTTCTTAATGAGTGAAGAAAGAATGGGAGGGTGGGAGAGAATTTGGAATATAAAATTTAAAAACAATGTTTAAAATGTAAAAATAAAGTAAAAAAAACCAGCCCACAATTTCTAAAGAAAATAAAAACACATTTTCAAATGCTCTTTAACAACTCTGACAGTCTGAGTCTTTCTAGCTACTTCTATTTATGCAATATGAACTAAGTAGGAAAGTACATAGAAAGTATTACAGGTTGGATACATTAAAGAGTACATCAAATCAATCCATTTAACTCAATGAACTATGCATTTATTAAACTCCTACTATATTCCAGACACTGCCAAGCCCTATTGTAAGCACTTTACAAATTTTATCTCATTTGATTTTTACAACCCTGTGAGGTAGGTGCTATTTAATAATTCCCATTCTGGAGGTGAGGAAACTGAGGCAGATGTTGGCTAAGTGAATTGCCCAGAATCACACAACTAACAAGTGATTTACCTAGTTGCTTCATGGATAGTGGATATGTGAAAACAGACTGGTTGGTGTGAAACTTGTGGAGGGAGAAGCAGAGAGAAGTTGGCATTAAGTTTGGGGTGAAATCCTCCATGAAGCCCTTCCTGCTCCAGCCTCCTATAGCCCACTTCTCTGAAATTTTGCAGCACCTTCTGCCTGGACAATGCAATCTAGGACCTGCTACTAGTCTATTCCCTATCTTGTTTTTCCACTCTCTATCAGCTCTCTGATAACAATAAAAGCTCCATGGAGTTTATAAGGGCATTCTCTTCCAACAACCTTGTGAGGAAAACAGTGAAAGTTATTATTATCCCCATTTTATAGATAAGAAAATTGAGGCTTAGAGAATTGAAGTAATTTCCCCAAAGTCACAGAGTCAGTCAATATTATAACCCAGTGTCAAATGATAAAAAGAACCCTACTTTGGGATTAACATGACTTGGGTGCAAATTTGTTTTCTGTCACTTAATCTCTCTGTGTTTCAGGTTTCTCATCCGTAAAATGAAGGGCTTGGACTGGCTGGTCTTTAAGGTTCCTCTACCACTTTTGTTTCTTCCATGTCACCTTGGAAACTCTGAGGACAAGAAGGCTTCAACACTTCCTGGTGATTGAGCACTGGTAAACAAAAAATGATAAATGTCTACAGACACAGTAATAGTGCCACTGGGCAATCGGAAAAGGGCTTTTTGCAATAATAATAATAATAAAAATAAAATTATTCTATATATTCTATAATCAAATCACTATGACTGCCTCTGGACAAAGAATGTCAATCAACTGTTTCATTTACCATCTCTATGACTTCAACTAAAATTCCCTTTCATAGATTCTCTCTCTTCTCTTTACATCTCCTTCCTCCTTTCCTTTCCCCCTTTCATTCCTCCATTTCTTTCCACTCTCCTCTTCTCTCCTTTCTCTCTCTCTCTCTCTTTCTCACTCTCATCATCTCTCTACCCCTCCCCAACTCTCTCCATCAGCCAGGCAAATAGACAAAACAGGTCACTATACTTAATTTACAGAGAAGGAATCAAACTCCTTATTTGAGTAGGGTCACAGCTGGAGCAACAGGGCTGGGATGATGAGAACATGCATCTCCTTGACTACTAGGCCAGAGCTCTCTGCACTGCTATGGCTGTCCCTGTAAAAGAAGAGATGGCCCAGGAGTTCTACTATATACATCACTTGGATTATTGGTCTGAATTATGCCTCATGGTTACCCTGGCAGGTTCTGGAGACCAGACTGATGCTCCTTATCCCAGGTTACAGACTGTATCAATGGAACAGACCAGATAAAAAAAGAACCAGAAGCAATTAAACTTAATAATCCATTGTTCAATAAACCTCCAATATGGAAACAAAAGGACCTAGGTTCAAATCTTCCTTTTACCCTAATACTTGTGTGACATTGGGTGAACTTCCCCCTTACAGATATATTTTCTGTAAAATTAGGGGACTGGACTAGATAATCTCTAAAAGGGGGCAGGCCACCTTTTCTCCCTAGGGAACTGTGACCCACTCCCTGGACCTCAGCCTCAGCAGGTAATCGATTTCTCCATCACTGAAACAAATGTGATGTTTTAATCCTGTAATGCCAGAGAAACTGAGGCAAGGTAGAGACTAAAGAATATTTAATAATTTATTTAAAAGGGAGAGATTTACTGGGACCAAACGGATCCACGATTTGGTCCCAGGGATTCGTTTCCAAGAATCCAGCAAACAATGTGAGTTCTCAATGACATATATACATGTGGCTCAGACAAGAGGGTAGAAAGAGGCAGGGGTGGAGTCAGGGTGCAGAGAGCAGGAATGGGACTCAGACAGGGTGGGAGATAGGATGACATAATGGGGGGACTTAGAGGGGAGGACATGGGGAGAGGCATCTTGATAAGATGGTATCTGATATTCTGATAGCTTGGGATGGGGAGAGGCATTCTGATATTCTAAAACATAAGATCTTTTATATCCTTATCAAGTATTCTGATAAAGAGAGAGGGGAGGTTTTTGCAGGACTGAGTTTTGAGCTGAATTATAAATTGAAGCAGAGAAACTGAGTCAGAACTGAGTCAGGATAATTAGGGAAACTGAGTCAGGACAATAAAAGAGCACTGTGGCATAACAATCCCACAGATGATTCTGATGGTATTCATCCCTCCCACCCTTGGAAGTCCAAGAAATAACTGAAGAAGAGGAGAGCTAAGTTCTTATGCTGGCTTAGTTCTAATTCACTGTCAACCTGGGTCCTTCTCCAAGCCTCAGTTTTCTCCTCTGATAAACAAGGATTTGAATGGGAATGATAAGGTAAGACTCCAGCAAATGGCCACACCCTAGGCTAGCAACCCAGTGTCTACAAGGGTCATGGTGGGGGGAGGGGAGAAGGAGGCATTCACAGAATTATCTTGCTCCTAAAAAGGTCTTTCCTGTATTTACTATATACAAACAGGAGATTGAGCTACAAATAGCAACCTCAGAGGTTATTCTTCTCAATTTGCCCTTGTTAATCACTAATTCATTAAGAATTTATCCCACCTTGTGTCATCTTCCCACTTGTTAATCTCAAAGTCTGCTAGGAAATTTTGCCTTCTCTCTTGTTAATTGTGGGTTCATTAGAAACTTTCTAAGTGTCACAATAATGTTTTTTTGCTCCTGAATGGAAGACAGATTTGAGCCCAAGAACTCTTTACAGATGATTCCGTACATTCCAGTTTCTTAACCCTCAGCAAGAAGACCATGTACAATAATAGAAAAAATACCAGATTTGAAGTCTAGAGACCCTGAAATGAGAGGACCTGGAGAAAAGAGATGTGGGTTCTAGTATGTCTCCTCATTTGAGTTATTTCTTTCTCTAGGCCTTAAGTTTCCTGATATGTAAAATAAAGGCTTTAGATTTTGACCTAAACGATGATCTCTAAGGACCCTTTCAGACCTGATGATCTATAATTAAGGGGTCTAAAACTCCTTTTTAGATCAGATAATCACTGATTCTGAAAATTCAGGCTCTGCTCCTCACTAGCTATCTGACCTTGAACAAGTCAACTATCCTATTCTAAATTTCCTGTACTTTATCACACAGAGTTATTATTGGAAGGATTAAATGTATGTAAAACATTTTAAAAACCAAAAACATTATGCAAATATGGGGGATTATCATTGTTAGTTCCTCAAAGAAACATTAAAAGCTTTCTAGATAAATGCAGAGGCAAGACAAAGATCCCACGTTCTTAATTGACCTGGTTCTAGAAATGTTAGCAATCAATAAATCAAGAAAGAGATCAAAGGCATAAACCCAGAAAAAAAAAAAAAAAAAAAGGACACAAAACTATCCTTATCAGCTAAAGAATGATAGTTAAGTACTTAGAATATACTGGAGAATTGGCCAAGAGTGAACAAGAAGTGAACAGCCAAATTTTGTCTATACAGAATAAAGTGAAGTTTAGTTGATTGTTAATTCCTCCATCCGGTCTCCAATCTAGTTAGCATCTTTAAAGACAGACTCAACAACCTTTGAGATAATCTCAATGGGAATTTAGCCTCCCCAGACTGTCTTATTAACATAAGTTAAGAAATTAAACTTTTCCAGACTATCTTGATTGGCATATCCTTAGGCAGGTCTGGTATCTAGTCAGCCACCAGGCTCCCCAATCCAGTTTACACTTTCACAATCCCTAAGGCTACATTTCTCCCCCAAAAGATCTGCTTATGATGAAAGGTTAAATTTTCCCTGTAAAATCTACTTCTGGTCATCCCATAGCTGCTTTTACTCTTCCCCTTCTTCCAAGCCATGGGATATCTCCCCCAACTCCACTAGGCTTCCCAATCCCACTTCTCCTTACAGCTAATTAACTCTTTTAAGGTACTCCCTCCCTTTCTGGATTTAGCCTGCCTGCTAAGGGCATGCCCCAACCTCATGGGAGCTCCTTTTTTACTAGGTAATTGTGAGTTCCACTGAGGAACTTGTCTTTCATATGCTCTCCCACTCTATTTCATATTTACCATTCCTGGTTTATATTGTATCCCTTCAATAAATCTAAATTAATCTACCTTTTGTCAAAGAGAATGGCCATTGTGAATTCTTCACATGACTTAATCCCAACTTTTGGTGCCTGACATCATTTGATGTCACCCACATCATTTTGATCCTTGAACCACATTAATGATATTTATGGAAGTGCTTAGAAT
Organism: Sarcophilus harrisii; assembly: GCF_902635505.1. Classification (NCBI taxonomy): domain Eukaryota; kingdom Metazoa; phylum Chordata; class Mammalia; order Dasyuromorphia; family Dasyuridae; genus Sarcophilus; species Sarcophilus harrisii. The sequence continues at coordinate 355,465,644 of NC_045427.1, forward strand.
AGTGCCTAGCACATGGTAGGAGCTTCGTAAACGGTAGTTATTGTTAAGTAGGTTTAAATCTATTCATACTGCTTTGCAGTTTCCCCAGAAATTATTGTTGAATAATGTATGTTCTTAGGTTTAATGAACACTGGATTATTAAGTTTAATTGCTTCTGGTTCTTTTTTTTATCTAGTCTGTTCCATTGATACTTTTCTATTTTTTAACTAGTTCAAAATACTTTTTATGATGAGTGGTGTAGTCACCATTTATTAAGCCTCAGTTATTTAATATTACATGTTGTGCTATTTGCTAGAGATACAAAAAGAGACCAGAAACACAAGGTTTTGCTAGGGTGAATGTTGAAAACTGTCTTTGCATGTATTTGGAAAAATAAAATACTATTAAAAATATATATAAAGACCAAAGGAAACAATTTTTTTTTTTTTTTAAAGAGATCAGAGGTGGAACTTACATGCAAACAAAGCTGAATTAGTTTCTACTAAGTGACTGAATTTATTCTGGGGAAAATTTGTATTTTGATGCTGACTGTTTCTTACAGAACAATAATATTCTATGGAAATACTATTGATTTTCTAGGTTCTATTTATGCCCTGCTCTTTTACCGAAGTTATTGTCTCAGGTGATATGGGTGATGGAGACACCAGATGATAGAGCCCCAAAAGTTGGGGCTTGGCCATGTGAAGAATTCACAATGGCCATTGTCTCTGGCAAAAGGTAGATTTATTTAGGGGAATAGGTTACAGACAAAATGAAGGTATATAATAGACACCAGAATGGTAAATATGAAATAGAGTTGGGAGACTATATAGTTAAAAAAAGAAAAGAGAAGTTTCCCTAAGAGGTGGGAGAGAGCCATTGTTTAGCAGATTGACCAGAGTTAGCTAGAGGGAAGGAAGGCACAGTTAGGGGGAGAGAGTATCTTATTGTGGGTTTGTCCTGAAGAGAATTTAGCAAAAATTCCTCAGGGACATGACTGGGATTTTGACTGGGATTTGACAGGGCATGGCAAGGTGAGTCCCAGGGGTTTCACATGACTTGGATTTCAGACTGGAACACTTCCCCAGAGGGTGGGTTCCAGGGAGCTAAACTGAAGGCTATCAGTGCCTTTTCCCTGTCTGCCTCAGGGATTAATTTTTATCAGTTCCTCTGCTAACCACACCTAACACTTGAAGACATCATTATTTCATTTGAACCTCACAATTATTATGCTATTCTTACTCCCTTTTTATAACTGAGGAAACCAAGGTCACAGACCTGATAAGGATCTGAGGCTGCATTTGAATTCAGGTCTCCTTGTTACCAGGCCTAGGGCGCTATCCACTTATCTGCCACCTAACTAGATCACAATAAACTCAAAATGAATAAATAGCCAGAATAGTAAATATTACATACTATTGAAACAAATAAAAAGAGAAACCAATCAGGGACTTTTCTTAGCTATGGCTAATAGGAGAATTCTTAATTAAAGAAAGGAGAGAAGAAAGCCAAAATAGATAATTTTGACTTCATGAATTTGTAACAAATCCTTGTTTTTTAAGGAACAAAATCAGTGCAATGAGAATAAGAACATTTGAGATCAAATGGAAAATAATCTTTACATCAAATATCAGATGTTTCTTATCCAAGACACATACACACTATATATATACACATATACATACATATATATATATATATTTATAACAACAAATGCCGTTTCCCAATGGATGTGGTCAAAGAATATGAACAAAAAATTTTCAAAATGGTTCTCCTCCCCACCCACCCCCAGATCACATTCATTAAGCACTTATCTTGTGCCAAGCATTAGCTAAGTAAAGGCTGGGAGATAAAAACAAAAGTAGACAGCCCTTGATCTCAAGAAGCTTAAATGCTAATAGAGGGAGAAAACATGGAACTGAGTGATGGTCAGGGAGGAGGAGGATTTTGTCTTGCAAAGTTGGGAAGTGAAGTCTTAAATAAGTAGACTGACACATCCTTTTCACTTGAAATAATAGATCCTAAAAGTTACTTACCTGTCTAACCATCAGGGTTGTGGGATAGGAGTCCTAGAAATGAAAGGGTTAAGAAAAAACAACTCTAAGTCAAAACAACTTGGAGATTTTATCTCACACCTGTAAACTGATAAAGAAGACAAAAGATAGCAATAGCCAATGTTGGAGGGGATGTGGAAAAATAAGGCCTAGAATAATATAATAATAGGGGCTTAATAATAAATGTTTGACTATATAAGATCAAATTACTTAAGATGTTTTGATGATTAGTTTTGCTAATTTTTTCTTTTTTGTTATAATGAATGTCTCTATCAGAGGGGGAATGTGGAAGGATATACTGAAAAATTAAGTTGATGGAAAAAGAAACCAAAAAATATTTTTAAAAAAGTTGTTGCTGTTTTTCAGGCAGATTTGGAATATTTTTTCCTCATCAAAGGAAAGACACTGAGTAGTCTTTCTAACTTAGGGAGTCCTAGGTAAAAATGGGGGCTTTATATAATTCTTGTCTTCCAAAAGCTCATAATGACCCTTGGAAGAGAAGCAGGATTATAATCCTCATTCTGTAAAAGAGAAAGAAAGAGACCTACCTCTCCAGACTATCAGCCAGAATTGATGTAGAAAAGGAAAATTTCCTCAGTTGTGAAAAATGATTCTGGGATTCATAATTGCAACATCAAAAGCTCCTAACATCAGTTTAAAAAAAAAAAAATACAAGACAGAGCTTCCCACAAGTGCTGGGTGACCTAGGGGCTGGGGCCCATATCTGAACAACCATTGTTCTAAGTCCTCATCATTATTCCAATCCCTCCCACTATTCTGGAAGAAGTTGGCTGGAAAGAAAGGGAAAAACTCTGCTCTCCTTCCTTGAGTGACTAATTCCAAGACAGCCTCTATTGAAACTTAGGTCCCAATCTAACTTAGAGTCAGACAAGGCCAGTTTGGACTGGCTGCCCAAGGAAGGCCTGTATCTTTATCATGCTATAATTGAAAATGCCCTAAAACATGGCAATCTGAAAATCTAGCATAAAATATACCCATGTTACTGTCCCTCTATGGACCTGTTTCTCTAGCCGGAAAATGAAAAGGCTTAGATTAGAAGGTCTCTATGATCTTTTTATCAGTAATGAAGATGTGACTGGAGAGCAAGATTCTCTGTTCATTATCTAGAAACAGAGCAGACCAAAATGTAAGCCCTATGCTACATGCTTACTGCCTGGGGGAATCACAGAATTGGAGCTGGGAGGCCCCTTTAAATTCTGACATTTTGGGATTCTAAGGCACTTCCAGTGACAGCACCACAAACTTGGTCTCAGATCATTTTTTTAAAAACTGAGGTTATTTGATGTCAAATTTCTGCTTTCACTTTTGTAAGATTCCAAATTTTTCTCCTTTCTTCCCTTTCCTGCCTTTTCTCCAAAATAGCAAGGAATCTGACATAGATTATACTATACAATTACTTTAAACATATTTCCATATTAGTCATGTTGTGAGAGAAGAAAATAAAAACTAAAGGGAAAAATCTGAGGAAAAAAAAAAACAAAAAAGAGTGAAAATTATATGTTGTGATCTACATTTAGTTTCCATAGTTCTCTCTCTGGCATTTTCTATCACAAGTTTACTGGAATTTTCTTGGATAACTGTACTACTTAGAAGAGCTAGGTCTATTATAGTTAATCACCACATAGTCTTAATGTTACTGTTTATAATGTGGTTCTGTTTACTTCACTCAGCACTGGTTCATGTTATTTCCATATACCAAAACTTATTCCACCATTCCCCAAATGATGGGCATCCACTTGATTTCTAATTCCTTGACATCTCAAAAAGGGCTGCTACAAACACTTTTGCACATGTGGGTCCTTTCCATTTTTTATGATCTTTGGGATACGGCCCCAGGAGAGACACTGCTGGACCAAAGGGTGTATGTACAGTTTGATAGTTCTTTGGTCAGCCTCAGGTGAATGAATGACATTATAGGTCTGACCCCTCTCTCCAAAAGTCAATTTGGGGGTTCAAGTCCTGATTTTGTCCCTTACCTGCTGTGTGACCCTGGGTAAATCATGTTCCCTCTCTGAGCCTCAGTTTCCCCTTCTTAAAAATAAGATGGTTGGATTAGATTAACTTTAAGGTCCCTTCCAGATATGGGGACAACCTACACTCTAGAGCTCCCAACAGCCCTCACATTATATTATGCAAAGTACCTCCAAGACTGACATTCTGTTCGCTTTGATGAGGGAAAGACAGCCCATCAAAAGGCTTTTCTACTCTAAATTCCCTCTCCCCAACACACTCCCCATTACAATCCTCAACAGGAAAAGCAGGATGACAACAGACCTCAAACAAAGGATTCATTCAATCCTCAAGTCACAAGCAAAACCCAATCATCTTTTAAAGGGACCACACCAGCTTAGAATTAGTCCCTCAGAGCAGAAAGGGATCAGCTTTAGCTAAAGGACCATAGCAAGAAGCCCCCACAGCTTAAATCTCCTCACTAATGTTTGCCTTCCAGATAGCAGGGCCTGCTCACTGAGTATGACTAGGAAGCTGGGCTCAGTTCATTATCTGCAGAAAAATCGGACCATGCAATAGGCCATTTTGCCATATGCTCGCTACCCACGAAAATCATAAAAGTGTAGCTGGAGTGCCCTCAGAACATGAAATATTCAGAATGTCAGAGCTAGAGAGGGCTTTAGAAATTATATAGGCCACCCCCTGTATTTTACTTTGGGAGAAGATGGGAAGAGGCTCACTCACATAGTTAATTAACTCAGGTCTCCTGACTAAATACAAGGGGATTCTTCTTTTCTCCTCTTCTCTCTTTCCATCTCCTTTTCCTTCCCCCTGTCTACCCTCACTCCATGTATAACCAAGGTTAGACTATGTCATGGTACACTTAGAACAAGGGCCCTTGCCCTATCCCAGACTCTCACAGTTGTAGGAGGCCCCTAAGAGGTCATATTTCAACCTACACCTAAGAAGTAATCCCCCACTCTGAGAAGCCCAACAAGTGGTTACCCAGATTCTGCTAGAGATACTCTGGTAATCGGGAGCTCACTATCCAGCATGGATTTATGATATAGTAGTGATGGGAGACTTCAACTATGCAGACATGCTGAGGCTCTCTCTCTGCCAAAGGCTGAGGAGATGAAACATTCTTGGCTTGACTTTGGAATTTCATTCTTCAAAAGATGCAGGAAACAATAAACGAAGCTGCTATTCTGGATCTGGTGCTAATGAATGATGAGAATTCTAGCTGATTACTGAAGTAGAAATAGTTAAAATTTTAGGGATACATAACCATTGTGTCCTAGAATTTTTAAAAGCGAAGGCCTAGACTGAGAGGCGCATTAAATTTGGGGAAACCAAGTATCAAAAGGTTTATAGGCAGGATCTCATGACCTAAAATTTTCAGTGAGATACAAAGAATCACAGATTTATAGCTGGAAAGGTCCTTAGAGATCATGAAGGGGACTCTTTTTTTAAAAATAGTATTTTATTTTTCCAAATACATGCAAAGATATTTTTCAACATCCACCTTTGCAAAACCTTGTGTGCCAAATTTTTCTCTTTCACTCCCTCTTATCCCTTCCCATAAACAGCAAGTAATCCTGCAATTCTTCTAAACATATTTCCATATTTGTCATGCTGCATAAGAAAAATCAGATTAAAAAGGTAAAAGAAAAAAAAATGAGGAAAAAACCAACCAAACAAACAATCCACAAAAAGTGAAAATATTATGCTTTGATCTGCATTCGGTCTCCATTATTCTTTCTCTGGATGTGGACGGCTCTTTCCATCACAAGTCTATTGGAATTGCCTTGAATCACCTCATTGTTGAAAAGAGCCAAGTCCATCACAGTTGATTATCGTGTAATCTTGTTCTCTTGCTTCTGCTCACTTCATTTAGCATCAGTTCATGTAAAGTTTTTCTAGGCTTTTCTGAAATCAGCCTGCTCATTATTTCTTGAACAAAAATATTCCATTATATTCATATACTATAACTTATTCAGCCATTCCCAACTGAAAAGCTCAATTTCCAGTTCCTTGCCACTACAAAAATGGCTGCTACAAACATTTTTTGCATATATCGGTGCTTTTCTCATTTTTATAGTAATCATAATAAATGTTTTCAGAAAAAACCAAACCACTTATACCCTTTGATTGTACATGATCGTGATGTGGAATACTGCTGGCCTATAAGAAATGATGAACTCATTGAATTTAGAAAAACATGGAAAGATCAGCATGAAATTATAATTAGCAGAACGAAGAAAAGACTGTATACAGTAATAAGAATATTGTTTTAAGATCAACTTTAAGCAACTAAGTTATTCTAAGTATTAAAAAATGCCCAAACTACAAAGGACTTATGAAGAAAAATGCTGACTCCAGAGAAAGAGCAGATAAATAGAAGGATATATACTATAGTTTTATATATATGTATACATTATTTGTGTTGAATGATAATTATCTCTAAAGTGAGGAGGGAGAGGAAGGAGGGGAAAATATATAAAAGGCACAAAACAGAGATTGAAAGAATGTAAAAGGAAGCATATAAAGCAGAATAGCTTCAAAAATGGTGAGAAGTCCTTATTACATAATTTTTCTAAAAAACAATCTAAAATGTAAATTCATGTTTTATAGATAATCCTCCTTTTAGGCTGTGCTGTGTGTAAATGGAAATGTTATTTTTTTATGTCTTTACAAATTTAAGTTCAACTATACTCAAAGAATTATCAAACTATGATACCCTTTGACCCAGCAGTGTTTCTACTGGGCTTATATCCCAAAGAGATCTTAAAGGAGGGAAAGGGACCTACATGTGCAAAAATGTTTGTGGCAGCCCTCTTTGTAGTGGCCAGAAACTGGAAACTGAGGGGATGCTCATCAATTGGAGAATGGCTGAATAAATTACTGTGGTATATGAATGTTGTGGAATATTATTGTTTTGTAAGAAATGCAGGAGAATTTCAGAAAGGCCTGAAGAGATTTACATGAACTGATGCTAAGTGAAATGAGCAGAACCAAGAGATTATTCATTATACATGGCAATAACAAGACTATACAACGATCAATTCTGATGGATATGCCTCTCTTCAACAATGTGATGATTCAAACCAGTTCCAATTCTTCAGTGATGAAGAGAGCCATCTACACCCAGAGAGAGGACTGTGGGAACGGAGTATGGACCACAACATAGCATTTCCACTTTCTGTTGTTTACTTGTATTTTGTTTTCTTTCTCAAGGTTTTTTTTTTCCTTCTTGGTACAATTTTTCTTGTGCAGCAAGATAACTGTATAAATATGTATGCGCATTGTTAATGCTGTAAAGTTACCCATGTATATATCCTGTAAATAAAAGGCTATTAAATTAAAAAAAATAAAAAATAAAAAAAAGGTTAAAAAAAAAATAAATATGTATGCATATGTTGGATCTAACATATATTTAACATATGTGTTAACATTTAACAAGAATTGGACTACCTGCCATCTAGGGGTAGAGGTGGGGGGAAGGAGGGAAAAATTTGGAACAGAAAATTTTACAAGAGTCAATATTGAAAAATTACCCATGCATATGTTTTGTAAATAAAAAGCTTTAATTTTTTTAAAAATTAAGTTCAAAATGAATAAAAAAAATTAAAAATAAAAAGAATGGAGGTGATTCCTGAGCCATTGTCAGTGATCTCTGAAAGGTCATAAACAACAGGAATAGTAAAGGAATAGTAGAATAAAAACAAAATCTGCACCTTAACAGGCCAGAGACCTTGATCTCAATTCCTGGCAAAATCTAGAATATATCAATAAAGGGATGTTTGCTGCCGTCTAGAAGAAAGAAAAGTAAATAGTTCATGGTGGACTAACTTTGCTCCGATCCCTGCCACAGGAAATATTGGGAGAGTATTGTTGATATGGATGATCTAGATCAAGGCTTCTTAAACTTTTTCCACCAAGAAATTTGTACATGACCTCAAATATACAGGTATATAAAATAGGTACACAAATCAAATATTTACTGATAAGAAATCATAATTTCACGACTCAGTTACATTCAGTTACAAGATCCCATATGGGATTGTGAACCTCAGTTTAAGATGCTGGACTCTAGATTTTGGTCAAGCATTTGACAACTTCTGAAGACATTTTTGTGACAAGATGAGAGACATGGGCTAATGAATAAGATTTGGTGAATTCATGACTCCTTAATTAGGAGAAATTATTAATAGTTTGGAGATGTATACATCTGAGAGTCCTTATAAAGGCATTCTTAGTTCTGTGTTGTTTAATATTTTATTAAGGATTTGGATGAAGGCAAAGAAGACATATTTTTATCAAATCTGGAGATGACAAAGCCAGGAGGGACAATTAATAGCCTATCTGATAGAGTTGCATACAAAAACATTCTGATAAATTAAAATAAAGTGATAATGAAATGAAATTTCACATAGATACATATCAAAGCCAGTTTTTCAGTGGATGGCAGAGCCATACACTCTTCTCCCCTACCGCAGCAACTTCAATGCTTTCTGTAGTAATAAAATGGAAATCCATACTATTCTCACTTTTTGCCAATTTTGCATTTCTCAATCAATATTTCTAATCAAATTAATACTACCTTTACTTTTGGAAAAGGCCAATAATCAACTGCCCACATTCCAAGACTTAGGATGGAAAATGCCACCTGCATCCAGAGAGAGAATTATGGAGATTGAATGCGGATTTAAACATAGTATTTTCACTTTGTTTGTTTGTTTGCTTGCTTTTTTCCCCCCTTTCTTATGTTTTTTTCCCCTTTTGATCTAATTTTTCTTATATAACATGACAAATATAGAAATATATTTAAAAGAACTGCACAGAATGAACCCATATCAGATTGCTTGCTGTCTTAGGGAATGGAGAAAAATTTGAAACATAAAGACTTAAAAATGAATGTTGGAAATTTTATCTGTATTTGGAAAAATAAAATACTATTGAAAATTAAAAAAAAAAAATCCATCTGCCGCCTATGGCTTAAATTAACAGCCTTCTCTCTCATTGCTTCCCTATCTCCTCTCTTCCTTTCATCATTCTTTTTGTTTCCTCTCTATCTCTCTCATTCCTACTGGGTTTTTTCCCTCCATTTCTTTCTAATTCTCTTTGTCTTCTCTCTCTCTCTCTGTCTGTCTAATTCATACCTTTCTGTCCTTTCCCCATCTTTTTTTCTTTTCATAATTTCCTTTCTCTTAGCTGAAGATAGGAGTATGGCCTGGATTCAACTAAACAAGCATTTATTAAATATGACCAGCAGGGGAGAATCACAAAAGCATAAATGAAACAGTTCCTGCCTTCAAGAAACTTCCATTCTAATTTTAATAAAAATAAATGCCCTGAGACAACACCTCTACTCAGGTGATTTGCTCAATTAAGCCTATCAGAACAGGGAGGATTTCAATATACAGCATCTTAAAAACATTAACATCCCCCAAATAGGATTATTATAAGAATTCAAACGAGATGGCAGATGGAAATAGACTTTACAAATGATTAAATGTTATGTTCAACACAAGAATACTGAAAAAAATATCATTATTATCAGGTCCATGAAGCTCATACCACTCAGAAACTAGGGAAAGGGACAGATGGAAGCTCCAATAGGGGTCTGGCAGGCAGCCAAGCCTGGACTGATGCATGGGAAAATGAGAGAAGAACATATTCAATTTAATTAATACATTCTCCCACCCACCTCCCAGGACTGGGACTGGAGTCTTAGACCTTTTCAGGAAAAATAATTCCTTCCAGAGTCCCAAAAAACCCTAGGAGAATGACAGGGTGGGGATAATAGTTTCCTGATAGTTTATTGTGCCATGTCCAAGGTCACAGAATATAAGTCAATCACCTGATTTCCAGACTATAGAACCTTTTGTTAATTCATCTGCCTTTCTCTTGTTTAGTGAATTGACCTGTAAAAAATACTCACTCACTCACTCACTTACTTACTCACTGGGCAAAAATAGGGGGAACAGTGAAGAAAATAACAGGAGATGACTAGTTCTAATCAGCCTCCCTGGGGACAGAGAAATAGGCTGAGACTTCTGGAATGTCTCCAGAAATTAAAGAAAGTGCTGAGCAGCCCACCCTCTTGCCAAGCAGGATTTGGCACTTTTATACTCCTTCGTTCATTCATTGGACTGCTGGAATCTCAGAGTTGGAAGGATCACAGATTAAGAGCTGGAAGGGATATTATGAGATCATGTAGTTCTATCCTTTCAATTTAAATATATAAGGGAATGGGATTCCCCAGAAGGGTCACCCATGCCCTACCCCATTGGCTAAGGAAAGGATCCTGGGATAGTGACAAAAGCCCATATTCAGAATCTGAGAGCCTGATTTTGCTATTTACCAGCAGTATAATAACCTTAGATCTCTCCTGGAAGAGGCCTGTTGCTAGTAAGTTGCTAAATGGTGCAATAGACGGAGTGCTAGACGTGGAGTCAAATATGAGTTTAAAGATGGCCTCAGATGTTTCCTGTGTGAGTGCACTGGGCAAATCAGTTAATTTATGCCTGCCTCAGTTTCCCTGGTTGTAGAATGGGAATAGTAATTGCACTGACTTCACAGGATTGTTACAAAGATCAAATGAGTTCATTTTCATTTAGGTTTTTTAAAAATTAAATTATAAACTCCTTGAGGGTAGAGATTATCTTTCTTTTAAATCCTCAGCATTTAGAACAGTGTTTGGTACATAGCAGGTGCTTAATAAATGCTTATTGACTATCAGATTCTTTTATGCCCAGAAGGGCCTTCCTTCTCTTCTTTTGTCGGTTAAATTCTAAATTCTTGCAAAGGCCTGAGAATCAGGAGAACCAGATTTCTAATCCAGCCTCAGATTCTTTTTTTTTTTGCTGAGGCCATTGGGGTTAAGTGACTTGCCCAGGGTCACAACAGCTAGGAAATATTAAGTGTCTGAGGCTGGATTTGAACTCAGGTCTTCCTGACTTCAGGGCCAGTAGCCTCAGATTCTTAACAGCTGTGTGATCCTAGGCAAATCACTTACATCAAATAAAACTACGTCAAATAAAACAAAATTAAGAATAAATAAATTCTATTGAAATGCCAGAGAAACAAATCTTCCCTGACCCTCCCTGGTCTGTAATGAGATTCCTCTTTGGATCTCATCATACTTTTTTTGTTTCTTGTAAAGGACTTAATATGTAATATGTGTCTCTCCCCTTTAATAGACTGCAAACCCCATGAAGACAGGTATTCCACTTTAAATAAACTCTGATCTCTTTCATATAGGTTTCTTTTGAACTGTAATGAAGGTCTTTTTTAGCTGTAAATCTATGATGTTTTAAAGGTCTAAGAATGGAGGATAGGGAAATATTTCTTTGACAAAAGACTTCTATGTAAGGTAAGCCTTCCTTCAAATAGCATTCAACTTACAAAATTTCCATTTACAGTCAGCCTTACTGACATATTCCAGTATAAACTGACCTTACTCTTACCAGTGTTAAGCTCACCTGATTCACAAACAATAGAGCCAGGCTTCAGTTCCAGCATCATTGTGATGATGGAGATGTCTGTGGAGTAGAGAATCTGGGTCCGGTGTGGCAGGTTCAGGGTCCAGAGTTCAGGGGTGGGATGGAGCACATAAACCCAGCCCCCCTTGCTGCAGGTAACCCGGGATCCATAGGGTTGGCCAATGAGATGGGCTGAGTGACGGATCACACCATACTTGGTCTGGGTCTGAGCCCCATGCTGGACTTGCACTGGGAACATGGAGCCATGGCCCAAGAAAATGATGGCAGTATCCCCTTCTTTAATGAGCTCTTCATACTTGACAAAACTCATGATGAAGATCTCTACTGAGGCTGCCCTACCCTTTTGGAAAGAAAGAACAAAGTCACATAAAGGGGTTTATATTCAGCTAGATCAGAAAGGACACAGTTCCTACCATAAAGCCCAAAACCTCTATTTTTTTAGCACAACTTTCACCTCATTCAACAATAATAATAAATCTTCCATTAATAGAACCCTTAAGCTTTTAAAAAAATGTCTTCTTGAATTGAACATGTTTAACTTATGTTGCTTGCTGTCTTAGATAAAAAGAGAGAGAAAAATATGGAAGACAAGGTTTTGCAAAAGTGTATCTTTGTATGTATTTGTAAAAATAAAAACACTATTATAAAAATTTTTTTAATAGAAAGGCTTGGTAAGATTTACATGAAATGATGCTGAGCAAAACAAGCAGAACCAGGAATACATTGTATACAATAACAGCAAGAATGTGCTATGATCAACTATGAAAGGTGTGGTTCTTCTCAGTGGTTCAGTGGTCCAAAGCAATTCCAATAGACTTTGGACAGAAAATGCCATCTGCATCCAGAAAAGGAACTAAGGAGACTGAATGTAAATCAACACATGCTATGTTCACTTCTTTTTTATTTCTTTTTTAAAAAATCTGTCCCATGCCTTTTCTCTTTGCTCTGACTATTCTCTCTTAACATGATTCATAAAGCAATGTGTATTTAAAATATACTACGATAAAAAAATATAAACAAAAAAAAAATAAAATATTAAAAATGTCTTCTTCCCAACAACCCTGAGAGGCAGGTCATACATAAAAGTATTATCATTCCCATTTTGCAGATATGGAGACTGAGAGGTAAAGAAACTTTCACAGCTTCTACACTCCCCAGATTCAGCTGCCTCTTTCAGATCCCAAAGAACACCAACATGTATTATTCTGTATTATAATATTCTAGATTGATGTTTCACTAGACTGAACTGCAAAAAGACAGAGCCTGGTCTTATTCCTCTGTCCCCCCCTTCTCCCCATACCCTGTGATTCCAAATGCAAGGTCAAAGAAACAATGTAGAAGAAGCTGGGTAACTGAGATGGGATTTGAGATATGGTGAACTAGAGTAGTTGGGGCAGACTTAATAATGAAAGACACTACAACTGGCCATGAAGGATAGTATAGGTTTAAAGAGGTGGAAGGGGAGCAAAGGATCCGGTTGGTAATTATGGATTGAAGCACAGGAGAGAGGTAACGTTTGGCTCTGTAGAGTTAAGAGTCATGTTCATAGAGATAATGCCTCCAGATCCCCTTTAATTCTAGGGCCCTTCCTCTGTTGATTATCTCTTTATTTATTCTGTATATGGCTTATTTATATATACTTATTGGTGAGTCATCTCCTTCTATTAGACTGAACTCCTCTGCTTTTGTTGTATTCTCAGTCCTTAGCACAGTATCTAGAGCTTACTATCAACTGGACCAGAACTGGGCGGTCACCTTTGGGTAGTCTGGGCCGAGACAGAGCAGGTCAGAGACAGGAGAGTCAGGGCACAAACAGAAATTTAATTAATTTCAGAATGAGGAAAACAATATTTGCAGATGGAAGCACCCCCTCCCAGCCCCAAGAAGGAGGGCTTAATGCTCCTGATGCTGGGGCTACTTATATATATGCGAAAGATTGGCCTAGAATACAATCATTTTTGATTGTCTAGAGACAGTTCTCATGGTTGGCATTTCTTGGGACAATATTCTTGGGTCATATGGGAACAGTCACTGTCTCAAGTCTTGGGGGTCATGATTACTCTGTGAGGTAAAGAACCCCACAGAGGTTCTGTGATAGGAACAGGAGCATAGTACAAGGAACAGGGATTGCAAATATGCGATGGATGGCCCTGGGAAATAGGGGGAAAGGGGAGAACTAAATCCCTAAGTGAACACCTGGAGCTGATCTAACATACTTTCTTAGAGGGTAATATCATACAGGATGCTAAGGATTATTGTTATAACAAACTCTGAGCACAGCCTGTTTGCCAATTCCTTAGTCTGTGAATAACTAATAGATAAACATGGTTGGAAATAATAGTTTGTGAAGGGGAATAAATCTGAAATAAATCTGGAAAGATAAAGTGGGGTCAAATGTGGAGGCTTTTAAGGCTTGTCAGGCTGAGATGTTTTTATTTTATTTTAGTGGTAATTCTATTCTAGCTACTACAATTTTTCTATTGTATAAGAGAAATGATTATTAAAATAACCTATTGGAGAAAAGCAGAATTATATCCTTTTTAAGAAAATCTCAGTCTTAGCACAAAAATTTACCCTTCCTAGATCATTTTATCTAGTGGGAGTTGTTGCCCCACCCCACTAAAAATTTTACAAAGAATTTAATCTAAAGTGAATTTTGGCCCATTGTATTTTACTTAGACTTATATCTTGGATGTAGATTATCCAAGAATAGTAAATAACATAATCAAAGTCACATTCTTCCAGTCTCATTAGAATAGCCCCCTCTCAAAATATTCACTTTCTCATTACTAGTTAACTTGTTGATTGCCACCTCAAGAACACCTACTCCAATAGAGTATTTTATCCTCCAAGAGGGGTATTTATTATTAGTTTTTGCTAACATAATAGAATTATTAGTTATCCAGAAACTATATCTCTTTAACTTTTTTTTAAAAAATATATCACAAATAATAGCGTCTGACATGTAGTGCTTTAAATTACTGGACATCATCTGAGCTGAAACAAATTGGGGGTTTATTGTTTGATGGCTATGGTAAAACATGTATTTGGAAAATTAATGTGTTAGTTGTGTGGAGGATAGATTAGAGGGGATAACCTGGAGGTAGAGAGACCAATTAAGGCCATCACAATAGTTCAGGGAAGAGGTGATGAGAGGTTAACCCAGAGTAGTGTCTATGTGAGAGGAAAAGGAACCAATGTAAGAGACATGAAAATAGAATTCATAAAACTTGATAAATGAATGGACACAGGGTGGGGAAGCAGGAAAGATTTAAGGATGACTCCAGGATTGTATATATAGGTGAATGGAAAAATGGGAGATTCCCTGAGCAGAAGTCATCAGTTTAAAAGTGGAATAAACTTGAGGGGAAATAGTAATCTTGTTTTGAACAAGCTGAGATGTAGAATTATTCAGCTGGCTTCTGGGGATTAAGGACTGAAGTTCAGAATAAAAAAGATGAATATAAAGATTTTAAGAGACAACTTCATTCTCAAGAGATAGGGAGAACGTTTTAAAAAATTTTTAAATGGGGATAGATAGATGGCATAACGGATAAAGCCCTGAAGTCAACAGGACCCAAGTTCAAGAGACTTAACATTTATTACTTGTGTAACCTTAGGCAAGTCACTTAACACCAATTGCCTCACACCCCCGCCAAAAAAAAAAAGAGAAAATGTTTTAAATTAATGTTAACGTGTCTTATGTGTAATTGGGAAATATTTAATAAAATAAAAAATTCAAATATATATATTTTAAAAGAAGTTTCGTAGAGATAGTAATTGAACTCATTAAATTTCATAAGAATCCCAAGAGAAAAAATAGAAGAAAAGAGGGCTCAGAACCAAAGCTTTGAGGTTTATCCATGTAATCGAAGCATGGAAAGAACAATGGACTGGGAGTCAGAAACACTTGAGTTGAAATCTAGCCTTAATCACTCACTGTAAGAACTTGAGCAAGTCACCTAAACTGTCTGCCTCAGTTTTCTCTACAGTAAAATAGGGAGAATAGTATCTGCTTCTCAGGGTTGTTGCAAGGATCAAATGGGATATTTGTATAGTTGGCATTATTACATACATTAAGCACACTTACTAAGCATATAGTAGGCACTTAATAAATGCCCGTTTGCTTTCTTCCTTCCTTAACAGATGGCAGAGGGATAATGGTCCTGAGAAGGAATGGGCTAGCAAGAAGATAACTAAAAGACAATACTGTCATGCCCCCTTAATGAGTGCTTAGAAAAAGAAGAGATTTGTTTATTGAGTTCAATTGTTCCTTTCCCTATGCAACTAAGTTTAGGTGGAGAGACAAAAACCCTTTTGGATCAAAGGGAAGAAGTTCACAAACTTATAAGCCAACTTTTCACTGGGTCTCTGGGCATGTACTTTTAAAAGAGGGCATGTAGAAATAAATGACAAGAATCAGGGGACAGATTCTGGTAAATATGGGTGGGGAAACGGAATGAAACTTGGGGACCATGAAAAAGAACAGGGCCTGGAGAGACTTACACGAACTGATGCTGAGTGAAATGAGCAGGACCAGGAGATCATTATATACTTCAACAACAATACTAGATGATGACTAGTCCTGATGGATCAGTCCATCCTCAGCAACGAGATCAACCAAATCATTTCTAATGGAGCAGTAATGAACTGAACTAGCTATGCCCAGAAAAAGAACTCTGGGAGATGACTAAAAACCATTACATTGAATTCCCAATCCCTATATTTATGCACACATGCATTTTTGATTTCCTTCACAAGCTAATTGTACAATAATTCAGAGTCTGATTCTTTTTGTACAGCAAAATAACGTTTTGGTCTTGTATACTTATTGTGTATCTAATTTATATTTTAATATATTTAACATCTACTGGTCATCCTGCCATCTAGGGGAGGGAGTGGGGGGTAAGAGGTGAAAAATTGGAACAAGAGGTTTGGCAATTGTTAATGCTGTAAAGTTTACCCATGTATATATCCTGTAAATAAAAGGCTATTAAATAAAATTAAAAAAAAAAATAAATAAATAGAACAGGGCCGGGTGAACCGGGAAGGGACCGAAAAGGTGGCGATGTCCCAGCGAATGAGGCACGTACAGGCAGGAGAGGCTGGGATCGCTCTACATCGGAGGGCATAGAAAAGGGGAATTATGGACACATAAGCTCGCGTATGTCATATTGTACGCACACGTATTTAGAGGCCCTTCATACATCTCATGGGCAGGGGTAACGTACACTGTTTTTCATTGTATTCCTACTGTGTGCTAAGCACTAGGAAGGCAGAAACGAAGCGGACGCGGGAGCTGGCAGCCCCAGGGAGGGAAATCAGAAAGGCTCACTCAGCTTGAAAGGAAATGAGGCTTTCGAAAGGGCAGGAGGAGGGGGTGAGGTGTGAGTGCACACTGATGTGTCGGTAATGTTTTGGGCAGCAGTCTGCACGTCCTACAAATGTGTACATGTGTGCGTGCTTATCGTCCCCTTTTATTCCACAAACCGCACACTTGTGGGGAAGCAGCCGCTGACCTTTGGGGAACGAGTTAACCAAGGGGGCACGTGAATTGTCCGACTTGGAACGTATGCTAGAACAGGAAGGGAAGGACGGGGCCCGCGAGCCCAGGGCAGGGAGGGGTTCTGTGACTTCCCGAGCCTCAGTGTCCCCCACTTTCGGGTGGAGGCCCCGGGGGTAGCGAGGAGAGTTCCCCGGCGCGCGCCGCCGGAGCCGGCCGCCCGCGCCGGGGGTGGGGGGGGGGGGGGGGCGGCTCGGGGTCCCCGGGATCCGCTTCTCCGGCGCAGCCCCGCCCGCCTCGGAGCCTCACCTGGGTCCCGCTGGGTTCGGCGCGGGCGGGCTCCGCACGTGGTTCCGGGCGGCGGCGGCGGCGGCGGCGACGGCTCCGAAAAGGCTCGGCTTCCTGGCCCGGCGCTCAGTGCTGACGCCGCAGAGCCCGCGGCTGGGGCTCCTCCCCCGGCCCCGCCTCCGGGCCGCCCGGCTCGGTCCCGGGCCGCGGCCAGAGCGCTCCCCCGCGGGGGCCCCGAACGCCGCCCGCGGGGGCCCCGAACGCCGCCCGCGGGGGCCCCGAACGCCGCCCGCGGGGGGCCCCGAACGCAACGTGGGACGCTGCCTGAGGCACCCAACGGTCACTGACCCGCCCCCCGCCCCAGGCCCGGAGCTCTCCCCGCTTGCCGCGCGGGGCCTTGCCTCGTAACCCATCCTCCCATTGTCCATGGGAACCGCGCCGAAACCTCCCCGGCCGCAGGCCGGCCTCTGCCCGCGGCTCCCGCGCTTAGTCCGCGCTCCCCCTCCCGTCAGCGCGTCCCCCCCGGCTGCCGGCGCGGCGAGCCGCCGCGTCCGGACCCGCGCGCCCCCTGTGGCCCGAGCGGCCACGCCCCTCCCCCACCCCGTTCCTCTTTCTGGCTTCCCGACGTCTGGCTTCCCTGCCGGAGCGCCCTCAAGCCTCCCTTCCACCTCTCTCCCCTCCTTTGCAGCTTGTTACTGTAGCAAGCCCTGTGTATTCTGTCTTCACAGTATCCTCCCGGTCTGTTCCAGGACCGCTCCAGTAATGACCTCCCACCTAGATCCTTCAAATGACTTCCTCAGAGAGGTCTTCCCGCCTCCGTTACTGAAATCATTTGAGGGGAAATGAGTGAGACTTTTATCTGCAAGAAGAGCAGTGTAGAGGATGTTGCGATCTCAAGAGAGGGGACGTTCATTTTTCTCTTTTTATCTTCAGCATTGCGCATGGTGCCTGAACTGGAAGATCTTAATATATGTCTCTTGATTGACTAAATAATGAGGAAGGGCAGGGAACAATTCTCCCAACTTTCACCTCTCCACTCGATTATCACCTTTCTTGAGTCAACTATAAGAAAGCCTTCTAAAAGATTCTTCCCCGACTTGTTTCTTCCCTCTCAAATCCATGTTCCCTGCAAGCTGCCAGAAACTAACCATATCAATTCTCAGCTCACACACCTTCGATAGCTACCTTCTGCTTCTAGAATAAAATATAGTCTCATCCACTGGGTCAAGACCTTCGTAGTCCAGATCCAAATTGCCTTTCCAATCTTATTTCACAATATTCTTCTGTGTAAGGCTATCCTGCAAAAAAAAAAAAAAAAAATACATATATATATATATCATCCCAATAAACTCCTTCCATCATCATCCCAGCCCTGAACTTCCATCTTAGCAGTGAACTTTTGGAGGAACAGGGAGCTTGGAATATAAAACTCATCTCCATGACTTTTCACTGGCCCTGTGCCTTCAATTACCTCCTTCCTCAATTTTGTCCCTTAGAATACTTCATTTCCTTTCAAGCTCAGCTAGATGAAGCCTTTCAGATCTCTCCTCCTTCCCCCTCCCCCCTCCCCCAGCTGCTGGAGCTGTAAGCTCCTTGAGGATGGATCCTGTGTCCCTTAATGTCTAGGATTTGGCACATTGTAGGAGTTCAATGTACATTAGTGCATTCATATAGGAAATTCAATATGTTGAAACTCTCTGGACCCAAGCAAAACTTCCTGGAGGCAGAAAGGTTAGGGATCTGGCCTTAGATCATAATAGTGGAGTCTCCCAGTAGACCTGGCCCTCCAACTTCTATGGCATGAAGGTTCTCATCCATTGAGTTGGGAAAGGGATAGAAGGATACCTACATAGTAGACATTGGGAGGAAAAATATGAAACATTAGGGAGGGGGGAGGATAAGGGTGATTAGAAAGGGAAGTAGAAAGACCAGCGCTGACTTACTAACCAGTTCTGCTTTTCTGGGGCTAAAGGAAGGTTTTTGTCAGCATGTGTGAGCCAAATTATCTGTGACTGGGATCCCCCATTATCTTGAGTTGTTCCAGAACTACCCCATGTGAATAAATCCTATCTTCTCATAAAAGTTGAGCTCTCTAATTCATGAAAAAAACCCAGAGGATCTCAGGGGAGAGATGACTTGGCCTTTGCCTTCCATTCCCTTTCCCCCAATCATTTCAAGGATTTAGAATCATTCAGTTAAATCTAGTAAACATTTACGAAATGTCTAGTATGTGTAGAGAAGATATTTGGAATTGGGGAGGGGGTATAAAGAGAAAAAAATAGTATAGTTTGTTATCCTTATCAAGCTTATTTACAAAGTAGAGATGGCATATACAAATAATTACATTTAGACAATAGTACAAGAACAAAGTAAGCTCAAGAGAGAGAAAAATTATCATTGTAAGGCCTGAGAGGTAGAGAAGAGTGTTAGAAAAGATTTCCTGGAGGAAAAAGCATTGTAGCTTCTTGTTCATCATTCCATCTTTGAACAGAAACAATGACATGATGTCTAGACTTGCTCCCGTGAATTAGATTTGAGTGAGACATAACTGTGCTGAATTATCTACCCAGCTCTCTCTCTCTCCTACAGAGTTTTTGGGAGTCCAGGGTTGAGAGAAGATGCAGCCAGTGACCTTGGAAAATTAGAAAGACCTTTCTAAATTAAAGTCTTTCCCAGTTCTCAGTTTCTCTGAGGCAACATCCATTAAAGACAAAAAGATCAACCAATTTACCATCACAAAGATGAGAAGACCTTCCTAGTTTATTGCCAGAGCAGAAAACAATTGCTTATTTTACATTCATTCTAAACGATCAAAACCTAAACAATGAGCCAATCAAAAATGGAAATTCCATGGAACAAACAGTCCAAAGAACAAAAGAAAACTTTAAAGAAGCACCGAAAAATAGGATAGCTTTGAAAAGATGAGTAGTATTTATTACATAGTTCAGGAAACCTAACTGTGTGAAATGGAAATTCATGGGTTTTTTTTTTTTACCGAATCTTCTTTTCATGTTGTGCTGTGTACATGGAAATGTTTTTTTTTGTATACCTAAATTCAAAAATGTAAATTTTGTTTTAATCCTAAAAAAGAGAGAAGCTTAGTTTCTTTTAAAAGCATGAAGCTATTTTTGAAGTACAATAAAACAGGTTCCCTTTCTCTTATTCAATTCTAGACAACTCACTATCAATCTTCAGTGTCTGTCCAAGATCAATATGTTGATGAATCAATCATCTGCCTGATGGATTTTTTTTTCCACTTATTTTTTTTTTCTGTTAAGTTATTAGATAGAATTCATTTGAATGAACCTGAAATGTGTATTGGGGGAGTTATCATAATCAGCACATTACTATCTAGAAAGAGGAGCATGGGGACAAGTCAATATTTACCATAAAGGCCTGGGTCATTATCAATATTTAATACTGTTGCAAGATCAAAGAATTAGAGCACTGTTCATCACATCTATCACCTTCATTTTAGCCTGAATGACTTGCCCAATATCACGGAGGTAACAATCTTTAGAGACAGAATTGAAAGCTATGGTCATTTTGAAGACTTGGGAAATAAATTCCAGTGAGATTTGTATCTTGGGAATACCAGCATTGATTGTTCCCTGACAAGAAGTCAAAATCGGGGGATTATTCCATTACCAAAATACAACAGTCTATCTCACAGTTCCCAATATTTTCTTTGGCTATCTCACATGGATGGAATGTTCTTGCTCCTCCACTCAGACTACTGACTATCTTGACTTTAAGTCTCACTTAAAAAAATAACTTCTACTTCTGTCCCCAACCTCTCTTAATTTCATGGCTGCCCTCTGCTAATTAAATACTCTATGCTGAATATAGCTTGTTTGGATGTATTTGTTTGCATGTTCTCTGCCCTATTATAAGCACTTTGAGAGCAGGGATTGACTTTTGCCTCTTTTTGCCTCACTACACTTAACAGACTATCTGGCACATAAGTAATAAATATTTTTATTTACTGATGGACATTTTCTTAAACACTGGAAGATCACTTAGGAAAACTGAGACTGAGAAAAGTAATCTATAAAATGAGATTAACAGAGACAACTTTCTTAAATGGTTATCTAGAAGAACAAATATGATGACATACTTAAAGCCATTTGCAAAATATAAAAACTGCATAGTTGTCATAATAACTATTAACAGTTTAGTTAACATCTATGGGGAACAAGATTCTAGTCAAGAAGAAAAGGTATAATGTGTGTTTGTTGTGGGGGTGAGAGTGAGGGTGTAATAGAATGCCAACAATCAGAAAAAGTAATAAGAGGCCCCAGAAAAAGTCTTTCCTACTTTGGTGAGAGCCAGGTTGGGGCTTCATAGTAATTTAAGAATGTTTAGCACTTCCAGAAGTCTTCTTCACTCCTCTGGCCAAGATGAATGTTGGCTTACGTGATTTAAGATCAAGTTGTCCTACCATGTCATTGTCTTATAATTTTTCCTCCTGATTACAATTAACCACACTCCAAACAATTACAGTATAACTTGTAATGACTCTGATGGGTGGCAATGAAAACTGTCACCTGAATATTGAAGGAAATGAAGGTTTGAGTAGTAGAATTCATTCTAAGGTATTAACAAAAGCAGAGATGGGAGAGGCAAGATGAAATCATGAAGGATGAGATTATAGATATAAACTGAATTTAATATTTAATATTGCAATACAATATCACTAATACAATCTAACCCAATCCCTCTTTTTGTGAAGGAGAAAACAAGTTGAGAAAGGATTAGTGATTAGCCCAGTGTCACACAAGTGATAAATTGCAGGGTTGGGCTAGGATTTGAGCTTGGTACACTACATGCTGGTAGGATTTGATGGGATCTTATGTAGTTCTTTTTACAGAGAGATCTCCTGAGGCCCTTGGTGGTAGACTGATTTGCCCAAATAAGTCAATAATAAATCAACATTTTTAGTGCATTTCTTTGGTTTATTCTCCCAGAAAAAGGCTCACTACATCTGCCCTTGGGGGTCTGGACTAAAGCGGAAGGTTTATAGAGAGTCTACTTTCTTTACAACCTTCTCAAATGATCTAGGACTAAAGCTCTCTGCCCCATTGTTAGAAACTGGTGATTAGCCAGTTCCGTTTAACCTAAAATCAATTAGCATTTACAAAGGATCGTTTATTTCAGAAGCTATGGCTAGAACAAATAGGTATTTTTCTGTTACATCCATCTTGGATTCTATAAGGAATAACAGTCTACTTAAATCGTGCCAGGCATGAATGGCATTGGGTCTTACTGAATTCAAGTGCAAATGAATTAAATGTTTCAGTTATCACTGTGACCAAATCCTGACTAAATACTGAAGGGCCTCCTGGCTTCTCCAAACATCTGTAATAAACTGGTTTTGAAACCCAGAATTTGAAATGCCAGGATGCCAAACATCTTCCTGGTCCTTCAAAACTCACAAGATCAGAGTTTCCAACCTTCTTCACTTACAACAGAAAACAAAGAAACTCGAAACAAAGAGTGAGGACAGATAACTTTTCACAAGGTCACAGAACCTCTAAAACTAATGTACTCATTTATGGGATGTTTGGTCAGATTCCCAAAGAACTTGAAAGGTTAAGGGAGTAGGACTATTCCAATCAGATGATATCCATAAGGTTAAATGAAAGACATTGCACTTTGATCCTCCCAAAATAAAAAAACAAAAAAGTTTACCAATGTAAGATAAGGGAGGTTTGATAGGATTGTCCTCTTTTTGTTGTTATTTGTTTGCTTGTGTTGTTTTTTTCTCCTTGTGTTTTTTTTTTTTCCCTTCTGATCTGATTTTTCTTGCACAGCATGATGAATATAGAAATCTGTTTAGAACTGCACATGTTTAACCTATATGGGATTGCTTGATAGCCAATATATCTAAGATACTCCCTCCCCCCCCCCCAAAAAAAAAAGAGAGGGAGGGGTAAGGAAGAAAGTCGAGGGAGAAAAATTTCAAACAGAAGGCTTGAAATATTTATCAATTTTATCAAAGATAATTATCTTTGCATGTATTTGGAAAAATAAAAAGCTATTATAAGATAAGGGAGGCTTGGTTGGAAGGAAATGAAAGGAATGGATAGAGAGATTTGACATTTATTAAGCATCTATAATGTGCTAAGCACCATGTTAAGCTATTTTTATAAATATTATGTCCTTTGTTTCTTACAACAATCCTGGGAGGTACTTGCTATTATTACCCCCATTTTATAGTTGAGGAAACTGTGGCAGAATCAAGTGATTTGCCCAAGGTCACACAGCTATTGGTGTCCGAGGAGTTTAGTGGAACAAAAGCTCCATGAGTCAGCAATTGTTGCTTTTTGGTAGACAAAATACCATCTTAGTGGTGTGATTGGGATTCAGGACCAAATGATGAGTTTGAAAACAATTGGCACCAAATAAGATAGATGTAAGCACATCAGATGTTGGGGTTCAGTCATGTAAAGATTCACAATGGCCATTCTTTTTGGCAAAACAAATTTATTTAGGAGAATAGATTATAGACAAAATTAAGAGATAAAACAGACACCGGCAATGGTAAATATGAAATAGAGTTGGGAGAGTATATGAAGGAGAGGTTTCTCTATGGAACTTATAATTATCCAGTACAAAAGAAACACCCCATGAGGTGGGGACACGTCCTTAGCTGGCAGGCTAAATCCTGAAAGGGACTTAGCACCCTAAAACAGTTAGTTAGCTATAACAAGGAAAAAGACTCCATGAGGTATGGTGAGGAGGATGAGAGGAAAATCACCATGAAGCATGGGAGAGGAGTGAGAAGGAAGACACCAGAAGGCAGAATGCCCTGGGGTTACCCCAAAGGGATTCAACAAATTTGGCACAGGCCAAGGACAGATTTATAGGGAAAATATAACCTGGGGGGGTTGACTTAATTTAGCCTTTCTCATTGTATACAGTAAAGTGGGGTTACATAAGACCTCCACTGTGATGGAATATAAAGCTGAACTGATTCCCATGGGGGGAAGCCTTTCAAAGCTTGCCTCAGGGAGCAATCTTATCAATACTTCAGGCTTTCTCTGCCAACCCCACTTAGGGGTCACCCTGACAAGGTTTTCAGAAATAGGGTGATGATGGTTCCTTAATCAGACCTGATTTGGACCATTGTATTCAATAATTCTGGGTGTTACAATTGATTGAAAGGTGGAGAATGTTCCAAGGAGGAAAAGTAGAAGAGGAATTTATGTCTGTAATATTGGAGTGATCAAAGGATTTTATGATAATTAGCGTAGGGAACAGAAGACTGGAGTGAGGGTAAACTGTGGTAATGAAGGAAGGTTTAGGCTTGTTCTTTGTCCCAGAGGGCAGAACGCTGAGCTCAGCATTAGGTAAAAAGTTACAAAGAAGCCAAATTAGTCTCCACCTTAGGAAAACTCTTAGAGCTGTCCAGTAGTGGAATAGTCTGCTAGTGGAGGTAGTGGATTCCCCTCCTGAAGATACCTGATGCCCACTTGTCAGATATGTTATAGTGGATGTGCCTTTTGTGTATGGATTGGACCGAATGATCACTGGAGATTCTAGTTCTCCAAGATGGCCATCCTGTAATGCAGGGCAGTGTCAATGTTTTACTGCTTGACTATGAGGAACTTTAAAGCCCTATAGCACTAGGGAGAATTATTATATTTGTCCTTTCACTGAAGCGGAATCAGGGGAGGAAAAAACAGGGAAAAGAAGGTAGGTTGATCATGTAAAATGATTAATAACGTGTGCAAGTGGAAAGAAGACAGAATTTGGAAGTCAGGGTTCCTGGTTCAAACACAAAGTCTTCATTTCTCTAAATTGCACAAGCCTCAGGTTCATCATCTTTTAAATGAGAGAGTTGAATTAAGAAATCCCTAAAAATCTCTTCCAATTTAGAGTCTATAATCCTGTTAATGATAGTCTTGCCTTAGCTGCTTTCTACCTCTACACTCTTTTCCCATAGTTAAATTCTTCCCAGAATCTCCATTTTGAGGAAGAGTCTGGACTAACCTTCCATTAGTCTAAAGATATGTTATCACCATCTTCCCCACCTCTTTCAGCCTCTTTTTATATCTTATTTTTCTCCATTAGAATATATGCTCCTTGAGGACAGGTACTATCTTTTTCTTTACATGTGATACACATGTGTGTATCTTCAGCACTTAGGGCAGTACCTTGACTCACAATAAGAGCTAAATAAGTATTTGTAGTGCTCCCCTGACAATGTCAAAGAGATTTGGAAGAAATTCCCCAGTATGTTGGACACTGCTCTGTGGAGGAATAATGGGAGAACATGGACCACAGTTATACAGAATGAAGGTCATCATCTGCACTATTGGAGATATATAGAGGAGATAGTAATAGATTTTGCCTAAGGAAGAGTAAAATCTGCTGAGGAATGTAAGTTTCTTGAGGTTAAAGACTATTTCATTTTTGCACCTTATGTAGAGGTGCATTTAACAAATACTTTTTGACAGATTGACATATCCCTCTTACAGAACATAGGCGTTCACAAAGAAGGCATCCTACTTGCCACTAGAGAAACTGGTTTGACTTTGCTACTGGTTTCTGATATGCAACAAAAAGGCTCTGACTCAGGGCCACTACCCATAACTTATAAAAGATATAGTCCTTTGAGGTTCTTGGACCAAAAGAGGAGGCTGCTGGGATGGGGTTCAATTCTAGTTCTCAGGCTCTGGCCCCACCTCACAGTTGATGTGTCATAGAATACATCTTCTGAAGATCCCCAAAAGCTATAAAACAATCCCTGCTTGCCTATATATGCCAGGTCTTAAAAACCAACTTTTATGGGGAATACAAGGGGGTCTGGAACCAAGAAATAATGGCGATCTGGTGGTCTCAGTATGTGCTTGCCTTTCTATGGCTCAATTGCCCTTCTCCATATGGGGTATTCTCTCTATGGTCATCTCTATATATGCCATTTTATAAAAGAAGTAGTATATAGGTAAGGACTGCAGTCCCAAAATGGGGCTACAAATCCTTCCTCAGACACTTATTAGCTATGTGATCATAGGCATTTGATTTACTCTCTTGAGGTCTTAGTTGCCTCAACTATAAAATGGGCACCTTAATCTCTATGGTCAGATAGAAAATGCTTTGCATATATTAAAAGTTTTGTTTAGATGAAAGAGGATATATGGCAGATTCCTATGTGACAGTTTGTATCAGCTGTGGGGAAACTTCTCTGCCAACAATTCTGCCAATCACATTATTGGAGGGCCATACAAAAACATCAGCTTCCAGAATTCATGCAGTAGAAAGTTGTACCTTCCTTTCACCTCATCTTTAATAAGGTTGCCTTGCAGGCCTTATACATCTGAGGACAGGACATTCCATAAACCAAGGATGGGTGGGGAATGTTCTGCCCTTGGGTGTATGAAGCCTACAAAGCAACTCCATCAATGATAAGATGAAAGGAAGATAACAACAACTTTCTAGTGCATGAGTTCTAGAAGTTGATAATATAACCGGTGATAGTTTCTAGAGGAAATCTCTATGGGGGAAGTCTATACAACTTGAATTGAGACTATGTATGGTCCATTCCACTAACTTTTTGGGTGACCTTTCTGGGACTTTTGTTATTATTTTCCACTCTTTATGACCCCATTTGAGATTTTCTTGGTAACTATACAGGAATGATTTGCCATTTCCTTCTCCAGCTTCTCTCACGGATAAGGAAACTGAGGTAAAAAGAATAAAGTGACTTATCCAGGGTCACACAGCTAGTAAGTGTCTAAAAGCTGAATCTGAATTCTAGGCCTGGCACAATAGCCACTGCATCACCTAAGTGTCCAGTAGTTTATTCCAAATGAAGAAAGGGGATGATAAACCTTGCCTTTCCCCAGCTGAAGCTGCCCCTTCCCACAAGGACTGACTATCTAGGGAATAACAATAAAGACTCCTTCATTTACTACTATAAAGTTTGCTAGTACTTTCTTTATAACCCTCTGGAATAAGGATATCCTCTTTTTACTGATGAGGAACCTGAGTCTCTTGAGATGGTGACTAAAGAGCTAATCAGTGTCCATGGCTAGATTCAAATGCAGGTCTTCCTGACTCTAATTTCAAAACTCCACCATGCTATACCAGGAAAGTCTTCTGCAAAGTCTAATGTAATAAAACGTTAAAATTTCAAGGTACTTTGAACCTCTTTAAATACGAGAGAAGGGGCTATGTCTTATCTATTATCTATAATCTATTATGTTCTCTCATTGTAGATTATTATTTATAGTAGTTATAATCATGCTAAGAATAAATGCTGAGGATTTATGTGGCATTAAAGTTTGCAAAGTGCTTTAAAAATTTATCTCAACATTGTACACACAGCAACAAGAAGAATATACAGTGATCAATTCTGATGGACTTGGCTCTTCAACAATGAGGTAACTCAGGCCAGTTCCAATGGTCTTGTGATGGAGACAGCCATCTGCTCCCAGAGAGAGAACTGTGGCGCCTGAGTATGGATCACAACATAGTATTTTCACTTTTTCTGTTGTTGTTTGCTTGCATTTTTTTTTCTCATCTTTTTTCCTTTTTGATCTGATTTCTCTTTCTTTTCTTTAGGGTTTTCCAAAAACAACTTCACAATTCAAAAGAAATGAAGTGAAACAGGTTGACTTATAAATAAGTGACTTCAGGAACTAGAACCCAAAACACACATGCTCTGAAGTAATTAAAAACATGAGCTTCCTCACTCTACCCACTTTTTAAAAAAATTAAAGCTTTTTATTTACAAAGCATATGCATGGGTAATTTTTTCAACTTTGACCCTTGCAAACCCTTTTGTTCCAAATTTTCCCCTCCTTCCTCCCACCCCCTCCCCTAGCTGGCAGGTAGTCCAATACATGTTAAATATGTTGAAATACATGTTAGATCCAATATATGTATACATATTTATATAGTTATCTTGTTGCACAAGAAAAATCATGATCTGATTTGTCTTGTGCAGCATAATTGTGTAAGTATGTACAGAAGAATTGCACATGTTTAATATATATTGGATTACTTGCTATCCAGGGGAGGGAGTGGGCAAAGGGAAGGAGAAAAAAAAAAGGAACATAGTTCCTTTGAATGTTGAATGTTGAAAACTACCTATGTATGGGTTTTGAACATACAAAGCTTTATAGATTAAAAAATATTATCTCATTTGGGATCTTCACAACAACTTTGAAAGATAGTTGCTATTCTTATCTTCCCCATTTTATGAATTAAAAAACTGAGGCAGCAAGGTTACAGATACTTGCCTAGAATCACAGAACTAGTGCCTAAAGCTGGATTTGAACAGAAGCCTCCTTCATTCCAGAGGGATGTTTCACTGTAGTACTTAGCCTATGTTGTGAGAGTTCTAAACAGACTGTGGGGACCAGAGCTTAAAGGAGTCCAGCCCTCCCAAGAAGAATAAAGGTCGGCTGCAGGTCTGAAGGCCAGGTTGGAAGGAGACATTCCTTTATTGTCCAACACCTGAAAGCAGAGGGATGGAAGGATCGAAGGGTTACTCAGAGTGGAGCTGGTCTAGGCTAGGCTGGGCTGGGCTAGGCTGGGCTGGGCTGTTCTGTTCCCAGTCTAGGAGAAAGCGTTTCCTTAGAACAATTACTAGGTAAACATCAGATAAAACCCGGGATTTCAGCCAAGGTCCAAACTCATTCAAGGGGAGAAGGATTTCAAAGAGTGGAGGAAGGGTAATATTTCTCAATTGGAGTTTGGTGTTCAGGGACCTCTCTATCTCACTTCCCTCCAAGCTCCATTCATTCTTCCATTTAGAGATTCTTGTTTTGGGGCTTTAAGCTTTTTAGGAAAGAAATCTTAACCCCATCCTTGCCGGAACCTGTCTGCTGGTGCAGTGTCCCTCACCTCCTGGAAGAAGTAAAGAATTTAGCTGAAGAGTTGAAATCTGTGGATTTCAATTTTCTCCCTTGTGAGATGAATGGAGCAAGATGAGTTAGAATCATGGATCTTGTCTGTAGGGACCTCAGAGGTCATCTAGTTCAACTCCTTTATTTATAAATGAGGAAGCTGGGACCCAAATCGACTTGGCCTTAATCACCTAGATAATAAGTGGGATTTGAATCCAGATCCCCTCATTCTAAAGGCCATTTTGTTTCACCTCCTTGAAACTGCCCCACTTCCTCCCTTTCCATTCTTCTTGTACTTTACTCTTTTCCATACATTAGACTAAATATTCTTTTTAACTTAAAAAAAATTTTTTTTCCCTCAAATACATGTAAAAGAATTTTTACATTTGTTTTTTAAATCTTTGAATTCCAAATTTTCTCCCTTTCCCCCCACTGAGGTGGCACATGTGAAGTTATGTAAAACATTTCTATAAAAGTCATGTTGAAAAAGAAAACATAAGATTCCCCCTTAAAAAAAATGTTTTAAAAAAGTATGCTTCAGTCTGTATTCAGACACAACCAGTTATTTTTCTTGAATTTGGATAACATTTTTCATAATAAGTCCTTCAGCGTTAGATATTTACTATTCCTCAAACTAGACACTCTATATCCCTTCTCCTTTGTACTGGTTTTCCCTCAGGCCTAGACACCTTCCATTTCTCACTTCCAGCTTCTAGTTTTCTTTGTTCAAGTCTCAAAATTTATCTTTGGTAGGACATATTTCCTGGATTCCCCAGCTGCTAGTGTCTGTCCCTCTGAGATTACCTTCATCTACTTTCTGTATATCTTGTATGCACCTAGTAATTTAGTTGTTTCCATCTTTATAATATGAACTCTTTGACATCAGGAAATATTTTTCTCACTCTTTGTTTCCCTAACTCTTAGCACAGTGCCACCTACAAAATAAATACTTATTGTTTGAATACTCAATGCTGCTTAGAATATGAATAAATGAAAAACATTTATTAAGTATTTATATGTTCCAAGCACTATGGGGGCATCTACACATATAGGAAGCAGTGTCCAAGGAAAACTATTTTGGCTTGAAATGTCACAGGGATGTTTGAGTAAAGTCCTAGGGAATATATTTTTCAAAAAATATTTTAATTTCATTAAATATTTCACAATTACATGTAAAATTTCTTTAATATTTATTTTTTAAAAATTGAGTTCTAAATAATCTTCCTACCCCTCCTCCATCCATTGAGAAGGCAAACCATATGATCTCAATTATACATGTTGAAGTCATAAAAAACATGTTTTCATATTATCATGTTGAGAAAAAACTACAGACACACAAACTAAGAAAAATAAAGAAAGTTTAAAAAGTATGCTTTAATCTTACCTCAGAATCAAAGTTTTCTCTCTGGAGGTAGATCACATTTTTTTTTTTTTTTTTAATCAAGAGTTCCTTGGATTGTCTTGGATCCTATCTTTATCAGAAGAGCTGATCCTTCATAGAGAACACATTAACACACAATTTCTAGAAACAAGGGCAGTATTGGTTTAATTATAGTGGGGGAGGAAACTAAATGAAGGTTAACAATTGGCAAGAGATTGGGTGTAAAGTGGCCCCTTCCCAATCTAGATACTGAGGAACTGAGCTAGAGAGTAGTACCAGAAGCTGTAAGCATTAAAAATTTTAGGGCAGGATGTCTGATATCATGGTGGATGGAAGAAAAATGGCTGGGGTGTAGGAGGGAACCAAGAGAACCTCAAGACCCGTCCTCTCATTTTACAGAGAGGGAAATTCAACCTCAGGGGAAATGATTCACATAGCAGATGCAGAAGTGGGAGCAAAAACTAGGTGTCCTGACTCCTAGTCAGTGCTCCTGGTCACTTCCTCATGCTGATCACTGAAACTCCTTGAATCTCTTACATGTCCAAGATCACTCAGTGAATCTTCCAATCTGGTGCTATTCCTCAGTAAACATATCACTTCGGCTAGAAACTGGAAACTGAATGGATGTCCATCAGTTGGAGAATGGCTGAATAAATTGTGGTATATGAAAATTATGGAATATTACTGTTCTGTAAGAAATGACCAACAGGATGATTTCAGAAAGGCCTGGAGAGACTTACACAAACTGATGCTGAGTGAAATGAGCAGGACCAGGAGATCATTATATACTTCAACAACAATACTAGATGATGACCAGTTCTGATGGATCAGGCCATCCTCAGCAACGAGATCAACCAAATCATTTCTAATGGAGCAGTAATGAACTGAACTAGCTATGCCCAGAAAAAGAACTCTGGGAGATGACTAAAAACAATTACATTGAATTCCCAATCCCTATATTTATGCACACATGCATTTTGATTTCCTTCACAAGCTAATTGTACAATAATTCAGAGTCTGATTCTTTTTGTACAGCAAAATAATGTTTTGGTCATGTATACTTATTGTGTATCTAAGTTATATTTTAATATATTTAACATCTACTGGTCATCCTGACATTTAGGGGAGGGGGTGGGGGGGGGTAAGAGGTGAAAAATTGGAACAAGAGGTTTGGCAATTGTTAATCCTGTAAAGTTACCCATGTATATATCCTGTAAATAAAAGGCTATTAAATTTAAAAAAAAAAAAAAAAAGTAAACATGTCACTTCGCCCTGTAGACTTTTTGCTAAAACCTAAGAAAATTGGCCCTTAGCTTCTCCCAACATGCTTAAGTTTTTGGAGAGCTACCCACTTTCTCTTTAGCCCACCAAGACTCAAAAAATAATTACCTGAAGCTCTTAGTAACTAGTACATATTTATTAAGTGCCTGTGTATGTATATCCTGTGTTAAATGATGGGTATACAAAAAAGGCAAAAATCTGTCACTGTCCTTAAGGACCTCATTAACAGCAAGCAACTATATACAAACATACTATTGATAGAATGAATTAGAGATAAGCAATAGAAGGGAAGGAATTAAAGGGAATTGAGAAAGGCTTTCTAGAAGGGGGACTTTTATCTGGTAAATTGTTAAGAACACCAAGCCAGAGGAAAGTAGGGGAACTTTGAGCTGGAAGAGACCTTAGAGATGGCCTTGTTCAAATTTCCACTTCACAGATGAGGTGCTTGAAAACTAAGACTGAATGTCTTATCCAAGGTCATAAGAGGAATTATGGCAGAAGCAGAATTCTAACTCTGATTCCAAATTCTGCTCTTTGCAATACATCAGTTTTCCCCTCATAGAATAGAAACAAAAGAGCCTTTTAAGATTATCCAGTCCCACCAACTCATTTTGCAGAAACAGATTCTCAGGTCAGAAAAGAAGTTTCCTCGCGGGTCCCCATTGCTAATTTTCCTTTGAACTAGAATTCAAATCCAGATCTCCAGATTCTTGACAATCTGGGCTTTTTCATTTATTCATTGTTCATTCATTTATACACAGATAGGGTTGGACTTGATGGATTCTAAGATTTCTTTCAGTTTTATAAATTCTATTATTCTCCTTCTGGCCCTCCCACTTGACTTGCTTTATGACCTTGGGAAAGTTCCTTCAATTTTCTGCAATTTCCCCATTTGTAAAATAAGGGAATTGGACTCGATGAATCTCTAAGTCACGCTCTCCCCCTCCCCCTTTCTGACGCTGACATCTTATGATTTTACCCGAAGGTTGTAGGGGAGAGAGATTCAGGCTTTGAGCTTGGATCACCTGATCCCAGTGACATCCATCTACCCTTGGCTTTGCAGAGGACCAGGAGTCCTGCGTCATCCCCCAGCTGCCAAGGTTGGGAAGCATCCACCCGGCTCCGCGCTTGGGGAGCAGAGACACAGCTTTGGGGGCTGGCCTTTGGAGGGAAGGTGCGGCGTAGCAAAGAGAGAGGACTCCGGGTCTGGATTTGAATCCTGACTGACGCCCTCTCATCCGCCATTCCCTCTCCGCGGGCCTGTTTCTCCGCCTTTGAAATCAGAGGCTGGGCTAGCATTGAATAGCTAGGAGCGCTTTAAGGTGTGCAAAGCGCTTCCCGCGCGTCCTCTGGTTATCTGGGGTCGCTAAAGCCTCTTCTGGTTTCCGAGACGCCCTCCCATCATTTCTCGCGTTCTCCTCCTTTCCCCGCCTTCCCCTCCCCCTCCCCGAGAAGGGAGGGGAAGGCGGGGCTCGGGCCCCCGGTTTGAGGAAGGGGCTGTAGGCTTCCCTCCGGGGGCTGAGGGGGGGCAGCGCATCCCCGAGGGTAAACAAAATGGAAGGCACCGAGCTGCTAATAGACAAAGACAGCGGGGAGACTCCCTCCAGCCAGGGACCAATAGAATGAATGGGATATAAATACCGACCAATGGGAGGGCCCATCCTGGCCTCTATAAAAACGGAGGAGGGCATCGCTTCTGGGACTCGGTGACTGAGCTCGGCTAAGGTGCCCCGGGATCTTAGAGCAGCAGCAGCAGCAGCATCTTCCCTGCCTCCCTCCTGCCACCCTTGCGGACAGTCTCGGTGAGTGCCCGCCCGGGCGCCCCCCGCTGGATCCGCGCAGCCCCCGACGCCCGGCCCGGCGCACCTGTCTCTGCTTCGGGACCGACGCCTGTGTGACGGGCTGCCGCCCGCTCCGCGGGGCTCCAGGAGCCGGGACGGGGCGTCCCGTGCCCCCAGAATGGGGGGGCCGTCGTGGGGGACGGAGGGGAGTGCGGCAAATGGGGGCCCCGGGGCCGGGAGCCGGGGAGACTCGGACGCCGCTGCCTCCTCGGACTAACGCGGATGGAGTCTCGGGAAGGGGATGTTCTTCTCTCCCGATTCCCCCGGGATGTCGGGGAACGACCTGGGATCAGAGGGTTGCTGCTGCGCGAGGGGGTGTCGGGGGTCCCAGCGGCGCGTCTGCCTCCCCTCCCTGCCCAGGCTCCTCTTCCCCCATCTTCTCGCTTTTATCCTCTTCCCTGCGCGCACCCGCTCCCCCAGCTCCTCCTCCTCCCGCACTGGCTTCCAGACCCTGCGGAGGGAAAGATGGGGAGAGCGGGGATCCTTTCCTTGGGACGTCTCCTGCGCGCCCTCTCCCCGTCTCCGTCCCGGCTCGCAGGTGTTGGGTCCCCAACCCATCCGCGAGGGCTGCAGCGGCTTTGACCTTGGGAGGGCTGCCGGGAGGAGGAGAGGAAGAGGCGGGGGGGAGGAGGAGGAGGAGGAAGGGGAGGAGGAGACAGCCCGGCAGTCAGCAGTGTAGCTTTGTACATATTGCGCGGGGCGTTGTCGCAGCCTCCTCCCCTCCTTCCTCCTCCCCCCCCCTCTCCCTGCGGCTGTGGCTCGGGCTCCCGGTGGGGGTGCAGGAGGAGAAGCTGGGGGCTGAGTGAGTGATCTCCTTGTCCTGGTAACCCCGCCAGCCTCCTGCCATCATGCCATTCTCCAATAGCCACAACATGCTGAAGTCCCGCTACCCCGCCGAGGAGGAATACCCCGACCTCTCCTCCCACAACAACCACATGGCTAAGGTGCTGACACCAGAGCTCTATGAAAAGCTCCGGGATAAGGCTACGTCCAGCGGCTTCACCCTGGATGATGTCATCCAGACCGGCGTGGACAACCCAGGTACTGCCTCCCCCGCCCCCACCTCCTCGGACCTCCGTCCTACTTTCCTTTGCCTTGCACGCTGTGTAGGGACGTTCAGTAAAGTTCTTCCATCGAAGCCTGTTCTCCCATTATTTCCCCGAGTGCCTAATTTCTGTCTCCGTGTCCTCAAAAGTACTTGCCCCGACGCCTCCTTTTGAGGATGAGGAAATTTGTGCCTTTGATCTATTTGCCCACAATCTTGGATACTGTAGCAGGGCACACTAATCCTAGGTGGAAGGCGTGTATCCCATTTTTCCCATATTGAGGTCTTTCCTCGTTATTCCACAAGGAAAAAATTTTACAGCAAGAACACAGACCAAGAATCAGAGTTCAAACATCGCACGTAACCATGGCCGCATGGATAGACATATAAATAAGGGGCCCTTATTTTCCCGGTCTAGTCTCCTTTCTACATCCTCCACCTTTGCCTCTGTGCAGGGCACCCATTCATCATGACTGTGGGCTGTGTGGCTGGAGATGAAGAGAGCTACGAGGTGTTCAAGGAACTGTTTGACCCCATCATCGAAGATCGCCACGGTGGCTACAAGCCTTCAGATGAGCATAAGACTGACCTTAACCCTGACAATCTGCAGGTAGGTTGGTCCCTCCTCCCCCAATCTCTGGCTGCTTGCCCTTATATGGCTCTGCTAAGCTTCAACTCGGTGCTAAAGGGATTAGCCTATCCCAAACCCCATGCAGATGGAGAAGTAACTGGGGCTGGGGAGGGGGAAGAAGATGGATATGGAGATGATTAAGCTGTCCCGAATATCAGTTGAGGGATGTTCAGGACAGGGTTTGAGGGAAGTGTGAGATGGTTTTAAGGCAAGGGGGTTGCATTGGGAGGTGTACCCAAATCTTCATTTCTTTACCCCAGGGTGGTGATGACCTGGATCCTAACTATGTGCTGAGTTCTCGTGTCCGAACTGGTCGCAGCATCCGGGGGTTCTGCCTGCCTCCACACTGTAGCCGGGGCGAGCGCCGTGCCATAGAAAAACTGTCCGTGGAAGGTATTTCATAGAAGTGGAGGGGTGGACCTCAGGCTTCCCTAATAGGCTACAAGGAAGCACTCCAACTGGGACCCATAGTCTCGCCTGACTTAAAGCACTTTAAATACTGAAATACTAGAGTAAATCCATGCTGATGAAAGTGATAGTCCTGTCATCTGCTCCATTGAATAGGGACTTGGCACATGTTAAATCCAAGCTAGAATAATTGGAAAATGCTTTGGAAGCCTTATTGGAAGCTAGAGGCTCTGCTGTCCAAAAGGTGGTGAGCCTGTACTGCCAGGTGCCCTGGTATTGCCTCGGGCAGGAAGACTCCCTCTCCTCCCCAGGGGTAATGAGAAACTACTTTGCTTATAGCTAAGGCATGTTGGCTCAGTCTGCATTGCCAGGTGCCCTGCTGTCCTTCCGACCTTAGATTCAGAGGTTCCTTCACTAACGCTAGAATTCAGCAGGGCCCTCAGTATGTAGTCATTTTTAACATTAATCCTATCCACTATAAATTCTATATAATTATGTGAAAATGAGCAAGTGTGGTGTCTAGAGGCAATTACTTAGTCACCCATCACCCGCTAGTGGGGTGTTTCACAACTAGAATTTTTAGGGTGGAAAAGGGAAGAAGATAATCCTAATACGTCCCAATAAGAACTGGGTCAGCTGAGTTGCCTTAAAATTGAAAATAAAAGGCATCTGGCCTTGAGTCTAGGTTGATAATTCACTGGCTCATGGCAGGTGTCTGGGATTCTCACTTTCAGAGCATAAATCTTCCCCTCTCCTTCCCCCTCCCAAAATAAAGTCGATGAGATAAAAATTGACAGGCCCATTTTTTAAGTCGACTTGTCCCAATTCCCTAGCCCATGGCATTTTGTTGACCACAAGCAAAAGAGCATGGGACCAAGTACAGCTCCCTATTAAAGAAAAGTGAAGCTGGGTGGTCTTTGACAGTGCCATTACTCCCAAAGGTAGGGGGACAGGAGTGTAGGGATATCCAGGTTTCCACTGTTGTCACACCTTACTTCCTGGTTGCCCACAGCTCTGGCCAGCCTGGAAGGTGACCTGAATGGGAAGTACTATGCTCTGAAGAACATGACTGAGCAGGAACAGCAGCAGCTGATTGATGATCACTTCCTCTTCGACAAGCCTGTCTCCCCCCTCCTCTTGGCCTCTGGCATGGCCCGAGACTGGCCTGATGGCAGGGGCATTTGGTGAGTGCAGGCCTAGAACTTGTGGTAGGGACAGTAATATCTAGTGAGGTTGTTGGACCGTTTTTATGATCCAGAGGAAAAAGCCTTCAAATCTTAACCCCCAACACTGCCCAAAACTAGCTTTGTAGAGTGCTCAGTTGGGCAATTGGACCTGGAGTCTGACTGCTAAGTGTGGGCCTCTTGTTTACTCCTGTAAAAAAGGGAATAGATATTAACCTCAAAGGAAACAAAGCCTTGACGTCTTGCATAAGATGCTTGTGTAGAATTTGCAGAGATGGGGACTCCCAAATCCCTGCTAATAGAAATTCAGCAAATTGGGAAGCTGAGGCCCAATGAAGGATCCTAAAGTGCTTCAGTCTGCACCTGCTCAAAAATTGGATTTGACTGGAAGGAAGGTCAAGGTGTTTAGCCACACCCAAACTTGTGCTGCCTGCCTGACAAGCACAGCCAGCTGCTGCCAATGTGGCACCCCAGCTTCTTGTTGCAGGCATATGACCTTGTAGACCCGGATGAGGGTTCTGCGGGGCTTGTCTTCCACTTGCTAGCTTTTTCATGGACTATTTGTAAGTATTTAACTGAGGGCCAGAGATGGGGCTCCTTCCCTTCCCACCAGTGACTATAGTTCCTCAGCATAATACCTAGATTCAAACCCTCCTGCCCTCCTTGGCTAAGCAGCAGACCTTCCATGGCCTAACACTAGGTCTCCTAACTCGGTTTAGGACTAGCTATCCACTCCCACCCCAGGCCTCCTTACACACAAATGGCTTGCTGCCAAGAGTGCCGAGATAACACCTAGGGGGATCCTGCCCTGCAGGCTCAATGCTGACGTGACTACCAAGAAATACAGAAAGGGAAAAACTGTCCATCTGCCCCATTCCATTGGTCCGGGCCTAAATGCTCTGTTTAGCATTTATTTCAAATTGAGAGTCTAACCCCCACACCTGCCCCTTTAGGCATGGCAGTTTTGCTGTCTTGTTCTCTGGATCTTATGAGCCTTTCCCCCCTCTGTCCCTCAGTCCCATCTCCTGCTCTCTGGAGGTGTTCTCCATGTCCCCTGTGCCTCGGTTGGCTGCATCCCAGCAGTCAAGGTAGCACTGGGAAGGAAGGGAAGGCCAGGACTGGTTTGAGCTTTCCTCCTTGCCAAGGCAGGTGGGAGAGGAGGAGGTGCCAGCTTCCAGTGACCTTCAGGGAGAAGGCTGGGAACAGAAGGCTGGAACATAAGCTTTTGTCTCATCTAGCTTGCAACACTAGGGAGCCAAGGTCATGGCCATTTTCTTTCCTGAGATCTTTGTGCTATTCCTGATAATGTGATCTTGTCCAGCTCATTTCCTGTTCCCTCCCTACTGCCTTCCCTAAATTAGGGTAGAAAAGACTTGAACTGCAACACAAGACCTTGTGTTTTTGTTTTCTGTAGAGCATAGTTTTTTCTAAACTTAAATCACTTGTTTAAATATTCTTTACCTTCTGGTCCCTTGCATCCTTGCTGCTTGGGGAGAGCAATCTAGAACTCTAGAACTTAACTTTTTTCTGCCTTTAGGCACAATGACAACAAGACCTTTCTGGTGTGGATCAATGAGGAAGATCACCTGAGGGTTATCTCCATGCAGAAGGGAGGTAACATGAAGGAGGTGTTCACACGATTCTGCACAGGGCTCACCCAGGTAAGGGCAGTTTTAAAAGGAAGCTGTCCCATAGTTTTTCACTGTTTTTCAGAAGGGGATCTCGTGATCCCTTGGGTCAATCTACTAACCCCCAATTAGAAAATGGAGCTTTTGTAATTGGAGCTGATCCACTTGCCCTATGCATGGCTATGTTCACCATATGGGAGGTTTATCACTTTGCATAGCCTCAGGTAGCCATAGCACCTGTTTCTGACTTTGCTCACCTGATGGCCCAAGAATATGCTCTGTCCCTTTCAGAAGTAAAGTTAGGCTTTCACTACCTCT
This sequence comes from Sarcophilus harrisii, assembly GCF_902635505.1. NCBI lineage: Eukaryota > Metazoa > Chordata > Mammalia > Dasyuromorphia > Dasyuridae > Sarcophilus > Sarcophilus harrisii. The sequence continues at coordinate 355,504,522 of NC_045427.1, forward strand.
GGGGAATGACTTTGTATTTGGCATCTGCTTACGGTTACCATGGCACTGGTCCATGGGGACTGGCTTCTGACGCCACTAGGCTCCTTCCTTTCTCTGCTTGTACCCCCTGGAAGAGAATCATCGTGTTCTCTCCTTAAGGGGTTTGGTACTATTCCCCAATTGCCTCATAGGGAGCCATGCCAACAAGAAGGCACAGCATCCCTTGGGATCCTTCTGCAACTGAGGCTTCTTGCTCTAATCACTTGTATTGGATGTGGGAAAATGGGCCTTCTGGACTGACAGATCATAACTTTCACCTCTTAGATTGAAAGCCTTTTTAAGACCAAGAACTACGAGTTCATGTGGAACCCCCACTTGGGCTACATCCTGACCTGCCCCTCCAACCTGGGCACAGGCCTGCGTGCAGGTGTCCACATCAAACTTCCCCACCTGGGCAAGTATGAGAAGTTTGGCGAGGTGCTGAAGAAGCTGAGGCTGCAGAAAAGAGGCACAGGTATGTACAAAGGGAGGGCAAGGGTTGGGGTGAATAGGCTCCTACGATTGGGAAGTAGATGACCAGATTTGCCCCCTACCAGAACAAGGCCTTCAGAGAACAAATGACAAATTCGGTTACATAATAGCTGAGACAACATTAGGTTCAAGGAAGCCTCCATCCAGTGGTTTTTATACACTTGGGTATATTTGCTTCTATTTGCATAGTGGTTTTCACATGAGGGTCTGACCTCCCCCAATCTTGTAAATATTTAATCCCTTGAATTGAACTGGTACCTGAAAGCCTTTAAATACTGTTCCTTACACAGGTGGAGTGGACACAGCAGCTGTGGGCGGTGTCTTTGACATCTCCAATGCTGACCGACTGGGCTTCTCAGAAGTAGAGCTGGTGCAGATGGTGGTAGATGGCGTGAAGTTGCTCATTGAGATGGAGAAGCGTTTGGAGCAGGGCCAGTCCATCGATGACCTTATGCCAGCCCAGAAATGAGCAGTTGGCCCCCTGAATTCTGCGCTTCCTAATTTATTGGATGAATGAATAACCACCATCCTTCCTGCCTGTGGCGCCCTGGGGGGGGGGGTTTCCCGATGCAGCCCACCTAAATCATGCTGTAGAGAAGTCTTCCTTCCATCCTTTGGTGTTAGAGTTTTATTTTTTGATGGCTGAGATTGCTGAATGCTGAAATAAAACTATTGTTTTGGCCTGACTCATGTGGATCATGTTGTAATTTTCTTCTGATCCCATAGAATTCATTCCAGAGAAATGAAAGGTGCTTAGTGTAAGTCATACTTGGATTAGAAATTTTTCTTCCAAGCTGATAATTGCACCCATGCCTAGGGTACTCTTCCTTGGGCTTCCACCCTAGCATCTTTTAAATTTGAATTTTCTACATTCTGTAATTTCATACACAAAGATGATAGCCTCCGTGGACAGACTTGAACTGCCACTTTAAACTTTGCATTTCCCATATTCTTTGACCAGTACTGGGTGAGGGAAAGTTTAATTCATACAGGTTTACAAGGTGGGAATTTGCACTTAATTGGATTTGGTTAAAGGAAGTGACATACGGGCTCTGAAGCCTTCCAAGAGGCAGAGGTGGAGAGTATTCCGAGAACATAGGACAGTGAGTACAAATGTGGGAGATGGAACATTATGTAGTCATTCTGCTTACAGGAGTTGCTAAAAATCCTATGCATAATCTTAACCCAATCCCATAAGGAGGAAGAACTATTCTAGATCATAGGTGAATGGGAGGAATATGTTTGCTTTCAGACTAATCCTTTACCCTTAGCTCTAGGGAAGATACACCATAAATATGTATTGCCCTTGGAGAAAATCAACTGAAGTTTGCAGAAAGAGTTGCAGCTTACCAGTTGAAGTGGTAATGTTGCATATCAGAAATGAAAATTGTGGTCAGATTGTTCCCTAATTGTGGTGCAAATTAGCAGTTTCACAATAGAACTGAGGATTAGGAAGAATAATCTTAAAGACTGGCTGAAGCCAGGTGAAATGCATAAGTCCCTAGCAGAAGAATTTGCATTTTGTTCTGGAGGCCATGAGGAACCACTGAAAGATCATTAAGAATTAAGCAACTGATTTTTCAGTAATTCCAAAGATGGAAAGGACAAAAACGGAGGACAACTGCTAGAGGAGAAACTATTTGAAAGTTAATTTCTCCTTTTTATTGAATTCAATGAATGCCTTAAGTACCAGCCCATGTGATTTAAAGGATGGGAAGGTAAGCCTGATTTTTCTTCTAACAGCTGAGGCTTCCTCTCAAGCCAGATACCCTGCTTCCTAATTACACTTATTAGAACTAAGTTTAGATTGCAGAAACGGCAGCATTTCTGTCCACACCCTTCTCTTAATCTTTACTCCTTTGGCTTAAATATGTCATGTCTGCATTATTCAATCTTACTCCCTCAAGACCTATTGCTTGGGAAGAATAAAGAGCTGGGGCATGGTGCTGCCAGAAACTAAATGTGATTTGAGTCCTCTCTCTGTTCTCAGTTGCTCCAGGAGAACAAAGAACTTGGTGTATGTGGTCTCTAAGGTATCTGCTCAAATTCAATGTAGTGAATGTTTATCCACTAAAATGGAGTTTGGACAACCTGGATTCTTGTCCCATTCCCAGCACTTAGTAGGTGTGAGCATCGACAACTTCTCAGCCCTGGTTTTTTCTGTAAAATTAGTCTTGCCCTTCTTGCAGGGTAGTTGTAAGGAAAATCTTTTTATAAATCGTAAAATTAATTCATTTAAAATTTAACTCTTAAATTTTCCCTGAACCAAAGATCCATCTTTTTAATAACAGTTCTTCCTTCTGCTTTCCTGAGTCTATTACAATCTCAAGAATCAAAGTTGGAATTCACCCAAATGGCAAAGCAGAGACACCTGGGAAGAGTGAGTGGGCTGTGACATATTGGCAACAAAGCACTTTGCAAGAGAGATGCCAAGAAAGGATGGCATCAGAGAGCAGTGTGACTAAAACAGGAAGTGGGCTGGTCATGTAGGAAGATGATAGATGCTAAGCATCCATTTACCTGAGGACAAAGATTGGGGCTGCACAGGATCAGAGTATCTCTATCCCTGAACTCTGACCCATCCTAGCATTGGTACTTCACTTCTTCCCATTTTTTAATGAGTTCTTCCCCTTAAAAATGAGGGCAGATACTGGCTGGTTTTTGGCTTGCATTTTTATCACAGCTCTTGGCACTGGGCCTGGCAAATATTGAGAGCTTAATAAATGCTTGTTGCTTGCCTACCTTCATTTACTTAAGTTATTGGTGTTGATAGTCTTCCTCTGGTCCCTTGAGTGCCTGCTAGCTCTGTCAGTGAAGCTTGGGAACATCTTGCAAGCCTGGAAGGGCCCTGAGAGGGACCCCTGGGGACAGCACTAGGGCCAAAGGACCAGCTTAGCTAAAGGCAGAGAGCCAGAGCAGGGTGGCCTACTAGGTGAGAGATTTTTCAACTAGTTATTCACTGTAGATAGTTATTAAACTATCTACTAGGGCACAGAGAGTGTCAAGTGAAACACAAGGCAATATTGTGATTGCTATTATTGATCTATCATTACCTTATTAACAGAGTTGGCTAAGGAATAATTTATTTTTTTGGCATTTTTTTCCAATAGTTTTTTGCTTTTCCAAGTACATGTAAAAATAGTTTTCAAGATTCATTTTTGTAAAACTTTGTGTTCTAAATTTTGCTACTTCCTTCCCTTACCTCCTCCTTCCCCAAGACAGAAACAATCTGATATAGGTTAAATATGTGCAATCCTTTTAAACACATTTCTATATTTGTCATATTGTGCATGAAAAATTGGACCAAAAGGAAAAAAGAAACCACAAAAAAGGAAACGGGATATATCATGGTTTGAACCACAATTGGTGTTCATAGTTCTCCCTCTGGATGTGATGGCATTTTGTATCACAAGAATGACTGAATTATTGAGAAAAGCCAAGTTGATCCTCATAATTTGTTACTGTGAGCAATGATCTGGTTCTGCACTCAGTTCATCAGCACTTCACTCCACATCAGTACATGTAGGTCTTTCCAGGCTTTTCTATAATCGGCCTGCTCATCATTTCTTGTATTACCTTCATATACCATTCCCCATTTCCCTAAGCATCTACTCAATTTCCAGTTCCTTGATGGCAATATTTGTATTTTTTTAAAACTGTAATTTCCCATTTCAAAATATATGCAGATAGCTTAGAACATTCACCCCTGTAAAACCCCCTCTCCCAACAATCCAATATGTATCAAACATGTGCAATTCTTCCACACATATCCACATCCATAACACTACACAAGAAAAATCAGACTAAAAAGAAAAAAATGAGAAAGAAAAAGGTAAGCAAATAACAAAGGTGAAAACACTATGCCTTGATCCACGCTAAATCCCCAGTCCTCCCTCTTTTCCCAGATGGCTCTCTCCATCACAAGTAATGGCAGTATTCTTGAGAAATAGTCTAATGCTTACACGAACTGATGCTGAGTGAAACGAGCAGGACCAGGAGATCATTATATACTTCAACAACAATACTATATGATGACCAGTTCTGATGGACCAGGCCATCCTCAGCAACAAGATCAACCAAAGCATTTCCAATGGAGCAGTAATGAACTGAACCAGCTACGCCCAGAGAAAGAACTCTGGGAGATGACTAAAAACCATTACATTGAATTCCCAGTCCCTATATTTATGCCCACCTGCATTTTTGATTTCCTTCACAAGCTAATTGTACAATATTTCAGAGTCTGATTCTTTTTGTACAGCAAAATAACGTTTTGGTCATGTATACTTATTGTGTATCTAATTTATATTTTAATATATTTAACATCTACTGGTCATCCTGCCATCTAGGGGAGGGGGTGGGGGGGTAAGAGGTGAAAAATTGGAACAAGAGGTTTGGCAATTGTTAATGCTGTAAAGTTACCCATGTATATATCCTGTAAATAAAAGGCTATTAAATAAAAAAAAAATAAAATAAAGTCTTTTATGAGCATTAAAAAAAAAAAAAAAGAGAGAGAGAAATAGTCTAATGACAATTTACAATTTCACCTCTACAGAGAGATGAAAGCAAAGCTTCTTGAAGTATGAATCAGAACAAGACTCTGACTTGGTAATATTCTACCAGTACAAAGGTAACAACATAAAATGTAATCTGGGTTAGCAAAGTGTGCAGATTCAAAGAATAGAAAGTGATAGCAGATTTTTTTGGTGGGGAAAAAGTTGGTTAGAAGGACCAGGGAATCCTGGGAGGAGGTATAAGAAAGCATTATATAAATGTGGAAAATATGTTTAAAAGAATTGCACATTTTAAACCTATATTGGATTACTAGCTATCTAGGGGAGGGAGAGAGGGAGTGAAGGAGGGAGAAAAACTTGGAAGACAAGGTTTTGCAAGAGTGACTGTTGCAAATTATCTTTGCATGTATTTTGAAAATAAAAAGCTATTAAAATTTTTAAAAAATAAGTCATGAATATCAAAAAGAAAAGAACAGCATATAGAATAAGTGAAAGAACACTGTTCAAGGAATTGGAAAACCAGAAATTGTGTTGAATCTCATGTCAAATACTGATCTTGAGCAAATCGTTTCCTTCTTTGGGCCTTAATTTTTCATCATCTGTAAAATTCAGAGCTTCAGAGAGAAGAATTGGGAATTCTAAGGAAGTAAATCTAGAAAGGGAAAGAATTGAGCTGGGTGCATGTCTGAGAGCTGGAAGAAGGGCACCTTTTAGATTGAGCCTCATTCTTTTCTCATTTGGCCAGATTTTCTTCTGACCTATCCTGACTTGTGTCAGGAGAGTGTGTGTGTGTGTGTGTGTGTGTGTGTGTGTGTCTGTCTGTCTTGCCTATAGTTTATGGGTAGGTTGTATAATCTGGTGCCCTACCCAGATCTGCCTGGCCCTTGCTCCTTCCCTAGGGATGGCTGGATCCTGACCTTAGAGCTGGGTCAGGGATGGCTGGGGATACTGCCAGAGGAGGAGGGTGGCTGGGAACATTCTGGAATTGCCCACTATGACCTCTTTCTGAATTTGACATCCATCACAAGAAAAAGGGCTCAAACAAGGAAGTGGGATTGGACTGCCTGGGGGGTGGGGAGGGGCTTCTTTAAGAATGATGGACTATTTACATGTCACTGCTGTAACTGGGCAGAGAATTCTTTTTTTTCCCCCAATATTATTTTTCCAAATATATGTAAAATACTTTTCAGCATTCATTGTTGAATTTTTCTCCCTCTCTCCCTTACCTCTTTCCTTTCCAAGACAGCAAGCAATCTGATACATGTTAAACATGTGCAATTCTTATAAACATTTCCATATTTGTCATGTTGTGCAAGAAAAATCAGATCAAAAGGGGAAAAAAAATCACGAGAAAAGAAAAAAACCAACCAAACAAACAACATAGTTTTCTCTAGATGTGGATGGCATTTTCCATATTAGGGCAGAATTCTTAACCAAACAAAGAATAGATATGATCATAAAACACAAACTAAGACATTTAAATTATGTAGCATTTAAAATATTTTTGCAAGAATAAAAGTAATTCAGACAAAAATAGATAAACCATCAAATGGGAAATAGATTTTCCCCAAATACTGCTGATAAAAATCTGATATGACATATCAAAAACTGAGATAAATATGCAAGACCAAGAATTTTCCAGTATATATATATGTTAAATCCAATATGCATACATATTTATACAGTTATCTTGCTGCACAAGAAAATTTGGGTCTAGAAGGAAGGAAAAGTAAAACAGAAAATAAAATGCAAGCAAATTACAACAGAAAGCATGAGAATGCTATGTAGTGTTCCACACTAAGTTCCCAAAGGCTCTGGGGGTAGATGGCTCTCATCATCACTGCACAAGTGGAACTGGTTTGAATCATCTCAATGTTGAAAAGAAATTCCATCAGAATTGATCGCCATAAAATCTTCTTGTTATCGTGTATATCTCCTGGTTCTGCTCATTTCACTCAACATCAGTTTATGTAAGTCTCTCCAAGCCTCTCTGTATTCATCCTGCTGGTCATTTCTTACAGAACAGTAATATTCTATAACATTCAAATACCACAATTTACCCAACCATTCTCCAATTGATGGAGATCCACTCAGTTTCCAGTTTCTAGCCACTACAAAAAGGGCTGCCACAAACAGTTTTGCACATGTGGGTTCCTTTTCCTCCTTTAAGGTTTCTTTGGGATAGAAGCCGAGTAGTAATATTATTGGATAAAACGCATACTTGATAATTTTTTGTTATCCCTGTTCCCATACAAGTTAGGCTAATTTTTCCTTAAAAGATATTGAGAGGCAGTTTGATAGAATATGGACCTTGGAATCAAGAGGACAAGATTTCAAATTCAGCCTCAGTTACTTACTAGCTATGTGACTCTGGGCAATTTATTTAATCTTGATTGTCTTAAAAAAAATTTGATTGCTTAAGGAATTGAAAACTCAGGTTGTTGATATCACTTCCCAATTACTGGTCACTTGTGTATAAAGTCTTCACAAAGAACTCCAAGAACTCTTTGATGCTTGGCTGGTAAAATATATATATGAAAGAAAAGAAGATGGACACTTGTCTTCACTTGTCTGAATCAACTTGGTGACCTCTGTGCATATCACTGTTGAATATTTTCCTTATTATGGTTAAGGAAATGTCTTTTTTGTTAACTGTTGAATGATCTCTGTGTCTTATTTAGTTTCCATATTGAATTCAAACTACTAGGGGACTGGTCTGATTTAGGCCCAGCCTAGGACACCAATTTTTCTGTCCCTAAACTGTCAGATTCACGTCTTTATCCCATTTCTTCTAATCCAGGAAAATGGGTTCCTGAAAACAGAGGTGGCCTGTTCTACTTCCTAATTGTTCACCAGTCCATTATAAGAATGGGTCTTTATAAAGATCTAGAACTGTTTCCACTGCCCTTCTTTCTTCTTGCAAAGCCTTCCAGACAAAGCAGCATATTCTGATTTGTTTGTTTTTCTCAAGTCAATAAGCATTTATTAAGCACCTACTATATTCCCAGGCACTGTGCTAAATGCTCAAGGCAGCATATTCTGGGGATCAGACATAACCAGGTTTATTGTCTTTTGCCCTAAATCCACTCTTCCCAGATTACCCCCATGGTATTTTGGGCCTTTCAAAAATCTAATCCTTACACAAGGCTTTCCAAAGGTGAATGGTGAAAACTATCTTTGCATGTATTTAGAAAAATAAAGTACTATTAAAAAACATCTAGTCCTTTTATCTCTATCCTTTTCCATAAACCTTCACTTTTCTCCTTAAGTCAGTATCATAGATCCATAGAGAATTAACATCAAGAACCAGAGATTTATTCCAACTTCTTCACTTTCTGATGGGGGAAAACAAGATAAGAAAGGGAAGGTTTTAAATAAGATTAATTTAGTGAAAATTAGGACTAGAATCTGGGTCTCCTGAGTCCCCATTTGACCTAATTTTCTGGCTTGAGGATGTTTACTGCTTCATTTAAACCTTTAACCTGGGCCAAACCATCACATACCTGACAAATTGTTGTCCAACTACTGCTTAGAGACCGTCAAGAAGGAAGAACTTTATGCTTCCCACCACTTCCTTTTTTTCTTTAATTTTAAAAAATTTCTTTTTTAAAAAATTATTTTTCCCATTACATTTAAAACAACTCTTTACATTTGTTTTAAAAATTTTGAGTTGTAGATTCTTTCCTTTATCCCCATTCCCAGCCCCCATTAAGAAAGCTCATATGAAGTTATGCAAAACATTTCCATAAAAGTCATGTTGTGAAAGAAAACACAAATCTCCCTCCCCCCCCCCAAAAAAAAATCCTGAAGAAAAATAAAGTTAAAAAAAAAATAGAGAGAGAGCGTATGCTTCTATCTCTATTCAGACATAATCAGTTCTTTCTGTGGGTGTCTTCCCACCACTTCTTGAAGTATCCCATTCTATTTTGGGTCACTTCTAATTGCTAGAATATTGTTTTCTTCTGAAATTAAGCATAAAAATTCATTCTTCCATAGTGGTAGTTCTGTTCCATGGGGCCAAATAGAAAAAGTTCCATCTTTTCTATATATGGGACATTTTCAAATTCTTGAGGGTAATCATCATGCTTCCCCACCCATCAATCTTCTTTCTTTCAAGGTAAATATGACATTATTTTATCTGGTGGTAATATGACATTTAAAATCCTTTGCTGGGGCAGCCAGGTAGTTTAGTAGATAGAACACTGGCTCTGAAGTCAGGAAAAATGAGCTCCAATCAATCTGGTCTCAGATACTTATTAGCTGTGTGACCCTGGGCAAGCCCTGGGCAAGACTCCATTTGCTTCCAAAAAATTCAAAGCAAAATAAAGACTTTTGTCACACTTATTGTGTATCATTATTGTGTATCACTCCAATTTATCATGTTCTTTCCAATTTCTGGTGCCTAGAACTGAACATTGGATGGGGCCTAATCTCCCAATCTTATAAGTCTATATAAGTATAAGTATATACTACATAAGTCTATATACATATATATATATATATATATATTCCATATATATATATATATATACACACCTACACCCACACTACTCTATAATATGAAGTGTTTGTGGTGGAGTGAAGGAGACCAAGAGCAAAGCAGAGACCTTTTCCTACAGTCAGATTAAATCCTTCACAGAAGCTTGCCTGGAATCCTTCCACCATCTAAACCATCAGACTTGAATCTGTCAGTTGCAAATGAGTACTCCAGTTTGATATGAGCTGCAAAGGGTTTAAGCAAATACCTTCACCAATCGGAACATGCTTCCTATGTGGTTTCATTTCATTTCCTTCAATGGCCTTCAAGAAGTTTTAAGCTGGCTTTTGGGATTTAGCCTGGAACCCAGAGTTGTTTAATTCATTCAGTGGAGCTGTTTAGGTCTTGTCCAACCTTAGTTCCTACTTCTGATTGAATGACCAATTGGTCTTACTTGGCAGATATCAACTGTTGGTATTTAGTTATTCACTTTAAGTAATAAAGTAACTGACTGACTCAATTTACTACCATTTTTCTTCTTTAGGACTGAGACATAAATTGATCATTTCTAATCCAGTGACCACTGCTGAATTTTCCAAATTTGCTAGCATTTTGAGTGTAGCACTTTAACAGCATCATCTTTTAAAATTTTTAATAATACTAGCTTTATTATTAGTGTGCATCCTAATTCTCACTTGATTTTATGGTCAAGGATGTCTGGCTCTAAATCAGTAATTCATTTATCAGGTATGTTAAGATCTTTCTTGCATACTTTTTTTTGTGTATTCTTTGCACCTCAATCTCTTCTACTTCTACAATTTTTGTCTTTTATGATGCCCATTTTTTTTTCCTTTTCTTTTTTTTTATTTATTAACACTTACTATTGGGGTTATATCCCAAAGAGATCTTAAAGAAAGGAAAGGGACTTGTATGTGCACGAATGTTTGTGGCAGGTCTCTTTGTAGTGGCCAGAAACTGGAAACTGAGTGGATGCCCCTCAATTGGAGAATGGCTGAATAAATTGTGGTATATGAATATTATGGAATATTATTGCTCTGTAAGAAACAACCAACAGGATGATTTCAAAAAGACCTGGAGAGACTTACACGATCTGATGCTGAGTGAAATGAGCAGGACCAGATGATCATCATATACTTCAACAACAATACTATATGATGATCAATCCTGATGGAGATGGCCATCTTCCACAATGAGATGAACCAAATCAGTTCCAATAGAACAGTGATGAATTGAACCAGTTAAACCCAGCGAAAAAACTCAGGGAAATGAATGTAAACCACTACATAGAATTCCCAATCTCTCTATTTTTGTCTGCCTGCATTTTTAGATTTCCTTCACAGGTAAATTGTACATTATTTCAAAGTCCGATTCTTCTTGTGCAGCAAAATAACTATATGGACATGTATACATATATTGTATTTAATATATACTTTAACTTGTTTAACATGTATTGGTCTACTTGCCATCTGGGGAAGGGGGTAGAGGGCAGAAGGGAAAAAATTGGAACAAAAGGTTTTGCAATTGTCAATGCTGAAAAATTACCCATGCATATATCTTGTAAATAAAAAGCTATAATAAAAAAAAAATCAAATAAAAGTAGAAAAAGAGTAAACAAAATTTAACACTTTTTATTTTAAAAACATATGCATGGATAATTTTTCAACACTGACCCTTGCAAAACCTTGTGTTTTACATTTCTTCCCCTTTCCCCCCACTTCCTCCCCTAAAAGGAAGTAATCCAATATATGTTTAACATGGTAAAATAGATATGTTAAATCCAATATATGTATACATATTTATACAATAATCTTGCTGTTCAAGGAAAATCAGATCAAAATGGAAAAAAATGAGAAAAAAAAAACAAAATGCAAGCAAACAACAACAAAAAGAGTGAGAATGCTATGTTGTGATCCACACTCAGTTCTCACAGTTCTCTCTCTGGGTGTAAATGGCTCTCTCCATCACAAGATAATTGGAACTGGTCTCAATCTTCTCTCTGTTGAAAAGAGCCATGTCCATCAGAATTTTTCTTGTGGCCATATCATTACATGAGACATTCCTCTGATAGCTTTACTTTTCTAGAAGAGATTTTCTGTATTTTTCATTCCATTGTTTTCTTTGCATTGCTCATTTAAGAAAACTTTCTCTCGCCTTGCTATTCTCTGGAATTTTGCATTCAGTTGGGTATATTTTTTTTCCCCTTCTTTCTGAAGCTGTTTGCAAAGCCTCATTGGACAATATTTTGCTTGCTTGCTCTTTTTTTTCTTTAAAAAAAATTTTTTTTTTTTTTTTTGTCTTTCTCCTGTATAATATCATGAGCCTTTAGTCCATGGTTTCTTCCATTAGTCTAAATTCAAGATTTAATCCTTTAAAAGTATTGTCACTTCTATTTCACAATCATAAGGGATGCTAATTAGATCTACCTCTATGGTCTGATGGTCTTTCCTACTTCAGTTTAAGTCTGAATTTTGCAATAAAAAGTTCATGTTGTGAGCCACAGCTAGCCCCAGGTGTTTTTTTTGGCAATTTAATCATTTTATCATCAAGGTCAAGAGGTTATTAAAATGAATGATCATTTAGCTATCTCTTTTAGACCAAAGACGAACACTTTATCCAATGTTTCTTGGGACTTATGAGGGGAGACAATTTGAAAAAAAAAAATGGAAAAATGGATGACAAAATAGGCATTGAGAAAAATTAAAGGGGGCAATCCCCTTTGATAACAACGATAAAATCAAAGGCAATCCCCTTTGATAAGTAGACTAGGTCTTATTTTAACTAACTGTTTCACCACCTTTGGCTGCAAAGTACATAATCAATTTGAAATCAATACTGATTCTTTGATGATATCCATACCTTAGCAAAAGCTGCTGCAACCCAGTATCTAAGTGGGTCAGAGGGAGGAGCATCGATAGGATTATTTTGCCCCTAAATTGGCCTTTGTTGAAGTGGCCCTTTTTAAAATTTACTGTATATAATCAGGAAGCCAAGCTATAGATTACAATCCTGGAGGTTCTTTCTTTATCATACAAAGTCCTCCCCTGCCCCTTGTTAATCGCAAGTTTTGCTAGTTTTGCATCTTTCCTCTTGTAAATTATGGGTTTGTTAGGAACTTAGCCCACCTTACCACCTCTTCCCTCTTGTTATGGCATCTTTCACCTTGTAAATGGTGAATTCTTTAGGCACTTTCCTGCTTACTAAGCATCATAATAAAACTTTTTTGCCCCTTGAATGGAAGATGGGTTTGAGTCCTTGAATTCTTTACAGATGACTCTGTGCATTCTAGATTTCTTAAACCTCATTACATGTGTAGAGTCACTTTTTGGTTTGTTGAAAAAGATTGTTTACTATATCTAGCAAGTTTTCTTGACAAGACTCTAGTAGTCTCTACTCTGCTTCATTTTGTACTCCAAAACCAAACTTACCTGTTATTCTAATTACCTTTTAATTGCCTACTTTAGCATTCCAGTTCCCTATGATGAATATGGAGTGATCTCTAAATCTGATGAGCAAGCCAAGTTTGCCTTTATCCAAACAATAGCAAAGACACAGGGCCAAACAGGATCCCTGGGGTATTGTCCTGGAGACCTTGCATCCATTGAGCCATTAACAGATACTCAGAGGCTTGCCATGCAAACAGCAATATGGTCAACTTGCATTGTCATTGAATCCAGATTTCTTTTAAAAATAGTATTTTATTTTTCCAAATACATGCAAAGACAGTTTTCAACATTCACCTTTGCAATACCTTATATTTCAAAATTTTCTCCTCCCCCCACCAAGACAGCAAACAATGCAATATACATTAAACATGTTCAATTCTTCTAAACACATTCCACATTCATCATGTTGTACAAGAAAAATCAGATCAAAAGGGAAAAAAAACAGGAGAAAGGAAAAAGGAAACTAAGCAAACAATAACAAAAAGATGAAAATACTGTGCTTTGATCCACATTCAGTCTCCATAGTTCTCTCTCTGGATGTGGATGGCACTTTCCACCACAAGTCTATTAGAATTTCCTTAAATCACCTCATTGTTGAAAAGAGCCAAGTCCAACAGCTGATCATCACAAAATCTTGTTGCTATATACTCTTCTGCCTTCACTTAGCATCAGTTCATATAAATCTTCCCAGCTTTTCTGAAATCAGCCTGCTCATCATTTCTTATAGAATAATTGAATCCAAATTTCTTAATCTTTGCAAGAATATTATTTTGCTAAATATATATGTGCTAAAATCAAGGTAAATTATATCGATAGTGTTTTCCTCATCTACTAGCATAGTAATTCTGTTAAAAAAGAAGGGAGGTTGACTAGGCAAGACCTTTTTTCTTGATGGAGCCATGTTGTAATCATTATTTTTCTTTTGGTCAGCCAGTCAGCTCTTTAGTTCATTCTAGTCTTTTCCCAAGATCTGAAGTCAAGTACCATGTATGGACCCAGTTTTCATCTCTTTTCTGAAAACCAGGTCAACATTTGCCCTTTAATTTTGTAGCTTTTTATCCTAATCTTTCTAGTATCACTGATAATAGCTCAATCTCCTAACTCCTCCAGAACTCCAGGATGTACCTTCTCTGGACCAGATGACTTGCAATCATTAAAGGGAGCATTAAGCACTCTCTTAGTACCATTTTCTTACCCATCTTGGGCTTCAATCTTTATTAAGCATTTTTGTTGTCACTTCCAGACTATAAAGGTAATATTATTTACTGAGAAAACAGAAGAATCAAACAACTCTCTCTCTCCTCTGCTGTCAGCTCATCTACCCCAAGGAAAGATCCAGTCTCTTTTAGCTCTGGTTTCTCCTTCCTTGCATCTTTTTGCTGTGCCATCATCACTAATGACCTCTTTTCTCCCCTCTGCCTCCCCAAATTTTGCCCAGCCTTCCAAGTCTAACTCAAAGCCAACCTCCTCCAGAAAACTTTCCTTCTCTCCCATCCTCAGAATCATGTGCTATACAGAGTCTGAACCACAGCCAAACATTTAACTGATCTGCTGTTTTAAAGTGCATCTGTCCCCATACTCCCCAAGGGCAGGTCTGGGTCATTTTTTCTTCAGTTTCTTCCAGACTGAGCTCTTTAAGGGCAGGGGGTGACCCTGCTGCTCTGTCCCCAAACCAAATTACATGAGATCCAGGGCTAGTTGCCCTCTTCTCTGTTATTCCCAGCACATGAGGGATTAACAGAACTCTGCTAGAATTGCTGTATGACTTTGAGAATGTGCCAACCTCCTTTAGTCTTAGGCCCTTCTTTCCCTTTCACTTGGATGAGTGAGAACTGGGTTGGCTGAATGCCCGAGAACAAATAATGATTTGGGCACACAGGTCCTACCTGGGAGGTAGGCACCCAAGAAAACCAGGACTACTGTCTCCCATGGTGCCTTTGTGAAGGGCTTGGCCAAGACCTCCTGCTTCTTAGCTCAGCCCTCTGTGTGTTATGTGTGTATATGGGGGTAGGAAGTTATTATTGTCTAGTAGTACAGGAAATAAAGGAATTAATGACCCATAACTTGCTGCCTTTGGCACAACCTTCTCCCCTTTACTAACTTAGCATGTTCTGTCTTGTCTGTCTACCCCATGTGGCAGGTGCAGTTGGGCAATAGAGGGAGAAGTTATGGAAAAAGGAAAAGCTAGTACTGTACAATAGGATATGAAAAGGCCTTCATATTATATAAAGGAGGGTAAAGGAAGGGTTCTCTTACCCCTAGCATTCCCTTTCACTATGCCTAAAAGTATTTCATTAGACATGCAATTTGGTGGGTTAAGGGATTAGAGACAACCATTAAGCAGCAACTATTTGGCTATGGGAGGAGGGAGAGTACTGGCACCCATAATTATTTTACGTAGGTATGAGTAAGTCTGAAGTAATGGGAAAAAAATAGAAAGTGTCAAGAATTTTTTTATTTCCTTTTATTAAAATTTTATTATTTGAGGTTCAAAGTTGACTTTCTTGTTTAGGAGGTTATTTGGTTACCTGTCCCATAGAATGTTAAAATTTAGTGAAGAACTTCAGACGTTTAGACATAGACAAAAGAGAGGCTGGATTTCCAAAATAATTTGATTTGCTTTATTTGTGGAAGGATCTCAAAAGCTCCCTGTCATCTTGGCATTTAATCTTCCCTCTCAATTGTAAATTCTAAATCTTGCAAATCTAGTTTTAATATGTAATTTGCCTTAGTTTATCTATAGATGTCTAAGTCTGTTTTTAACTTGTATGTTTTGGAAGATGTGTATGAGTGATTGCTTCCTCTTCAGCAAAGGTGTACAAACAAAAATTATTTCTCTGTCTCTCTGACGTAATTGCAAACCACATAAGGTTTTTAGAACCCTAATCAGGTTTCAAAATTATATTTTCTGATCTCTGAACTTATGCTTAAGCATAATGAAAGCTGTGTTGTAACCACTGGAATCTCTACTTGTTGATAATGTTATTTGGCAGCAATTTACTTATCACAAGAACTTGATGAGAATATTTTTCTATACTTATCACAAGAACTTGATGAGAATATTTTTCTATACCAAAAGATTCCTGGATTCAGAGCCAGGAGATCAGAGTTCTAGTTCTGGATTGGGCACTCAGTTTGTGTGACTTTGGGTAAATTCCATTCCCTTGTATAGAGGTCTTAGTTTCTTTCTTTGCAATGAAGAAAATGACATTTCCTATCAAATGACTTTCCCTCTGATCTCACATAACATTGTGTTTGTACCTTTTTAGTGAATTTATCATGTATTAACATGTTGATTTGTATCTTATCCCCTTATTAGAGTTGGTCATTTATGAGGGAAAAGATTGTTTTATCTAGACTTCATATCTTCCCAAGGATGGGAGCAGGACATAGAATATTTCCCAGGGAGACCCTTCAATCTTGACTGGATGAAAAGTGTATTACGGTTATCTCTATTTGTTGGACCCCATCCCCAAGCAGTGGTCTCTGAATACAACAGGTGTCTTGTTATTCAGTGGTTTTTCCTTTGTGTCTGACTATTTATGAGCCCATTTGGGGTTTTCTTGGCAAAAATACTAGAGTGGTTTGCCATGTCCTTCTCCAGCTCATTTTACAGATGAGAAAGCTGAGGCAAAACAGGTTTAAGTGAGTTGTCCAGAGCTAATAAGTTTCAGAGGTTGGATTTGAACTCAGGAAGGTGAGTCATTCTGGCTTTGGGCCCATTCCTCTTTGCACTATGGCATCACCTAGAGGCCCATGTGATGACTTTTACAGGGGACCAGAGAATTTCTCTTCTTGGGGAATTTAGCACAGCACTGTGGAAGCAGAATTTGTTATTTTTCATCTTCTTGCAAAAGCTCAAGTGACTGGTCCTTCTTAGGCTAGTGATGTTATCCCAGGAAATGAAGAGAGAAAGCAAAGAGACACTCTATTTCCTCGATCACGGAACAAATATTTATTAAGTTCTTACAATGGGCAAAGTACTGGGTGAAACATTGGAGATACAAAATCAAAAAAATCAATTTCTTATCCTACCTTCTGCTAGAAATTCCACTTCACCTCTAAGGTGTTGATAGCACTTGTGAGGTGGTCTGACAAGGAGACTGGGGGTATTTGGGTTCAACTCCTGGTACTTATTATAAGAGCAGCATTGATGGAAGGGTGGCTAGGGTGCTGAGAGGACTGGACACAGTGCCACAAGAAGTCAATTCTCATATGAATAGAAGTTCTTGGAAGTTAGTCAGCCAGCCAACTGGCCATTTTGGTTTTGGTTTTTGCATCTCCAACACACAAACTTAGTTTGTGGACTGAGTTTTTGGCTTGAATTGGGGATGCCTGGTGAACAAAGATAACTTGGGAGCAAGCTAACTTTCTTTAGGTATCGGAAGGATTTGAATCCTTGTGAATTCAAAGGGATTTGACTTGTTTTATTTGGCTGTAAAGGGCAGAACTGGGAGAAAAGAAGAGAGGTAAATTTTGGTTCTGTGTAAGAGAAAAATTTCTAATAATTAGAGCTGTCCAAATGTTTCTGGTGGGTTCCCCATTGCTGGAAATCTTCAAGCAAAGGTGAATTTCTGCTTAGGGATGGGTTAGTTTAGTTTATGTGCCTCTGAAGACGCCTAAAATTCTGAGAATCTAGAATTGTACCAACTGCTCATAGGGCATGGTCATATAGATAGCCTGCCTGGGAAAAGGGAGGGATTCTTGGATTTCGAAGCCTATTTCAAGGGAGAAAGGGGTGTGAAGTATTTTGCCTACATTCAGTTTAACTCAGTGTGCCTTTATTTTATTTATTTATTTACTTTTTCTCAATTGTATTTTATTTTTCCAAATATATGTAAAGATACTTTTCAACATTTATTTTTTGAAAATAGTTTTTTATTTTCAAAATACATGCAAAGATAGTTCACCCTTGCAACATTCACCCTTGCAAAACAGTGATCCAAGTTTTTCTCTCTCCCTTCCCCCACTCTTTACTCCTGGATTGCAAGCAATCCAATTATGTTAGACGTGTGCAATTCTTCTATTCATAGTTCCACATTTATCATGTTGCACAAGAAAAATCAGATCAAAAAGGGAAAAAAATGAGAAAGAAAAAAAAAGCAAGCAAACAACATCAAAAAAGATGCAAATACTATGTTGTGATATACATTTAATCCCAATAGTTCTCTCTCAGGATGCAGATGACTCTCTTATCACAAGTCCATTGGAATTGGCCTGAATCACCTCATTGTTGAAAATTTCATTTTTTGAATTGAATTACTGAAAAGAGTCAAATCAATCAGAACAACACCATTTTTGTAAAACTTTGTGTTCCAAATTTTTCTCCTTCCCTCCCTTCTTCCCTCCCTTCCCTCCATTTTCCCCAACAGTACACAATTTAATATAGTCATCATACCTTTATTAAGTTTACAGACTAATGAGGATAGTGAGAAACAGGAAATATGTGGCAATAACATGATATAGAACATGATAGGGAAAATGATAATTTGAGTCAAGAACCCTAAAAAAGTTTAGGATATGTATTACTCATCATCCTCACAATTAACCCTCTAAAGTAGAGAGGTGATATGACACAGTGAGGAAGAATATTGGATTTGAAATCAGATAATCCAGGGTCAAGTTGCAGCTTTGTGTGATTCTAGTCATTTTCATCTTTCCAGGCCTCTGTTTCAACAGCTACAAAATATAGGTATTGACTAAGTTCCTTCCTCCCTCTAAATTTATGATCCTAAGTAGTACTTTTTTTGATAATGTATTTTTTTTTTTTTGGTGGAGAAGAGAGGGGAAACATGAGTTTGCACCAGTGGTGTTTTAGAACCAACTCCCATTAGCTCCTGAGGGCAGATTGTTAAATATTCAAAGTAAGTATTTACACTTTGAAAATTGGCAAAAGCTACAAGTCAAGGCTTGATTTATTGTTTTCTCCAAAGTTAGGAAAATGATGGAGAAAGTGTTCATAATGAAGACTAAGCTTAAAATTGTGCCAGAAATACATCACACCCCCCCTTCCCCTCAGAGTCAGTTGTTAAACATTTACCAGCATGCCCCTAATTTGTACCTCTGATTTTATTGATATAAGTAACTACTAGTGAGGAGCCTTCCTCACTCCTATTAAGCCATGGTAATGCTGAGCTGTATCTGTTCTGCAATTCAGGGTCTTAGAGAGTTGCCTGGGTTATGGGGAGTTGAGGTGATTTGCCCCAGATCATAGAACTAGTCCGACACCAACTGGTTTTGAATTTGGTTTTTCATTACTCTGAGACTAGCTCTCTATGAAGAAAACCTATACTGCCCATATAAATAAATAACAGTCCCATTTTACAGATGAAGTAACTGAGTCACAGAGTGGTAGATTGGACAATGTCACACAGCTAGTTTAGCAGCACAATTCAGGGCTACACCCAGTGCTTCTTACATTGTGACATTCTGGTCCACCCACTGGCACACTAGAGTGACTGATGGGCTTTAGCCTTATGGGTGGAAGATGAAAAGAGATGAGGAAAAGGGGATGGGAAGATGACTCACCACCTCACCCTTCCCTAAGATTGTGGTGAATCCTTACGGGATCCTCCCAGAGGAAATGAGCAGGGAAAGAGAAGGGAATTTCCCCTATTCTCTTAACTCTGGGCTTTTCTGATATATTCAACTGGTTGAGTTTGGGAATTTCTGTTCCTTTCCCTGTTGCTGAAGCCTGTCTGTTTGTCCCCCACATTGCCTGTTTCCTTTAGCCTATGCAACCCCTTGTATTTTATATTCAGACCCGTGGTCAGAGAGTTCAAATAGTGTCCTAGCGAGTGAAGAGAGAATCCTGTCCCACACAAAGCTAGTGCCATCTCTGGGATATGCTTTTCTCCCTCATCTCCCCAAGCCTGGGACTCCATCTAGGTTTGGATCTGTGATCGTCAGGGAGGGGAAGAGGAAAACTGCCGCTAATGGATAAATCATTTTATATTATTCTTTGAAAATGGAACACACTGCTTAACTGATCCTACTCAACAAAGTGTGGAGGTGTTTTTTTGGGGTATATTGAAACAAAATATGCTTCTGACTACAACATAAATGCTCATAAAAATGGGGATAATATCATTGTACTGCTTATCCCTCACAACTAGGAAGATGGCATGCTGCATACTTTATTGGTTTTATTATCCCCAGAGCCCATAGAAAGCTGCTGGAACCTGTGGCTCAGGCAGTTGGTCAGCTTGTGCAGTCCATGGCCACACTGTATATTAGTTAGCTATGATAGTTGTTTCATCCATAGATCAAAGAATTGCTTCCATTCTAGACTTCTGGGAATGATAGTCCCTTCTGCTCCTAAGATTTCTCACCTTTGAAAAGTCTTAGTTTTTCCACACTTTAATTTTCCTCAGGGTTGATAGAGGAAAACTGAAGGCCTCATCTCTAATATCTTAAAGCCCTTTTTCCCCAAAAAAGGAAAAGGAAAGGAAATTAACAGAAACTGGACAGGGTCCTCATCACTTCAATAGCAGAATAATTCAACCTGACATCAAGCTCACCAAATTTTTTTCAGAAAGGCTAATCCCTTTCTTTGGAAACTACCAGAGGTAGGGATTGGGAGAGGGGAGGGATCACCACTCCAGACTTCTCAAAGAGGCTGTAACAATAAACCCCCTCACAAGGCTAGAATGTCAGGCTCATGAGACTAGTGATTTGGAACAACACAGGCCTGCCACTGACTCAGAAAACCGTCTCTAATAACATAATGGAAGTCATAGAAGCAGAGTTGAGATTAAGAACCAGAGCTGTCCAAAAGTCAAGTAGGTTTTCTCTCAAGGTAGTTTCCCATGATTGGAGGTACTCAAGCAGAGACTGGATTCATCCCTGAAGTCCAATATATTATCTGTTGTTTTGAGGTCCCAGATAGATGGCAAATGTGCTAGGAGAGGGCCTGTAAGAGATAACTGTCTCTGTCTGTCTCTCTCCCTTTCTCTCTCTTTTGCTCTCTCTCTCTCTATCTCTCTATCTCTCTGCCTCTGTTTTTCTCTCTTTCTCTCTCTCCCACTCCTTTGTCCAATCTGGCTTTTGACCAATCAGTCAAGGCCTGTCACTTTTACCTTTGTAACATCTCTTGAGTATATTCCCCTCTATCTCTGACACTGCCCACTCCAGGGCAGATCCTTATCATGTCTGGACTACTGCAATCTTTGCTGCTGAGTTTGCCTCAGTCTCTCCCTACTCTAATCCTTCCCCATAAAGTGATATTTTTCCCCTAAAGGGCAGGTCGAATCACATTGACGTTTTGCTCAATAAACTCCAGTGGCTTTCTATTACCTTGAGGATCAAATCAAAATGAAGCAAGAGAAAAAGCCCAGAGCTGTGATAGAGGTTTTAGTTTGCAGAAAAGCCAGCCCACCAGAATCAGTTGCTCACAGAGTACATGGCTGAGAGTAAGGTGTAAGAAGACTGGCATTCAAAGTTAGGGGGCATTTCTAACTAGCCCCCTCCTACTGTTCATACTTGTTTATTTGTGTGCGTGATATGATGTTGTGTCCTGATTTCTAGAGTCCACATGCTGGGATGTTATGTGCTTTCTAGAGCCCTCAAATTGGGGTGATTAAAATATACCATATTAGTGGATAAGTGATGAGATAAGACTCCCAACAATGGTGGAAATATGGAGTCTGTTTATTCCAAATTCTCTCCCCCTTATATACCCTCATACCCTTAGGTAACAAAAACAACACTGGGCATGTGCCAAGTATATACTGGGCACATGGGACCACATAAACAACTTGCTATTTTACGTATGCCCCTTGGTATCATTCTTCCACCTGGAATCACTGCTTCAATCTCAGCACAGGTTGTCACCGCCCCCTGACTTCTCAGGAAGGCCGAGAGCCCTTAGGGCAGATGGGGAGCTGAACCAGACATTGTCAGCAGGTTCCCTCTGGGCTGAAGGGTCTTATTCCTCACCCAGAGTTCCCCCACTGTCTGTGGCCCTCTACATTATGGCCTTCCAGTAAAATGCCTTACTTTTTGACTAGAATCAAGAGAACATTGTATATAGCAACAAAGATTATACAATGATCAATTCTGATGGACGTGGCTCTTATTAACAAGAAGGTGATTCAGGCTGATTCCAGTAAATTTGTGATGGAGAGAATCATCTGCTTCCAGAGAGAGGACTGTGGGTGGGCACTGAGTTTGGATCACAACACAGTGTTTTCACCTTTTTTGTTATTTGCTTGCTTTTTGTTTTCTTTCTATTTTTTTTCCTTTTTGATCTGATTTTTTTTTTGTTCTGAATGATAATTGTGGAAATATCTATAGGAGAATTGCACACATTTAAAATAGATTAGATTGCTTGTTAAGGGAGGGAATGGGAGGAAGGGAGAGAGAAAAAATTTGGAACACAAGGTTTTTCAAGGGTGAATGTTGAAAACTGCATATATTTTGAAAATGAAAGCTAAAAAAACAAAACAAAACAAAAAATTCTTACTTTTGTATTTATATCCCCAGTGCCTGGCATATTGTAGGCACTTAAAAAATGATTGCTGATTGACTGAATGTTCTGTCCACCCACCTACTTCTCCACCTCTAGTGCCCATGTAAGGGAGGTGCTTCTGTAAAGAGAAAAAAAAAAATTTGTACTCTTCTAATAGCCTCTTAAAGGATAAGCTTCCTGGGCCCTGACTTCAGTGTCCTTGAAGGAGTAACTCCTGGAAGTTAAATGGAGACAGATTTCAGCTCAGAATAAGGAAAAGCTTCCTAACAATTAGAGCTGTTCAAATATAGAATAAGCTACCCTTGGGAGGAAGTGAATTTCACATCACTGAAAATGCTCCAGCAGAAACTGATTAGGGCATTGTAGAAAGGATCTTTGGGGTCTTTTTCAGCTTTGACATTCTGCAATATTGTGAAGGTAGAATCCTCCTTTGGTAGATTTGGCAATAATTAGTTATATGTGTATGTGTGGTGGGATGGGAACTGAGAAAGGGGGAGGAATCAAAGATAAGTTTAACTTGTGAGCCCCAGGTAGTGTGATAGTTATAAAGAATGAGAGGATGGAAATATATTTAAAAGGATTGCATATATTTAACCTATATCAGACTGCTTGCTGTCTTGGGGAGGGGAGAGAGAAAAAAATCTGGAATGCAATAATGAATGTTGAAAACTATCTTTACATATATTTCAAAGAATAAAATACTATTGAGGAAAATTTAAAAAATAAACAGAGAAACAAGGAATTTTTATGGGAATTGATGAGGTATTTTTGGAAATGCTGAATTTGAGATGCTGGTGGGGCATCCAGGTAAGGATCGAAATCTGTAAGTTGGATGATAGTGGGAGGCCTCAGTGCTGAAGAGAGATTGGAATTAGGACTAATTGCTGAAGTTTGGGGAATAAAGGAGATGGCTAAAGGGACAAATCACTGTAGACAGAGAAGATTTTTTAGGGAATGCCTATATTGGGGGATGGAAAGCATAACGGGAGCCACCAAGAAAGACCTCTCAAAAGAGTTTTGAGAAATGGGGTTGGCAGGGATCAGAAATGGGATAACACATTGGGGCTGAAGTCAGGAGGACCTGCATTCAAACTCAGTCTCAGACACTTATTAGCTATGTGATCCTAGGCCAGGTACTTAACTCTGATTGCCTCCAAACACTTTCCCCCTACAAAAATAAGAAAAGTGGAGCTGGGAAATGGGTAGTGGAGAATGATACTTTTGTGTGCCCTACAAGGATCAAACGAGATAATTATATTTGAAAATAAATGACTATATGAATGTGAGACATTCTTATTCCCCACCTCATCTTTAGTCCTCTTCTTGACTGACATGGCCAAAATGGTAACAGAAACCGACATTCCCTTTTATCCTCTATGATGTACCTGCCAAAGGCTGTCAGTTCAAAAAAAAATCACATTTCTTAATGTACAGAAATATGCTGGCCAATAGTGTGTGGCTATATGAACTTGAGTAAATCACATCCCTTTTGTATCTCTGTTTCCCAACCTATAAAAGGAGCATTAAAAGAGGTGATATCTGAGGTCTCTTGTATCTCTGAGATATTGTGCTTGAAGGGATGCTAAATTTCACAGGGCCACATAGCTCAATCTTGGTGCAAAGTAAGTGGCAGTGGAAGGGGCCTGAACACCTGGACAATCTGCCCAGCAGTCTGACCTTGTTATAGTCTAGTGAAGTTGGCCCTGTAGAGGCACTATCCAGGCAGGGTGAAGAAGGAATAGGATTTGGCAAGTGGTGAGAAATCTGGCCTCATAGTCCAAAAATGCTCAAGGTTGTAAATTAGATTCAGTGAGAGATGCTAAGTTGGAAAGTGTTATCCACACTTAGTAAGGAAAGACAAAATGGCCTGGGGCTTGGGGGCCAGGGACATGGAGGGATGGGAAAGAGGAACAGTAAGCACAGATAGTTTCTGGGTCTATTCATTCCTCCCTCAAATCTTTCATATCTTTTTTGTTCCCATGACCTCTATCTTACCTTAGACCCTTATTTCTATATGGACTTTAACAGCCTCCTAAGTGATCACCTTAGCTCTAGATTCTCTTAATTCAGTTTATTCTGAGCAATTAGAAATCAAATATCTTCCATGGCTTCCCACTGCTCACAAGATAACAGCTTGGATTTCAAGGCCCTTTGTGATTTGATCACAACATAACTTCTTCAGCTTTATTCTCTGCTTCATATTTCAGCCCAAAAGGACTAGCTGGGGAAGTTCAAGAATTTAGATACAAATATAATGTGGTCCCTTCCCTGAGTAGGAAGGGACCTTGAAAATTAGCTAGTCGAATTTAATATTAGATGAGCAAACTAAGCTCTCTGACCCACACTAGGAAGTAGTTTTTTCTTAAAGTCACAGCTGATCAGAGGCACAGTTATGTCTTCTGATTACAAACCTAGTATTTTTTATCATTCTGCTTCCTTTCAAGTTCACAGCTAACCTCTGGGTTCAGAAACTCATTTCATTCTTCTTCACCTGTGTTAGCTCTTTCTCCTCCTCTTTGATTACTGAAATCCTTTCCATTCTTTAAGGTTTTCATAAAGTTTCCCTATGATCCCTGAAACTTTCCTTCACTACTCCAAATCAATGATTTCCTTCCTCCTCTGCCATAATTATTTTCTACCACTCATCAAACCTTCATCACACACTGCACCTGAGGACAGCTCTTGAATGACTTATATTATATAGGATCACATAGCAGAGATTTTCCATGAAAGATGTATAGGAAATTATGGAGAAGTTTGGCACAAGATCAGTGCAGCTCCTGCAAGAGTGGAAGAAGCATCCATTCTGATGAGATCATGTACCCATTAAAGTGTCAAGTAGATATTACCCAACAACTGAAGACAATTAACCAAGAGTTTATATTTTCCCAGCACTTTTTTAAAGGACAGTATTTCCTGAACTGAGGATTGAAATCTATGTTACAAATGAGGACAGTTTGAAGCTCTGAGGGAAATAGGGCCAAAACTCTGATCACCACCTGTTTTTCTATAGCCTATGGGCTAAAACAATATTTTACAAACTGTTAACTATTTATATGGTGTTTAACCCTTAATCCAGTCTTTTTATCTATCTTATGCTTGCATAGTCAGTAGAGTGAGAAAACTAGTATTAAATTCATGCTTTTAGTTCCAAGTTCAGCACTTTGTCTCTTTCACTGGGCTAGGGCCTCTTTATATTCCATTTTCACTGTAAGCAATGTGAGTACAAGGATTGTGTCTTATTTATCTCCGTATCCTCCCTAGAACCTTGCATGGTACAGCAAGCCCTGAATAGATAGCTGCTGCTTGATTGATGGATAGAAATGTACTTTGTATAAGGCTCTGTGCAAATATGAGCTATCATTCTCTGGCTGAACTTCTTTATTATATCTGAAAGCACAATTCAGAACAATTTATCTTCCCAACCAATTGCATCCACTGACAGTTGATTCAGAGTGGTACCCTTCAATAACAAAAGTTTCACCCGTGGGACATGAAATCATTTCTTCTGGAATGGGGAAGAAGAAATTTAACACATGTTAGGGATATAGATAAGCTGATATTAGAGGTATGGTCCTTCTCACCTTTATTCATGTAAGAAATGTCATCACTAACTTTAAGGGACAAAAGATTAAATAGCCATTTCCTTGTCTTATAAGCTTATAAGCAGTTCCAAAGAGCCTCTAGTTTCTTTTCTTCTTCTCCCATTTTTAATAGTATTTTATTTTCCAAATATATGTAAAGATAATTTTCAATGTACATTTTGGTAAAACTTTGTATTGTAGATTTTTCTCCCTCCCTCGCCTCCCCTTTCCCCAAGATAGGCAGTAATCTGATATGGTTTAAATATGTGCAATTCTTTTAAATATATTTCCATATTTGTCATATTATGCAAAAAAAAAAATCAGACCAAAACAACAACAAAAAAACCAAACATGAGAAAGAAAGAAACAAATAAAAGTTGAAAAGACTATGCTTTGATCCACATTAAGTCTCCAAAGTTGTGGATGGCATTTTTTCATCCCAAGTCTATTGAAATTGCCTCGAGTGACCAAATTATTGAAAAGAGTGAAGTCCAATTAGAGAATCTTCTGTTACTGTGCACAATGTTTTCTTAGAACCTCCGGTTTCTTTAGAGTTGGGTCACTGCATTCTCTTAAGATCTAGCCAACACTGTTTTTAAACACTTTTAATTAAATGTGAAACTAAATATAACATTTCTGAAATCATAACTGAGAATATACTAATTTATAGAGAACTTCATATTATGAAAAAAAGTCATCATGGTCCAAGAACACATTGACATATCATTCACTGATTCATAAGAATATCCTGAGTAAGATAACTTAGGGAGATGAAGTCAGATGATAATTTGGATGCAGAATTCTGAGGGAGATATAACTAGTCTAGAGGCAGTGAGGCAAGTGGACACGGTAAACTTACAACAAGAATATCTAGGTTCAAATCCTTTTTCAAACACTTAATAGTTTGATTTCTTAGCTTTATTTTCCTCATCATTTTGCTACCTTATAGGGCTGTTCTGAGAACCAAATGAGATAACATGTGTGGTTTGTGAACTTTAAACACTATGCAAATATTAGTTATAATTATTATTTAAGAGACTCATATCCTGGGGGAAGACTTGGAAAAATTGAGTTTTGGGGATGGGTTATGGTATTTCATGATCACTGTCTTCAAAGGGCTGTGATGTAGAAGAGGGATCACATTTGCTGGGTCCCAAAAGAGAAGAATAGTTCAAGTTTCCAAGATCATATTGATTTAGGTAAAAGAAAATGATTTAAAAAAAATAGTTTGTGTCCAAATTTTGTCTTTATATTTAATTAGACAAGATAACATATTATTACAACTAAAAAGAAAAAAAATCAGACTATCCAACAATGGGATGGGCTGCTTCAGGAGATAATGAATTGCTTTTCATTAATGGTTTTTAAGTGAGAGTGGGAGTTGATCCAGGTCTTTTTATTTTCAAAGTCAGTGACTTTTCTCCCATACCACAAGGCAGTATTCAGGGAGGTTGTAGTAGGATTTCCTGCCTCAGGTAATAATTAGTCCACTTGAAGTTTGATGCTGGAAGGAGCATATTTTAATAAATAAAAAAACCCCACAACAAATTAGTTTTCCAACAGTACAGTGGCCTAGTTTGTCAAGTCATGAACTCCCTGTTACTGAAGGTGTTCAGTATAGGCTGATTAACCTTGTAAGGGAAAGCATGGAAAGAACTGTTGGCCTGATTTAAAAGTTGGAATAATCTGAAATTCTTTTCAGCTCTGGAATTCAATGCTTCTAAGCTGATGTGGTATCTTGGGATTCCTTTATGTTCCTTATTACTAGAGGTGCTCAATCAAAGGTCTCTCTGTCTGGTTTGCCTCAGGTATTGACTGGCTGGCTTAGTTATTCTCCAAACTTAAGGCTTTATGATTCTATGAACTGATAAGAATATTCCTCCAAAAAAATACATATACATGTGTACATTTACACATATGTTCGTGATCTCAGTATTTGCCAGTTTTACCTTCTGCAGTAATTTGTAATTTACACCATTGAAAAAAAATCATTGGGGTCATCTGTCACTTATGACATGGAGGTTAATTATCTCTTTTTTTTTCCCAAATGGAAGACAAACCTAATTGAAGAAAATATGACTCTTTTTTGATAGTGTTACAGAGTTATGCCTTTTTCCTGATCATGTGCCAAAGGAGACATTTTGAAGACCTCCATCCCTGTATAACAGTTTTTAATATAGTGCCTAGTAGCAAGTGGCACAGTGAATAGAGCCCTGGTGTGGATTTAAGATAGTTCAAATCTAGTCTCATAAACCATCTATGTGAGTTTAGGTAAGCCACAATCTCTGTTTATCCCAATTTTTTCAATTATAACATGGAAATAATAACAACACTTACCTCACAGAACTATGAGGATCAAGTGGGATTGTAGTAAAAAGTGTCCTCATGGCCCCGGGATATAATCGGCACTTTGTAAAAATGCTTAACACCCTCTCTCATAGTAGATGTTTAAAATGCTTAGTGTTACTGAATTGCTTTTCTTCTAGCAACCTTGTATGGGGTAGAAAACAAGTATAGTTAGACTCAATCTGTCAGAAAGGAAATGAGGTACAGAGCTAGCAAATGGCAAAGGTAGGGTTGGAACCCAAGTGTTCTGAATCCAAAGCCCCATTCTTCAAATTTATTTGAGACATTTGCTATGTAAACAAGAGAGTTATAGGATCTTCAAATGTAATCACATGTGAAAAATTTTGTGAATCCTAAGATGGTAATGCAAACATGAGTTACTTTAAAAGAAGGCAAAGATTGAGGAGGGATGAACAATAGATTCATTTAGAGTATTTCTATTTATGCCTCCATTACCCAATTTAATCTCCTTCTCTGGCAGTTTCTATTTTGATTAAAGCTGAGTTTTCATTAAAATAATTAAGAGTGTGGGAATTTCTAAAAATTATTTTTTGGAATTTTAAAGTTCTGTTCTTCAGAAAAGGAAATGTGTTCTGTTAATATCTTTTGGCATTAACAGGCTAATCAAGACATAAGGCTTAACTCAGATCCATTAGCCTTGGAAGCGTAAATTATATACAATTATAATCCACTTTATTATTATTATTATTTTCAATTAATTACTCATTCCTACCATAAGTAGAGGGGCAGCAAGGGAACAGTGGAGAAGAGGATCAGAGCTGGAGTCAAGACGAGTCTTCCTGAGTTCAAATGTGGTCTCAGATACTTGTACTAGCTGTGTGAACTTGGGCAAGTTATTTGCCTCAGTTTCCTCATCAGGGAAATAAGTTGGAGAAGGAAATGGCAAATCATTCTAGTATTTCTGTCAAAAATAAATCAACCCACCCAAAAGGGAATCATGAACAGTTAGATTTGAATGTCAAAAAAGTTATAGAAATGACTCTAAAGGAATATGTTCTTTGAATGATTCAGAATGCATACAATCATTATTCTTCAAAGTAGTAACTTTGGAAGACTTTGTAATTCAACTTTTAATTCAATTAACAGTTATCAAAATCATAGACCAGTCAGAGCTGGAGGAGATCTTAGGTTCACAGAATGGCATAAAGGTATGATAAGAGATAAAATGCCAGTGATAGAAGAAATCTTAGAACACACATCAGTTCAAGAGATTATAATTATGGAAAGAAAGAATGGGAACTAGCATGGTAGAGGGGAAAGAATATTAGCTTTGATATCAGAATATGAGAGTTCAAACTCTGCTTTCCTTCTTAGTAGCTTCTTCCTCTGTGAAACAAAGGAATTAGACTTCTGAGGTCTCTTCCAACTCTGAATCAATTTTAACAACCATCTGTCATCTAAACATTTACCTATGTAAATTTGGGAAAGACATTTAATCTCTCTGGCCTTTCCCCAGTTTCTTCATTTGTAACTCTGAATGAGGTGGACTATATAATGTCAAGTCTCTTCTATCCCTAAATCCTGTGATTCTGCAAATGTCAGAATTGGAAAGGATCTTAGGGAGGAGGAGCAAAGAGGGGGATAGAATTGGGATCTGAAAATTAAAAAAAAGTTAAAAATTGTTTTAACATGTAATTGGGAGGAGGATGAAATATTATATTAAAAAACAAAGCAAAACAACAAAAAACCAGAGAATATGAAATGGAAAAGTCTTTAGTCTAAACCAGAGATGTCAAACTAGAGGTTCCAGTGCAAAGTAGATTAAAATATAATTGGGAAATGTTTAACAAAATAAGTGAAAAAGCAATATAGATAATGTTAATGTGTGATTTTCTAGGTCAATATATGTCACAGGGATCTCTTTCTATTTGCATTTGACATTCCTGTTCTAACACATTAGTGGAAGAACCAGGGTTACAAGTCAGTTTCCTGACTAGTAAAGTAAACCAGAGATACAACTGATAGAAGTAGAACAAATATGCAGCCTGAGATTTTAATGTGTTGATAGATTATAATAAAAAAGGAAGTCAGGTGGCACAGTGGATACCAAATCAGAAATCAGGAAGATTCCTCTTCCAGAGTTCAAATCTGGTCTCAGATACTTATTAGTTGTGTGACCGTGGGGAAGTCACTTAACCCTGGTTGCCTCAGTTTCCTCATCTGTAAAATGAATTGGAGAAGAAAATGGCAAAGTATTCCAATGTGTTTGCTAAGAAAACCCCAAATGGAGTCATGAGTAGTTGGACATGATTGAAAAACAACTGAACAAAATTAATTTATGCAGCCTACAGGGATCCTTATATTCAGGTTGGTGGCTTCTATTTATTTGGATTTGATACCCAAGAGGGTGGGATGGAATATAAGCAAAATAGGGGCAGGGAACAATAAGGAGAATAGCATGGCTGATGCAAAGACCAATTTCTGCTTGGCCCTAGAAGATGGACCTAAGAGCAATGAGTAGCATTTAGGAAACAGATATTTGATTAGAAAAAAAAATGACGGGGCAGCTAAGATGCAGTGGCTAGAGTATCATCCCTTAAGTCAGGAGGACCTGAGTTCAAATGAAGTTCTTTAATACTTGGCAGAGAAATATCTTATTTAAAAAAGAATGCAATAGGCAACTGTTGAGTTGAATAGGTTCTTGAATGGGGAAGTAAAGGAAAGAAAACCATTTTTTTGATACAGCCCAGTGCAGCTAAGTGTTGTGAATAGAAATTTAGGAATCAGATTTGTATGATTTTTTTAAAGTTAATTTCAGAAAACATTCAATAATATAGTTCATCTAGATCATATTTTTAGTATCAGTATTTTTGTCCACATCTTTTTTTTTTTTTTTTTTTTAATTTGGGAAGAATAAATGGGTTTCAAAAGTTTAGATCTTTGGTTTTTTTTTTAGTCTAAATATGTGCAATCCTTTTAAACATATTTCCCTATGTGTCATATTATGCAAGAAAAATCAGACCAAAGGGGAAAAAAAGAGAAAAAAAACAAAAAAGGTGAAAATACTATGCCTCCCTCAATCCTTATTCAGTCCCCATAGTTTTCTCATTGGAGGCAAATGGCATTTTCCATTCCAAGTCTATTGGAATTGTCTTGAATCACTGCATTGTTGAGAAAAAGCCAAGTCCATCACAGTTGATCATCATTTCGTAATCTTCTTGTTACTGTGTACAATGTTCTGGTTCTGCTCATTTCACTCGGCATCAGTTTATGCTCATCTTTCCAGGCTTTTTAAAAATCAGTCCTGCATGGTGCTTTTTCAAACTTGCCATTGTGGCACTGTACCTGTCAAGACCACCTCACAGTAAATACTAACAGTGATGCAGAGAATCTGAGAACTGATGCAAATCACTTGCATGATTAAACAATAGTTTGTCTGAAAAAGGTTTGTCAGTAGTGTGATGTGGCAACCAAAACAAATGAATCTTGAGTTGGATCAAGATAGACATAATTTTCAGGAATAAGGAAATTATTGTCTCTTTATATTCTACTGTTAACTTGCAACTGGATTAGTGTTTAGTTCTGAATACCAGTTTAAGAATATTAATAAAGTGAAGAGGAAGGCAATCAGGATAATAAAGTTGGGGAATGACAGCTACCTTCAAGTATCTCAAGTCTTGTCATTTAAAAGAAGGGTAAACCTTGTTTTGTTTGGCTTCAGAGGGCAGAAAGAGGAAGAACAGATGGAAGTGATAAAAAGATAAATTTAGGATTTAAGTCAGGAAAGATCTCAGAATAATTAGAGCTATTGAAAAGTGAAATAGGCTGCCTAGAGATATCATCCTGTTAATGGATGTCTTCAAAGAGAAGCTGGAATACTACTTGTTAGCCATCATAATGAAAGATTTCTTTTGGTTATGGTTGGACTAGATGTCCACTGAGGTCTAAATTATTATTATTATTTGCATGATAGTTTTTTATTTTTCCAAATACATGCAAAGAGTTTTCAACATTCACCTTTGCAAAACCCTGTGTTCCAAAATTTTCTTTCTCCCTTCTCTTTTAAACAGCAAGCAATTTAATATGTTAAATATGTCCACTTTTTCTAAACCTATTTCCATATTTGTCATGCTGTGCAAGAAAAATCAGATCAAATGAGGAAAAAAAGCAAGGCAGCAAACAACAACAAAAACAAATGGGGAAATACTATGCTATTATCTACATTCAGTCTCTGTTGTTTTGTCTTTGATTGCATATGGCTCTTTCCATCACGTTTATTAGAATTGCCTTGAATCATGAGGTCTAAATTCTATGAATTTAGTGAACCCAGATGATATCTAATGCAATTGGTATTTGAATGAAAACACTATCTACATCTCCTACAAGTGATCAGCTGGCTTCCAATGCTTAAAACACTTTTGAAGGGAACCCACCGCCCTCCCCAAGGCGATCACAAATTTGACCTTTGTTGGTTTTTACTAACTTACAATTTAATTACTAGTTTTCCAATTACAGCCCTAACACTTGCTAGTTTTGGTATTTGAAGCAAATCATTTAATCATTTTTGTTTCAGTTTCCTTGCTTATAAAACAGGTATAACATTGCTCTACCTTCCCTGCTTAGTTTCTCTAAGGGCCCAAAGAAGATAAAGTGTGTTGAAAATGTTACATAGTCTTAAAGCAAGATATACATGTGAGCTATTATTATTTTCTGTTTTCTCACCATAGAATATAAGGGAATATTGCTTCTCAAAGGGTAAGCCAGTAAAGTACAAGCTTTGCAAAGTGGAACCTACCAAGACTGAAAGTGTTCAGGTATATATTTGTTTTTTGAGGACCAGAGAAATGTGAGTATCAGGATTAAAAAGGTTGATTAGTAGAGCTGACCAAAACAACTTATTAAACCATCAATTAAAGTGTAGTATGGATGGGATTTATGTTTGTGGATAAAGTCTCAAAGTAATGCATTGATCCTTGGAGTATTAATATTAATTTTAAAATGATATCCATGTATGCTCACGTCTTCATTGGCTCACATGGGGAAAGAACCTCAGAAGTCAGCTATATTTTGCAGAGAAGTCCTTGAGAGGTTAAACATAAACACACAGATAAACAGAATAAAATAGGAACTTGGATCCTTTGATATCAGAATCAGTGCTCTTTTTGCCATGCCTTTGCATTTATTTATGTTTACACCACAACTCCCTATGGAATGCCCTCTCTCTTCATTTTTAAACACTACCCATTTTTTAAGATCCAGGTAAAATCTCCCCATGGAGATGGGATCTTCCCCTAATACTATCGCACACTGGTATTTCCCTTTATTGTATTTCTAAGACTTACTACCTCCCCCATTCACTTTGTTATTTCAATCAAGTATCACCTCTAACTGTTGGGCAACTGCTTCAAAGTGTCTGCACTTTATTGTCTAAAGAATACCCGCTTTTCAAACAAAGGGCCAGTTTTTTCTGACAGCTCCTACTCAACAGTATGCAGCAATAGTGGGCATATCGAGGAGACGACAAAGACTCCAGGAGCTCAAGTGCAAAATGTGCTGGTCTATCCTGAAGCATTGACCACTTCCACATAAAACCTTTCAGTGGTTCCCTTCTCCCTACTGACTAAACTCTTGATGTTGGCATTCAGTCATTGATAATATGACTCCAGCATATCTTTCTTGAGTTATTATGCTACTCCCCTTTACATATTCTCTTTTATCTCCGTGCTTTTGTGAAAGCTGCCTCCTCCCATTACCAAGTCTCCCTCCCAGTCATACCTCCAAATTATTCCCTTTAAGACCTGGCACAGGTATCATTTTCCATGAAGCTTCCCTCTCCATTATCTTCAGGTGAAAGTGATCTTACCCTCCAATTTTTAAATAGCATCTTGCTTGGCTCTGTTCTTCTAACTCTTCACTTCTAAAACAATTAAATTTTTTACTCCATTTGACTAAAAGTTCCTTGAAAGGACTGCTATAGCCCTCTGTCAGTGCCTTAATTGTAATAGGTGCTTAGTATATATTTACCAAATTGAATGTTGGAGATAAAAAATAACATTGGGGTTTAAGATGGATGTCTTTTTTTTTTTTATCACGGTGCTTTTTATTAATAAAAAGCATGAATTCATTCTTCCTCTTTTTGGCTCATTTCTATAAAAATATTGCTTTAATAAACACATTCCTGTAAATTTGCTCCTCTGGCAGGTCCGTTATTAGAGTCTTTGAAACAACTCCTGAGTGTTGAAGAATTAAAAAAGAAAGCTTTTTTGGTCTCCAAGGAAATATGATCATAGTAACCCAGGTCCCCTACACCCATCCTTCTATGTACTCTCATCTCTGAAGTCAAAGGGTTAGGGATTCGAAGGCAGTTCCCATCAGACAAGGACCTTCTTCTTCTTTTTCAACTAGGCAAAGATCCAGAGAGTTCCAAGTATTCCTGGTTTTAAATATATCTTAGACTTGGATAAGAAGAGAGCATGTTGCTGCAGAGTTGTACTAGCCAATGAGAAGGTCTTAATTGTAATTTCTTTTCTACTCTCAAACATCTCAGCAAAATGTCCTGTTCCTTAGTCAAAATGGAAAACACTTAGAAAGTTCATATAAGCCAAAAATTGAAGTAAAAACATTTGCAGTGTTCAAAAACAACAGAGGATAGTCTCATTTCTTGGGATTTTTCCTCTCTCCCTATACTGAGATCCAGGGTTTCTCATCAAATGGTGGATGAGGAATTATACATTATCAAATAGCATATTATATGCCAAATGATAAAAAAGACAAGAAATAGTCTGAAGAAGTTGTTTACATTTATCAGAATAACAATATACATATACACAAAAAAGTGGATACAAAATATTTCAGATACAAAGTAATTTTTTTTTAGGAAAAAAAAAGCCACCAGCAGTTGAGAAGGAAGATTAGAAAGTGCCTTGTAGGCAGGAGTACCTGAGCTGAGATCTGAGGCAGAGGAGTGCAGGAAATGAACTTTAGCATGGGGAAAGGCTGTGCAAAGGCACAGAGACAGATTAAATGTTGTGGCAGATCAGTTTGGGTTGAATATAGATTTTGTGAAGGAAAATAACATGTAAGTACCCTGGAAAAACACTAGAACTAAACTGTGCAAGTCTTTTAAAATTCCAGTTCCAAGCAAATGGGAACCAGTGAAACTTTTTGAATAGGGAAGTGACAGAAAGAGATCATTGCTTTAGAAAAATGGCTTTGGGAGCTGTGTGCCTGAATATAACGGAGAGGATTTGAGGCAGAGACCAATTAGGAGGCCATTTTGGATCAGGTGAGGCCCTGAGCAGGTGATGGTTTTAAGTGGGGAGAACATACATAATTATCAACTTCTTGGAAAGTAAAAGCATGTGGGAAAGCATATGTATTCTATACAATAACCTGTAATTCTGGGACAGTACATTCAGTCTCTCTCCTTTTACTTTGTTACCACTCAGCAAAGAATACATTTCTAAAGGTTCATACCAATATCTATTATGTCTCCATTTGTAAGGACAAAACTTTTTACAAAAGCACCATTTTCTTGGTCATCCAGTTCAACTTGTCATCTTCCCATTTCCCTTCTTCTAAGATGTCCTTCCACTGTAATTCAACAAGCCATCTGAATTCAGACCCTTGAAACCTTAGTTGTACTGTAATAATTAACTCTTATTTGGCCTTCCTTTAATCTTTTTCCCTCGAATCCACTTTATATATGCTCTTAATCATCTTCCTAAGGCAATATGATTATGCAGCTCTCTTTCTCATAAATCTCTGTCTGTTGTTGCCTTCTCAGTACAATAATTTTGATGTGGTTCTTAGAGCAACAACAAAAGGATGGACAGAATTGGGGAAATGAGAGCTTTTCAAGATACCTTTATCAAATGTATGTATTTTAACAAGTGACAGAATGGTGTGTGAGACCACCCATAATTTTAGAATTTCATAGAACAGAATACAAAATAGAATTTCACAAATGTCATGTATTCATGAAGTACTGTGGAATTAAAAACATGGAGGCTACTTGTAATCCTGATGATGATGGAAATGGGAAGCTGGATAGAAGGACTGAGAAGGGAAGGGAAAAAAGGGAAGGGGCAATAAGATAGGGCCTGGGTTGTCTTTTTTACACATTTTTCTCCTTGGAGTTTTAAAGATGCATGTAGAATATCACCTCTGTAAGGTTATATCAGAATGAAATCTTGACTGGAGATAACATGTGTACTACCTACCTCAACCACCATCTTCCCTCAGATCCTGATGGAGACAGCCCATGATGCCAAACCCAAGAATTGCAAATTCCTGCCCACAGCCACCATCCTTGAAAGCACTGTGAAGATGCAGCCTCACAACTGCTAAAGCTTCCACAAGAGCTGTGGAAGACCCAGAAAAGAAAACTTTTGCCATCAGTCCTTGGCACTATCAAATATATCAACATCAAAAACAAGTATTATTTAATCAGTGGCATTAAAGAAGAGGCACTATTATCTGCCTGGCTGCTTTTCCCAAAGGACCATGGGACTTGTCTGAAACCTTCCATATATTGTCATCCCTATTGGAGCTCTTTGAGAAAGGAATTGTCCTATTTGTATCTTCAAAGCTTTGTTTGTACATGGGAAGTGCTTCATAGATGCTTTATTCATTCACTTCAGTTATAGCGCAGTATCAGAAAACCAAGAATTTGAAGGGACTTAGGGCATCATCTAATACAAACTCTCACAGTAGTAAGGCAGGACTATTTTCATATTTGTCTTTGTTTCTTCCAGCACCAAACCCAGTGATTGGTAGGGCACATGACAGACACTTTTAATAGGATGAATTGAATATAAAAACATTATAACAAAATTCCCAACATTGGCCATTCTTTGAAGGCCCTTCAAATGTCTGAAGAAAGTAATCCTATGTCCACTTAATATTCTCTTCTCTAGGTCAGGGCTTCTTAACTTTTTGCACCTGTGACCCTTTTCACAAGAGAAATTTTTACATAACCCAGATATATAAAACAAGTATACAAATCAAACATTTACTGATAAATCATTCTACTACCCCCACATTGTTACATGACCCCACATTGGGTCAGCACCCACAATTTAAGAAGCTTTGCTTTAAGTAACACCTTATTAATCTGGTTGATCCTCATGATTTCTCAGCTTTTTCCTATGCTGACTGCCCCTATGCCAGATAAAACAAATGTTTACCAACATCCCTTTTACATTTTAATGTTATATACCTAAACATAGTATAAGGTAGGTACTTAAATGAGCATCCCTCTGGGGCCTATTCCCTGACATATAGTTTGGATACATAGGAGTGTCTACTATTCTAGGGGTCTAAGAATAACTTTGGAGGAGGTGGCTCACAAGGCCTCATAGATACCCTTCCATTAACAACCTACCAGTAGACTTTATGGCTTAAAGTCTTTACTTGTTAATCACTGAATAGGTGCTGCCTCAGTCAAACTGAGACCTGTTGAAGATCTCAGCTTAAAAAGACTAAGGTCTCCCACGCATTCAGGACCATCTCCAGTCATCCTGATCTGTATCTGGCCACTGGACCCAGAGGGCTCTGGAGGGGAAAGTGAAGTGAATGACTTTGCACAGCCCTCCCTCACTCAAAATCACCTCCCTGACATCATGGGCCTCTTCGAGAATGAAAGAAAAAATTTCAGCCGTCAGTATTCTTAGCTGAAAAAAGTCATGCTCTTTGAAGTTGCTTCTGCTCTCTGGTGACATCTTTCAATTTCTGCCTCTGTTGTGGGTGTAGCCTTCCATTCTTGGCCCAAGTATTCATAGTGGTTCAAGATATGGTCAAGAGAGAGAGAGGAAAAGTGTAGACTCTTTTCAGAGGCCTGGTTTTTCTTCCTGTTCTGGGCATCAACTCTGGAACTGGAAAACTCAATTGGAATCCTTCCATCAATGGACTGGCCAATTCCCAAACTGACTAGCTACTATTTTTATACATAGTTCTAGAGATGTGTCGAGTCTCTCAGCCAGTCATGAGAGGAATCCTATATTGTATCAGCGGCTTTTCATCTCATAACCAAAGCCCAATAATCCTCTGGAATTAAAGATTCATTCATATGCTGTGGGAATACAAATAAATTCCTTAAAACGTAGTTTATGATGGTATTGCTTATCTGATAAAGGGATCAAGGCTTAAAGAGTTTTGCTTATATATTAAAACCTAATCATTCCCATAGACATGATTGAAGTGTCAAGGCTCTTGTGATTGAATGTAGTGAGTGGATCCATTCCAAACATCATTGCTTATTATATTGAATTTGATCCATACAATCCTGGAAAAGTAGCAAAGCAGGTATTCCTTTAAAGATGAGGTTTAGAGAAAGGATGGCTTTCTGACTAGTTAGGAACATGGCTGGCATTTAAAATTTAGGAGCTTCTTTTTCAGGTTTTGTATACCTATTTCAAGAAGTCAATGTATATTTCTGTTGTTAATGTCAGGTATGTATTAGTTAGCTGCCTAATGATCTCTCACTAGAGAGTCACAAATATGTCTCTTCAGCCTCTGACTGCTAATCTACACCTTCATTCCTTGAAGTACAAGCAATTGTTTTTTTTTTCTTAAGAGGGTCTAGATACCATCTTGTGGAGAAAAGTTTATTTTTATTATTTAAAGTTTTCAGTAGCTATTCTTTTCTTTCTCCTTTATTACTCTGCCCAATTATTCAGTCTCTTCACAGATATCAAGATTCCATTCTATCATTTCAGATCCCTTTTCCCACTTCATTTTTGCATATTTGGACACTGGTCTATTTCTGATCTCTGTTCCAAGATAATTATAATGATAAAATAAATTGTATTTTTTCATGGAAGTTCAGACACTATTGTACTTAAATAACAATCACATGAACAAGTTCCCTACAACTGTGCCTTGTAAATAGTAAGCACGAAAATAAATATTTGTCACATTGAATTGGATATAAAACTTAATACTGGGTTCTGTCCTGTATCACATTATAAATGTCTTCTGCTTTTAGGAGTCAGAGTTGCAGCACCATCAAGTGGTCATTGTTAGTTCTCTACTATCATCTCTGAGATGATAATATCTTTAAAGAATGATAAGATTATAAGGTTATATTGGATTAGATCAAAGGTCATCTGGACTAAACAGATGAGGCCCAAAAAGTGAACTGATTTGCCCAAGGTCACATAAAAAACTACAATTTGAAATTAAGTCCTTTCATTCCAAATCCAGTCTTCTCTCCACTGACACCTCAGCCTCCTGATCTGTGGTCAGTGTGCAGTCTCAGAGGCTATTAGAATTGGAAGAGACCTTAGAATATTGTAAATTTGTGAGCAATTAGAAAAAGGAATGAATACTAAGCAAGATTCTCTAATCCACTTCCTTCAACAACAGCAATCCTTGTTATTACAGAAGGTAAAAAATAAGATTTATTTAATAATAGATGAGGCTTGATGATCTCTCTGGTTCGTCAGCTTTAAACTCCCTTGAATGAAATAAACAGTACCAATGGAAAGATATCAAGTTAAAAAAAACAAAACTATTTAAGAATACTTTAAAACAGTCTCACTGTTACAGTTATTTGTTCAGGAATGTAACCGTGGCCAAGAAATTGAATAAAAACTAAGGGATTTTCATCATTTTTTTCCACGATAGTTACTAATTGAAGGCAAGGGCTTCAGAACAAAATGGAAGTTCTGGAAAGTGAATAGCTAGCTAGTAAAGACTATAACAGGAATAGAAATAAATTGCAAATAAGCAATTTAAGCTTCATAGATTTAATCTTTTAAGTCTCACCAACTAACTTATTTTACGAAAAATACTCTTTTAAAGGACTCTGGTAGCCGCCACTTTTTTTTTTTTTTTTTTTTTTAGTAAGGCAAATGGGGTTAAATGACTTGCCCAGGGTTACACAGCTAGTAAATGTTAAGTGTCTGAGGCCACATTTGAACTTGGGTCCTCCTGGCTTCAGAGATGGTACTTCATCTACTGCACCATCTAGCTGCTACATTTAGTTTCAGTTTAAACACTTTCGTCAAAGATTCTTGTTCCTTTATGAGAACAATTTATTCTGGAGTACTGGAGAAATCTTTAATTAGTAAAGTGGTTTTCTTTCTTAGTGTTTAGCTTAAACTGTTTTCCAACAGACCTAACTCTATTCTTTAGAACTAGAGTTAATAGGAAGGAAGACAAAAATTCAAAGACTTGAAAATATTCTTACCCTTTCTCTTCAACAAAATATTCACCTTCAGTCATGTAGTTCCTTCACCCTTATCCTGTTCATCCTCATCTGAACATATGTCATTTTATCAAATTCCCATTTAAAATGTGGCACTCTGAATTTATTGACATTTTCCAGCCAAGAACCTATTTGGGCCTTAATGCCAAACCTAAAGATCAATAATTCTTCCCCATTTCCTACCCCAATAATTATTTTAAACTTTTCATCAACACCCACTAATTTCACATGTAAAAAGAGCACTGGATTGGGAGTTAGATGATCTGGGCAAGTAATTTCCTATCTCTAAGACTCAATTTCCAGTTATAAAATAAAGGGACATTAGAAGATATCAAAAGATCCAACTTGACATCCCATGTTGGGTTTGGTTTTTCTTTTGAGGTCTTACCAATCCTGTTTAGCTGGAATTCATCTAGTGCAGTATGAAGAATAAAAATTCTATCAAGTCTCCAAACTTTAAAATATTGATTAAACACAGTGCAAGAGATATTCCTATTCAATGATGTATAGATTTACTTATGATGACACTCTGCTCATTGATAATATGAATATGTGAATTTTAATAACTTTTCCAAGGCATATGCAGATAAACTTCCCACCCCCTACCCTCACAGTTACATTTTATCTCAGCATGTATTGGCTTGCTGAAATAATGTTGGCAGAAAGTTCCACTGTTTTTCCCTTAAGGGTGACAATATATCCATTGCACAAAGAAATTGTAAATTTTTAATAGTTTTATTAATTCTGCAAATATTGTCAGCCCTTCCCCAAATGGATAATGCTACTGTGATGTCCCATATTCATGAACCTCAGTAGTCAAGAAGAAACTAAGAGCCAGTGCTAAGGATTTTCTTTTTGTTCCCAAATATCAATTCTTTTTTCTCTGACTTGATTTCCCCCCTTGGATTTGTGGATCTGTTAAAGACTTTTCAGAACTGATAATTGTCTAATGTTAGGGTCTTCAAAGTTACAGAGTTTCTGGAACAGGAACTTGCTTAGATTACTTATATCAATCTCATAAAAAAAAAAAAAAACAACTCAAAACAAAACAATAAACCAATATCATTCAACCTAAGCTTAAGGAGAATCATATGCTGTGACAACCATTACAGTAGTTTTGCTTCCAAAAATGTCTACTGTCTTACCAGTTTTCTGTGTTGGTGTTCACTTTCAAAAATTACCGAAGTTTGATCATTTCTCAGAAGTGTTTTGTTTTCAAGAAAAGACAAATTGGAAGGTAAACCAGAATGGTGAAAAGACTGAAGACCAATACCAAAAAGAGAACAAAGAAGGAACCTGTGATGTGAATCTAGAGAAAATTTTAAGGGATTATATGATATATATATTCAAGCACATGAAGGCCTCTCATGGAAAAGAGGGTCTGATTTGTTCTGCCTTGCAACAGCAGGCATAATTAGGCTTGATGTAAAATTGTAAAATTGTGAAAAGTGTTGCCTCAAGATATATTGGTTTCCTTTCCCTTTAATTTAGAAGTCCTGAATTTTACAGATCGGATGATTTTCTTTTATGGAGGTTTTAAATAGGATTTCTGGGAGACAGGTAAATTATTAAAATCAAATAGCTAAAATGCCTTAAGATGATGCCTATTACTTTCTTTAGGAGGGTAGCAAGAATTCCTCACTTATTTCTTGAATCTTCCAGCTTTTTCTTTATTTTGTCACTTTAAACAGGCAAGCATGAAAGCATTATTATTGTGCCTTATGATAAATTGGACTTCTAAAAAATATTTGTTGGAAAAAATAATATATAATGGATCCTAGGCTATATACCTAAACCTGTCAGCTAAATGCTTTGCACATTTTTTCATTCAACTATGGAAAACTTCTGAAGAATAACTAAAGACATGAAATGAAAATGTTTAGATAATTTTTAGGATAATAATCCTAAATTTTAATGAAGTCTAAGCTGCTATTACTACATGGCTAATTTGTGATTTGTTCTGAACAATCATGAAGCTTATGGCAAAAGTGTCCCTATTTCCTACATTCTGCTGATAAAATAAAGAAACCATAAGAACTTAAATACTCTAAAGTGCTCCCAAATTCTCTGAAATAAAGTGGCATTATATATAAATGAAAAGAGGAATTATTTAGGAGATAGAAAAAGTATATGTGAACATATATAGCAAAAAGAAATCTATCTGGAAATTGTGTTCTGGAATAGTTCATTCTCAGTATTTCCCACTTTCTGTATGAATGGAAAAATCTTTATCTCCTTTTTGTGTGGCCATCTAACATTTTCTGATAGTGACAAAGAAAAAATACGAGGAGCATGTAAATAAAATCTGAAAAGGCACTGTTTGCAAATTGCGTTTCATTGTGTATCCTTGAGTGAGAGGAAGACTATATAAGTCTAATTAGAGTACAGAAATAAAAGGCAATTGACATAAAGTATTAAATGCCTTTAGCAAGATTTTCTCCCCAAGGTAGGCTTGAAAGTTATTGCTATTTAAAGCCATTTAAAAGGGTGCTTAGGGATCATTGTTTCATTCCAGTTTTCTTCTTTTCATCATTTTGCAAACTAAGAAATCAAAGCCCAGAGAAGTAACTGTGACCCTTTGATGTTTCTGTAAATAGAAAAAAAAAATTGTTTCCAAGAACTTCAGTCTTTAAAAACAAAACAAAACAAAACAAAACAACCAACTTCCAAATAAGTCAAGTTCCCTATTAAGAGGCTATAATCACAAATTAATTATACCTTTTAATATAACCATGTAGGAAGTGGGGAAAAGACAGTAAGCCTGACACACTCAGGAAACCACAAAGAATAAGAAAACTTCATACTTCATTGAAAACTAATCAAATGAAGTCTTGGATTAGGCAGCTCTTAACATATAGGTCTGAGCTAGAAATCAAGAGTCAAGCTGCTTTGTACATCTTTTTCACATTAAAAGGAATCATACTTCTTAATCTAATTTCCTTCTGAAAAAAAGTGCCAGGTTTAAAAATACTGTCCTCCTAGCCCTCTACCCCCTGAAATTCTGAGGATGCACCAAAGAAACCCAGTCTTGCAAAAACTTCACATCTGAAACACAAAGGGGTATTTGTGGTACTTTAGCTGACTAATGATACGAAAATATCCAAGCATATTCCACAATAACATATTGCTAATGCTTCATTAAATGCCCACCATTAACACTGTTTTTATGTTACTGTCTTTTTTTCTCCATAGGTGATGCTGTTTTACCTAATGTGGTTACAAGGACTCTATTAATGATGTTATATGGGATATATTTATATACTTTACTTATTTTTGTTACCAAGTTTTAAATATAGTACTAGGAGACATAATGCAAAGCTATTGAAGAAAAGTGATTTTTTAATGATCTCATGAGATCTACTTGGGAAGAAAAAAACCAACACATAAGCAATGTTCACAACTATAAATTCAAACCCTTTGTACTTTTTTTTAAAAAGAAAAAAAGAAAACCCCACAGTAGCAAACTGTAAACCTGCACTAACTGTAACTATTCCTATGCTGATTTTTATTTTAAGCGAAAGTTTCCTCCTTGGCTATATCCATTTTTAGCACCAAAATGATCTTCCAAAGAGGTATTGGTACAGCTTGGGATGTTGGTGTAAGGACTTGTTTACATATATAATACTTTAAACTTATATACTATAAACACATACTATACACTCTCACAGCCACACAAATGGGAGGCATATTTAAATGGATATATTCTGTAGACTGTTAAGAGACCTTAGAACAATGTAAATAAAATGATGGGATAAATATTTTACAGAATAGGCAACTTTAATGCTGCAGTGCACTTAGAAAAAAAAAGTCCAACTCTTTCTCCTGGCTGAGCAGCTCATTTTCATATATATATATTTTTTAATACCATGATTCTGAAGATGCAGAAGTTATTGCCTAAATATTATTCTATACATTTCCACAAGTGTTCAGGAAAACACTTGAAATTGGTATTTAATTTACAACATAATTACTTTGTTACAGCTTTAACTCATTGGCAATTTTGGAAGCAATGTTTTTAAAAGCTATGGATGTTCCTGATATCCGCTTGAAGCGGACGCCATTCAGTGACAGTCTTGGCAGTTTGCACACCTCCATTTCCCACTGTACAAGATTTTCTGCATGTCCATCTCCGTGGACACAAAAGAGCAAGAACCGCTCTCTTTGTTCATAGTCACAATTATTGGCATCCAAGACTTTTCGAATTTCCCTCATCATGTCATTGGGATCCATGGAACTGGTGGTTTTCATACTCCAGGTAAACCGCAGGGAACGGGGCTTTGCCTCCTTGTTTTCATCTTTATGCTCAGCTGACACGTTGCGACTGAAATGCACAGGAGGCAGGTTTATTTTTAACTCCATAAGAAAACCAACATTAACAACTTTGGTTAGTTAAGCAAATCATAT
Organism: Sarcophilus harrisii; assembly: GCF_902635505.1. Lineage (NCBI taxonomy): Eukaryota > Metazoa > Chordata > Mammalia > Dasyuromorphia > Dasyuridae > Sarcophilus > Sarcophilus harrisii. The sequence continues at coordinate 355,549,459 of NC_045427.1, forward strand.
ATTAAACATGCTATGTTTAACAATGTATACATACCATTTTTCCTAAGTTTTCTACAAAGTAAAGATAATATTGTGGGCTTGGTTATTTGCTCCTTCAAGAAGAAACTCCCACTACTAGTAATTACTTACACCTTTATAAAAAATTTACTTTCACTAAAACTCTATCTGGCCAATACATTTGTATCATTTCTTACTCATTTATTTTTCACCTTTTGCTTCTTTAAGATTATAAATATGAGAGTATTCCTTTCAATTTTATTAGCTTTAATTCTTACTTAGAATTCTTTCACAAAAAAATCTGAAAAACCAAGAAAAAAATTTAAAAAAAGAAAAAGGGAAACAAAAAGGGTATATTGTGTTCCACATATTACTATCTAGAATTGTTTTCATGGATAACTAGGGACATTAAAGCAGCTATTTTTTTGTTTTTGATATCTCACAGTAAAAAAATCCTTCATAGATATGTCTCTCATATATTCCTGAATCCAGGAAACCTACAAAATGTTTTTAAGAATAGTTTGAGGAGAATGTTTTTTGTTTTTCTTTAAAATGACATTTCCCCCCCTTTTACAAATCATTTCCCCATAATTATGCACAATCTGATCATTATTCTAGGAAAAAATTGTTCATTTCTTATGCTTAAAAAAGATCTTTTTGAGTTAAAAATCTAGATCTTATTATGAGGAGTCTAAGGTTAATTTTCCTCTAATATTCAACTCTATTTCATAAACATAACATTTTTAACTCCACACAATTTTGGTATTCTCAGATTATTTTATCTATAGTTAGTAATTAAAGCAGTTATCAAAACACAAATTTGAAATCATGTAAATATAATAAAAATGTAAATATCCAAGTTTCTAGCAATGTCTAGCACATTAAAAATATTAAAAAAGGCAATCTTTTACAGGAAGAAAATCCAGGATGACCTTTCTACTTTTCCCTCTTACAAAATCCAAAATTTGACTTTTTGTCAGAGATATGAGGACAGATGAGGAAATAGAGACCCAATAAAGTTACATAACTTTATCCAGGTCACAAAGGAATATTCTGAATTGCTGGGATTTGAATTCAAGTCCAAATCTTGTGTTCTTTCTAGTAGTGTATATCACACAGTGAAATGTGATAGTACACTAACTTGCAAATTCTCATGCTGGTGTGTCTTGCTTCAACTAAGCCTTTGACCTGTGACTCTCCACATCTTAGGACAATACTATTCTATGTACAAAATAAGTGTTTATTAAATTTTTGTTGAATGAATGTTAAATTACACACACAATCAATGCAATGAGACACACTAAATAAAGGTACCACTAAAGAACAGAACATATTTCCCTCATCACTCATTATACTTCCTACTACTAATATAACTAAATTGTTGCTCAGTTATAGAACTGTAGAAATCAATGAATGAAAGAGGAATGCTGATACTGCATGTATGTATGTGTGTGTGTACATATATAAGTCTACTGACATTGTTAAAAAAAAAAGAAAATATACAGATATTAAAATTCCATTAACTTTTTCTCATCATGTAGGAAAGCAATTTGGGGACATGAAAACAGTAGTAAATCTAGTATATTTTTAACTTTAATTTCTATATTTTTATAACAGACCACCTATTTGGGAAAATGGCAATACACTCAAACATATTTACATAAGGCATACTATTATGTGTACTTATCAGGGTGGGTTTCTGGAGCTTCATTAGCTATGTTAACATGATGGACAGGTGTCACATCAAATCAGCACCCCCATGTGGTTGGTTAAAGTAATTAAAATCTCACTAGAAATAAGAACACTATTCAAAGGTAGTAACAAAAAGCACATATTTTGACTAAAGCTAAAACAGATTCAAAAGTGATTATATTAAACATGTATTAATAATTTGTTAATGTGATGCATACAATTTATGTAATATATTATCTTTACTACACAAATGCAGTAATTAAGTAAAATTTTAAATAAAAATGATTCCCCTCACCTGGAGCCCTCATATCTCCCGTTCCTCTCATATTCAGTTGGGAGCCTCAAGGAAAAAGAATGCAGAAGCATAGGGAAGTGGGAAAAAGAAGAGAAATCTTATACTAGTGCACAACTACCTATACGTTATATTATTTTTAAAAAAGTAGAGACACCAGATTTATGATTATGAGTAATATTTTTCCAAATTCTTACCCCCTTTCCCATTTTGATTATATGATAATTAGGAATAATTTCAAGCGGATATCTTAACAATATATTTGCAGGAAGAATGACCAATAATACACATAAAAAAATACATGAATAAACATTTTTAAGGGAAATGTGAACTTCAATTATGAATGAGATAATGTTGATTTTGACTTGATTCTTCTTATAACTTTCCCAAAATGAGTGAGCCGACAGCAAAAGAGGTTATAATTTCAGGTTCAGACTATGTAAATTCATCTGATAAAAGCAAATTGGGCTGCTTTTATATTAATTTTTCATGATGGGCAATTAGCAGTCAATGGTAGTGATGAATTTCTAGTATTAATAAAGCAGACATCTCACAGTCCTATAAAAATAAACTTCATACTAGGTTCATTCAGGGAACCTTTGATTTTATATATACTCCAAACCATCATTCTAATCCTTTACAAGTCAGTCAGAGAAGTAATATTGTTACTCTCAATGGTTCTTTCCCCTTTGAGTGTTACTTCTGATGCAGTTTTTCTTTCACATTTCAGTGACTGTCACCAAAACATATTTAAGTCAATTAATGAAAAAGTGGTTTTAGTTAAATCATACTGACTTTTAAGTTACTTAACAATTAAAGCATGTAATGATCATCTCACAGCAGTTTAAGGAATCTACATCTAACACATGTCTTAGAATTGGAAAAAAGGTAAAGAATTAGCCTCATTTAATAGATAAAGAAATTGAGATAGAAGTAACGTAGGGCCTGCAATTATGACAGGAAGTTGGGTCATAAATGAAACTTCTTGATCCCCCATCTGCTAGATAAAGTCTATTGTGTTTGTTGATAAAAAATTAAGTAATCAAAATGTTCATCTTTAAAATATATTAAACGTTGATATACAATTAGTTGTTTGTGCCTTAAGGTCTTCTAGTTTGACTACATTGTTTCTAGTATAGAAATGTGGCCAATTTCACCATCATTTTGATTTCCAAGTTTTTCTGTTAATAAAACCCTCTAAACAGAGAAACAGAAATTGTGATTATCATTAATATCACTCACCTTTGGCATGCTAATGGCTATATAGCAATAGTTCATTAATGTTACTGAACATTTCATTCTCCAAAAAAGAAGCATGCTAAGTGTATTAGTATAAAGACCAAATTATTCAGATGCTAATCATTCTACAAAAGAAAGAAAATGCACAGAGCATGCTTAGCTTCTTGTTATATGGGTGCCACAGGCCCTTATATTTAGAAAGAGTTCATATACTTCTTTCCATATATACATATATATATATATATATATAAAAACCATATTTATATTTTAAAAGGAAACAAGTATTTAGTTTTCAGCAGAAATTTTAGTTTTAAGAGAAACCAGGGCTATAAAGCCAAACCTGAGGTTAATTGCAGAAGCCATTTGGGGATGGGGATGGAAATAGAAAGTCCTACCTTTTGATAAACCTGAATGACATGTTTCTAAAAGAAATTAAGCCAAAAGCAAAATTAACCAAGATGATTTGTACAAACTAAAATGAAAAAATCCAGTCAATTAGAGACAACAAAAAACAATAAATAAAACAAAGCTAATTTTACTAACATATAATGAAACTGTTTCAAGATGTTTGCTGAAAAATGAGTCAGTAACAGGTTTAATTGAATATTTGAGTTCTTAATATGGGATTTTAAAGTGAAGAGACCAAGTTCACCTTGAGGCAGAAAAATATGAATTTTTTAGGGAAGAAATTCCAGAAGCAAATAATGAATTTTTGTATAACAGCTTATTGAATTAAATTACTTAAAATCTTCCAAGACACAGTAAATATTGCTCTTTAAAATTCAAATTGCCTTAAAAAAGAAAGTTTTTCTTTCTTTATTTAAAAATGGGTAGATCAAATTAATTGTGATTTACTCATAAACAAGTCTTACTGCTCAAATTTCTTTAGAGTATCTATGTGACAAGCATTTCATGCTAAACTTGAAACTACTAATAATCTGAAAATGTTACTATTAAATAGAAATATATCTAGAAACAAATGCTAAAAAAAAAATCAGCCAAATAATATATTTTTATTATGTCAAATCTTAACACTACTCTGAGGTAACGTAGGGGAGTGAATCAATATAATCAAATTTTTATTTTTGAAATTTATATATTAATAATAAAATAGTGAACTGTTACAAAATGGGCCATTAGATATTTTAAATGAATTACTTATGCTTTTATAGTGTGTATTTATTACACCAATAGTAGCTCTGCTCCAATTTAATCACTGTTAGAGCTGAAAAATATGTTGGAGGGTCAGAGTTTTATTACAACTGCAATCTCCTTGTTGGGTTACATTTGCTTTTTAATCAGTCAAGATCACTGACATAATTTCAGAAATGGACAATTAACAATTTAGTAATACTAACTAAAAATATTAGAAAACATTCTTTCTAGAGCCTTTTGTTTTACTTAACACATTTTGCCTTTTATTCATTTTACCTATTAGACTATCAACCCACAAAGGCTCAGATGATAAGCTTATTCATGTTTGTATGCTGCACAAAGCTGTACATATAGGAGGTGATAAATAAAATAAATATTCACTGAATGAATAATTTCATAAGAGATAAAAAAGGCGGTGATATATAATCTATTTCTTTTTTGTTCTGAGTTAAATGTGATAGATACTATATGCTGCAGACATGAGTACTAAATCACTAAAAGATACTCATTAAAAAAATTATAATCTAAGAGTAGCATGATTTTAAGTGGCTTGCAGTATTTGAATTTGAGAAATTGGGTAGTGTTGTCAATGACCTTACCCTATTCTAGGCTTCAAAAGCCATCTTTTTTAATACTAATATTCTCTCAGTGATATAATATAGCTGTATCTCATATAACACTCAAACTTCAGAAGAATCACAATTATTGATCTAAAGGGCAACGTAAAGATGAAACGGGGTGTTAACAAGACTGCAGGATATTACCAATGATGGTTGTATGTACACAAAATTGTGTAGTTTCTATTGGCTCATAACTCAAATATGATTTGGTATAGAATTGGATCTATGGTTAAAGAAAAAGAGGTAGAGGCTAAGTGCTGTATCCTAAATATGAGTAAATGATGACATAAAAAAATTACCAAACTGGGACTTTAATATATGTCACCTATATTAATTAAAGAAAATATAATGTGATCATCACAAGATAAATAGAAGGAAGTTACACTGGAATCAAGAATTACAATTCCTAACTTTTATTAGTTGAAGAAATTTCAATTTCTTAATTTATAAAGGTTTAAAAAGAGATCTAAAAGACCAGATATTATCTAAAGTCCCTTTCAAGTATGAATCCTATGACCTAATTTTGGATTGATAATCTAGATAAGTCATTAGATTTATCAGATTGAAAGATTCAGCACACAATTTAAACAACACAGATCACATAAAAATAAAGTGGTAATATACAAGACCAGGAGATGAAGAAGAGGAGACAAACAGGAAAATCTATGTGGACAGTTCAACTTGCAAAAAAGCTTTGCATGAAAGTTTTATATTCATCAACAGGCAAATCTAATTTCAAAAAGGTCCTTCATTGGGCAAAGCTTTTGAGGTGTGATTCTGGATTTATAATGGTTTTCACATTTTCTAAGTGCAAATATGGTTAAAAACCTAACCTTCAATATCTATTTGTGCTAAGGGTCACAACCTCAACATAATGTTTTATTTTCCCCTACAGTGCTTAAAGTATCCTCCAAGCTAAACCACTGTAACAAACTCAACTTCCCCATAACTAAAATGAAACATAATCCTTGATTACATAGAATCTTATGGTGGTGGGGGATGGGAAGGCAAGGGAGGAAAGAAAAGGTATTTTAAAAATCAATAATACAAAAATAAAGGGTTTTTATAAGCCAGTTTTTTTGTGTGTATGTTTCTTTTTAAAGCATAGTCTTAGGGATAGTATTCTTCAAAAAGTTTTAACATTCAAACCTTAGAGAACAGTTACAGAATTATGAAATTTTAGAGTTTGGCAAGGACTAAAGAGGACATCTAGTTCAACCATACCTGATTAAGAATTCCCTGCAAAATATTCCCAATAGTGTGGATATTTTCTCCTTGAGCATCTCTAGAGATGGGTAATTCAATTTATCAAATAACAGACACTTTTGGATAGCTTTAACTGCAACTAAATTTTTCTTGATATCAAGCTGAAGTCTGCCACTATACATTTTTAACTCTTTGATTCTTCTATAATGATAATGGACTTTAAGGGCATGAAAGTAAATCAAAGGAAACTTAGACTTCACTTTTAAGAAGATGCTGTCCTTATTTTCTTCATTGCTGATTAGTTATTAAACATCATCTGAATACATACTAGATTGGCTATTCTGTTCAACTTTAGAAAATGATATATGAACATGTTGATCATAAAGTACATTTAATACAAACATGTCCCTAAAAGCTAACTTCTAAAACAGTGAATAAATTAAAAAAATCTTTCACTGCAGATTCCAGAAGGCTTTCAAGCATCAAGTTTATGAAAATTAATAATAGGCTAAGTTAGCTAACAACTATTCAAGATATACTGACTAGAAAAATAAGTTAAAGTGAGAAACATCTGAATAGTGGATTCATATAACAGAAGAAAAGACAATTAAAAATGTCCCCAAACTCTACATTACTTACCTTCTTGTGAGTTTTGATGTTAATTTGCTAAAAAGATTAGAGGAACCCCTACTTCTTGTTTGGGAAAGTGGAGTTGCCTCATGTGACAAGCTGGGTGATGCTGGTGGACCATTGTAAGTTGCTGTTCGTCGCTCTCGGGGCTGGCCATGGAAAGTGCTACGATTGACAGTTCCTCTTGGGAAGCGAATTCTATCAGGAGTAGTTGCACTACTGATACTATGTGTTGAAGCAACTGGAGTTCTCTGATCAGGAACAGTACTGCAAAAGTAGAAAATCATATTAATTTTGATATTCTATATACAGTATAACTTTGTGGCAAACAGTTCACAAATATAAAATTACATTTACAATCATAACTATTTGTACAAAGGAAAGAATCAGTTTTTAAAAAATCCAGAACTGAAGGATAATTTTACAAAAAAATTAGAAGGGGAACATAGGCCAAAAGTGAAAAGGAAGTAAAAGAAATACTATAAAGAAACAAACCTTCAGGGGGATGTGGGAAAATCGTGCACACAGATTTTCAGGGACAAGACTAATATATAGGGAATTTCTGGGATAAAGAATGGCTAAACTAAAATCTTTTGTTGCTTCCCCTCTCACAGTGTGCCTACATGCAAAGAATCTTCCCAATCAAAAATAATCTAACATAAGAACATAAAGGTGGAATTTAAAAATAGGCAAATGAAAAAATTTTAAGCCCATAAAAATACCATTCCACATGCCAAAAGAACTGGGAAAGGAGTGAAGGAATTTCTTGTACCAGGACAACTATACAGAAAGCACTGAAACACATAGAGAGACTTAAATATATGATAGACACCACTAAAAAGAGTGTAAAAAAAAATATAGTGAAAAAGGATATTTTATAGACAGCCATAATAGACTTTAGGACTTAAAAATCCACAGCACACAACTAAAGCAGTGGGTACACATTAGTATCACAAGGATTTTATGGGGTTTTTTCTTACATATCCTTGAAGTTATCTCCTTCACTGTCTATTGGATGTAACATCATCTTGGGCTGCCCAGAGGCTGACAAGGACATCGACTTCTGATGTCTCAGCCGAATACAGGTAGAAGATGTGGTACAAACTGAGGCAGGACTAGCTGCATAAGCGAACATTTCTGTCAGGCTGTGAGGGGGGTTTTGGGTTTAGGCAGAGGCAGAAACAACAGTATGATGGACCAAGGACAAAAAAAAAGCAACTACAGTTTAAAGCAAATACCTTCTTTCCCAAACCATTTCATTTCTCTCAAAAGAACCAAAACTTTTATCATAAATTGCCATAGGGAAATTAGTACATTTTGCTAATCCATAGTTGAAATATTTAAAAAACAGGATTTTTCAAAGATGATTAGCTTAAAAAGATAGTTACCACTTCCACATTTCTAATGTTCATACAAATGTATTTATTAAAAAAAAAAAAAAAAAAAAACAACACAAACCAAACCCGAGATCTGAAAATTTGTTATAAAGTCCATTTTAATAAGAAGCCACAACCTGCTTCTCCAAATGAGACTATATGATGCTCCAAATTATGCTATATGAAAGCATCAAAAAAATGCCATTATAAAATGGATTAGCCAATTATGGGCACAATGAATTCCCACTTAAACTTTCATTCTACTTGTATTAAAACATCCTGTATATGCAAATAATATAGTTGGATTTTGAAAGAAGAAAAATTTCTTTTCAACTGAACAAAATCCACAAATATTTATTAAATACTCACTATGTGCCAGATACTATGCCAGAGTGCTAGAGAAACAAAGACAAAACCCCTCCCGACCCCTTTTCTAAATGAACTTATATTTTACTAAGGAATGTGGTACCTAAGTATAGCATAAAGAGGACTGAGAAGGTAGAGAGCACTGAAAATCAGGTGGATCAGGAAAGGATTCATGGAGGAGGAGATAGCATCTTGAGTTGAGCTTTGAAGAAAGATAAGGCTTTTTGAGAGGCACAAATGAGAAAGATAGGCATTCTAGGTACAAGAATATTGTGTGAAGGCTGAGGCAGAAAAGAATGAAAGAAAAATTAAATGCTTACTATGTGCAAAGCTTTGGAAAAACACCCAAAATTTCCTAAGACACCAATTAAATAAAGAGAAAGAGGCAGAGCAAGCAAGCTTGTGATCCCCAATAAGATTCACACACAACTATAAGATTGTCAAGCTTCCATGGACAAAAATGGAACCACTAAAGAAAACAATTACCAATGTGGTTTTCTAGCATACTCAGTAATAATACTCTATTTCCACCCCTGACATGACATCATTCCTACATTAAAGTCATCCTCTGATGCTTTCACATAATGAGGAAAAGGACACGTTATCAGCAAGTCCTCTGGAAATATTATTAATGCTTTGAGCACAGATTACTCTTTTTAAAGTTATTTTCCTTTACAAGATCACTGTTTTTTGTGTAAACTGTTTTCTTGGCATTGCTTTCTTCACTCTGCATTAGTTCAAACAATCCATATCTCTTTGAAATTCTATAACTTCATTTATTATAGCACAATAATGTTCTGTTACATTTCTATACCACACTTTTCTTTTCCATTCATTAATCATCTTAGAAGCAATTTAAAGCATGCATTACATTCTAGTTCTTAAAGTTTATTTTTGTTAGTAGCTATTTCCTCCCTGTATTATCTCATTCCTCTTAAGCTAGTACACCTACTTGGTCCCTGCTTGTTTCTCTGTTGAGTTTGAACTCTTAACTATGAGAAATAGCATGTCTCAGAGCCCCACACTTTCTTTTGTTCATACTAGCTTTTACATTCCTTTCTTTTTCCCCCTTTCTAATCCTCAGAACAGAACTAATCCATCCCTAAGATATATTTTCCTTTTTTATCTCCCTCAATACCTTGTGAAGTCATTAAGGATCTGAAATACTTGTTCCTTCTTTTCATTAGAATATTAGAACTACACCATTATACAGATCCTTTGAATTGCTTAAATAAAATTTTGTTTTGGTTTCTCTCAACTTTTTGTTCTGCATTTCAAAGATCCTACTTGCATCTGATTCTTTATTCCCATTAAAAGGACCATCCTATCCTCCCAGCCATCCTTTTCCCCTCAAATCCCCAAGGATTACATACTATTTTGCAAATTAGTTTACTCTTGGTTATAAACTTGTATCTTTTGAAAATCTTTTTTTTCAAGATCAACTAACTCTCATTTATAGAGATTTGGGTCTTGGATAATCCTGAAACGGTTTTTTGTAAACTGTTTTCTTGGCATTGCTTTCTTCACTCTACATTAGTTCAAACAATCCATATCTCTTTGAAATTCTATAACTTCATTTATTATAGCTCCTTTCTGGATTCTTATAATATTTATATTTCTTTGATGCAGGAATTTGGGATTCTAGCTGTGGCATTTCTGGGGCTTTTAAAAAAACTTTTGGAGTTCTGAATTTTCAGGAAATGATTGGAAGGTTTTTTTTGTGTGTAGCAAAACCTCATTAAATTTTTTTAAAATTATTTTTTTTCTATTTTTTAATTCTTTTGATTTTCTTCTAGTATCTCACATCCCATAGAGTCATTCATTTCTCTGACATATTCTAGATTTTAGGGAGTCCATTTCTTCAGTAAGCTTTCTCTTCTAAGCTATTTATTCTCCTTCCAGTTTTTTCTCAAGAACTTCTACTTCATTTTCTTGCTACATTTTTTCTAGGTATTTACAAAGTCCTTATAGAAAATTCTTTGAATCTATTTGTAGTTCTTATGGAATTTTACTTTCTCCTTTTGGAAAATCTCTAGATCTTATAATTTTTGATACTGGTTGTATGCCCATCAAAATTTAGTTTCTGAAATGGAACTTTCTTTTACTTCCTGCCATACTTTTGGTTAGGGTAGTTGTACCTGATTGTTTTTACCCACTGTTACCTGAATTCCCACACTGATCTCTATTTCAGGTGGTTTAAAACCCTGAAAACAACAAAACTCCAGTACCAAATGGATTTACTTGTGAATTATACTATCTAAATTATAAGTGACTTCAATACTACGTAAACTGTTTGAAAACAAAAAAATAAAGCCAACCAAATTTTTTCTATGACATAAATCAATACCTAAATCAGAAAAAGTCAAAATGGAGGAAAAAAATTAACAAATTTCCCTAATGAGTACGAATGCAAAAGACTTAAACAAAATACTACTAGCAAGATGATCAGAACAATAAACTACAAATATCATATACTGTGAACAAGCTCAATTTATATGAGGAATGCAGGGCTGATTCAGTATTAGGAAAACAATTAGGTATAAATGATCATATTAATGACAAAAACAATACCTATTCCTATTAAAAATAATAAAAATACAGGAATAAATGAAAGTTTCCTTAAAATGCTAAGTAATATCTGTCTAAAACTAAGGGCCATTATGATCTATAATGTGGATAAACTATAAGTTTTTCCAGTAAGATTAGGAATAAACTAAGGATGTCCATTACTACCATTATTATTCAATATTGCACTATAAATATTAGCTATAATAAAAGAAGAATTTGAAGGAAATATTAGTTTTTGCAAATGATATGATGATTTACTAGAGAATTAACCAAAAAATTAAAACAATGAACAACTTCAGCAAAGGTGCGGAATATAAACTAAGCCCACACAAATTACCAACAAAGTCCATCAGGAAGAGAAATGACAATTAAGATAACTATAGATAGCATAAAAATACATGTCCACTTGCTCAGACACACACAGGAATTATATAAACTTAATTACAAAATTCTTCACATTTTTTACATGAATAAAGACTGATCTAAAATAATTGGAGAATTATTGTTTTTAATGACTAAAACAAAGCCAATAATAATAAATATGACAATACTATTTAATTTACTTATTCAATGACCCACCAATCAAATTATCAAAGAATTACTTAGAGCTAGAAAAAATTACTGATTTCCTCTGGAAGAACAAAAGGTCAAAAATATCAAACGAATTAATGGGAAAAAAAAAAAAAAAAAAGAGGATTAGGAGTGGCACCAGATCTCAAACTATACTACAAAGCTGTAATTATCAAGACAATTTGTTAAGTAAGAAATAGAGAGGTAGAGCAATGGAAAAGATAAATTACACAATCTATAGAAGCAAATGAGCATAGTAACCTAGTGTTTGACAAATCCAAAAATCTCAGCTATTGTGTCGAGCCACTATTTAACAAAATGCTAGGAATACTGGAAACTAGCCTGGTACAAACTAGTCACAGAACAATACCTCACAATGTACACTATAAGCTCAAAATAGGCGCATGATTTCAATATAAAGGATGACTGATTGATTTATTCTAAACAGGAAAGAAATTACCTGTTAGGTCTATGGAAAGGAAAAAAAGATCATGATCAAAGAAGAGATAGGAGATAACTTGAATGACTTAGATTATATACATTTAAAAAGTTCTTCTATAAACAAAATCAATGTAGCTAAAATGAGAAGGAAAGCAGGAAATTGTGGGGGGAGGGTGAGAAGGGGAAGAATCTGTGAAGAACATTTCTCTGATAAAGGAGATGTAAATTAAAATAAATGAGATATTACTTCATTTCTATTTGAATGGCTAAGATGACAAAAGGGAAAATGACAAATGGTAGAGACGTGGGGAAAAAGCACACTAATGAACTGTTGGTAAAGTGAATTAGCCCAACCATTCCAGAAAGCAATTTGGAATTTAAATTACAGTAGATCAAAAAGGTTTGGACAAACAAAATCAATGTAGTGAAGATTATAGAAAGAAAGCAGAAAACTGGAGGGAAAATTTTAAAGCAAAATTTTCTGAGATACTTCATTTCTCAAATATATAGAGAACTGAGTCAAATTTATGAAAAATAAGACATTCCCATATTGATAAATGGTCAAAGGATATGAACGATTTTCAGATAAAAAAATTAAAGTCATTTATAGTCAGATGAAAAAAATGCTCTAAATCACTATTGATTAGAGAAATACAAATTAATTAGAGAAATACAAATTAAAACAACTCTTAGGTACCACCTTACAAGTAACAGATTGGTTAAGATGACAGAAAAAGATAATGATAAATGTTGGAGGAGATATGGGAAAACTGGGAAACTAATGCATTACTGGTGGAGTTGTGAAATAATCCAGCTAAAAGTGCTATAAAACTGTGTATGTTCTTTGATTCAACACTGGCACTATTGGGTTTATATTCCAAAGACATTTTTTTTTTAAAAAAGGGAAAAGAACCTCAGTACAAAAAATATTTATAACAGCTCTTTTTGTGATGATAAATAACTGAAATTAAGGGCATGCCCATCAACTGGAGAATGGCCAAACATATAGCCCAAATGGTATGATTATGATGGCTATAACAAATGATAAACAGGATATGCTTTCAGAAAAACCTGAAAAGACTTACTTGAGCTGATGCAAAGTGAAATGAGAATAACCAAGAAAACAAGGTACACAGTAATAGCAATATTATTCAACGATCAACTATGAATGATTTAGTTATATTCAACAATATAATGGTCCAAGAAAATTCCAAAGACCTTACAATGATAAATACTATTCTCTTCCAGAGAAAAAACTGATAGAATTTGAGTGAAGATTAAAGCATACTTTTTTCCTACTTTCTTTATTTTTCTTAATGCTTTTTCTGCCAATGGAGTATGGGAAGAGATGGTCTTCATGTGTGTGTGTTTTCTTTTATAACATGACTAATACATAAATATGTTTTGCATGATAATACATGTATAACTTCTAAATCTGTTCAAAGGAGGGGGAGGAATTGAAGGGTGGGAGTGAATTTGGAACCCTAAATTTTTTAATGTTAAAAACTGTACATGCAAGTTGGGAAAAAAAAAAAAGATTAAAAAAAAAAAGGTAGCAAATTAGAACTGTCAAATTACATGATGTTTGACCCAGTTTTAAAAAGAAAGGATCATATATGCAAAAATTTTTATAGTAGCTCTTTGTATGTTGGCAAAGATTTGGAAACTTAGTGGATGCCCATCAATTGAGGAAACAAGCCATGGCATGAAAGTGATGGAATACTATTATGTTGAAAGAAATGCTGAAGGTTGGTAATTTGGAAAAACCTGGGAGACCTATATTACCTGATGTAATGTGAAATAAGCAGAACCAGGAAAACAATCTGTTCAAAAAAAGCATTATTATCTTTATGATACTGTTTTTTTGATACAGATAACTCCAAAAGACTGATCAAAGACTCACCACAATTTCAAATGACTCATGAGTACAGTTTGAAGCATATGATTTTTTTCTCTTAAAAAAAATTTTTTTTAACATGGCTAATATCAATTCTCCCCCCGCCCCTCCCAATTACGCTTATTTATAATAGGTTTTGTTTCTTTCCTTCTTGCTAGGTGAGGGAGGGCAGAGGAGGCAAAGAATTTGGAAACAATACTTTGGAATCCAGGTACCCTGAAGAACAGGAAATCAAATTATATTTTAAAAACTTTCTGATAAGAGAAATTAATCCTATTGGGAAATGACACCATCAGGAGAATAGTTTGTAAAAGTATAATCTCAAATTAAAGAATCTTTTGGAAAAATGAGAACTCAACAAAGTTCCAGCTTCAGAAAATTATGAATTCTAAAGCAGTCAGAGAACTCCTAAGATGATACTTCTACAATAGTCACTTGAAATGAGAAACAAACTAGAAATTTCCATTCAGCATGCTGTTTATCAATATTTTCTATAAGGTGGTTTTTTTCAGATAAGAAATATGAAGGATTTTCAGAATGAAATTTTAGTAATAGAAAAAAAATTAGCAGGGAAACAGATTTATTAAAAACACATATGTCAAAAGGATAGACAATTGGAATCAAGTGCATTCATGAGGTTCATGATATTTAGGCACATGCTTACACAGTGCTAAACAAAACTTTTTTGTCATGATAATAATGACAATAAAGAACAAACAGAATTTTTGGCTGCCATACTACCAGTACTCTAACGCTATTCTATTCATCTCATTGTGGCTTAAAAGTATCCCTAATTCCTAAAATACATTACAGGGAAATATAAGCTTTTGCAAATTCTATCAACTGGAAAAACTTTCAGTATTGTCCCATCAACAGCCTGTGTCTGTGGTCTGAGGGAGAGCCTAGGAACTACTACAATATTGGTGCCAACAGGTGATGAAATTTTCAGTCACAGCAACTCAGGAAAGCTGCCTACCAAAGTTTGGAGGGACTGCTATGGGAAATAGTATACATTCTACACAAATGAAATGTCAACTTTTGAAATACTGATGTGAGTTTTTCATGATCAGAGATGCAGGAAAGAGTCAAGGATAAAGAAAAAAATAATAACTGTATTTACAAGAGATTTGAAGTATACAAAATGCATATTTCCTTTGACCAGTCCACTAACCCTATAAACAAGAATAGCTTCTGAAAATTTGACATTTATTTTGGACTATTATTACTTCATATTCTATAGTACAGATTCATTTTTACTTCCATGTTAATTCAACTAGCATTAGATTTGGGGATCAGTGCCTGACAGGAAGCTGATTAAAAGAACATAACGATAAAATATTTGTTTTAAGCACAGAAGAGAAAGAATATTAGATTAAGATTTCTGTTATTGTTAAGTTTCCTGGTTCTGGGATTAAGAAGTTTATTGAGCCAGTTTTAAGAATGAAATAAAAACAACAGACAAGTATGATTAATTAATTCCAGCAAAGAAGAACAAGCAACAACTTTGTATATAGTTAAACCTAAGAATTAGATATAATTGGAGAGAACTCATATAATAAAAAGGACCAAGTTATAGTGCACTGATAACAATTAGCTAGGGATGGACATCTACATTATCTGGGTCATTTACTTGGCATCTCACAAATAAACATTTCATTTTAATTAGACTTTTTATGATTTCAATTTTGGTTTTAAAACTGCTTTTCTAAAAAGGAGTGTAAAATGAGTACTTGGTATGGTGGAAAATTTCTGTTCATCTCTTGGTGACTCTCTTCCAAATTGTTCTTTATATTAGTTCCTATTCTCATTCTTCTCAAAAATAAAATGTTTTTCTCAAAAAAAAAAAAAAAAAATTGTGTGTGTTCCTTTACTATTCATATTAACTCAGTTTGCATATCATATAAATTTTAGCTTTAAAAAATATCTGGAAGTTATTTTAATTGTGTATATTTGTCACTGCAAGAAAGGATCAATACTTTTAAGGATAGGAATCTCTTTTTCTCCAAGATATGCCCAAAGAAGTTAGAATAAAAAAGTCCCAAAGAGATGCTTATTCTCATTATTTTAAATCCTCAAAATCCCATAAAAATTAAAAAGAAAAAAAAAAGAGATGCCTTGTTTCACTTTCAAAAATGAAATCATTTCAGTATGTAATTTAAATAAGCATCAAAATATGTGTATGTGGACTGAACATGCTCTCCAGTTATTCTCTAGAACAAATTTAGTTTTGAATTGTGTAGAGAAATAGAAGTGAGCATTGTTTTTGTTTCCTTTTTATTTCTCCTGTTCATCTTTCAAAGTTTTCTGGCTTATTATCCTCACATTACCACAATTCCCACTCACATCTTAATTTTCCAACATGACCTAATAGTCGTGTCCTGCATCAAATTCCTTACTCTTCTGCCTGTGGGCCCTTTGTCACTATATTGCCTAATATAATTGGAAATAAAAATGTTTTTACTGCACCACAACCCAGTTTCCTCTTACTAATTAGTTCATTTAGTTGGATTATCTGCAATCTACGTTTTATAACTGATGACATTAACTATGAAAGGAATTTATAATTTTGGAGTTTTTGTGATTAAGTAAACTGATAGAAGGAAGGAACTACTTTTTTTCTTTAAAAATGCTAATCACAACAAGGAAAGAAAAATAAACACAAACACACAATGATTTTAGAGGGAAAACCATGAGACATTTATACTTCCTTGCTAATAGTTTAAGCTTCATACCTGTTTTCTTTGCCATTCTGAATTACTGAATGTCTATCTGCAGTAGTCCTTTCACTACAAACATAAGTATTTCGTCGTGTCATCCCACCAGATGTTGAATTATTCTGAAAGTTAAGAAAAGCATTTGTTTTCTTACTAAGAAAAGCTCAATTTATTAATGCAGAGTTTATAAAAATAATTATTTCTAAAGAAAGGATTGTCTTTCACTACAATATGGTATTCTCAAAAGAATATTCCAAATACTACAGAATTATCTCTCTTAGATTTAATTGTTCAGTAGACAAAAGTACAGCATAAGAATAAATGAAAACTGAGGACTACTCTGAATCTTAAAAAAAAAAAATCATGTAAAATATATTAAATATAAAGCCAAAAAATTCTATTAACACTAATGAGAAATTTAAATTAAATATATTCAAAGATAATGTAAAATCAAATATTTCTAAGTAATTGGGAACCACAGATTAGAGGGGAAATTTGAGATCACACATTACAATTCCCTCATTTTACACATCAGAAAACTGAGGACCAGAGAGGGGTCACATAATACTTTAGAATAGTATTACCATTGTTCCTTTCTTGAACAATATTTACTCATTATTATTACCCTCTTGAAAAGTGCCCTCAATAATTTACATACAGAACCTTCAAATCATCCCAGGTATTACAATAAAATACAACTTGTATTGATTGTCACAATCATCAATGAATACTCATAAATTACTGAAAAAAAAAAAAAGGACAATAAAAAGGTAAATATACGAACAAATGGATACTTCTTAATATAAAAACACTTTTCATCAAATAGTAAATAAGTGAGTTTTGAGTTATTATCATCTTATCTGGTGTGAAGGCATGGAATATAATTTTCTAATGACTGAAAGATGAATAGGAGAAATAAAAAGAAACAAAAACAATACATACTTTTATTTCTCTACAAAGAATTACATATGGAAAATTAACTATCACAGAAGATTTTCAAGAGAAATGGGGAGTGTGAAAGAAGGCAGTTGGTAAGTATAACTACAGCAGTTTCTTTAAGTCACTGCTTCTATGATGTATTTTCTGTATTTATAAAATGAGGGAATTGGATTAGATATTCTCTAAGGAATCCTTCAACTAACTATAATAGTCAATGAAATGTGACAATTGATAAAATTGTAGTATTTAGTATACAAAGCCAGAACTCCAAGGAGATGGAAACAAAAGTTTAAAAAACCAGGAAAAGTTCAAAATATACTTGTATGTACACACATGAGTATGACTTTAGAAAACCAGCTAATTTGCTAGTCTTGTTCCCAATAGGAAAAAAGTCTAAAAACTAAATAATTACCTTATTAGATTTTTTGGAGCCATACTATTACTGGATAGAAACCATCAGTACATGGCTCTATCATTCTGTTATTGTTATTCAAACATTCCTGTTGTATCCAACTTTTTGGGACTCCATTTGGGATTTTCTTGGCCAAGGTACATTGTCATTTTCCTTTCCCCGCTCATTTTAGAGATGAAATAACTGAGGCAAACAGGATTAAATGATTTGTCCAGGTTCACACAGTTCTAAGTATAGTTAATGTCTGAGGCCATATTTGAACTCAAGGAGATAAATGAGTCTTTCTGATTTCAGGCTTAGGCATTCTATTTACTTTGCCACTTAACTGCCTCCAGGGTTCCATAGTAAATATGTTTGACAGCTTTTATAGGTTCTTAATTTTACTGAGTATCATTTCCAAATGATGCATTTGGATTAGATGATCCTTCTAATTTTAAATCTAGAAACTTATATGCTTAGAAAATCAATCCAGAAAGTCAAACTAATTTACAAAAGGTTACACATAAAGTAGTAAAAATAGGATTTGAAACCAGGGCTTATGAGTAAATACATACTTCTTTTCCATTATAGTACTACTATGTTTCTGTGAGAGGTAAAGATTAACTGTTATGTTAGATGAAAAAAAAAAAAACAAAAAACCCACAGAATTCATTCCTGGACAAAAACCTGAATGTTCTAAACAGGTATTTAAACTCTCCTTACTAGAGAAATAAAGCACTGCTACTGAACAAGCATGACTTACACTAGGAATAGTGGCACTTTTCTTCCGTTCAGGAATATCTGCCTTATTTGGATTATTTGCATTACCCAGCATGGGACTAGCTGGTGCTAATCCCTTTCCTCCAACAGCACTACTGCTGGATTTCCTGGGCTGAATTCCTTCTTCTTTGAGGTCATTATCTGTAGTGCTGGTCTGACTCCTTTTGGGATATGCCACAACTGGAGGAATGGATGGTCCAGCTAAAATACAGAATTTTTGTTCAAATTAGAACAGATTTTCCTACTATTGACTTGTTGAAAATAAGAGTAATTAACAAGCAGGGCAAGAAAGTGCTATTTCAAAGGAAAAAAAAAGATAATGCAGTAAAATCCTCTATGAAGTTCCCCGATAGACAATTTTTCCATAAATAAAATCTAAATTGGATGGCATTTACTTGTTCATTTTTTTCAATTTTCTTTAAAAGATCTCACAATTAAGAAGTTTTTGGTAGCTGTCCTTTGGAAAACATCTTGGGAGGATGTTACTGTAGTCATAACAAATCAACTATCCTAATAATGCACGCAAAATCATGCAGAAGCAATGGGTTCACCTTGGAAATTTGCCTGAATTACATCCTTTTTTGTACAAGAGAGGCCTTCACCTTTTGGAACAGAATAGTATTACACAATTACAAAACATTTCCTTCAAGTTGTCTCTCAGATTTTACCTTGAATTTAACAATGTAATGCAATGAAATTGTGCTTCATTAAGGCAGGAAAAGGCATCAAAAGAGCCAGTGCCTACTTAAGCAGTAGAAGAGAATTCAAAATTCAAATAATTTGGAAAATTAACCACTCCAATTTTATGGAGGTGAAAAATGAAAACATTATGACCATGCTTTAAAAGGCAGCATGATAGTATTCTTGGATAAATTGGGTTCACACCCTGGGTCTATTTCTTATTAGTTGTGAAACTCTGGCCAGTTAATTATTCTAATTCTGAGGTTCAGATTTCTCACCTATAAAAATAGAAGATAGAGATAATAATGTCTTTTTTACACGTCTGTTTTAAGAAAAGTACTTTTTAATAACTCTTAAAGCACTACACAAATCTATAATATTCCAAATCAAGAATACCCGAGTTGAACTAAATGAATAAAAAGTTTTGTTGGGAAAACATAATAAAACTTGTTAGATCTGAAACAGAACCATCCTCTACCCCTCCAGTAAAATACCGACTGATAAAACTTAAAAAAGCAGTTACTGCTGACACTGTTCTTAGCTATATGTCTTTTTTCATATCTGAAGATTCCTAACATAACTTTTTTTTTTCTTTTTTTGCTGAGGCAATTGAGGTTAAGTGACTTGCCCACCAGGGTGACACAGCCAGGAAGTGTTAAGGGACTGAGGTCAGATTTGAACTCCTGAAGTCTTCCTAACTTCAGGGCTAGCCTACTATACACTACACCAACTGGCTGTCCCTAATATAACTTTATCTAACTTTCAGGTAATTATTAATCTTTTTCTAAACTATGACATTTTTCATTTGGCAAAAAGTTAGCCAAATTTGACCTCACTTAAGATTATGAATAGCAAAAATAAAACCACTCAAATTAATGCAAAAATTAGAAGCTAAGAGTAAACTGTAAAGTTTAGGTTGCAATCAATCAGTAAAAGTTTATACATATCAACTTTTATAACAGTATCTTTGATAATTTTAGCCACTGAATTACATTTATCAGAAATATTTAATTAGAGTTCAATATAAACTAGTATTTTAAGAAAGAGATTTTAAGAAAATTAAATATTTGCTTTTAGAAACTAGTATATGTAAGCTAACAGATAATTTAGTTTGGGGTCAAGAGAAAAGAAAAATAAAATGCCTGCTCTGAACATTTGCCTGTGAGTACTCACTCAGGTATTAGGCTAGATGCATATTTTACAATATAACTTTGTGCTAGAGAAACTGCAAAAGGTATTTACCCTAAAAGCTTATACTTAGATTTTGGGGTATTTTTGTTTTTAAACTCACTTGGCTAAACACCTCTGGACCGGACTCCATCAAATCCCCAGGAACCTTATCAACTTGTGAGATTGCATCAGCCTGGTACTTCATGAGTACCATTACTACCCCCTGCTTTTTTGATTGGAAGACTTTTTTTTTCCTTTTCAGTTCTTTTTGTGTGTTGTCTTTTCTCTTTTTGACTCTTATAAGAAAGGACTTTCTTTTTCATGTCTATATCCTTAGTTATTTAGCACAGTACCTAGCACATAGCTGGGGCTTAACAGATGTTTACTGATTGACTGCTTTCTTTCTAGCCTGTAAGCCAGAAATACCTGCACTCCTAAAGGCCTACTCTCCTTTCTCAGCTTGTGAAACTTCTTGTGCTCTGGGAAGCAATTGTACAGAAGAGCTGATTAAATTTTGTCAACTTTCTATTAAGTTTGTTTCAAAATGTTATTTTTAAAATATATATATATGATATTCCCTTTTAGAGTAAAAGCTCTGTGAAGGTAGGATTATTGTTATAAAATTATATAATAAAAAATACAGATTTAAAAATTATCAAGATGACAAGAAAGAATGATATATGTGGGAAGAACACTGGACTATCACAAGGCCATGGTTCAGGTTCAGATTTTGCCATCAAATTCACTGTTGACCTTGGGAAGATCACTTCACTATTTTGCTAATTTTTTTTCTTCTGAAAAGCAAAGAAGTTATTTCAGAAGATCTTCTAAGCTCTAATTCAATTTAACAAACATTTATTCAATGCCTTCTTAGATGCAAGAAACTGCCAGATGCTAGAAATATAAATGTCAATATAACACATACCATACTCTTAAGATGTTTACAATTTGATGGGAGGAAAAATATGAATACATATTAAAAATGCTATAAAAATTTGGGGGAGAGATCAATTTCACCTATGACCCTCAGTTAACTTTATAAGAGTCGCTCAACAAGTGACAGATATTGGGAGGTGTAAGGGGAGACCATTTTTGTAACAGAAGAATAGCTAAACCAAAAAGAGGAGATTCAAAACAAGAATGGAACAAAGAATTGCCCTTTTTGGCTAAAATATATATAAAATATATGAAAGAGGAGTGGTAGAAGATAAAGTTGAAAACTTAAGTTTGAGCAAGAAAGTGGTTGAGTCTTGAATGTGGCTCAGAAGTTTTATTTTAGTTGGTAAATAATTTGAAATCAATGATATTCCATGATGAAGGGTAGGGAGAAGTAAGGTAAGGGAAAAGATTCAAAATTCAGACTCTCTAGTTCTGGCAAAGATTTAACCACAAGGGCCAAGAACCAGGAGAAAATGTCCAAATTTTTATAAAAAATGTTCATGTCCTTATAAGATGATGAGTAATATTTATATTGCATTTAGACAAGGAAATTGTACACACATTATAGTTCGACTTTTTTTTTTTTTTTTGGAAAGTGGGGAAGGGAGATATCTTAATTAATCCTGAAATACCCATACAATCATTTTTTCAGCATCATTAAAATTATAAATATATAGTATAATCAACTGCTTCTTTGCTTGTAGAGCATTGTTAGACACTATACAAAATTAACTTGAATATATTTGGTCCCTTCTTCTCAGGAGCTAAAACTGAAAACACTGAAAAAGGCACATAAAAAGACAGTAATCTATATACAAGAGCAAAATATTAAACAAAAAATGCTTTTATCAAATATAGTCTTCTGAACTCCAATCCTGAATAACCAAGTATTGATAAGACATTTCAACTGAATATTGTAAAAGCACATCAAACTCATCGAGTCAAAACAGAAATCACCTTTGTCCCCAAATCCACTTTTATAATGAACTTCCTCTTTTTAAAAAAAATCCTTTTACAACCTGTGAAGTATGAACAAATCTTCATTTTCCCTCATCACATATATCCAAACAATTGCAGTGTCTCTGCCATCTATCCTCTTCTTTCCACTGACAGTATTTTAATTTAGGACTTCATCACCTCTCATCTGTATATGTGCATATAAGTCTATGTACATATATAAGCCTGAGTGATGATATACATTTATACTTATATATAATAAGTATAAATATACAATATTTAATATATATAATATATAAATATATTATACATAACATATAATATATAATAAGTATAAATGTGCTTATAAACATAATTATGAGATCATATAACACATAATACGATAGCTATTTTATTAAAACTTTAATGCACATAGCTTCCACCCCTAAAGGTGGTTTTCTTTCCAAATCATTCTCTACACAGTTGTCAAAGTAACATTCCTAAAACATACCATGTTACTTCTCTGCTCATGAACACCAACTCTCCATTACCTCTAGGACCAAATACAGCTCCACTGATATTTAAGACTTTCACAACTTGGTTCCAACCTACCTTTCTAGGCTTATTAAATATTAATTCTATTTACAAATATTCCAGTCTAGCCAAAGTGATCTTGCTATTCTTCATATAAAACATTCTATCTTCTCTCTAAGTTCCTCTGAAAAGGCATTCCTTATATTTAGGATCCTTAATTTCCTTCAATGCAACTTCCTTTTTGAGGTCAATTCCTGATCATCTTGCTTTTCACAAAACTATTCTCTTTTCATTTTCCTTATGCCTATATATGTATTATGTAGATACTATTTTCCTCAATGGAATGTAAGCTCCTTGAGGTCAGGAGAATATCTCATTTAGGTTTTTATTTCACCAGTTCCTAGTACAGTGCCTTGTATACAGTACTTACTTTAAAAATGAAAGGAGATGGCTTTTGCAAGAGTTATTCATTAAACATTAACCAGGGAGGAACAGCCATACATTTGACCTTTTAAATATTATAGGGAGATATCCCATATGATTAAGTCTACTTATGCAGAAGTCATCTAGACACATAAATAGCTGAGGAATTCAGAAATCTAAACCCTGCAATTTGGATTATAAGCATTTTATAGAACTTCTATTCACATATGTCAAACATCTTTAATTTCATCAGTGCAGTTATTTTGTCTACTGATTTCAGTTCCCTCCAAAAATTAGAAGATAAGTGTTCCTGATTGGTATGGCCAAAAAAAAGATGAGGATGGATAGCCAACCTTATAATGACATGCCTTACAACTTGCATAGACTGATCCTCAGATAGCAGGTCCATCTGCTGCTGTAACCAAATTTAAGACACTTCAGGTAATGAAACCTTTCTGAGCTTCAGTTGTTGGGACAGCTTTTGAGAATCTAGAATTCATTTCTATAACCCACATCAGGACCTTATATAGGAACTCACATCTAAAAAGAAAAAGGCACCTGGCTAGGTAATGAGGTAAAATTTTTGTAGCATTTTACATGGCCACTGGTCATGATTAGTCTTCCTGTTTTAAAAGGAAAAGCAAAGAATATTCTTTATCCTATAACAGATTGCTTACTGTTTTGAAGAGGGAGAAGGGAAAGAGAAAAATTTGGAAGACAAGGTGTTTGTAGAGATAAATGTTGACAACTATTTGCATGTATTTAGAAAAATAAAATACCATTAAAAAAAAAAAAAAAAAAGAATATTCCTCACTATTATCACTCACCATGATCACTATATCGTCTTTGCTTCTGGCTTGAAGAAATGCTTCTTTGGACTTTGTGGTGAGGAGATTGTCCCGTGCTATTATTAAGATCACTGCTTGGCCTAACCTTAGCAAGAGAAAGATTGCTGCTGGAACTTGAATCACTAGCATCCAGCTAGGAAAAAATTGAAAAAGAACAATATACATACAAATACAAATGATTTATTAAAATATAAACTTGAACCTCACATAATACAGCTCTTTTAGTGAGATGTTTAAATCATAGCTGAAAATTCAAGTTATAGACAAAATATTTATGTTGTTCATTCAAAGGTAAAAAAAGAAGGGTATAATATACTTTTCGAAAATATGCTGCCAAAAGCAGAAAACAAATACTTTGTTAAATATGCATTATTCCCATAATCAGCTGAATAAATGAAATTGTTTTAAAATATTAGTTGTAGATATTTCACGAAAGCAAAGATTAAGACAATGTCCAATGTTAAGAGCTTTTGCCTTGAAAAAGACAACTAATTAAAAAGGGAATAATAGGCATGGGATTTGAAATGACTACTATTTGCATGTAAAAAATTTACCAAACTAAAATAAAAATCACAATACATATCTTCAGCTTTCCTTTCTTACCTCTGATGATTTTCTGCCCAACAACAAATATGTGGCTGTGATTTCATCATATTTCATTTTACTAAGAGATTCTTGAATTTCTTCTTGTGAATATCCCATTCCCACCATAATATCTAAAAGAAGGGTACAAGATAATTTATATAATAAAATATTTTGTTTCAGGATAAAAATGTTCCCTTTAAAAAGACTGTAAGTTTTCTTAAAATGAATGCATATTTAACCAGTTATTCTAGTTAGCTGTTGCTAATGCAGTTTACATTATGTTCCTGAATATCAGTAACATACAACATATCTATAAACATATAATATAAAGAATGCACCCCCCCACTCACACCCACACCAAAAATCATACCTTCAGATAATCATTCTGGGACTGCAGTCCATCCCCATATTCACACAAAGACAAAGACACAGACAGAGACACCAACCCAAAACAAAATTACCTATTCTTTTCTGGTCTGAGATGTCTAGCTCTGGTTCTACAAATGGTTTAAGTTCATCTTCTTCATGCCCTGCATTGATCCACCTGTCCTTCATAATTTGCTACAAAAAAGTGAACTACTGATTAGCATTCAAAAAGAGAAGAGTAAAAAACAAAAACAAAATCACAGTAATACTTTAATTACTTCATTATTCATAAGGTCTCTGGAATTCTAAAGTTCTATTTCCATTACATAAAACTCAAGAGGAAAACGCTTTATATTTTCTTAATCTGCCATTCTTTCAAAAGTATTTTGTGAAGGAAGTTCCAAAACCATCTGGCTTGACCAAGGATCTTATATACAACATATGCTCTAGACTCTGCTTTTAAGCTTCCGGGCAGGTAAAAAATACAACTTCCTAAAATGGCCCATCCTACCTTCAAATGGCTTTAATTTAATGGCTCTCTACTACCTTTGAAGTAAAGTAGAATGACAGTCTTTAGAAGAAGAAAGCTATCATACCTCCTTTATGTCTTCTACTCTAAGATAAATACCTTTGGTTTCTTTTGTTGCTTATATATGGATGATCATTGCCATCTTGGCTATGTTCTCGCTTATCAATGCTTTCTCCAAAATATGTGTCCAGAAATGAAGATAATACCAGATGAAGTGTTACCCAGGGCTGAGTAAAGTGTGACCATTTCAATATAAGACATTATGCTTCTCTTAAAGCAGCCTTAAGAATGAGTTAGTTTGGGGTAGGGTGAGTTTAATGTGGTCGTTGTTTTCTTTGCTTTTTTGTTGTTGTTCCCATATAATAAGGCTGACTCCCCCTGAGGTTGTAGTACACTAAACCCCCAGAGTTTTCAAATGTGTTACTGATTAACCATGAATACTACCTTTATCTTGTATTGCTGATTATTTTGTAAAGTTGATATTTTCTTTAATCCAAATTTAAGACTAAATTTATCTCTATTAATTTAGTTTATTATATTTTATTTGATGTTCAAGCCTAGTGAGATTTTTTCCCCCTTATTTTATCTGGTTGGCTATTTCACCTGGCTATCAATTTTAATGAGCATGGTATCTACGTCTTTATCCAAGTTATTGATAAAAATATTAGATAGACAAATTCAAGAAAAAAAAAAAAATCCCTGGGATAATCTCTTGAAGATTGCTTTTATATGTAGATACTGAGCCAGTAAAGAATCTTTGGGTCTAACCAGCTTATAATTCACCAAACTGTACTAGTGTCCAGTCTATAGCTATCCAACTTGTCCACAAGAATAGTATGAAAGATTCTATTAATTAAAAAAAACAACAACACAAAAATCTATGTTAATTTAGCAACAGTACTTCCTTGGTGCTATTAGTTTGAGTTATCCCATCAAAAAAAGAAACGAAGTTAGTTTGGCATAACCTGATTTTGCTGCAGTCATGTGGCTTTTTGTGACTTCCACTTCCTTTCTTTAAATGCTTACTACTTATTACCTTAATATTTCTAGAATACTGCAAAAAACTGAAGTTAAGCTCGTTAGCTTATTATCTGCTAACTCAACTCTTCCCTTTTTGGAAAATCAGAACATATTTGCTTTTCTCTGGTCCTTTTAAATACCTCAAGTTGAAAGTCTTCAGAAATAAATTATTTTGGACAAGTTAAGCAAAGCTCTAAAAATACTACAAAGAACATTCATTTCCTATGTTTTTCATTTTGGCAAATTACCTCTAGTGTGCCTCTTTTGGTTGGATTTAGCACCAGGAAACGTTTGAGGAGATTTTCACAATCCGTGGACATGTAGAAAGGAATTCTGTATTTCCCTCTTAATACTCTCTCTCTCAGTTCCTTTAGGGAGATCAGAATGAAAGAAAGGTAAATCAATGACTGGTTAAAAGGATAACACACTATTATAGTAATTCAATTTTGCAACTATTTAGCTTATATAAACTTTTAAAAAAATTATTTTGGTGGTATTTGGCAACATCACTAATTTTGATGAAATTTTTATAGTAAAAATGAAGTTACTTGATATACCTTTAGGTTTTGTCCATCAAAAGGAAGAGAACCACTCACAAGAGTGTAAAGAATAACACCCAGACTCCAAACATCCACTTCAGGTCCATCGTATTTTTTTCCTTGGAAGAGTTCCGGAGCTGCATATGGAGGACTGCCACAAAATGTGTCCAGTTTATTTCCAACAGTAAATTCATTACTAAAACCAAAGTCTGCTATTTTAATGTTCATATCTGCATCAAGTAAAAGATTTTCAGCCTAGAAGAAAAACATTGAGGAAAAATGAGTCTTAATAAATAATACAATTACTGATATAAGTAATTTAGAATAAAGTCTTTTAGTGATGACCTATAAGTCAATAACAAAGATTGATTAAATATATACTAGGTATTAGACACTATGATAAGTACTGAGGTTACAAAGAAAAGCTAAAAATCTGTCTCTATTGTCAAGAAGCTCATAATCTATGGGGAAGACAACATGCTAACAACTAAGTACAAACTATGTTGTTTCAGTTGCATCCAACTCTTTGTGATTCCCCCCCCCCCTCCTTTTTTTTTTTTAAAGTAAAGACACTGGAGTATTTTGCCATTCCTGCAGCCAGCTCATTTTACAGATGAAGAAATTAAAGCAAACAGGGTTAAATGATTTATCCAGGGTCACACAGCTAGTAGTATCTGATGACAGATTTGAATTTAGTGTTCTATCCACTGTGCCATTTAATTGCCTTATAAAAAAAAGCTATAAACAAGCTATACAGATAGAATACATTGGTGATAACTTCAGAAAGAAGGCATTCTAAAGATTTAATGAAGAAGCCTTTCTAAAAATAAGGAGTACACTAGAATTTATGCTTTTATGTCACAAAACATCATCGATTTAAACTCATTCATTATCAGTTTAAGCTTCAGACAATTATAAAAATTTTTTATAGAACTCTGACAAACGCTGAATTTTGTTTATACGTTGATAAAACTTTAAAATATTTATTTGCCTTAAGTTCAGAGTAAAGTAAAAATACTTATAAAAAAAAAAAGTTATTGGCTTTTTGCCCATGAAGTCATACCAAATAAATTTCTATTCCATTAGTCTTCAATCTATAGAAAAGACAAAAGTTGAGGAGTATAACATGATTTACTGTCTCTCTCCAACATGTTCTTAGGGAATTAACTGGGTACAGAGAAAGAATTAGCCTCTCAATTCCTGACGGCTTTGCTTATGATGAAAAACAGGTACCTGAACAATATTAATTTCAATAACAGGCAAGTCTTGTCAAAACAAAGTTAGGCAGTTGTTTATTGAGCTAGTATCAAATAATGACTACAAACTATACGATCAGTACATAAAATGCTTAACATAATTTCTTTTTTTTTGGAAACACTTTCCATTGTGCCTTAAAATGACTAAAATGGCACTTATAATTATCAACACATAAATTTCTTATTTAAAAAAAAAGTTTACGTGGCAATTTACTTTTTATTAGCATAACTAGGAAAGATAACCAATATATCAATATATTTCACTCAAAAGTCAAATACTATTTATTTTTACTTACTTTAAGATCCCTGTGAACAATATGCTTTTGGTGGCAGTACTGCACTGCTGATACTATCTGGATGGCAGAAAAAAAAGCTTGGTTAAATTATCACTGAAGATGAGATTAATAATTAACAAGTCAATAATTAAAGTTTAAACATTATTATACCTTTGCAATTGGCATTTTGAAAACTTTACATAATACTAAATATATCATCTGATCTATCAAAAAACCAAAATTTTTATGTTATTCTTTTGAGATATCTAAATCTATGTCTAATTATATTAAATTTAACTTACTAGTCTATAAGTTTTTCTTCTCTCTACTACTATTCTCCTTACTCCTAAGGGAAGCATGCCATTTCTGGTCTCGTCCTTAAACTTCCAGTTCAATCTGAAGTGGTGATAACTACTTGGACAAAGTTTTGTCCTCCTTATGACTCCAGTGATGACTAACAAGGCATGCTTACTTCTTCAGTAACAACTATAAATACATATCTTTGGGTTTTTTCTCTTGTTTACTTTTGAGGCAATTAGGAGCTTAGTGACTTGCTCAGGGTCACAAAGCTAGTAAGTGTCTGAGGCCAAATTTGAATTCAGGTCCTTCTGATTCTGGACAGGTGCTCTTTTCCTTATATTTTTGTAAATATTTCTTTAAGACTGGAAATGCAATCATTATCCTGATTGCATAGATGAGAAAACTGAGGAACAGAGAAGTAAAGTGACTTACTCAAGGCTGGAGTCAAGTCTCCAAACAATTCTATGACAATGACATAAACTGAGATCTTTTGGGGGACCCTGTAGTAAACTCTGTCCTCTTGGGGGGGATCTCTCAGACCCTGAAAAAAGCCTGCAAACTCCCAGTTAAGTGGTCTCATTCAACTGGAGATCTTGGTCAATCACCCTCCACAGAATTGCCACAAATAACTCTCATTAGCTCAAACTTCCAATTTAGTACTCTCATTCAATTTTAAATTGAATTGAAAACCAGTCTCTCGGGAGTTGCCCTTCCCCCCTCCAGGCCAAAGATCAAAGCAAGCCCCAATGTATCTAGGGCTACATGCCCAGATATCTTTGGCAGATGTCTTAACCGACCATGGCTACTGGTGAAGATATTCTCTTCTCAGTGGTTAACCTCTGCTATATTCCTAACAGGACCTTTTGCCAATAAATCCCTTTTTGTCACACAGATTTCAGATTTGCAAATGCTTTCACAAGGGACCTGCACCTCTGACTAGAGGGGATTTCCCAACCTTATCATTTGCACCTCATCAACAAGTCTAGTATTCTTTGGACTAAATTTTTTTCCCTTCACTGGTGCCTTTAGTTTTCAGGCAGGTAGCTCTAGAGTACCTAAATCAGACTATCCACATCATTCCTAAACTGAGAATGAAATTACTAAACTGCTGGTTTATATTAAGTATATACTTAATATAAGTAATAATACTTATATTAAAAAATAAATGATCATAATTATAACTATTATTAGGAAATCAGTGAATTGGACAATTCATTTTAAAAAACTGGATAAAATATACTTTTGTCTTTACTTATAACTTATTTTTCATTCTATACCTTCCATTCCCAGAAAGTCATCCTTTATAATAATAAAGTATAAAATTGGGGTAAAAAGCAAGCAAAACAAACCAATATGCTGAAAAAAGATTAATGTTGAGATTTCTGGTTGAACAGTAGGAAGACTGGATGAAAAAAAAAATCCAATATAAACCTGACATTTGTACAGATTAGATAATAAATAATTCTAATAAGAAACTATAAATGACTTCTTCCATTCCAAAACTGCACTCAACTCCCCTCACCCCCTCAAAAAAAAACCAACAGGGAAGTCAGCAGCAAGCTTCAGTAAGGATTGAGACAGAGCCCAGGGATTATACTAGAAGGGGAAGTGGAGGGCGAACTGGTATAATAAGATATCTTATAGAGAAAAATAGAAAATACTCCATAGTGTGAATTTCCATAGAATGGTTTAGAGGTTCCTAAAATTATCCTGACATATTATAGTACACTCTGAAGATTTATCACTCTGAAACTAGGTAATCTAAGGTGAGACACAGAAAGAATGACCTCAGTCAACCCTTAAAAACATAGCAGGGGCCACAAAGCTCCACTTAAAGAACCTGGAGAGATAAGAAAAAGCTGAAGTTGAAATCTAGGCTCAGGCAAATCACTTGACCCATTTGTTATTAGTGTCCTCAACTGCAAAATGAGGATAATAATCATATCTACATCACACCGTTGTTGTGAAGATCAAATGAGATGGGATTTGTAAAAAGAATTTAGTACAGGAAATTACTTATATATGCTTATTTCTTTCTCTCCTCCCCTTTCCTCAGTTTACTTTTGTTCCTCTTTCTTCCAATTACAATGCTATCATCACGTATTTTTTCTAGTTCTGCTTAATTCACTTTGTATCAGTTCACATAAGTCTTCTCTGTATTCTTCGTTATCATTTCTTATAGAGCATAAGATTCCTATACATTCGTGATCTATTATGATTTGCTCAGTCATTTCCTCATTCAATGTGTATTTACTTTGTTTCCAAATATTTACTTGAATAAAAAGTGAAGCTATAAATAATTTGGAGTATGTGGTGGCTTATTTATTTATTTTTAAATCATTTACTTCTTTGACCTGTATGCCTAGTAATAGCAGACTCTCTGGGTCAAAAGGGCACGGGTAGTTTAGTCACTTTCTTGGCCAAATTCCAACTGCTTTCCAGAATAGTTAGACTAAATTCACAACTCCACCAACAAAGCATTAGTATGTCACCTACTCATAGTGCTGATGAAGGGTAAGAGATCCCCCTCTGGTCGATGTATCTGCAGAAAAAACCCAAAGTCTGTGGCAAAAGGGGATTTATTTGCATAAGAAGAAAGCTTTCTTAGTGGCCAAAAAATCTTGATAGGATAGTTTTGCAAAATGTCTGGGTATACAGCTAGATATATTGGGGCTGCTTTGAGCTTTGGCCTCAAGTGGGGAGGGAGGGGAAGGGGGGCCTTATCCCTCGATGAATCTGGGAGACTGATTTTCAATTTAATTCAATTCAAAATTGAATGAGATCCCTTATCTTGGGGGTTTCCTTTATGGACATAAGGGTGTGCCCCTTCTAGTGGAGAGTTTGAGATCCCAATCACCTTTCCCCCACAGATTAAAGCGAACACAGTTCACATCAGGGCCTCTCCAACCCTTCCCCCCAAAAGATCTCAATTTATATCAGTGCGGTAAATTAAAAATACACTGGAACAGAAACAAAGACATTTGGGTTTCAGTCCTGGCTCTGCATGGCCATCAGTCATTTAGGGGCATCAGTTCTCTTCTACAAAATAAGGGATTGGATTAAATGATCTCTAAGATACAATCTGATCTAAAACTGTGTTCTAAAGGAAAATATACATGCCAGGAAATATTTTTGCTAAGTTACATAAATTAGCAGCCACTTTTTCTTCCTCAATACCCATGATGTATAGATTTCAAGTAATCGAAACATATCAATCTAAGAAAAACTGGGAATGTAATCCTGCAACAGAAAGACATATAAAACACTCCTAAGCAAAATAACAGGTCAAATAATTGCTATCACCTCAACAATCAGAGAGAGAGGCTAGAAAACATGAGTCTAAGAGTTTATAATATGCCCTATTTGATCACTAGCTCTGCATCCAAACTGATACTTGCAGGCATCATCAAGGGAAACAGTCCTCATGGGGAATGGACCCATCATTCTCACTATCAACACCAACTGCTATCAATAGTCAGCTAAGTGTATGCTCTGTTATGATAGTTCTTCAGGTCACAGAACCAAACCCCTGTGGAAAAGAGGCCAATCAAATGCTGTTCCACAAGGTGGGCAAGCCAGCCTAGGTAAGCTAGCAAAACAACCTAACAAAGACAGAAGTGGCATCATACACCAGCTAACTCAAACCACCACCTCCAAATCCAAATGAAAACAGTCCAAGCTCTAGAGTGAATAGATGAGCCCTCCCAGTTTAGCACCCCATATAACTTCCAAAACTATCATCTAAGAAGTTCTTATAGAGAA
This sequence comes from Sarcophilus harrisii, assembly GCF_902635505.1. Taxonomy (NCBI): domain Eukaryota; kingdom Metazoa; phylum Chordata; class Mammalia; order Dasyuromorphia; family Dasyuridae; genus Sarcophilus; species Sarcophilus harrisii. The sequence goes on from NC_045427.1 coordinate 355,582,495, forward strand.
AAGCTCTGGCAAACACTTCTGCTGGTGCTACAGGTGCTAGAGGTACAACATCTCCTTAACAGCCAGTGCTTTAAAGACTAGAAGAAAAATGTCACCAAACTCCCTGGCACTGTTAAATGGTTCAATATAAAACATGGATTTGGCTTTATCAATGCAAATAATATTACAAGAACATCTATTACTACTTGGGTAACGCAGGTGATAAATTGCACTTCTGACCTATGTGATCTTTGGCAAATCAAGTTTCCCTCAGTTTTCTCATCTGTAAAATGAGCTAGAGATATCTCTGCCAAGAAAATTTCAAATGAGATCACAAAAAATTCAACATGACTGAAGAATTACAAATTACCATATTCTTTGCTGCTATCCTTTAAGGACCATGAAACTTTCCATTTAAATTGTATCTGAAATCTCCATACAAGTCTCCATATGAGCTCCTTGAGAGCAGGGATTATCTTGCTTTTCTAATCTCAAATAAACTTGTAAAAAAATTTATATATACATATATGCATACACACACACACACACACACACACACACACACGTTTTGCTGAGGCAATTGAGGTTAAGTGACTTGCCCAGGATCACACAGCTAGGAAATATTAAGTGTCTGAGGTCAAATTTGAACTCAGATCCTTCTGACTTCAGGGCTGGTGTTCCATCCACTGCACCTCCCCTTCCCCCCATAAAACAAAAACAAAAACAAACCACCTCTAACTTTTCCCATTGTATTTCTCTTTTCTCTCCCTCCTCAGAAAACCTTCCCTTACAATAAAGAAAAAAAGATAAAACTTTAATTTAAGCAAGACTAATCAAACAGTCCAATTCCGAAATTAACATTCTATATCCATGCTTTTCCACTTTTGCCAAGAAAGAAGGTACTTCTTAATAACTCCTCTTGAGGATTAAGTCTGGTCATTTAATTTCACAGAATTCAGTTTCAATTGCTTTGTAACTGTTCAGTTCTTTCCATATTCACTGCAATAGTCAGTGGGAATGTAATTTTCCTGATTTATTTTACTTTGCATCAAGTGAAGTCTTTCTATGATTCTCAGTATTCATTATTCACTATTACTTATTTGTTATTCACTATTTCTTATATTCACTATTCACTATTGCTACTTTGGCATAATTCTAAGTTGCTTTTCATAATGAATTTACCACTCTATCAATCATGTTGCTAATTCTTAATTTTATAGTTACATATCTATATTTTAATAGGGGGCTCTTAAATACACATACTTAACAGTATATTCAGAGAAAACAACTTCCTTAGGCTTTGCCTCAGTATGAAAGATGAGTGTTGAGTAGGTTTCAAGCAGAACTCAAACTGGGTTCAACATAGGAATGATTCCCAAATTAGGTCTTTACAATGCAATATCATTATTTTATCTCAAGTGAATTTCTAGAATGTTAGTTATACTCAGTCAGTTATACGTACAAGCATTTCAGAACAAAAGATCCATTTATTCAGCACTCATTGAATGCCTATGTGCAAAGCACTATGAGAACGTTGATCAGACAGCCATTGTCCTCATGAAATTTGTAATCTAGAAGATATATAAATAATCACAATGCAAGGAAAAATGTGATGTGAGGAAGAGATATATATCAAGGTACTCTGGGGATAAGGATGACATTTTTTTTTTCCTGAATCTGGTTCCTCATTTGTAAGATGAGGCGATAAGAAAAGACAATCTATAATGATGTTTCCAACTTTAAATCTAGAATTTTGTTGAGGATGGAAGGAGGAATCAAGGAAAGCTCTATGGAAAAGATTACAAGTTACCTAAACTTTGAAGAATGAGTTAGAGATCTCTAGCCTATAGTGTATGTGAGAGAGAAGAGGGACCAGAGAAGAAAAGATACACACACATACACACACACACACAACACATATACACAAAACTATCTGGCATTTGCAGTCTTGCATAGGTATAGAAGAAATGAGTCCCCTCCACATCAACATTAGAACTGAAAAGCATGACTTCAATGAAGATTATTATTTACTACAATTTAATGAAATAAGTAGAGATTTCTAACCAAAGCACCTTATACACATCATTTAATCTTCAAAACCCTCAGAGACATTAGTATTTTCACAATTTCATAAGAAAATACGAAAATGATATAGAAAAAGGTCATCTTATGCATGGTTAGTTAAGAGTCTGGATTTGAGTACATAATTTTTAAGAAAATAAAGAAATTCTGAAAAAAACAAAACACAATCACTGGGCTAAAGCACAGAATGCAAGAACAATTAGTGGCAGATTAAAAGATCACAGTGGAAGAGCACAAGTATAATATGGTGAGTCCGAATTTCATTCAACTGGGAACTACTCAATGTTTCTGTATTTCTGATTTTATCATTCAAAACTGCCATCTGCAAAGTTATTAGTGTTTCTTAACTGATAAATCTGAAAAGCCTTCTTAGTTCTTCATTTGACACTTGACCATCTTCTCGTTAGGTTTCCCTCACACTTCCCTTGTGATTCTTCATCTCTTATCCTTTGTCTCAGACTTTTAAAGTCTTCACTGCTGACTTATTATCCATAGAAGAGTCATATTTCCCTAGTCCTCACCTAAAATGTTGAATATTTCCAAAACTGTGCAGATCCCTTTTTGCTACATTTCTATCTCAGTGACCTTATTTGCTCTCATGGGTTTAATAATCATCTTGAATCACATGACTCAGAGATCTGTATATTCTTCTGGAACTATCAATCCTATATGACTAATAGCCAGTCTTATGTCATCAACCAACATAATCAAATTATAAATCATGGAGACACCATGTTTAAAACTAAACTCACTGTATTTCTCTTCCTAGTCATCCTACTTCCAACTTTTTCTATTTCTGCCAAAGGCATCGTTATCCTAGACACTTCTATCTCCTACATTTTTATTCAATTGTCAAATCTTGTCATCTCTTCACATTCTAAGTCTTACTCAGTCTACATCTTAGTTCAAGCCCTCATCACTTCCTGTCTATCTTATTTTAGAAGTTTTCTAAAATGCTCCTTGCCTCTAATTGTCCCTATTCTAATTCATCCTCAACATAGTTGTCAAAATGATTTTCTTTAATGTATAGATATAACCATATCATTACTGAGCTCAGACTCAATACTGGAACTTTGAGAATTAAATGTAAACTTGTTTGACTTTAAAGCCCCTTCATAACTTTGTCTTCTCTTTGTAGATTCAATCAGAGCATCACTCTTTTTCTTGTACCTGACAGTCCAGAAAGATTCTTTCTCAGTTCTAATAAATGGCAATTTATCTCCCCATCTGTACTTTTGAACTGGTCTCTCTATCCAGAATGTGATCCTCCCATTTGCAGCTTTACAGAATGCCTGCTTGTGAGATACAATTTAAACACTATTTTCTATACCCTTTTACAATACTTCATCACCTTATTCCCTGTTATCTTATATTTAACCATCATGTAATCATTCTGTATATATAGAGGAGGTTTCAAAAGGTTTAGGGAGGTAGGTGACACAGTAGATTGAGTGTGTAGTCAAGATGATGTGTTCAAATCCTGCCTCAAACAGTTTGATGCTACATGACCCTGAGCAAGTCATTTAATCTATCTGCCTATCTACTGGAGAAGGAAGTGGCAAACCACTCCAGCATCTTTATTGAAAAAAACCCCATAGATGGTATTGGTATGCTATGGTATACAGTATCACACAGAATCTGATGCAACAAAAACTTTGGTGCTATGTTAACTTAAAAAGGATAACTTTATTAACTTAAAACTCCATCAAAATTTTTAGGATACCATGCATGTATATGTCTCTGTCAATATATATAAATCTTGATAATAATTCTTACTATCTCTAATTCTTACGAAAGTGGCTGGCATTTAAGGGTTTGTCGAGTATCAATGCAATGATAAGACAGCAAAATTAACAATGCTTTGAAAAATGAAATGCCTACAAAAGAGTTTGGAGGGGAATAAAATGGAGGAAGAAAAAGAATGAAAGAGAGAGAGAAAAAAAAAGAGTCCAATAGCAGAGCAATACTCCTATTTAAAAAGTTGGAGAAAAGAGGCAAAATTTTCAAAAAACATAGTGAATATAAAATATAGGAAGTATCTTTTGTGAGGGTGATGATATGTGTTAAAATCAACATGAGAAAAATACTCATGAAATTGTTTATCATATTAGAAATTCAAAGTGATACAATTTTAAAGTATGATATTAAGTGTCAAGTGTCTGAGGCTGAATGTGAACTCAAGTTCTCCTGACTCTAGGGCTGGCACTCTAATCACTGCATCATTTTACTGCCCCTGTCTATAGGGTCCATAGATGACACTGAGAAACAAGATAAAAGGAACTGAAAAAGATCATAATAAAATATTCTTTAATACAGTAATCAAAGAGTAGGAACAGCCAGTTCTTGAAGTGAATAAAGATAATATCACAAAATTAAAAGCTAATGGGGATGCCAGGAAATAAGTACATGATGATTATATACACTAATAATAATATCTAATATTCATATAGCATTTACTGTGCTAAGTGCTTTCCAATGATCTCACTTGATTCTCACATCAAAAAGAAAAAAGAGAGAAAGAGAAAACAAAATGCAAGCAAACAACAAAGAGTATGAAAATACTATATTGTGATTCACATTCAGTCCCCACAGTTCTCTCTGGGTGCAGATGGCTCTCTCCATCATAAGTCCATTGGAATTGGCCTGAATCAGCCTTGCTGTTGAAAAGAGCCAAGTTTATCAGAATTGATCATCAAATAGTCTTGCTGTTACTATACATGATTTTCTCTTGGTTCTACTGTGAGGCCAAATTTAAAATTGAACTCAGATCTTTATTATTCCAGGGCCATATCAAATGCCTCAATTTTAAAAAATAATCTTTGCACAAAGTATAAACTTAAGGAAATATGAGCTAAATTTATTGAAAGTGACATAGAATTATATAACAACTATGAAATAAAAGTTAGCTCAGTGATTCTTCTATTAGGAAGGAGTATGGCTGAGGAAACTATCATGCATGACTTTCTTCTCTGAAGACCAAATTCAAGTGCCATTTTTTCCTGCTCCTTCCCATTTTTAAGTGTCCTTCTCTACCTAACTTGTAGTTGTTTTATATTGCACTACCATCCCTTATACTCTTGTTTCCCTCAACAGGCTGTAAGCTTTTTGAGACAAATTATTTCTTTGTAAATTGCCTAGTACAGCATTTCGTTTGTATCAAGTGTTTAATAAATGCTTATTGGTTAAATATGCATTTCTATTATTTCTTGTTTTGTCACATCACTGGCTTATCACCTTTCTATTATTCTCTGGTAACATCTGTTACACTCTTTATTTTGCACAGTTCCTCACTGGCAAAACACTGCAGTCTACTTATGTCCATTGCGTACCTCTCCAACTGTCTTCTTGGTAACTCTGAACCTTATTTCTCGAGATAATGTTGTTCTAGGTATTTCACTCATATAATAGTTACAATGCTGGGTGCCTTTGTATAAAGGTTATAATGAGATAAAAGATTTAGAGAAGGAAAAGATCAAAAGATCACAAAAAAGACCAACTATCTCATTTTAAAATTGAGATTCAAGGAGATTTAAGTTATTTGGTGCAGGTCAACCAAGTCTAAGCATCAGATTGAATATTTGAAATCTTATCTTGTGATCGCAGGGAGAACATTCTTTGTATTGTATTTCTAAAAAGAGCTTTCATTAAAAGCAATATATAATAGTTCTTTGAGGCAATCTAGACTTCTCTCTTCCTCCTTTCTCAATTATGGAGTTGGTTCATTGTTCACGATAAATACTTAAATTCCAATGGGCTGTGCTTGCAAGTGAAAATTGTAGACAATAGGTATTGTACATTCATTTCGACTTTCCTATGCGAATAGTTAGGCTTCGTTCTTCTGAGTATCAGTTTCATTTTTCTGAGTGATTTTTATTTTCACATTAAAGGTTCTGTAATGTTCTTGGACTTTTTGCAGTCTGAACATGAAGAGAAGCAGCTGGAGGACTTCATCATGTCCACCACCTGAACTACTCCAAAGATAGTTATTACATACCTTACGCAGATGTTTTTCTGTTTTAAACTTCACATCACACTTAGTGAAAGTTAGGTGGCCCCCTCCCAAATTATGTTACATTACATCTTATAAAGATGTTTAATGATTTTAGATATAAGTATGGAAGAAAACTTCTTGGAGAAGAGATTTCAAAATGGCATTTTGCTTTATGGATCAGACTTTTTTTTCAGTCAACAAATTACAAGTATAGTGGAATTTTTTATTCTTTAAATCTTTCAGTCAGAGTACTGTAAAAACGTGGTGTGTTATAGAATGTTATTTGTTAAAGATTACATTTCCTCTTCTCATATCTTTATCAAAGATTTCACTGTATCTACATTATTTTCATAAATTTTATGAAGAGACTTGAAAGTAGGCACATAGAATAGAATCAGTGATTTAAAAAAAGTTATAATCACTAAGTTCTAAGATTTTTTCCAGGGCTTTGGCATCTCCCTGATTTTTCAGATCTTCTGAAAACTGATCTCTAAATCCCTTAAAAGTTGTCAGTTTCTCATATGGACTTCTCTTTTCTGTATGATTAATTAGTCTAGTCTAATTGTTAATCCCATATTTTTTCCCCCTTCAGAACTTTTTCTATTTTCTCATATATTAAAAGACTAATGCTAGAATCCAGATACAATGGCTCCACTGTAATTGAATTTTGAAAATTCTTCACATATCTTTTCTATCTCTTTATTCCTGTTACATTCTTACTAGCCCTTCTGGTTTTTAATTGTCTTTCATCGAGCCTTTGGTCACTTGTTTCTCTTTAGCCCTGTCCCACTCTCTGCTTTGCAATCTTTTTATGCTTTACAATACTGATCACCTATGTACTCTGCAATCCTGTGACATTGGTCTCCTTGCAGTTCTTTTCACAATACATCCCCCATGTTCAAGCTTCAGGCATGCTCACTAGCTATATCCCATGAGTAGAATGCTCTCTCTTCCTGTCTATAACAAAGCATCTTAAACTATGGATTGTGATCTCTTAAATTGTGGATAATGGGGTCTCAAAATTATAATTTATTATCAGTATATGTTTGATTTTTATACTTACTTTATATATCTATATATCCAGGGTCAGGTAGAAATTTCTTGGAGACTTGAACAGAAAAAGTTTAAGAAGCCCTGATCTATACTACCCGAGTTTTCAAATTCCTTCAAATCCCACATAAAGTTTCACCTTAGATTGGAAATTTTCCCTTATCTCTCTTAATGCCTTCCCTTTTGATAACTTCCAAATCCTTTATGTAGATTTCGTTGGTACATAGTTCCATTATATTGTGAATTCCTTGAGAGAGTCTTTTTGGATCTGTACCATTCAACAAAGTCTAAGCCTGAATGTTTACTGACCAGAGGCAATACTGTTCATAATTTTCTAGCCACAATCTTCCTCCATATGAACTTTCAAATGGATTTATACTCAACAGTTATTGCTTTTGGTTGTCTTATTCTCTCTGCCAAGGAGAGGAAGTGCTGATGAAGTTCCTAGGCTTTTCTGGCTTCCTCATTGTGGCAACTGATTTATTTTGCTTCTACATCCCTAGGAAAGAATAGTGGTCTGTGATGATAATTGTTGTTTTCTCCATCTCCTATTTTTCAGTATCAACATCTTTAAAAAGGTGAGGAGAAAACTGCTTCAATTACACTACATTACCATCTCATTTTTATTCTGTATTCTAGAGTGACAATCATTTTTTGAACTTTGCTCAAACACAAGTTTGTAAAATACAGCTGAATCAGAAATAATTGTTTCTCAGAAATAATAAAAACACCAGTAATAAATGTTTCCCATCAAAATATAAGCAATTTAATTTTATTTCTTGCAAGTTTTTATCATGAATCCCATAATATGAGATGATCAATGCTCTATTATAAATGTCATATTGAGATCAGATTCCACAATCAAATCAAATTCATCAACTCTTTTTATTTTTCTTTTCAAAGAGAAGCTGTGATTCATCGAGAATTTCCTTTTGTTTTTCTTTTACTTAAAGGGAAGTGAGTTTATCAATATTGATAGTGATCTTGATACTGAGTTTCTCCAGTAATACCTTTATTTAGTAACTTTAAATTTTAAGCACCAGGTAAACTAATGTTGATATATTATAAAAACCGATTCTTAATATTTTCTGCCCACTTTTCTAATCACTGACAATGCAGAAGCAGAAAGGGGTTGAATAAAAATCAGGGGTCATTTTATATTCTTCTTGGTTTAATAGACTGCCATGGTTAAAGTATTCATTTCAAAGTGTTAAATCTATTACTTAGTAATAAACCTCTGTGTTCATGTAGATAGGTCTCTGGAAAACAGGCAGTCTATTGCCAAGACAGTATTGAAAGACTTTCCAGCACCATGGAACCTGGCAGATCTCGATCCTCATGGGTTCGGCTTTTGAAAGCTAAGAACAAAACTTGCAGAAAAACTGTATAAAGGTGTAGCAATGAGAAAAGAGGGATAATAAAGGATAGAAAGCAATTATAAAAGTTAACAGAAGAATGTTCTAAGATACAAATGAAAAAAGAGAATATCAGGGAGAAAATATCTAATACTACAGAAATAATACAATATGCTTTTCTCATTGATTAGAAAAAAACATGGGCTACAATAATTAGTAGTTACTAGTGACTCTCATAAGAGTCAATTCAACACAACTTTGAGGACTTAATAGCAAGAAAGCATTAAAGAAGTAAATGGAGACAATGTAAACCAGTGGTATCAAAGAGAAAAGAGATGGGTATGGAGCATTAAACCAGATTTAAGATGCCTGCTGCAGACTGTATATTGACCAGGAAAAAGCACATATATTTATATAATTCTTTTTTTTTTAAATGAATACACCAACACAGTAAAATAAGATAGTGAAAAGATGAATAATTTGGATAATTTATAAGTACAGATGGAGTATTCTCAGAGAGCAAGAGACTGAAGTTGTGAGTGAAAGGGGACAATGATAACACAAGGTTATAGAGACAGTAGGAATATTTAGGCTTAGAAAGTAGTACTTTGGTTTAATAATAATTTACATTTATATAATACTTAACTAGAAAGGTAGTTGAGTGAAAACTCTTTGGGGAAAAAACTGGGGGAAGGGGAAGACACATTTTAGAAATAAACTTGTTAGTTTCAGTGTTATAATTTACAAATTTGTAAATACCTTCAGTTCCCTCTTCCCCTCAAACAATTCCCCCCTCCAAAAACAAAAAACAACACACACAGACACAATCTCTCAATCAAAACAATTCACTTCAAGGAACAGAAGAGGTGATAGGAAATGCTAAATGTCATCAAGAGGCCCAGAAGGTCACAAGAATACCAAATTATCCAGTCAGTATAACCCTAGTTAAAATAAGGCAGTCAATTCTCAAACACAGCAAAAATAATACAGGAGGACATCAAGTGTGCTTTCCAAAGGTTGGGACTGATATGTGTAGGCCTATGATAATGTATGCCTGATGATATTATAACTAGAGTAAATAAGAACAGAAATAGAACACTCTGAGTGAATAAGTGGCATCTGGAGGTGAGTAAGATCAGCTTCAGTGAATAAGAAAGTTTTGTATTTCTTGGGAGGAATTTTAAGTTATGCTTTTCTCTTAAAGTATATTATATTCCATGGCTGCTAAAAAAAAGTATTTGGACCAATAAGGCAATTATACAAATCATGTTAATTCTGACCCTAGAAATCTATTACAGAGGAAAAAATAGCAACAATGGCAGAAATTTAGAGGTGGAACAAATTTTTGTTAAATTGATAAAATTTCCAATGCATTTATTTCAAAAGAAGAATGTTTGAAAAATGATCAAAAATAGTAAGTACATTTATATAGACAGACCAATAAAAGATTTGTTAAGCATTTACAATGTGCCAATCTGGCAGGTAGATGGCACAACAGATAGAAATCCAGGCCTGAAGAAAGGAAGACATTTCTCCTGAGTTTCTTGGTCCCAAACTTACTAGCTGTAGGACTCTGTGCAAGTTACTTAGGCCTGTCTATCTCACTTTCCTCACCTTTAAAATGAACTGGAGAAGAGAATGGCAAACCACTCCAATATCATTGTTAAGAAAACCCCAAATGAAGAGTCAAACACAATTGAACTATGTGCCAAGCACTGTGAAGTGCTAAGGTTAACACACACACAGACACACACACACCCTCCAAGACTTCAGGAGAGGTAGGCAAGAGCAAGTCCCAGTGATCCTTAAAATATGCCAGGAGTCTACAAAGTCTAGAAGCTCTTACAAGGAAGCCTCAGGAAAAACAGCAAGATCTCTTGGTCATCTATATCAAAGGAAGGAAGAGAACTGGTTACTCACTCTCATTCATCTACCATCACATGAACACTGAAGCAGCCCGGATGAGTTCTAAGCAGCCCATCTGGGCAGGGATCAGGGGTATAGTCAAAAGGATCATCAGAGTGAAGATCTAAGGTTAGATTAAAAAAAAAAATGCAGCAGTCAACTGGACCACTCTATAATATTTCCTAATGATACCTGGGCAAGCTTGAAATAAATCAAGTTTATCCAGGGTTGCCGATTGGCAAGGTAGAACATTGGAAGTTCAAGGTATTGAAGGATTCTAGGATTTATCCTAAAGACATCTCCTAAAAGGTGACATAATAAAAAAAAAAAAATGTTTGACTAAGAAAACAAATGACCTGGGCTCTACTTCAATTCATTTTACTGGTTTCAGCCCATTGCTCTGATTTTATTATAATCTTCTTAAATTTATTTCTGTCCATCTCAAAATCAGACCATCTAATTTAATGACACTATACTCAAACAAAGGTATCTAAACTATTATATGTGATTTATATTTTTAAGACCTGAATAATTGTTCAACATTTTAGCCACTGACAAAACAAATCATGTCATTTGAGAAATAACAGAAAGTACAAATATAATAACATCTCCTCTCCTTCAAAACAACCCATCTCTACCCTTCCAAATGAAAGTAGTGGCTGTAAGGCTAAAGAATCAACAAATTGGAGCTAAGAGAGTTTCAAGTGTGGATTTTTAGTTGCCTCGTCATATTTGCATTCTTATGTATGTGTGTATATTGTTTCACCAAAAGAACATAAGCTCTTTGAGATCAGGAACTGTTTTGCTTGCATCTCCAATACTTTGCATAGAGCTTGGTACAAAATCAATTAAATGCTTAATGTGTGAATGAATTCCTCTTTATCTTTTTATTTCAAAAGGCCAAAGTTAACAAAAAACACCTAAGCAGACAACCAAGAGTGGGGAAAAAAGCTAACTGGTTTGAGAAATTGTTGGTTTTGATTGCCTAGTCTTTAAGAACTAAGAAAAGGAAAAAGGCTGGACAAAACCACCATTTCATGAAATGCAAAGGATAACGGAATTAGAGTTACTAGCAATCTTAGAAGTTTATCCAGTCCATTCCCATCTGACAGTTTAACCCAGAAAGGATAAATAATTCCAAGATCACAATGACAGTGAGAGAACACAGATTTGAATCTAGATGTTTTCTGTATTATAGTTTTACCTTTTTTTTAGTTTTGTACATTTAATTTTAGTATTAACCTACTTGACAATTTATTTTCAAACCCTACTTTAACCACTCAAAATTTTCAGCAGTAGCATAAAGAGTCCTGGACATGTGGTCAGGAAAGAGCAGAGCTTGAATTTTAATTCTGACATTTATGACCTGTGTGATCATGGTTAGTCACAATCTCCTTTAATCTAGGTTTCCTCACCTGTAAGATGAGAGAAAGGATACCTGCAGTCTCTACCTCATGGAGTTTTTGAGGGCCAGACAAGAATGAATACAGAGAATTAATATCTTTGATGATCTAGGAAAGATCTTCTGAAAGCAAAAATGTTAGTGTGTAACTGACAAAATGGAATAAGACTGTCTCCCTACTATTATAGTCTAACAATTATACCACCAAGAGCTAGCATCATATATCAATTTAAGGAAATTGACATATAGAAAGGTTGTGACTACTTGGTCCCTACATTTAGAAGGTGGCAGAGTCAAGATGATAAAGTAGGTAGAGCATTGTACGTGGAGTCAAGAAAACCCACTATCCAGTCACAATTCAAATCCAATCACTAATATTTATTAGCTACATGACTGTAGGAAAGTAATTTAACATTGGCCTCAGTTTCCTCATCTGTAAAATGGGGATTTTTTAAAACCACCTACCATCTAGGGAAGTTGAAGATAAAATAATAATTGCTAATTATGATAGCAATATTTTTAAACTCTAAATTTAGTGTAGTTTCCACTATTTTTTAACTACCTCACCTAGAAAAAAGAGACAGTCAACTATAGGTGAAAACATATGGGTTTTGGTTCCAATTCTGGGGCTTATTTGTTTTGTAGCTTCAGGCAAATGATAAACAAAGTCTTGTGTATACTTTATCCATAAAATAGAGAAAATCATTGTGTCTAATTCATAGGAATATTGTAAGAGGTATGGAGTAAAATAAAACAGGTCTTCTATATCCATATTTACTTCAAAGGAAGTGCCTGAGAAGCCATTATAAAAAACTAGGTCAGAGTTTGAAAATCCCCAATTTACTTACTGAATTATATACATCTTTTCTAACTCCTAACAATTGCACAATTCAAAGACGCAATTATTTAGAGCTAAATAAAGCACATAAAAACTCAAGAGAAAAATTGTTACAAAGACAATGGCAGTATGTATTTTGGGGGGATCAAAGGAAAACAAAATCTGAAACAATTAACATTCTATATACCTTGGCACACAAATGGAAAAATGAAATTATACTATCTCAACATTTTCATCCAGGTAGCACTTAAAGAATAATTCTCTTATTGTGTGATCCTGGACAAGTCACTTAACACCCGATTGCCACAAAAAACAACCAAATAATTCTGCTTTGTACAACAAAGCAGTTTAGATGTTAAGAGCCAATCCCAAATGATTAAATTTTGCGCATTTTCAAAGTTTGCATGATAACTGTAAAATTATGTTCTCCTGGGAGCATATCTTTGCAGGATACCGGCTGCAAATGATAATCCTGTTCATCAAAGCAAATTTTTATAACTATATATACAATCAGATACTATTAGTCTGAATAGTTCTTAGGCAAAAAGGGATTTTAGTAGCCATCTAGATTCAATCCTTTCTTTTCACATCTCTAATCCTAGCTTCTTCAGCTAGGATTTAGGTCTTTTAGAAAAATTTAGGGAACAGTCACACAATGAGAAAATGGATTCCCAGAATGTGACAAATTATTATACACTGGGTTAATGAGTCCAGGAATGAAATTTAGGAATCATTCATACTAAGAATACTAAAGCCCTTGTTCTCAATATACTTTTATGGAAGAATCAAGGATATCAAAGAAAAGTCAGTCAATGCCTACAATGATATGCCAGATGTTGAAGATACAAAGATCAAAATTAAATAGTACATGCTCTAAAAGTAGCTTTAAGTTCTACTTTCTTTGTTACTATTAAATTGAAGAAATTAAATTAAGTTGAAAAATTAGATTAGGTGAATTCTAAAGTTCTTGCAATCCTATAATCCTACATGGTAAAATGTTTTTCACGAATATCCCCCTCTCAAAAAAGGGAAAGGAATGAGTTTGAATAAGTAATCTTTGCTTTAGCATTTCAAATGGACTATTCCCCTCAAGTGAAGAATAATAATTTACTCTTCATGACCTGCAGTCTTCATTTATTCTTGTTTCCCAAAAAAACCTCGTGGTCAAACTTCTGGTGATGAGCCTCTACCAATCTGGCACTGTTTCTCAGATGGAAAACACATAGTCCATTCACCAGAGGATTCCACACTCAAAACTTCTCCAGCTTAGTAGGACCTGAAAGATCTATTACTCTGCAGGCATAGAACTGAGGAGTATCTTATTATTGTTAGAAGTTCACAAATTCATATGCAAACCAAGAACTGTCCTTATAATCTTATTTCGCTTGAATAAAACAGGAAAAATGACTGTATAATAAATATACCTCCTGTAAACTAAATAATATCTTATCCCTATCTATATACATTGGTTTTTAAAATTTTTTTTTGAATGTATAGAGAAACTTTAAAAAAAACCATCAACATATAAATTCACTTAAAAAGTTTATCGAATCTTAGTATTTTTTGGTTATCATGTATCATCCCAATCAATGAATACTAATAGTAATGACGATGAAAAGGACTCTGTCTTTGTATTAAAAAAAAAAAAGACTAGGAATCACTGTTCTAGATCTTATAAATGGTTACAAAATGCAAAAAATGCTTGTTAGCTTCCCAGTTTAGTCCAGAAGTGAACTTCATGCATACCTGTCTAAACTTAGCTCTGGCTTCCTTTTCCTTCATTCTTCCATGTGCAACCAAATAGTCAAACACTTCACCTATAATTGAGAAAAATAAAAGTGAGTAGAAAGAAGCCTATTGAAACTAAAGAGTTTAATAACATTTTTAAATGCTTCATATGCAGGTTCATATGCATACCAAAAAATAAAATTATAGCTATAGCTAATTTGAAGCTTATTGACTACCATCAAGTTCTCATCAATACAATCTAACAAACTTTTAAAAAAGTTCCTTAAAACCATAGTCTGATGTTTAAAATGTTATCATTATATATTATTCTTTAAGGTAGATAAAGCCCTTTACATATTTTGATTTGATCCTCACCTGTGAGCGTAAAGTAGCATCACTTTCTTGTGATAAAGGGATGAGAAAACTGACACTAAAAACATTAAATGGTTTGACAGAAGTCACCATAGCTAGAATCACGACTAAAACTCAAATTCTCCTGACTCTAATACTTCTATCCCACTATACTGCTTATATTATCACAATTTATGTTTTGTGGGACATTCTGTTTAAAATTTTTTTTGATCATATTAAAATTGAAATTTAAATAAAAGTTAACATGTTTATGAAGAAGATTGACTGCAGCGTTCCTTAATTTCTTTCCTATGACATTGTGTTTTCCTTTTTATTTATTTTTTGTTTTTACATTACTTAACATTATTTCTTGCTTATTCTCCTACCTAAAAAACATCTCATGATAAAGATTCAAAAAGATTTAAAAAACAGTTCAGCAAAACTAACTAACCAACCAACCAAACTAACAGTATATGAAAGACTGAATATTTTCTTCAAAAAGGGGGAGGAAGGAAGGAAGAAAGAGGGAAAAATTTTCTTCAGGATTAAGCTTGGCTATTACAACTATACAACATCAGTTTCTTCTTTGTATCCTTTCCATTTAAATTTTTGCAGTCACTGTATATATGGGTTTTTTTGGGGTGTATTTTTTGCCTTCTCCATTATACTATGCATGAGTTTCTATAAGCATTCTAATGAACTCTTCATATTCATTTCTATTGGGAGAGTTAAATAGTCCACTATTCATATTCCAGATCTCTTTAGCTAGTCTCTCAATGGGCTCCTATAATGTTTTAAATTCTTTGTTATCATAAAAAGTTGTCAACTTTCCCCAAAAGTGTAGATTTGAGGCATTTAGGTTTTATTTACAGACTGTTATTTGGGGAAGTACAGAGATGCTTAGAAGAGAAGAGAAAGGACTAGGAATAACACCAAATGAAGATCAAATTTAAATGAAAATGAAATGCTACTAAAATTATAAGAAAGAAATTATAAGGAAAATGTCCATGACAACTTACATACTTCTTTCAACGGACTTGCACACTACTTTTCAGTAACAACTACATCTATTTCACTAAGTATAGCAGCCTACTTATAACATTCAAAGTCTACTAAAAATAAAATAACATTTTTGTAGTATAAAAAACTGGAAATTATGTGGGTGCTCACAGATAGAACAAATTGTGATATATGAATATAATGGATACTATTATTCTGAAAGAAATAATGAACATAAAGAATTCAGAGAGCTATGAGAAGAGATGAAGTCATATAGAGCAAAGAAAACAGAACTAAGAAAAGAACATTCACAGTGGTTACAAAAATGTAACTGAAAGCAGATCATTATAACAACATGAAAGCAACACTAAGAGAGATTAACTGTGAGATAAACTCAGATTAACTAAAATGATCATTCTTAGTCCTGAAAAACAGATGATGAAACATATATCCTTCCTCCCCTTAGAAAGTAGAATTTATACATGAAGAATATTGTATATGTTATCAAATTTGTTGGTTAATTTTATTTAATTACTTTTCTTTGTTATAAGAAAGTACTTAAAGTGGTGGTGGCAGAAGATGGCTCACTTTCAGAATATTCCAATTTCTTATCAATGAAGAATCATTTTTGCACATAATGCCTGACTTGTCAATGATCAACTCATATAGGAGAAACATGATTAAAGACTGAAATAATAAAAGAATAGAAAACTTGTGAAGGGGACTAAAATATTTGTCAAAATCATCAAAAATGTGTTTCCCTACTATCTTTGAATCATCAGATAGATACCACAAAAGAATTACTGAAACATTAAATACAATGTATTTCATAATGCAGATATTTTTCTTTAACCCCAAAGAAGAATCACTAGTTCATACAGTAGCTTGTTATGATACAGGGGCCACCTGTCAGGGGCTGCTGGAGGTTAGCTAACTCAGACCTGTAGAACAGATCTCTTCATGTGAGAGGATGATAATAATACAAGGAGAATGAGAGGCAATTGCTGTTCTCTGACTTCTCTCTTCTTCCCTCTTGCCTCCAATTTATTTCATTCCCAATCCACAAGCAACACCTGTGTCAGTAAAGGCTGCTTTGCAATTTCTTCATGCGTTACGATTCACAGCTGTGGAGGCTCTCGGAGAATTGACCTGCCCCTTCCTTAACAGTACCTTAATATAATATCAGTGTTTCTGAAGTGGTTTGAGCTCTTTTAAACATGGTATATATAAAGACAAGTCAAATGTGTGCTTATTGATGAAGCAAAATTTAATTAAATTTTAAAAAATAAAATAACTAGCTTCTATTTTAGTAATAAGTAGATCCATCTATAATGTTTTATAGATTTGACTTAGAACAACAATAAAATAAAAATGGAGTAGCAATTGTAGAATACTGTAGTGAACTCAAAAAAGGGAAAATTTCTAAAATCACATACAATCAATATGCTACAAATTAAGAATTGGGTCAATTCCATCAGAATTTAAAATCTATTTATTAAACATTTATTATTAATTTTAAAATTTTAGTAATCATTTACCAAGCACTATTCTAAGTACTGGAAATACAAAGAAAAATTTAATGTAGTCCTTGCTCCCAAGGAGCTTACATTCTAACAGAGAAAGACAACACATCTGAGCGTCCAACTGTAAGGGAAGAAAGCCTTTGGGGCAGACATAATGGGAGGACAACAGGCAACATTCAGGGGTCCTGAGAGTGCTGTTGAAATGTAGGTAAGCAATGTCCAGTGGTCCAAAGTACATAACAGTCAGGGAAGATAGAGGTAGTTGTGCATTCAATCTTGACGTGTTGAAGAGAGAGCAAAACATTTATTTTGGTCTTCATGTTCTTGCAGGTAAAAAATGAGCTGTATAGAGGCTACCTAATGTTTCTTCAGGTCCTAAAGAATCCAGTTACCTGCCCTTAGCAGTCATGATCCTGAGATTAAGTGAGTGGTGTTGGGCTATTAAGCCAAAACGATAGCTGCTACAAAACAGCTGTTAGACTACACAGATGAAAAATAGCAACTGGACTGGAAATCTCTGCTTTAAAAGGCATTTGAGATTTAAAAACATCATCAAGGAGGTGGCAAACATTCTTCTTAAAATTATTAAATCTGATGACTAATGAATTGCAGTGTTTTACATGGACAAAAATATGAGCAGAAGAAAATTAAAAAGCAGTAATATACATTAAGAAGTCTTGGGCAGGATAAGCTCTTAGGGTTATAAGCAACGTTTTTAAAAATGCTGTCAATACCAGCTTTGGAAGAGAAAGAGAGAGATCTGGCAAGGGAAAAAGCTAAGCAGGAACACAGGCTTAAAGATTTAGAATCATAATGGCTCTTAGAAGCAAACTACTTTAATGTCCTATTTAGACAGATGAAGAAACACAGAGAAGTAACCAGACATGTGGATGTGTTATTGTTCCTTTCTTCTTTGTCATAAGCCATACACCACAGAAAAATGCAATAATGCGAAACTAAAGCTACATTGATAACCTATAACTGGAAATTTAGAGAAGACAAAATCCAAGGAAGGAGCCATTTAAAGCCCAAGACTTCATAATTATATACAAATGAACAAAATACAGTTAACAAAAAAATGCATCAGAAAGTCTAGCACAAGGCTAATTTGACTTTCTTTGTTATCAAATAGGAAAAAATAAGAGTCCATGACTGAAATGTGACTAAGAAAGAGTATACATAAGGATTGGAAAATGAGAGTTGAGGGGTAGGAGAAGGAAGACAATATACTCATGCAAAGAAATTCAGGAAAGTGAGGGAGCTTGGTAAGGATGATAACTGGGTAAATATTAATAGAGGGAGAAAAGGGAAATAGTATTGTCATCTCAATATATTATAGACAATCTGGACAGAAAAAAGCAGTGTAGTACAGCGGAAAGGTTGATGAACAAGGAATCACGAAATCTGAATTAAAATCTCAGATCTGTCACCTTGTGACCCTGGGCGAGTCAGTCAAGCCTCTCTGGGTCTTACTTCCCTCATCTGTAAAATAATGAAGGAGTTGGACTAGATGTCCCTGAAGGTTGCTTCTGAGTCTAAATCAACCATCCTATGAAAAGGTGGAAATAAATGAGTTGGGGGAAATACCACAAGAATGAATATGAAAGTATATTATTGTAGGGATGAGAATGTAAATGACCCAGAATTTGTCTGTCAGAAGCAGATCAAATAATAAAATTCATTTTCTTTCTTTAAAGAGAATGTCATTCTTCAAAAACCAAAAACAATGAGTGAGGGGAATTTCTAAAATTTGGGCCCAATTCTCATCAAATAGGGGAACTAGAATAAAAAAAAAAAAGCTAGAATAAAAATAATGGTGACCACGAACTAATCGTAGAATTTGTGACTATGAAGAAAATTTAAGCAAACATACTAGAATTTACCAGAACATATTTGAAATATTTTACAGAAATAAATTCAAGAAGGATAAAATGCTCAAGAAGGAAAATTTTAAGATAATTCTAATGAGAAGAAAAAAGAGGACTTATCAATAAAGAATAATGTAGAAGCATAAAAATAATTCATTGACCAAACTGCATTTTAAAATGAGTTCTGGGGAGTACAAAAAATGTGAAATAAAATTATTGTTCTAAAGAAACTCTTGTCTTAATGAGGGAGACAACATGAAACAATCATGTATAATTAAGATAAAGACAGAGATAAACTTAGAGGAAAGGCATTATCATTAAGAAAGAATCAGGATCTTTTTGCACAGCAAAATAACGTTTTGGTCATGTATACTTATTGTGTATCTAATTTATATTTTAATATATTTAACATCTACTGGTCATCCTGCCATCTAGGGGAGGGGGTGGGGGGGTAAGAGGTGAAAAATTGACAAGAGGTTTGGCAATTGTTAATGCTGTAAAGTTACCCATGCATATATCCTGTAAATAAAAGTCTATTAAAAAAAAAAAAAGATTTCAGAAAAAATAAAAGCAAAAATATGCCTAATTAAAAGAGGTAATTAGGGAAATTAGAATTTGCTAAATGGTACCATAAATAATAAAGTAACATCCACAAAATTTAAAAAAAAAAAAAAAAAAAGAAAGAAAGAATCAGGAATCTTCCTTATAGAGAAGTTTAGGACCTATAAGAAACCAAGAAACCAGAAGATGGAGATAAGCAGGTAGAGAATTCCAGGGTATATGTGATAGTAAAAATGCAGTGCTGGGAGATGGATTGTTCTGCGTGAGGAACAAGAAAGAGGCCAGTGTCACTGGATATATATATGGAAGAGAGATAAGGGCAAGAAGAAGAAAAGTTGAAGATATTAAACTGATTTAGGGAGAAGCAGTGACATGATCAGACCAGCATTTAAGAAAGTTGAGCGGTAGATGGACCAGAGTAATGAGTCTTGAGGCAGGAAGACCAACAAGAAGGTTATTGCAGAAATCTAGACATGAAGTGAAGAGGGTCTGCACTAGGTTGTTTCAAAAGGACAGAAGGGAGTTGCAGGTGGAGTCAGAGGGAGCTCTGGTTTCTGAAGAAAGATTGTAAGTGCATTTTTCGTATATAGTAAGTTTAAATTCATGACATCCATTCAAGTTGTCCAACAGACAAAAGAAGGTAAAAGACTAGAGATAAGGAGAAATAATAAAATTGATTTTTTAAAAAAAGTTGGATTAGATAAAAATTTTAAGTCCATCTAAATTCATTCAGTTTTCCTTTCAATGCTGAATCTATCATTCTGTGACAATGATGCATCTGGGTGACATATAAGGCAATACAGAACAAGTCCAGGATCTACAACTGATTTATTTTATGACTGGGGGTAAATTACCACTTCCTGAGTTTTAGTTTTCTTATCTGAAAAGAACAGAAATTGGATATTCTTCTCAAAGCTTCTTTTTTGATCTAAGTAAAATATATACTTTATATTTTAATATAATAATAAGAATGTCAAATACACTTATTTATGTAAGAGACATTCTCTATAGCAGCAGATAATCCAGTGGCAAGCATTTAAGTGATATATAGTTAAAAATGAATCAATTCTCATCATTTTATTTCAGAAAAACTCCACAGACAATAAAAGAAAACAACCCGTCCACATATATATTCAGTAGCTCAGAAGACAAAAGATAAGAAAGTAAAACTTGTATATATGATGCTTTTTCCTTTCCCCTTGTGGGTTCAAAGTGTCCCTCCCCCTCCTTTAAAACTAACCAGTTCATTAAAGAAAAAAATAAGTATTTATTAACTGTTTGTGCCTTCTGATTCTACACAAAGACTATGAGATTATTAGAATGTACTCAGGATAAACAAGATTTTAATGAAACAAGTGTTTTGAGGAGCATATGTAAATTAACTGGGACTATATATAAAATTCAAGAAAAGAAAAACAGTTAAAAGGAACCAATTTTAAAGAACTGTTAAGTATATAAAAGTAATCAATAATCAATTACTATATATTCAATTTAGTATTTCAATATCTCTGTGATACTCTAGGTGTTAGTACTCCCTTTCTAGTTACAGAATGAAATTCATTTATGCCACCTCATCCTAGAATTCTTGCCCACACTCATTCAAAGCATTTGAGCCAAATGTTTGTAATCACTTAGTCTCATATTTCAGTTGGTTTTTCCTTACTATCTTTAAAAACATATGAGACTTTCCCATAAAGACATGCTAATAGAGAATCATATTAAGTAGAGATATGCAAATAAAGATTAAAGTATTAAGTATCACTCACTAAAAATGTCTAGGGAATTTACTCAAATAAGCTAACTTTGAATTTTAAAGGAAATCTTAAAAATCAGCATAATAACTGTCTAGATAATGTGTTCTCCTAACTGAAGAAAATACAAATAAAAACACATAAATGATAAATAAGTAAAAACAAATGTACTTACCGCCACTTGCATACTCCATGATTAAGTACAGTGTTTTTTCAGTTTCAATTACTTCAAATAACTTAACTGAGGGGAGATTAGGAAAAGGAAGTAAAATTTACTAACAGAATGAGTATATATACACATTTGTTTCTGCATTATTCAATAGGAAGTGTAGGCCTAGGAATTTCGAAAAACTTCGGGGCTTTAAACAGAATTTTTTGTTTTGTTTTAAAGTTTTTCAGTAACTGATTCTCTGAAAAAATGCCAACTTAGTCTATGTGTTCATATATGTATGTATACACATACACACACACTTTAGCAAATAAAGATTAAAATTAGAGATACAATAAAAACGCAGATTACTTCTAGTACATTCTAAAAAATTCATTTTGCATTTGCAGACCATGATAAATCATACTTAAGACTCTTACCTGCAAATTTTCTTCATATATAAGTCTGCTATTTTTTCCTCATGTTTCCAAAAAAAAACATATCCCTCTCCATCATCTTATACCATCTCTTATAAACACATATACCAGAGATTTTATAAGCTTCACAAACTAGTTGAATTTAACAAACATTTAAGCATCTACTATGTGCATGGTCCTATACTAAGTTAATTTTTTTTGGGTGGTGCAATTTTTTTTAATGTCAAACATGATAAAAATATATACAACTACAATATAGGCATGCATATTTGTACAATTATCTTGCTGCACACAAAAAAATCAGATCAAAAAGGAAAAAAAATGAGAAAAAATAAAATTCAAGTAAACAACAATAAAAGAAGTGAAAATGCTATGTTGTGATTCACACTGAGTTCCCACAGATCTCTCTCTGGTCTACACTAAGTATTTAGGATAAAAAATCCAGCAGTGGGTCAGCTTGATGATGTAATAGACCACTGGCCCTGAAGTCAGGAGAACCTGAGCTCAAACCTAGTCTCAGACAGTTAACACTTCTAGCTGTGTCACTTAATCCCAACTGCCTGGCAAAAAAAGAAAAAACAAGCAGTAAAAAACATTTAGTAAGTACTTACTATAGGTCAAGCACTGTGCTAAGTGCTAGGGATATAAAAAAGAAAAAAAGTGAAATGGTCCTTGATTTCAAGAACACAAACTTTAATTGTGGGAGATAATGTACTAAAAATTGAGTTGTAGATAGATATAGATGAAAAGGCCTGGCAGTCTCAAGAATACAGGAAGTGGGGTGGATGCTAAGAGTTTAAGGAGCAGTGAGTAAGGCTCAAGGGTTCTTAGGTTACATTAGTACGTCAGACAAAAAGTGTCATGAGTCTACAGGGTACAGAGGCAGAGCATCTGTTAAGACCTGGTGGTCCTTCATCTCCTAGGAAGGAACAAAATTAGTGGCCTGTTCTTCTTTAAACCTTGACAGCAAAGCAAGCAAGCAGAGGAGTTAGGAAGGGTCCTCTTCGTTCTGGTGCCAGGTTTTACCTGACAGCTCAGGATGATGCTGGGTTGGTTGTAAGGAAGGATATTCCAGCGGTAGCAAAAGATAAAAATCTTATGGTTCCTGCATGCAATGAGCTTTATTTGTGTGTGACATAATGTGATGCAGGGAAAGAAAAAATGTCTAGGAAATGATAACAGGGACAGCACTTTTTACTGGGAATGAGGGTCTTGCTTTATCACTTCCCTTAGTTATAGAATATCCTTTCTCCTTTTACCAAAACTAGTAAAAAGATGAACAATGACAGCCTTGTATTAGAAGTACATAAATTCTAAACTAAGAATCATAAACATATAAGAATCTATAAAGCCAACATTTCGGATAATATTCCCAGCTTAATTGTTCAGCATGTCAAATTAAATTAAAAAATTACAAATGCAGACTAAATATCTTCCAAAGTCAAGATGAATTGCCTTCATTTGGATCAAAGCATCTCTGAGACACATACTTAGAAAGCAAATTATCTATCTTTTGTTATAGGATGTCAACAAGCATTTATTGTTTTCTATATGCCGTACAATGTGTTAAGTGTGTGTGGGGGGCAACAAGGAGAAGAAAAAAAGCAGATCCTATCATTGAGGAGGGGCAAAATGTAAATAATTAGGTACATAAAAGGAATATACAAAGTAGATAAAAGGCAATGAGGAGCAATAGCAATAGCAGCTGGGAGAAATGGGAAGAGATTCTTACAAAAGAAGTGAAGGGACACAACAAGTATAGAAGGGGAGATGGAAGTATTTTGTTCAAGAAACTTTAAAGTAGATTAGTTTATGGTGGAGAGTTAAGTGTAAGAAGTCTGGGAAGGTAATAAAGGGGCAGTTCATAAAAACTTTCAATGCCAAACAGACATTTATATTTGACCCTAGAACTAAGAAGAGCCACTAGAACTCATCAACCAGGAAGGTGACATGATAAGATAACCATTTTAGAAAAAAATCATCTTAAAACTGAGGGGAAGATACATTAAAGTCAAGAAACTTAAGACAGGGAGACAAGTTAGAAACATATTGCAATAGGCTAGGTTATAGATAATGACAGTGACTGTGAGTGTAGAGAAAGGAATTTATTTTGCACACTTAAGTTGCCAAGAAATAAACCACTACTGAAAAATATTCGTGAATTTTTTAAGTCAAAGAATTGGACTTCAAACTCCTCTAAAATTAAAAGCAAATATAATACCAAATCTCTTTTAAGGTAATGCCTATTTTAAAATTATCTAGATTTTTTGTCACTGAAAGATTTTGGTAATGTATTTAGAAAAGAATCAGACTATCACCAAAGCAATTAAAAGGTATAATTTGAAATTTAAACTGAAATAATGGAAGGTGATGGGAACAAATTTTTTGTTTTATAAAATGAAAAATCAAAACAAGATACAAAGATATCCTATATAATTCTTTCCTTAAGTATATAATCATAACAGACATTTTTTAGCTCTTGGTTTTAAATTTAAACTAACTGGTTTGCCATAAGAATGATTTCATAAAATGAAACTTCTTAAAAGACAACTAAATCAGAATCTCAGTTCTTTAATTCTGGTTTTCATTTTTTAATCATCAGTACTTCAGATTTCACTTCTTAATCAATGGTCATTCAAAGTACCATAATAATTAGCAAAATATAAAAAATGATAAATTTTAAGAAGATAAGCTTTTTTCAAATGTGAAAATCTGAGTCAATAAATGTTACCACAATGTTGATTAGAACCTTGGTAAGAATAGATAAAAGAAATACTTTTAATAAATAGTTTGCCTGAAATATTACTGTAAAGCAAAACTGCATAGTATTGGTTATTGTAAAAACTCTTAACACAGTCACAAGATCACAAATTTTAAAACTGAACTGTAAAAAAACAGTTAAAAATTTGGAAAATTAAAATGTAAGATCTACTGTCTTTAATTATTAGTACTTTCTTTTCTAAAGAATGGAAAGATTTAAAACAAATGTGTTTGCATATCTTCACAAAGTTCCAAGGCTATGATACACTTTCTCCATGCCACTTATGTGTGTATAGTGGTCACTGAATTACTTTCTACTGTGCCTGGACATATCAAGCACTAAAAGATATTGGTTATGTTGTTATTATACATAGTATTGGATCATAGGATTTTCAAATGGCAAAGGATGTTAAAAGATTATTCTTATCTAAACTACCTCAATTTGTAAGTGAGAAAAAAAAGTCTGTAGAGCTTAACTTGCCCAAATCACATAAATTAATAGAGATTGGGCCAAAAAAGATTTCACTAATATAAGGATTTTAATTCTAGAAACTCAAAGTTCATTTTGACCAATAAGATCCACTCTATAATATCCAAAGTGGTCATTTCCCATCAGACAAATTGTAGGGATAATAAGTTTGTTATCTCCTGAGGAATCACATCATAATTCTGAACTAATCCTTACATCAAGTTGTAATCTGCCTCTTTGTAATCTTCCATCCATCCATCCATCCATCCATCCCTGGAGCTAAAAATATACTCTTGCTCACTAGGAAGTTAGAAGCTATCTATTAAGGGACTATTGTAATGGAGTAGGTAGTATAGAAAAATGAAGGTTTGTTACAGGATGATGGTTATGGCAAAGGAATAGAGGACAAAGGGAAAGAGATTATAGAAATGGTATTCACACATAACAGAAAGATATCAGAGATGCAAGACGAATTAAAAACTCCAAACTTTCAGATATGGGAGACCAGATCAAAGGTGGAGAAATTAATCCCAATTCCCACAATCATTTAAAAAAGTTTTTGTTGATAAACTTTTATTTGTATACTGCTTTCATTTAGAAATATGTCACCTTTTTCTCGAGAGCCACTACTTACAACAAAAGAAAAAGAAAAGATTAGCAAAACTAATTAGTTAACCAACTTTGACATAGTGTTGGAGGACATCTATAGTCTTCTACTTCTGCAATGAAAAGAGAGCTGTAAATTTCCCACTGGTCTTCAAGGACAACTTAAGTTATAAACTTCACAGCACTCAGTTTTGGGATTGGAAATGTCACTGTTTCCTTTATATTGTTTACATTATTATTCCACTATTATAATTTGACATGTTGTTTTGTTTAGCTGTCCCTCAAAAAGTGCATCTACTTTGTTTCTAGTTCTTTACTATTACCTAAAATACAAGTAGTTTAGTGTATATAAGACGTTTCTTTCTATTCTTTATCTCCCTGGGATATACACCTAGCAGTGGGTCAAAAGGTATGAATATTTTACTCAACTTTCTTAGCATGATTCCAAATTGCTTAATAGAATGAATGGACCAATTTAATGCTGTAATACTAATTAGTATGCTATTTTATGCCTAGACACTGACCATTTTCACTTTGTATCATCTATATCCATTTGTTGGGTATAAGGCAAATCTGCAGTTATTTTGAGTTGGATTTGCATAATTAATGATTTAGAACCAGTTTTCATACAGGGGATTAAAGATTGCAATTATTTGCTAGAACCATCAACTTTTCCGTTCACCATTTATTTATTTGGTAACCCATCTGTATATGAAGAGGGAAGGAGAGAAAGAGAAAAGGAGGGAGAGAGACAGAGAGTCATTCATCGTCATCTTGATACTCTTTTCTCTCTTGGTTTTCTGTGATACTATTTCATTCTGGTTCTCCTGTCAGACTGTTCCTTCTTTTAGTCTCCTTTGGAAGATATTTGTCCAGATCATGCCTGATAATTGTGGTTATCCCCCAGATATCTGTCCTGAGACCTCATTTCTTCCTTTATACTCTACTTAGTACAATCATCTCATCAGCTCCCTTGGATTCAATTATTATCACTATGATGGTGATTCTCAAATCCTAAATTCTAACTTTTTCTGAAACCCTAATCTTGAATCTCCACCTATGTACTAAATTAACTCAAATTGGATGTCTTACAGACATTTTAACTTCAACTTATCTCAAACTGAACTCATCATCTTTCTTCCAAACTCCACCTCCTTCCTAACTTTTCTGTTATCAACGTCCTCGCAGTCACCCAAGCTCACAATCTAGGTGTCATCCTCAATCCTTCACTCTTACTGCCTGTCCTCTTTACAACCCAAATAGTGGAAAGTACTATCAACTTTACTTTCCTAAAAATCTCTCGAATGCTTCTTCTCTCCTTTGACACTGCTACTACACTGGTGCAGGCCCTATCATCTTGTACTTGGACCACTGAAATAGCCTGCTGTTTAGTCTCTCTGCCACAAGTTTCTCCCCATTCCAGTCTATTATTATCCACTCATTTGCTTAACTAATCTTTTTTAAAGCCAAAGTCTGACTATATTGACTCTAACTATTCCATAAATTTCAATGGGTAACAGCAACTTTAAGATTAAAAAATAAAATCTTATTTCAAAGGCAAACAACTCTTTACCTTCACTCCCCCACCTTTCTATTTTTCTTACATCTTACACCCAAGATAAATTATAAGATCTTGTGACAATGGGCTCCTTGATATTCCTCATAAAAGACATTGCATCCCTCTCAATTCTGGGCATTTTCTCTAGCTGTTGTTCATACCTGAAATTCTCTCTCTTCTAATTCTGCTCCCTTGCTTCCTTCAAATCCCAGTTAAAATCCTATCTTCTACAAAAAACATTTCCTGATTCCCTTTTAAGGCACCACTTAGTACCTTTCCTACACTGATTATCTACTATTTATCCTCTCTATATTTTATCTGTACATAGCTATTTTCATATTTTCTCCTCAATAAGAAAAGGATTCTTTTTGCCTTTATTTATAGCTTCTAGCACTTACCACAGCATTTGGTACAGAGTAGATGCTTAATATTTAATATGCTTATTGATTTTTATGACTGACAGGTATGAAAGTTCCTGATCTTTTCTTCTCATTTTAACCTTAAGTACTCAGGTGTTTATTACGGCATATGGCATAAGATGATATTTAAAATCTAATTTAAGCCAACCTGCTATCCAGTTTAGGTGGGTTTATAAATCAGGTGGACCCTGAGTTCAAATTTTGTCTCAGACATTTATTAGCTGTGGGACCCTGAGCAAGTCTTCACTTAACTTCTCTCAGCCACAAATTCTTCATCTGAAAAATGAGGGAAATAATAGAAACTACTTCACAGAGTTGTTGTAAGGATCAAATGAAATGTGAAATGTTTGGCAAACTTTAAAACACTACATAAATACTATTTATTATTATTCAATAATAAACAGGGAGATATTTAAAGTAATTTATGTTGTCATTTGTGCGGGCTTTCAAAGATCCCAAAGGATCAGTGATTACATTCACCAATTCTTTTAGTACCATGGGATACAATCTGTTAGGAACTGGCAGTTTGAATTTATCAAAGTTGGACAGGTGTTCTTTTACTATCTCCACAGTAGTAGAGTTTTTTTTTGTTGTTGTTGTTGCTGTTTCTATTAGTCATTTTTATTTAGTTCTTTTTAATTCTTAAATGAGTTTCCTTGCTAGATGATCAAATAGAGAAAACAAAAATTGCATACTTCTGCCTGATCTCATCATCCCATGTTTTTATTCTATCCTGAGTAGTAGTACTATTCTTTCTCTGATTTTTTTTCCTCTAGTTTAAAAATTTATATCCATATCTTGTTTTATTACCTTAATTTCAAAAAAAATATATCCCTTTCCCCTTCAATCCCCCATGAGCCATCATTTGTTGCAAAGAATAAAAAAGAAAAAAAAATTAGATCAGTCAGGATAACCTATCAAATCTCACAGTATACATGCAATATCCTAAATACATATGTCTTCTCCCCCTCCCCCTCAACCTCTGGAAAGAAGAAAGACACATTTTCTTATCTCTGCTGGATCATTATACTTGTAGAATTTATTCTTTTCAATTCATGCTTGTTACCTGACCTCGTTTCCTATTTCCTATATGTATCCCTTAAGTTTTTTCCATGTTTCCACACTGGTATCTTCAAAAAACAAAAACCTCTCTACATTCCAATTTATCAGAATTGATTTTTGTTGTCAGTTGAATTTTATTCAGGAAAATTAAAACTCAGTGGGACTGACTTTGATGTAGAATTTTATCCATGGGATTCTATTCGCCTTTCTGTGAATCCTTTGAAGTCTCACAACCTATGGTGTATATCAAATTATGGTCAGTCTTTCTCTACTCTGTAACAAATTCTAATACAGAACAGCCATATCATCCCTCAAGGTTAACAGCACTTTTACTTTAGCACCTAGTTCCTGCTATGCAAAATCAGGTCCAGAATGATAGTTCTTTTTGTTGACTCTACTTTTTGCAGATAAAATTATCATTAATAAATCAATTATTCTTTTATAACAAAAATAATTTCAATAAATATCTGGATAATTGAAGTCCTCCATCATTTCTATTCAGTCTTCATCTAGGCTTATGATCTGCTTCCAGAACTCATTTATTTCTTCTGCCTTGATGGTGTATAGTATTTTCAGATATAAGACCAATTCATTTTACTACTTCCATTAACCTTTACTCTAATATCTTCCAGAATGTTCTTCCCCTTCAGTTTTCCAAATTTCCAGATGTGAACATATCTTCTTAATATATAATCTGACCTTACATTCCCCTTTTTATTTAGTTGGTTGCTTCCAAATGAGGAACCTTCCAGTCATATCACAAGAATAAATTCTATCTTGCCAAATCTTTGCTTGTCTAGTAAAGTTAAATTAAAATGTACTTTTTTGCTTTAGAATCTTGAGTTCATCTTGCTATTAAATAAACTTCTGCTGTTTTATATAGTCATCTGAAGCCTTGAAGTTGCTGGGGGTGGCTTTCTTAGACATGGCTTTCTGGACAATATTACCATGCTATCAAAACCACTGAAATACATAGATCTTTTCCTCTTTCTCCCTTCCCAAAGGGAAAAAGACAAAAGTCTTTTGACTAGACTTATTAGACTATAGGCAAAAAAAATCTTATTAGCCTTTGGCTGATAGCAACATGCCATTCTTTTTGTATTTTAACATGCATTCCCCAAATTAAAATCCAATTTAAACACAACTTCACTAACCAGCTGTTTAATTCCCAAATGTGCCTTTTCTCTTCTTTTACTTTTGTCTTCATTCAGCAACAGTGAGAATATTACTTGAGTCATTAAAATCTTAAGTTTCTTGCTTAAAACTTCATAATCCTTAGTAATGCTTTCTAGATTCTTTCTGCCAGCATCACTTGTACTCATGTGTATAGCGAGAAGTAAGTTGTGTTTCTTCCACTGAGGCAGGATTGCAACTTATCATACCATAACAGACTATAGCAGCCAGCCTTCTTGTAAAGTGCTTTTGTAAACTTAGCCATGCTAATCCCGGGATTACAATTTTTAATGAAGAAAAAAAAAATCATTTCCCATTACAAAAAAAATCCTAGTTTTTCTTTTATCTTCAGTTATTTAAGACATGCATACTTTTTTCCCCCACCAAGTACTATAAACATTCAAATAGTGAAATACTCGATTTGCTTGGAAATACTTGAAAATCATGGCTACTTTCAAAACAAGAATTTCACTATATCCTTTACTATTTTAAAACTATTTCTTTTATACATGTTATATAGACATAATCCTCTTGAAATATGAATATGATATAGGAAAATTAGGGTTATACAAAATAAAAAGCAGGCAAGATTGTTTGCTTCATACAAAAGGGATCATTCTATGACATTTTAAACTGCAAATTTCCTTAGTGTCTTAAAACAAGGATTGATATATAGGCAACTTTTCAGGAACACATTTCTTGCATAAAGGAAGATACATTTATCATCTTTTCTTTCTATCCACCAATTTGTAAGAACTAATGGTTAGGAAAAGTTCTGCAACAGGGACAATCTGACATATAAGTATATTAATCCTTATTTAAAATATTTAGTCATATACAAAATACTAGCATTTAAGTATTAAATTGACTAACATTTAGTTTAGTATCTAATAGTTCATAATGTCAGGGCGAGAACTCCACAGATTTAGAAACAGGTCTTACATACTTTCTTATATGAAATTCTAGAACATAAAAGTTATCACCATTTCATACTCTAAGAAAATGTAATTATGTGAGGACCAACTTTCTTGGAAGGGAATTCCAACTCTGAAACATGACTTTCTAGAATGCATTTGATTCAATAAGCATTTAAAATAAAACAAGAATACCTATGTTTGGATGGTTTAAAATCTTCATTATTCTTACTTCTCTGAAGAGCTAAAAAAAACAAAAAACAAAAAAACAAAGAAAACAAAATGAGTAAAATTTACTTAACAGATTATCCCACTGGTCCAGTATAAAATTCCAAGGGCAAAAATGAACACATACACATTTCTTTCCTAGAGAGGAATTACCCTGATTAATTTCAAATGTCAGTTTGTTGCCTATGACTAACTTACGAAATAGGAATAGCATTAGCATAGATTTTAATTTGCTATTATAAAAAAAGTCTACAATCACATAGGAACAAATCACATTTCTGATTTCTTGATATCTGAGGTAACAATATATAAATCTTCAAAATGGAAAGTTTCAGATGAAACTTATTTTACATATTCATGTTCCAACTCTTGCAATCAAAATGAATTTTGAAGCTCAAAACAAATCAAAGAATTTAAATCTAGAATCCAGACTAGAAAACAACAGTAATGGGGGGTGGGGCTTCACAAAATAAGTCATGTTAGGATTATTTTAAACTTCAAGCCTGCCTGATGACTTAATATGATTTGATGTGGAAATACTTTTGCAAGATATTTTACATTTTACTGTTGTAAATTAAAAACAATCCATTTCTATGATTTCTTTTCTCTTTTTACTAAGTAGAATTGTTTTGGTTAGGTTGCAGGCCAGTTTCTAAGAGACTCTTGCTCACGTAAAAATCAACAAAACAAGATCCACTACATATATTACCATTATCACCAAAGTTAAATCTCTACCTATTTCTAAACATGTCCAGATATAGGTCTAACCAATTAAATATGCTAAATGGAGCAAACAATCTCCTTATGAGAGAAAGACAGGGAGAAATGGAGGGGAGGGGGGAGAAAAAGGGGGAAGAGAGAGAGTGAGCGCGCGCACATGCATGTGAGGTTGTTGATTCCATAAAATATGAGCAGGGAGTCATTCCAAAGCTGCCTAGACATGAATTACAATATGATGTGGGTATTTGGGTCTACAAATCAGGCAATAAAATAGGAAAAACACCATGAACATATAAAATTAACATTAAAAACTGAATAAGAATATAAGAGGAGCCAAATATTATAAAATCATAGGTTAAAAACTTCAGTCTTAGACCAGTAACTGCTTGCCACTTCTAACTAGATTTCCATTAGGTAAATTCAGAATATCCAAAACAATACTCCTTACTTTCTTCCCTCTTAATTGGAGTCCTGGCTTCTAGACTCTTCCCCTGTTCAATGCTCCTTCCGCAAAGGTCAAAATGATCTTTCTAAATTAAATATACCCAGGGCTGTTAGATAGTACAGTGGACAGAAAGAACACTGGTCATGGAACCAGGAAGATCTGAGTTCAAATCCAACTTTGATACTTACTAATTGTATGACCCTGACAAGTCACTTAATCCTGACTGCATTGTCAACACATGAATGATTTCAATGTAACCTATTTAGTGCTAGTTTTGAAAGTGGCCTATAATGTGACTACAGTACCTTCAGGAAATATTTGATAGAGAAATCTATTAGTGTGCTTCCCTGTTATAGAACAATGCAAACTGGTAGTGCAGTGTATAGAGTACCAGGCTTAGAAACAGGAACACTCCTCCCTGTGAGCTCAAATCTGGCTTCAGATACTTAATAGCTACAAGGCAAGTCACTTAACCCTATTTGCCTCAATTTCCTCATCTATAAAATTAGTCAGAGAAGAGAACTGCAAACCATTCCAGTATCTCTACCAAGAAAATCCCAAATAGTATTAGAGTCAGACAAAAATGAAAATCACTTAACAGCTTTCTTCCCTGCAATCTTCAAGGATTAGAAAAAGCAAAGTAGAAAAAGTAGCAGCCTCAATTGTTATCATGTTTCTCTATTTAAACACCTAAGAAGAGTAGAATTGGAGAAATTGGGGAAGAATAAAAATTAAGTTTTAAAAAGTTCCTAAACTAAAATATTTGAATTACCAAATGATTATAATAGTGCACCAATATCCATTTACATCTGAATAAGAACCCAGAGGAAAACGTATGGTTTTAAATATAAAAAAATAAAAAATACATATAAAAGAATAGTTCATTAGAAAATTTGAATTATTCATAATTATGGGCTTCCTTCAGCAGTTTAAAAAAAGTAATTTATAGTAAAAGTTACCCATTGCACCTATTCCTTCTCCCCTCCCAATAAACCCCCTCCAACAACAACAAAAACCTTAGGAAAAAATAATTTTCTTAAAGCAGAAGTTTGATCATGTCATTCTTCTCAAGTCTTCTCTAGTTCCCTAATCTGACTCCAGTTTACTCTTCCAAGTTTCTTTTACAATATTCCCCTTCCTCTATGAACTTTTTGTTCCTGCCAATCTTAATTACTTTATTAGCTATTCCTGGAGTTCAGCACTCAAGCATCCACCTTCTATGCCTTTTCCTAAGTGTTTCCCCAGATCTGGTAACCTTAATTCCATCAATTTAGAAGTGAATTCCCAGCTTCCTTTTAAGGCTCAGTTCAAGTCCTACCTTGCACTAGAAATTCTTCTGTGTTAGACCCTTCAGATGAAGCCTACAAACAATTCTCAGAATAGGTTTTAAATGAGTAAACACAGATTTGCAAAGGATATCAGTTACAATGAAAGTTATCAAAATAGTTTTATAAGAAATTCATAGCTCTTGGCCAGATTAAAAACCTCGGTTCCATTTGTTGGTGCTCTATCTCTATAGAAATAATCAAGTATTGCCTATCTGTTTATAGTATAATAAAGCTCTCTGAGGATAGGATTATTTTTCATGTTTTTGTATCTCTAGTATTTAGCACTGTATCTCACAGAAAAGGGCTTAATAATATCTACTGTTTTGCATAAAAAAGACTGGAGAAGAATGAAATAGACTGAAGTTAAAAAGGACAGAGATCTGATTAGAAGTGGCCATTTTTCCTAAGTCAACAACTTATAGCGTTTATAAGATAATATAATCTGAAATCATGATAGACAATATGCCATTAAGAAGGTCTAGTTTTTCTGGTTCCTAAGGACGAAATGATTTAATTAAAAAAACAAACAAACATAGCTTTAAAATTTAAGAATAGCGAGATCTGAAAATGAAAACTATGAAAAAAATTAATAAATGATTTTGTGAAACTTGAGGACTATATATACTTGAAAAATAACAAAACTAATGTAACTGTAATAACCAAAATTAGGAAACAGGAAAACATGTATCCCTTCCTTTGCAAATGTGGGAAATTGAGCATTGAACACTTCATATACTATCAGACTCAGGTTGGGTGAGGGTTAGTTTTCCCTCTCTCTATCCCTGTGCTATCTAGCTGTCAAAATTCTTCTTAAAAATAGACAGAAGGCATTCTAATCAACTCCATTTTTTAATACAAATATGGTCCTGACTTAAGCCAAGTGATACATCAGAGGTAAATGATGCAGAAAACATCCTTGCAAGGAGATGATAGTAATGTCTCCATCAAATAATGCATTGCGATCAAACTGGATTGATACAAAGGATACCTAGGATACTTTAATATTAGAGAAATATTTAAGACAACTACTCATACATTAAAATAGTGGAGTTGTGAAATGGTTTAACCAATTCTGTAGTATTATTTGGAACTATGCCCAGAGGATTATAAAACTACATATCCTATGACCTAGCAATGCCACTAGTAGGTCTGCTTCACAAAAAAAATCAAGGAAAAAGAAAAAGGACCTATATATACAAAAATATTTATAGCAGTTCATTTTGTGGTGGCAAAATTGAAAAGTGAGAAGATGGCCAATCCATTAGGAAATGGCTGAACAAGTTGGGGTAGATGGTTGTGATGGAATACTACTTTGATGAAGAAGGTGGCTTCAGGAAGATCTGGGAAAACTTATGAACTGATGCAAAGTAAAGTGAGCAGAATCAGGTAATAGTATACTGTTTGATGATGAAAGTCTTATCTATTCTGATTAATATAATACATCACAAAAATTCTAAAGGATTTATGATGAAAACATCCTACTTACAGTGCGAAAACTTAAGTGTTATCTGAAACATTTTTTTCACTTAATTTTTCTTGATTGGGGCATGGGACCCATAATACAGCTACGAAATGTTCTACATGACTTCAGATACATAATGGGAATCAAATTGCTTGCCTTTTCAATGGGTGGGAAAGGGGCTGGAGGGAGAGAATCTAGAATTCAGTAAAAAATGAATGTTAAGAAAAATTACCCCTTTCCATTTTCAATTTTGTTATTTTGGTTTTGTACTCATGAGATAATGAAAAATGCCTAAAAGAGAGCAAATATGGTGGCAAAAGGCTATGAATTCATTTCACATGAAGATCAGTTGAAGAAACTGAGTATGTTTACTGAGATGTATTCTTAGAAGTATACTTTACTCAGATGATAGGTATGATAAGATGATAGAATGGGAATGATTGATTACTTCAAGGACTTGATGGCAATTATATTAAACTGCCCCAGGATGTGCTTTTTGAGTTGTGTCTTTTTAGTTTTTTTCCCCTTCCCTATATGGTAGGCTATCAGATACCATTTCTGACCACTGTCTACATCTTTAATTGTACCAATCTCTTTCCCCCACTTTTAATTTATTGGCAGCTTGGAAATGTGATTAATAAAATTATGAGAATAGTATTTAAAGAATAAATAGATTCAGAAAAGATTTGTAGTGACTCCTCAGCAAATCTACAAACTTTAGAGGGAATCTTCTTCCTCTTCCAGGTTCCTGGCTATAATCCAGGTGGATTGGCCAAATGAAATGGCCAAATGTTTTCTTCTGACTATTTATAAGTCTAAATAAATCATACACTGGAGGATCATTTTAATTATCAAAATGCTGCTATATACAATGATCCAAAGACAACTGGGAATAGAATTAATTTTAGATTCACCCTAATTTTTCCATGTAGAAATAGCTGAGAAACACTAGGGTTTGCAGAAGTCCTCAAATGAATCTATGAATTTACTCAACCACTTAAATATATAGAGATTTTTCCAGGATAACAAAATCAATGGTAAAGTTGTAAATAAAAGAACATTCTGTATTTATAACCTATTCTAACTCAAGTAAAGTTATATATAACTAACAAAGAGTTTAGACACAAATAGAGATTTCTATAAATACTTTCAAAAAATTTTTTGCTTTCAAATCTTGTAAAGTTTAAATAGTGACATGTATACATAAATCCTCTCTTAAAATTTACTAAAAGAAGTCTGCTCTAAATCTAGTGCCCCTTTCTTGTATTATGCTTCCTAGATCTTAAACACCAATTCCAAAATAGGCATGAAATTACAAAGAAATCTGACCAAAATTTATAATGGACTTGTACATGTTTCATAGCAGATTCTCTTGGTATGTAGTTTTGTTAATTTTTTTTATTCCAAATATATATATAGTTCTTCTTAAGTAATCTAAGTATAGTTTGGCATGT
The DNA here is from genome assembly GCF_902635505.1 of Sarcophilus harrisii. Classification (NCBI taxonomy): domain Eukaryota; kingdom Metazoa; phylum Chordata; class Mammalia; order Dasyuromorphia; family Dasyuridae; genus Sarcophilus; species Sarcophilus harrisii. The sequence continues at coordinate 355,619,061 of NC_045427.1, forward strand.
AAATAATTTTCTCTAATCAAAATAATAATAAACAAACCAGTATGATTTTTACTTCTATTTGCCTGACAATTGTTTTAGAACAATTAAAAAAAATTTGCTCTACAAGGATGGCTAGAAAGTTTTCTTTCCCCCAAATTAATTTATTTAATAGTTTCCCCACTTTCATTTAAAACGTTTTTAAAATTTTTGAGTTCCAGATTTTTCCCCTTATATCAGCCCCCATTAAGAAACCACACATGAAACTATGTAAAACATCTCCATAAATCATGTTGTGAAAAAAAAAATTACTCCCCCCCCCAAAAAAACACACAACAAAAACCTCAAGAAAAATAAAGGGGGAGAAGAGAGTGAGAGAGAGAGAGGTGGGGGGGGGGGGGGGTTGAGACTGAATATTTCAATCTCTATTCAGGCACAATCAGTTCCCTTCTCTGAGTACGGATAGGATTTTTCATCATAAGTACTTCAAAGTAGTCCTGAATCATTGTATTACTGAAATTAACAAAGTAATTTACAGTTAATCATCCCAGAACATTACCATTACTTTGTGTATGCAGTACATTTCACTTTACTTGAGTTCATAGAGGGCTTTCTTTCTTTCTTTCTTTTTTTTTTTTTTTGTAATAGTATCCTGTTCATCATTTTTCATAAAATAATACTCCATCGTAATCACACACCAAAACTTTATTCAGCCATTCCCCAATTGATGGGGGATGGGATGATGGGCATCCCCTCACAATTTCCACAATTTTTTTGCCCTGAGAATAGAGCTGCTATAAATATTTTTGTACACATAGGTCCTTTTCCTTAAAAAAAAAAAAAAAAAATCTCCTTTAGGATTCATTCCTAATAGTAGTGTTGTTAGGTCAAAGATATATATATATATATATTTTTATATATTTATAGCTGGGCATAGATAATCTTTTGATCATTTATCAATTGGGACATGGCTCTTTTTTTTTTTTTTTAAATAAATTTAACTGAGATCCAAATTCTTTTTACAATTACCATTGCTAACTACATTCTCCCAGCCTCTCATTTTATTCTATTCTCTTTCTCTTCACCATGTCTGTTCTCAAAAGTGTTTTGTTACTGACCATTTCCTCGCCCAATATGTTCTCTTTTTTACCACCCTCCTCCCTTCCTGTATCCTATTCCCTCCTACTTTCCTGTCAGGTAAAATAGATTTCTATAGTCATGCTGAGTATGTTATTTCCTCTTTGAGCCAATTCTGATGAGAGTCAAGTGCACTCACTAATCCTCTCCTCCCCCTGTAAAAGCTTTTTCTTGCCTCTTTTTATGGCCAATAATTTACATTCCACTTCTCTTTTTCCTTTTCTCTCAGTACATTCTTCTCTTACCCCTTAATTAAAAAAAATTATCTCTTCATATTCAACTCATGTTTGTGTTTTCTACCTATATATATTCTTCCTAATTGCCATAATGAGAAAGTTCTAATGAGTTACAAGTACCATTCTCCATGTAGAAATGTAAACAGATAAAACTTAAGTCCCCTTTTGATATAACTTTCCTGCTTAACTCATATTTTTCATGAGCTTTGTATTTGAAAATCAAATTTTCCATTCAGCTGTGGTCATGACCAGAGCTTTCAATACTTGAAAATCTTTAGTTTCATTGAATTTCCATCTCCTCCCCCCTTTCTATTACACTCAGTTTTGCTGAATAGTGATTCTTGGTTGGAATCCTAGCTCTATTACTCTCCAGAATATCATATTCCAAGTCCTCTGGTCCTTCAATGTAGAAACTGCTAAATCTTGTGTTATTTTGACTGTAGCTCCACAGTAACTTGAATTGTTTTTCTCTCTGGATGCTTGCAATATTTCCTCTTTGACCTGTGAGTTCTGGAATTTGGCTATAATATTCTTGGGAATTTTCATTTTGGGATTTCAAGAGTCGATTAGGAGTTTTCTTTTAATTTCTATTTTACCCCCTGGTTCTAAAATATCAGGACAGTTTTCCTTGATAATTTCTTGAAAGATGATGTCTAGGTTCTTTTTTTTTTGATCATGACTTTCAGGTAGATCACTAATTTTTTTAAAAATTACATAACTTTTTATTGACAGTATATATTCATCTAACCCTAACCCTCCCCTAGATGGCAGGCAGCCTTATACATGTTAAATAGGTTACAGTATATCCTAGATACAACATATGTGTGCAGAACCAAACAGTTCCCTTGTTGCACAGGGAGAATTGGATTCAGAAGGTGAAAATAACCTGGAAAGAAAAACAAAAATGCAAACAGATTTCCCAGTGTTCCTTCTCTGGGTGTAGCTAATTCTGTCCATCACTGGAACGGAATTAGATCTTCTTTGTCAAAGATATCCACTTTCATCAGAATACATCCTCATAAAGTATTGCTGTTGAAGTGTATAATGATCTCCTGGTTCTGCTCATTTCACTCAGCATCAGTTCATTTAAGTCTTTCCAAGCCTCTCTGTATTCATCTTGCTGGTCATTTCTTACAGAACAATAATATTCCATAACATTCATATACCACAATTTACCCAACCATTCTCCAATTGATGGGCATCCATTCATTTTCCAGTTTCTAGCCACCACAAAAAGGGCTGCCACAAACATTTTGGCACATACTGGTCCCTCTCCCTTCTTTAGTATCTCTTTGGGATATAAGCCCAGTAGTAATATTGCTGGATCAAAGGGTAGGCATAGTCTGATAACTTTTGGGGCATAATTCCAGATTGCTCTTCAGAATGGTTGGATTTGTTCACAACTCCATCAACAATGCATCAGTGTCCCAGTTTTCCCGCATCGCCTCCAATATTTATCATTATTTTTTCCTGTCATCTTAGCCAATCTGACAGGTATGTAATGGTATCTCAGAGTTGTCCTAATTTGCATTTCTCTGCTCAATAGTGATTTGGAACACTCTTTCATGTGAGTGGAAATAGTTTCAATTTCATCATCTAAAAATTGTCTGTTCACATCCTTTGACCATTTTAGATCACTAATTTTTAAATTATCTTTGGATCTATTTTCCAGGTCAATTGTTTTTTCAATGAGATATTTTTTCTACTTAAAAAAAATATATTTTAAATGTAAGAGCAAACAGCTTCATCAATGAATAAAAAGAAAAATTGTGACTTTTTCAAATTAGTCCAAAGTTGCATTTGGGAACTTAGTTTTTTGCTGCTATGCTGATGCACATGTTTTGGGGTTTCATCCTGTTTTTGATATCCAATGCTAATGGATTAAGATCTGAAAATGTTCCAATTATAAGGCAGAGATCTTTTTTGATTTCATCATGCATTTGCTCCTTCAGTTGGCTTCTAGAAGATGAGGTATGTTTTACTGGATCAGGTATAAGTATATGTATAGGTATATGTCATCAAGGACAAAAAATTCATCATCTCCCCTTTGACATTCTATCAACTAGAACCCCACTAGTTAACACAAAATATTTGGAATTCTACAAGAGATGGAGGTTTCACAAACTGAAACTATTCTTAGTGAATCATCTGTAAAAATTTCCAATGATGCTATAAATTTTGGATGATTTTAGGAAACTATTAAAGCTGTGACATATTCTTATATCAGCTTATATTCCTTTCCTTTTTTTTTTCCTTTTCCTGCAAAGTGAGATTTATTCTCTTATTCTCAATTCAAATTCAGGGCTCTGGTAGTGAAGAAAATATCTCATTATATCTAGATTATTAACCGCTAAAACTCCTTTCCTTACTAAAAACCCTTATGGATTTGGCTTGCTCTTAACAGTGTAATAAAATCTTTGACCCTTGATTTGGAGAATGTTTAAGCCTGTGAATTCTTTTGAGAATCTGCCTGTAACCCTAATTTATTCTTTGGGTTATCACTTTACACCACCTAATTTGGTGGCTGTACCCCATCATTTTGGTGTTTTGGTAGACTGACTTGGAAAAAAGCAAACAACAAAAGCTATTATGATATCAGGGAATACCATCAACTCAGAAGAAGAAAGAAATGTGAAAACAACTATAAACAAAGTCTCAAAAGAAAATTAATTGAATTCCAACTCAGTAAGAACTCCTGGAAAAATTAAAATAAAGATGGAATTACTGGACTCTGAAAGCCACCATCAAAGAAAGAGCCTAGACCAAAAAAAAAAAAAAAAAAATGTATTTCAAGAAATTATAAAGGAAAACTGCTCCAATATCTTAGGGGCAGAGGGCTTAGATTATGATATTTCATAAGGCAAAGGAACTAGGATTACAGTCAGGAATAATGTACCTAGCAAAACGACATATAGTCCTTGACAGAAAAAAATGAACATTCTAATGAAATAAAAAACTTTTAAACATTCCTGATGAAGAGACCAGAGTTGAATAGAAAATCTGAAATTCAAACACAAGACTCAAGAGAAACATAAAAAGATAAAGATGAAAGAGTCTCAATATATTTCTATATAGAAGGAGAATACATATAAAACCCTTAAGAACTTTATCAGTATAAAGGCAGTTAAAGGGAGCATATATAGAAGAAATGGATATAATTTGAACATGATGGGATAATCTCCCCCCCCCCCCCAAATTAAGGGGTGTGAAAAAGTGTGCGCTGAAAGAAGAGGAAAGTTGTAGAATGAGAAAAATTCTTCCACATAAAAGGAGTATTCAGTTGTGTATAGAATATATATATTCAGAATAATATAACAATTACATGTCTCAATGGTCATACATTACCATTTTTATTTTGAACATGACCTAACACCGTGAAGATAATACAATAATGCTAAATGGTTTATTTTAAGTGTCTCAATTTTAGATTCTTTAGTACCTACATGTAAACAAACTCACAAACTTACAGGATCAGATTTAAAGTAGGAAAATTTGGAAGCTAGATCCTTAGAAGCTATCTAGTCCAACTCTTTCACTTAACCAATGGGGAAACTGAAGCCCAGAGAGGATAAGCAATTTATACAAAGTCACAGAAGGCAGTACACAGCAAAATCAGGTCCTCAGACTTTAAACCCAACACCCTTTCCACTGTTCAATAGTGCCTCTTCATTATTGCCTTTCTTAGTAAACGTGGCCTACAAACATTCAAATTCCAGGTAGGTTTCAATATTTTCTAAATTATAGGTTTAAAGCAATTACATGCTTCAGATTTGAGCATGACAAGACAGTTTTTATACAATCATTTCTATTTAAAAATTTCATGTAAGGTAATAATAAAGTTTATTACAAGTCCTATGTAAAGACACATCATGATGGGTGATGACTTCTGTTAGTGGAAGGACAGGTCTTCTGCTAAGTTCTACCAATTGTATAAGCTTTGCTTAGCCACATGTGCCTCAGAGGACTTGTTTAACTAAGCACAATGAGGTTCGTTATAGAAAGCTGGCAACCAAAAAACTTACTTTTTCGATCTAAAAGACGCTTAAAAAGATTGAAATTTTAAATAGGTTTAGAATTTCTCAGATATTTCAAACTACCAAAGTATTTTGGGAAGAAAATAATTTTGTTATACTGTGAAATGAACAAAGATTAAAGAACTTAGGAAATAGAATGGGAAAAGAATGATAGCATATTTTTTCCCCAATACTGTTCAGAACAAACTAAACAGCCTTACCTTCTGTAGACTTGTTGGATTTAATTGAGTCTTATCAATTATTTTTATTGCAACCTAGTGGGAAAAAAAGAAAAATTATATATTTTAAGAATTTGTCCTTACAAAGCATAGACTAACTGGTATGATTAAAATTTCTAAAAATGTTTACTCCCTCAAAAGGAATAATCAAAAAATTCAAGAAGCCAGACACATATCAAACTCTGCAAACAATGTTTTTCATTTGTGATTTTTTTTTAATCAAAACAAAAACATGCTTCTGTGGAAATTAATGTCTAAGCTCATTCTAACAAAAAATTATTTTACATTTCATACAATAATAACAGATAGGCAAGACAAATTGTCTTAAACATCGTTTCAGAAGTAGGACATTCTAACCCCAAGACCCACTTTCCATTATGCTACTCTAAATCTCTTCTATATACAAATTAAATATGGAAAACTAGTATTCACAAATTCCACCTAAGAATTCTACTGAGTTGAACCTCTTGCAAACCTTTCATTAAATTTTTTCCCCCTCCAATGAATCTAGTCATTTTATGAGGGGATACTGTACCTAACCTTCTGCTTCAAGAGTTTACAAATTAATTCATAGTCTACAACAGCATGCCCCTAGTTGCTATTGCTTTCTTCTTGGCAATTGAACAAAATATTCACTGATTTAGTTTTAAAACTCTTTTAGTACCCTTATTATGGTTATTTATATCAACTGAAATATATTGTATAAATATATTTGTGTGAAATTGTATAAAAAATTATTATAATCTGGATCTTTTTCCTTCCTCTAATTTCTATCCTTTTAGCAACTGATTTGCATAGGTATATTTAAGAGTTATAAACCTGAAAATCATATTTTTCTCTAATTTTCATTCTAAAGTTTTGTCTTAATTTTAATTTTTGTCCTAACAAGTTCATAATCTGACCAGTACAGGCAGATAGTTCAAGAATGATTCATATGTCAATAAAGAATCACTTCACATATATCAAAATATAATTTAATTTTTTTTTTTGTGAGGTTATTCAGTACTCCTAGGTACAGCACCTTCTAATTCTTTTCTTGATGAAAATATTTTTAGCACGATGGTAATGAGGCTTCTGTGTACTCCACAAGACTTTGGTCTCTCACTCCTTATTCCTGAATGACATTTTCCTGTTTTAAATGCATTAATTATTTTTACTATTCATTAAAAAAAAAAAATTGAGTTCTGAATTCTCCCTCCCCTATCTACTGAGAAGACAAGCAATAATATTATGGATGTGAAATCATGCAAAATATATTGTTACTCCAACATTTTTCAATGTTTACTTTCATCCTAATTTAATTTGCAAAGTCTTGTTGAGTTTTCAAAGAATTTCTCTACATCTTCAACTTCTGCCAAAAAAAAAAAAAATGTTGGTACATAAGCTACAAATATTTTAATGGTTGTATTTTTTGCACATAGTTCTGAGCACTGCAAAAGTTGATCTATTTCATGATGACTTTGGTTGCACTATAAAAGCCACTCCAACTCTTTTCATCAGTCTTTCCAAGAAGGTGAAATTCATACTTTCATTTAGTTACAGCATTCTTGTCTTATAATTTGATTTACAGCAAGAATCTCAAAATTAATTCAGTTTCTCCGATAGTATTACCCAATAACCAAGGAACTGACATTTAGAAAACAGCTAAATTAATGGTTATAAGTCTAAAAGCTATGTGATTCTCACAATCACATGCACTTAAAAAATATTTTAAACACACATTACTTTATAAATCATGATGGGAGAGAAAAATCAGAACAAAGGGGAAAAACTATGCATGGGAGAGAGAAAAAACAACAACAACAACAACAGAAAAAAGTGAACATAGCATGTGTTCATTTACATTCAGTCTCCTTAGTTCTTTCTTTGGATGCAGATGGCATTTTTTGTCCAAAGTCTATTGGGATTGCTTTGAATTACTGAGAAGAACCAAGTCTTTCATACTTGATCATCACATATTCTTGTTGTTATTGTATTCCTGGTTCTGCTTGTTTTGCTCAGCATCAATTCATGTAAATCTTCCCAGGCCTTTCTAAAATCAGCTTGTTCATAATTTTTTATAGAACAACAATATTACAATTACTTTCATAAACCACAACTTGTTCAGCCATTCCCTAATTGATGAGCATCTACTCATTTTCCAATTCTTTGCTACTACAAAACAAGTGGCTACAAACACTTTTCTATGCAGTCTTTTCTGCCACTCTACAATCATCACTGCAGAAGAAAAAGAGGGTTTCAGCTTACAGCCAGAAAAGTGGCAATATATCAAAAAACCAGAACAGTCCACCCACATTGGGGAATTGTAGAAATATAGACACACTAATGCAATGTTGGCGAAGCTCTCAACCATTACAGAAATCAATTTGGGAAAATGGAAACCAAGTTACTAAAATATCTGTATGTTTTGACCCAGAGATTTCACTGTTGGCACATAACCTCAAGGAAGACACTGACAAAAAGACTCCATAGATACCAAAATATTTACAGCAGCACTTTTTGTGATAGCAAAGAACTGGAAACAAAGATGTCCATCATTGTGCATGTGACTGAAAATATATAAAGAAAGGTCTAAAGACCCAGGGCAATGACCATGAGAAGGTGTAAAAATCTAGGAGGCAGAGATCAATATAGGAACTAAAGTAACATAGATCAAGACCAAACAGCAGACCAACTAAACCATACAAAAATCTCCATTACCTCCATCCTTGTTCCCATTCTTTTATTTGTTTGCCTCACTCTCACTATTCTTCAATTTTTCACTATCGAGTGGCTGCCTAAAACCACACTCATGTTTCCTCATCTTAAAATACCCACACACATATACATGAGATTCATTCATTTCCTCAAACTATATTCTCTTCTCCAATATCTAAATTCTCTGAGAAAGCTGTGTTCAATTGGTATCTCCACTTCCTCTTCTCTAAACCTAGTAGTCTGGTTTCTTACCACATCCTTCATTTCAAACTACTGTCTCTGAAGTTCCAAATGATCTCTTAATTTCCAAACTTAATGGCCTTTTCTCAATCTTCATCCTTATTAACCTTTCTGCAATCTTTGACACTTACTACACACTTTTCTGCAGGATACTATGTCCTGTCTAGGATTTTGTTTCACTTCTCTCTTCTGGTTCTCCTACTTGCCTGACTTGTTTCTTTAGCTGCTTTTTCCTCCAGTTTGTGCCCAATAACCATTAGTGTGTCTCTAAGACTCAGTCCTACATTATCTTCTCTTCTCTTTCTAGAAAAACATAATCTCATCAATTCCCCTGGGTTTAATGATCATCTCTACAGATTTTCAGATCTATGATTCAGCTGTAGTCTGTTTCTTGACTTCCAGTTTCATTTCATTTCTCCAATAGCCTATTTAACACCTCAAACTGGATATCTAACAGACATCCTAAATTAAACAAGTATAAAATTAAAACTCATCTCCCACTCCCAATCCCACCATTCTCCTCACCCCCAGATGCTTTCCAACTTCTCTATTACTATTAAAGGCACTACTATCCATCTCTCCAGTAACCTAAGCTTGCAATCCCTAGATCATCTTCAACTTCTTCATACTAACCCCACATAATTGAACTCATAGCATTGAAGATGCATCCATTCTCTCCATTTAGAGTCACCACCCTGGGGCAAGTCCTGATCACTTCACTCTTGGACTATTGCAATAGATTCTCTGCTTCAAGTTTCTCTCCACTCCAGTCCACATAGCTGCTGGAATTATATTCCTTAAGCACAGATCTGACTATATTATTCCCCTACTCAAAAAATTCTAGTGACCCCACTTTTTAGGATCAAATATAAAATGTTGTTTGGCTCCCTCCCTCCCCCTCGGTTTAGTTTTTTGGCCTTCTACAACCTAATTATTCTCCTCTGAGACATCTACAATGACAATGGTCTTCTTGCTATTCCTTTTATATGCTTCTGCATGCCTTTTCAATGGCCATCCTCCATGCCTGGAATACTTTCCTTATTTCTGTTGACCTGTTTCCCTAGTTTTCCTCACGTTTCCTTCCTTTTTTTTTTTTTTTTTTTTTTTAATAATTATAACTTTTTATTGGCAGAACATATGCCTGGGTAATTTTTTACAACATTATCCCTTGCACTCACTTCTGTTCCGACTTTTCCCTTCCCTCCCTCCATCCCCTCCCCTAGATGTCAAGCAGTCTTATACATGTTAAATATGTTATAGTATATCCTAGATACAATATATGTGTGCAGAACCGAACAGTTCTCTTGTTACACATTTTCTCAAGTTTCAATTTAGACCTGACCTTCTTCAAGATTGCCATTCCCAGTTACCAAAGACTGCTAATGCCTTTCCTTTGAGATAATCTCTCACTTATACTGGATGTATCTTGTATGTACATAGTTACTTGAATATTGTTCCCCCATAGAATATTAGTTCCTTGTGCATGGGGGGACTATGTTTTTTGGCCTTCTTTAATACTCAGTGCTTAGTACAGTGCCTGACACACAATAAGAGTTCATTAAATTCTTGATGATATTTTCCTACAAAGATTACATGCATGAAAAGAAGAAATTAAACAATTTAAGAAATAAAATAAAAGAAATGAAAATTCTGGAAGATCTGGAAAGAGAATAAAAAGCTTAGAAAACAAAGTGGTTTTCTTATCTAAGTTAAGAGACCACAAAAATTGGAATATATAAAACAGAATCAAAGAATACATAATAAAGCAAGAAATATTAGAATAAAATAAAAGGAAAACAATTTATCTGCTATCAAAAATAAATGACCAAGAAAACATGTCAAAATGTTTAAAAATCACTGGACTTACTGAAAAACATGATTCAAAAAAGATAAAATCCAGAATATTCTATTTTAAGAAATTATAAATGAAAATTACTCACATTTCCTAGAACCAGAAGACAAAGTAAAAAACAGAATCCACTGATCAGGTCTTAAAAACTCAAGAGAAAAAATCCCAGAAATGTAATAATCAATTGCCCCTATAAATATCAAAATAGGATCACAGCAAACTTGCCACCTTCTATTATAAATAAGAAAAGATCATGAAATATTTCAAAAAGATTTGCAACCAAAAAACAACTTACCCTACTCAAAATTAAGCAATTTACTTCGATGGAAATGCACTCTAGTGAACTAGAGGACTGTGAAACATTTCTGATCAAAAGTTCAGAACTGAGTAGGAACTTTGAAATACAAATACAAAATGGCAAGAGAAACATAGAAAAATAAAATTTGTTTGAACAATTAAAGGGACTACATAATGCAATGCTAACATTTTAATGGGGGAAAAGTAATAAGAGTAACTTTATAAGATCATTATCCATTTCTTTTGGTTCCTAAGTGTTACTACACAGCCTAGGGCCTCACAGTCTAGGAACTTTGTCTTTTTGTCTTCTAATTCTTGGTGATTATTACCATTCCTAAATAAATGACTCAAAAACCCCATAAACGTATCATACCTCTTCTGAATTCCAGTCTGACATCACCAATTTCTTCTCAGACAGCTATATCTGAATGTCCCCACAAGCATCTCAAACATAACATATTCAAAATGGAATATTAAACTATTCCCTATGGTCTACCTTTCCCATTTTTGTAGAAAGCATCATTATTTTTGTTGTCCACCTTTGAAACCTTTCAACTTTTCCTCTCTCTTGCTCCTCAAACCCAATTAAGTTGCTAAGTCTTCTCAATTTGACTTCCACAACATTTCTTGAAGTTTTCCTCTTCTATTCAATCACATGACCATCATCCCAGTTCAAGCTCCCTCTACATCTTATGCCTAACCTAAACTACTACAACTGTCTTCCTCTTTCCTATTTCTCTCCCCTTCCATATATCATCTACAGGGCTAACATTTTAATATTCCTAAAGCATATGTATGACCTCTAGAATAAAATATAAAGTCCTTTTAGCAATTAAAATTCTTGAAAATCTAATCTAACAGGGCAGGTAGGTGGCATAGTGGATAGAACACTAGCCCTTAAGTCAGGAGGACTTGAGTTCAAATCTAGTCTCAGAAGCTTAACACTTCCTAGCTGTGTGACCCTGGGCAAGTCACTCAACTACAAATGCCTCAGCAAAAAAACAAAACAAAACAAAACAAAACCCAAAAACCAAAACCAAAAAAAAAAAAAATCCAATCTAGCTTTCAAATCTTATTTCTTGTCACTCCTCATTACTTCATGGTCAAACCAATTTGGCTTAACCATCACATCAACAATTAAAGAAATAATTTAGAGAGTGCTTAAAAGATTGCAAAATGCTTTAAATGTTATAAATCAATTAATAAGCATGTTTTTAAATATTACTATATGCCAAACACAGTGTGCTAGGCACCAGAAATAGAACTCCAAAAGAGCTACTAACAGGAAGACAAGTACACATATAATAAAGACAGAGAATAAATTCAAATAGATACAAAGTAATAAAATGTAAAAGAGTTTAAAAGGAAAGGCATTAACAGTTAAAGAAAGCAGGAGATATTTCCTGTAGAAGGTGGTGTTTGATCGTATTTTAAAAGGAAAAGACTACTATGAGGTAGAAGGAGGGAATATATTTTGGGTAAGAGACAGCCAGAACAAAAGCATATAGATTAAGGGAGCGAAATGAGTATCAAGTATGAAGACCAGATTGGGCCATGTTGGCTATATCAAAGAGTAGAAAGGGAAGTAATGTTCAATAAATTAGAAAGAGAAATTGGAACTAAACTTCTTTTAAGAGATAGCCAAGGGGCAGCTAGGTGGCGCAGTGGAAAAAAAAAAGAGAGAGAGAGAGAGAGAGAGAGAGAGAGAGAGAGAGAGAGAGAGAGATAACCAGAGGGGTTTATCAATCAATTACTAATTATTCATTGAGTTCCTGACATGTATCAGACATAACACATGGAGTTAGAAAAATAAATACAGGGGTAGCTAAGTGGCACAGTGGACAGAACACCAGCCCTGAAGTCAAGAAGACCTGAGTTCTCTGACCTCAGATACTTAACACTGCCTAGCTGTATGACCCTGGGCAAGTCACTTAACCTCAATTGCCTGAGAGAGAGAGAAAGGAAAGAAAAATAAATACAAAGAAACACTTCTTTCTAGTAAGAAGCTTAACATACTAAAGGGAGAGACATTAAGTATATATGTAAATATATAGCATATAAATAGTGACACAAAGAAGTGAATCAGGAAACAAGAAGGGAAATCTATGAAAGAAAGGGAAGAGGAGAGACATTTGAGATAGCCAAGACAAATCCACAGATATAAGAGATGGAGTATTATATATTAGAAAGAGTTGGCTGTACAGAGTGGGAAAAGTAAGTTAACAGTCAAGGAAATTGCATAAATTAGTGTGACGTATTGAACAGCTTTAAAAAAATAAAAGGAATACACACACACACACACACCATATATATGTGTATATATATATTTTTTTCTCCTAGAAGCAACAGGAAGCCACTGGAGTTTATTAAATATGGGATTGACTAGGTCAAATCTATAGTTAAGGTGCAGTGAAGGTGACAGAATAGGAAGAAACTTGAAGCATAAAATCCAATTAGGAGGCAACTGCTATTAATTATTAGGTAGGAAAGTAATAGGGATTTGAGCTAATATGGTTACTTAGGTAAAGAGAGGGGGGTCAAAAGAGAAACATGAATGTTTGGTGACGGATTACATAGGTATGGTAAGGAGACCTAGATATTGCCAAGATTACAAATCTGGGAGTCTAGCGGGATAGTAATGTCTTTGACAGAACTGGGGAAAAGGATGGGATTTATGTGAAAAGATCCAGAATCTTTTGTGGACATTCTGAGTTTGACTTACCTGTAGGACATTCTGTTTGAAATGCCCTATAGGTAATTGATGATGCAGGATCGAATCTCAGAAAAGCTTCAGAGCTGAATCAGAGGAGATTGAGAATGGATATATAAATTAGTGAGTCATAAATTGCTTGCATAGACAATACTTAAAACTCATGGAACTAATGAAGTCTCCAAGACAGAAGAGGGTAACAAAGATAGAACTATATGGCTGTATTTAGCAGTTAGATGGCAGAATGTAGATGATAAATCAGTAATGTACACTGAGAAACAAGGGTAAGACAATCAGAAAAACCCAGAGGGAGTAGTATCAGGAGATTCTAAAGAAGAGCAAATATTCATCAGTGTCATATGAAGCAGATAAGTAACTTTGGAGTAAGAAATTTTAAGTCTGCAGCCAGATTGCAAATGAAAAGAGAGGAAACAGAAACAAGTAGGAAAAAATAGTATAGACAACTTTCTCTAGGCACTTGACTTACAGGTGGGAAAACAAAGGATAACAATGTAAGCAGAGAGTTAAAACTCTAGTGAAGAGACTTGGGCATGTTTAAAGGCAATAAAGAAGAAACCAGTAATTGTAGGGAGAGATGGGAGTTGGGAAGTAGAAAGGAAGAAAAAAAAGAGGCAAGGTAGGAGGAAAAGAAAGAGAAGGATAGAAATTGAGGTAGAAATGAGAGAAAATGGAGAGAAGGGGATCATAAGCATATGCAAACAGGATGGCCTCCTTAAGGAAATGGGACAATTCATTGCTGGATACTAGGGAAGAGGGCTGAGTTGAGATGAAGAAAATGGGGAAACGAGTTTATATCAAATAGCCTCACTGTTTTGAGTACAATAAGAAGTGAGGTTCTCAACTGGGATGGGGAAGGGGCAGAGAAAAAGACAATGAAGGAATGAAGAATGAAAGGTTTGAAAAATTTGGTGGGGAGAATGAGACAGAGAATCAATTGGAGGAATAAAAGAATTTTCCTATGGTAGCTAAGGGTACAATTCAAGTTGGATAAAATGAATTTTTAATGCACTTAATAAGCATAGCTGTGTAACTTCCTCTGGCTCTATTCAGAAGCACATGAGCAAGAATGAAGGCACATTATGAGTGTCACCCAGGACTGAGGTTTGGCAAGGGATAACTGGAAATAGGAGATGGAGGCAAAAAATTTGAGAGTAAAGGGCAGTGTACAGTTAACTGGCTAAGGTCAAGTTTAAAGAGAGAGGAAAGTGAAATCAAAGTAGGCTGAGAAAGTAAAAGATCAAAAATTTCAATGAAAGCAAAGAGTGCCTTTAGGTTAGTTAAGACATAGGGAAAGACAGAATGATATGAAGCTAGGACAAGGAAGAATATCACCGTTTTTGAATAAGAAAATGGAATATTTATCAATAGTGGTGAGATTCAGGGTATGACCACTCCCAAGGTAAATGAACGAGAACAGAATAAATAAGGATTTAATAAGACTCAGGAATTCGGCGATTAGGAAGTGCATTTCTTCTTCATTTAACTTCTGAGAATCTGTATGCTTTACCACTTGATGCATACATGTTAAGTGCTGATTATTCTTCATTATCTATGGTACTCTTTAGCAAAATGTAGTTTCCTTCCTTATCTCTTTTAATGAGATCTACTTTTGTTTTTGCTTTGTCCAAGATTAGAATTGATACTCCTTTCAGCATAATATATTCTGCTGTATTAGGAAGATAGAGAAATCGTTAACATGGATGTTGAACTTTAGTTATAAGGGCGAAGCATTGGGGAGGAAAGTAGTGATCCAGGTTCTGTCTCCTTGAGAAAAAAAGGAGAATGGAAAAAAAGGACAAAAATATACTGATACCTTGATTTTAATGGGAGTGAAAAATCTTGATACTATGAAATTTAAAAAGAAAGGTTGCTGGATAAAGGTGATAAAATGAAAATTTTTAAAGTGGTTTAAAGAACAAGGAAAATTCCATTCTCTATGAGGCAGCTTGAGTGTAGCCAGTGGTAGGATAGGAAGGTCAAGTATGTAGAGTTTATGGAAGGCAACACAGTGATGGGAACAGAGTACTGGCTATTGTCTGCTCCCAAATTTGCTGACACATATTATTAATCAGAAAAATGCAAATTAAGACAACTCTGAGATACCACTACACACCTGTTGGATTGGCTAGAATGACAGGGAAAGATAATGCAGAATGTTGGAGGGGATGTGGGAAAACTGGAACACTGATACACTGTTGGTGAAATATTGAACACATCCAGCCATTCTGGAGAGCAATATGGAACTATGCTCAAAAAGTTATCAGACTGTGCATACCCTTTGATCTAGCAGTGTTTCTACTGGGCTTATATCCCAAAGAGATCTTAAAGAAGGGAAAGGGACCTGTATGTGCAAGAATATTTGTGGCAGCCCTCTTTGTAGTGGCAAGAAACTGGAAACTTAGTGGATACCTATCAATTGGAGAATGGCTGAATAAATTGTGGTATATGAATATTATGAAATATTGTTCTGTAAGAAATGACCAGCAGGATGATTTCAGAAAGGCCTGGAGAGACTTACATGACCTGATGCTGAGTGAGAGGAGCAGGACCAGGAGATCATTATATACTTCAACAACAATACTATGTGATGATCAATTCTGATGGAGGTGGCCATCTCCACAATGAGATGAACCAAATCAGTTCCAACAGAGCAGTAATGAATTGAACCAGCTACACCCAGCGAAAGAACTCTGGAAGATGACTATGAATCACTACATAGAATTCCCAATCCTTCTATTTTTATCTGCCTGCATTTTTGATTTCCTTCACAGGTTAACTGTACAGTATTTCAAAGTCCTATTCTTTCTGTACAGCAAAATAACTGTATGGACATGTATACATATATTGTATTTAACTCATATTTTAATATATTTAACACGTATTGATCAACCTGCCATCTGGGGGAGGGAGTGGGGAGAAGGGGAAAAATTGGAACAAAAGGTTTTGTAATTGTCAATGCTGAAAAATTACCCATGCATATATCTTGTAAATAAAAAGCTATAATAATAAAAAAAAAAAATTGCTGACACAGCAACCTGATAAAATAGGTACCAATATATTACCCCAATTTTACATGAGAAGAAACTAAGGTTCAAAGTCTATGGTCATACTGTCACACAGTTCAACTCATCTAAAGCAAATTTCTTCAAGATTCCAACTGTTTTGAAAAAGTCCATCCTAAAGTATGATTTAGAGACCTTACATTAATGAGGCTAAATTTTTTATGTGACAATAAAAAACAATAAGTCTAAAAAATCAACAATAGAAAATAACAACATAATAACTTAGAATAACATTTTAAAAAACAAGTGGAAATGCATAGATTCAAAGAAAAATACAATGTAACCTTGATGCAACATGTCAACCAATTCAATTTACTGGCCACCTTTGAATCTCTCTGGTTTTTGTTTTTCAACTATGTTTACGCTGCCAGTTCCTCTCTCTCAAATGCTATCATCAATTTCTCATTTCCAGCTCACATTATGCTAACTGACCCTGGAGGTGACCAGGATGAACAAATTCATTACTTTAAGTGATGTGTTACAGAAGACAGGTGAATCAGCTCTAATATGTAAAAACCACTAAGGACATAAGGACAAAATAAAAAATTCCATACGCTCAAAGAGCTATATATTGTACAAAATAGTTTGAGGTGACTGATAAGATGATGATTCACTTACAAAAGTGAAGTTATATAGAAGTGTACTCTTAGGAGGAAAATACCAAAACATTCAATTTTAAAATTATATTTTTTTTTAGGGAAAAATCTGCTTTCTCCTTTGCATTCCTCAACTACTGTTTTTCCAGTTTTTTGTTGTTCAGCCACTCAGCTGTTTCTATTCTTTTGTTATGCCATAGACTATCACATGCCAAGCCCTTCTATCCTTTACTATCTCCTGAAGCCTGTACAAATTCATATTTATTGTTCCCATGATACTATCTATCCACCTCTACTATCCTCTTTTCCTTTTGCCTTAAATCTTTCCTAACAACTGGGTCTTCTCATTATGTGGCCTACTGTATTTAAGCATCAGCTTCAGTATTTGACCTTCCAGTTAATAGCCTTATTTAATTTCTTTTAAGTATTGACTAATTTGATCTCCTTACTGTCCACAAGACTCTCAAAGTTATCTCTAGCACCACGATTCCAAAGTGCTGATTCTTTGGCATTCAGTTTTTCTTTTAGCCCAACTCCCATAGTCAGACATTACTACTGGAAAAATCATAGTTTTGAGTATACAGATCTTTATCAGAAATGGTGCTGCTTTTTTTAGTCTGCTGTCCAAATTTGCCATAGCTTTCCTTTCAAGGAACATTTTTAAAATTTCATGGCTACAGTTGCTATTTGCAGTGATCTTTGAGCACAAGAATATAAAATCTGACACTGCTTCCATTTCTTCTGTATTCTCCAGGAAGTGATATAACTAGTTGCCAAGATCTTAGTTTTGATGTTAAGCTTCTTGCCAGCTTTTACACTCTTCCTCTTTCACCCTCAACAAGAGGCTTCTTAATTCTTCACTTTCTGCCATCAGTGTGATATCAACTGCATATATGAGACTAATTTTTTTCAACTACCTTAATTCTAGTTTTAGATTGGTACAGTCTGGTATTTCACATGAAATACTCTGCATATAAATTAAATAAAGTGACAATATACATCCTTGTTGTACTTCTTTTCCATTCCTAAATCAATCAGTTGTTCCATGTTTGGTTCTAAATGTTGCTTCTTGGCTCACATACAGCTTTCTCTGGAGACAAGTAAGATGATCTATTTGACGACTTGCCATTTTGTTGTGATTCACATAATCAAAGGCTTTAGTTACAATTAATGAAGCAGATGTAGATGTTTTTCTGGAAGTCTCTTTTCCATAATCTAAGAAATGTTAGCTATTTGATATTTAGTTCCTTTACCTCTTTGAAAACAAGTTTACTCTCCTGGTAATTCTCAGTATACAAATCGCTAAAGCCTAGCTAGTAGAGTCTTAAGTATAACCTTGCTGGCATGTAAATTGAGAGTAATTGTTTGGTAATTTGAATATTCTTTGGCATTGCCCTTCTTTAGGACTGGAGTACAAATGGATCCTTTTCTAATCCAGTGACCACTGTTAAGTTTTTCAAATTTACTGACATTGAATACAGCACTTCAATAGCACCATCTTTTAGAATCTTAAACAGTTCAATGGGAATTTCATTGTATCCTGTAGCCTGACTGTTAGCAATATTTCCTAAAGCCCAGTTTCCAATTCCACTAGAGGTAAATTAGTCATCCTGTTTTTCCACAGCCTCTCTAGTAATCATTCTGCTTGTTTGTCAATTTTGCCAATCTGAGAGATGAGATAGAATCTCAAATGTTTTAATTGGCATTTCTCATCATTATTAGTGACTTGGAACATTTTTTTTTCACATGGCTTTTGACAATACGAATTTCTTTCCCTGAAAACTCTATTCATAACTCTTGACAATCAAACTGAGAATGGCATTTATTTTTACCTTTTTTAATTGTTATTATTGTTTGTTGACAACAGCTTGCTCTATTTAATCTTTAATCTCTCCCTTCCCACTGGTTTCTTCTCTCCTAATTACAGATATGCTGGCAAAATGAAATTCCTAAAGTATAGGCTTGACAATGTGAAAGAAAAAGAAAGTCTCTAATGACCCCCACCCCCACTGTTTCTGGGATAAAACACAAATTCTGCAAAGGATATGAACAGATAATTATCAGATGAAGAAGTTCAAACTATTTCTAGGCATATGAAAAAATGTTCTAAATTACTATTGATCAGAGAAATGCAAATTAAGACAACTCATTACATACCTCTCAGATTGGCTAAGATGACAGAAAAAGATAACAATAAATGTAGGGGATGTGGGAAAACTGGAACACTAATATATTACTGGTGGAGCTGTGAACCAATCCAATCATTTTAGAGAGCAATATGGTACTATCTCCATAGGGCTATCAAAACTGTGCACACCCTTTGATCCAGTAGTGTCTCTACTGGGCCTGTATCCCAAAGAGATCATAAAAGGGGAAAAGGACCCAGATGTGCAAAAATGTTTGTAGCTGCTCTTTTTGTAGTGGCAAGGAAATCGAGTGGATGCCCATCAGTTGGAGAATGGCTGAATAAGTTAGGGTATATGAATGTTAAGGAATATTATTGTTCTATAAAAAATGACCAGTAGGATGATTTCAGAAAGGCCTGGAGTGATGCTAAGTGAAGTGACTGGAACCAAAAGAACACCATACAAAGGAATAACAAAATTATGCGATGATTAATTCTGATGAATGTGGCTCTTTTCAATAGTGAGGTGATTCAAGACAATTCCAAGAGATTTGTAATGGAGAGAGCTATTTGCATCCAGAGAGAGGACTGCAGAGACTGAATATGGATCACAATATATAGCATTTTCACTTTTTTGGTTGTTGTTGTTTGCTTTTTGTTTTCCTTCTCATTTTTTTTCCTTTTTGATCTGATTTTTCTTGAGCAGCATGATAATTGTAGAAATATGTATGGAAGAACTGTACATGTTTAACATATATGGATTACTCTATGTCTAGAGGAGGGGGATAGAGAAAAATTTGAAACACAAAGTTTTTCAAGGATGAATGTTGAAAACTATCTTTGCATATATTTTGAAAATAAAAAGGTATTATTAAAAAAAAAAACCCACCAAATACTGCGCCAAATGCTCCCACAATTACTTCTAATCTACATTTCCTCATCTAAGAAGGCATCTTCCTGAAACACCATCACTCTTATGAGAGAAATATGTCTCATTTATGTCAGAGAAATATTTTATTTTATGATAAAACTAAGCACACTGAAGGCATTCCAGGAAGCATCAACGACTTCTAAAACCCCCCCTTTTTTGGAAATTTCTACCTTCTCCATTCCACATGTTCCTGTACTTAGGAGGGGCAGGCTAAGTTCCTACCAACAGTAAATTTGGGACATGTTTGGGAGTTAAAATTATTTTCTCTGCTTTTTTATTTCTCCAATCAAGTTTCCTGTCTGCACCACCCTACTGTCAATTTTTTGTTATCATATACTAACTCTTTAATACCTTCTTTCTATATTCCTGTCATCCACAATTTAGTCTTTTTTTTTTAAAGAAAAAACTCTTTGATCAAGTTGAATTTATAGATTCAATAAAAGAAGTTATAAACACAATAGGCTATGTTAGTAAAAATAATTTTTAAAACTAGGTTGTATCAATAATGATCAAATTTTTGATAAAATATAACCTTTTCTAGTTTTGAAAAAATTAAAAAAGAGAGTCTAAGGACCTTTCCAGTAATGTTGGGGTAAAGCAGGATTTCTATCATAAGAAATCTTAGCTGATGTAGTTCTAGAAATGTTAACTATAACAATGACAAGGAAACAAAATTTTAAAAATTAACAAAGATCTACATAAAACATAATGATTCTATTTAGAGAACCCTAAGGAATAAACTAAAAACTTAAAATTGCATAAGTAAAATGAACCCACTCAAGGCATAACATTTTTGTATTACCAACAAAACTCAGTAGGAAAAGATAGAAAGAGAAATTCCAATCAAAATAACTGAAAACGAAAAAATATTTAGAGTTTTATCTTTCATGATACACAGGAAGTACACGACTACAACTACCTGATTTGTAAGTAAATACAGACAACTCTAAAGTAGTTGAGAAATCAATTGGTTACTGATTAGGCATAAAAATGACAATATTAATCAAAATTTACTTATTCAGCACCACAACCAATCAAAACAGCAAAGGATTATTTTAGAGGACTAAAAAAGATGCAACAAAAATTTTTTGGAGTGACAATTGTGTTTTGGTCCTGCTTTCTAGAGCCCCCAAGTTGGGCTGACAAAGCGTACTGTAGATTTCTAGAGCCCCCACGTCAGGGTGATTAAGCTATACCTTCCCCAGTGGAGAAATGATGAGGTGGGATTCCAAAGCATGATGGAAAAACCATTCATTTCAAGGACTTTCCCCTTTATAATATAACAAAAACAACACTGCGCACGTGGAACCGCATAAACAACTTGCTATTGTATATAGTTTGCCACCTGGTATCACTTTGCTTCAATCTCAACACAGGTTGTCACCGCCCCCTGATTTCTCAGGAAGGCCGAGAGCCCTTAGGGGAGATGGGGAGCCAAACTAGATATTGTTAGCAAGTTCCTTCTGGGCTGAAGGGTCTTATACTTTACCCAGAGTTTCCCCACTGACTGTAACTCCCTCTATAACAATGGGTCAAGTAATTCAAGGCAAATAATGAAAAAAAAAATGAGTAAGTTGTCTTTTTTAATACTAGATCTAAAACTACAATACAAGGCAATATTCATCAAACTATTTGTAACTGATTAAAGGGAGAGGTCAATCAGTAAAACAGATGAAGGATACAATACACTGATACAAATAAATATAATAGTATATAGAATTTGTTCAACAAACACAAAATCCCAACTACTGTGAAAAGAACGACACTATTTGACAAAACTTCTTGCAAAATTGGAAAGAGGTTTGGCAGAAATTAGATCTTGAGCAACAAGACTTAGTGAATATTGAAGACAGCTCCAAGTAGATATAAGGTTTATTCCCATTTTAGAGATGAGAAAATTGAGTATAAGAGAAATTAAATAAATGACTTCCTAAAATTCGAATTCAGGTCTTCCTGACTACAAGCTGTACTATTCTGTCAATGGCTAATACACTTCTATAGAAAATAGGTTAAGTTTTTCTATGATTACAAGTGGACAGGGCTTTGGGTTCCCCTCATACTCAGGGCTTAAAATTATACCATAACTAAGAATCTTTATTCTATATATTCATTAAAAACAAGAGTTAGAGCCAAGGATGTCAGAAGCCATTTGGGAGAAAGGACTCTAATCTATAGCAATACTTAAGAATTCTTATCATTCATCCCCATAGCTAGGTCCAACTAGAAACTCACTTCTTGAATAACAAAGAGATATAAGGATTTGGTTTCTTTTCCCCAAGTAATCACTCTTATTAAGTATTATTTTCTTCAAGAGATTAAAATATTTTTCATTTTATGTCCCACTTATACCCACCATATCCCTTTGAAGTAAGAAATGGAAAATCTTTTTTTTCTCTACTTATCAAGTACCAGCAGAGTTCAACTCTCAGTATTCGATTCTACTATAAAGTCCTCATCTCACTTTAATTATTAGCAGATGAAACTGGATATTCAAACAATGTAAGAACTTCGCTTTTAATTACTGGTTCAGAATGAAACAAGGCCTTCAATCATCAAAACCACTTTTTATACTTACGTGAACTTTTAAAAAGGATGTATTAATAATGCCTTTTGTTTTTAAATTACAGTGGTAATTGAATATTCCACCCTATCTTCATTCTGGGAATTGAGTTTTCTTTTGGAACAAAGAAAAACAGTTAAGCAAAAATAATACATGTGACCCTTTCTACTAAAGCATGTAATAATGATGATAGCTATCATTTATATAGCCCTGCAAGGTTTTGCTTTTTAACACTTTATATGTTACTTAATTTGATTCTTATGACAAACCTATGAGGTAAGTGCTAAAATTACCTCTATTTTCCATATAGGGAAGCTTAGCTGAAGCTGACAGAGGTTAAGTAATTTATCCAGTCATCTATATAGCTTGTGACCAACTGAAGCAGGATCTGAACCCAAGTTGTCTGGACTTCAAGTACACTCTTTGTATATTGTTCCAATTAAGTTTCCTAATATTCTGCATTCAATACTCCAGACTTCTCTGAAAAGAGAACATTATTTGTTCTTTAGAACCATTATTAGCTTTTTTGATTACTAGTTGTACTGATGACTTTAGAGTCAGAGTACCTGGGTTCAAATTCTGACTCTATAACTGAAGTTGTGACCTTTGCACAAAACATTTAGTGAGAGTCTGCTATGAATGTGCCAGGCCTGGTATGAGGTGCTGGGATAAAATGATAAAAACAACAGTCCCTATCTCAGGGAAAACAACATCTACACTGTTATTTTGTATTTACTTACATATATAAATGTATTATGTATAAAATGTATATGTATGTATATGAATATGTATAAAATGAAAAAGATTATTTGGGGAGAGCCTAACAATAGGGGGAATTCAGGAATAGATCATGTAGAAAATAACATTTTGAGTTGAGTAAAAAAAACTAGGGATTCTAAGTGGTAGAAGTGAGGAAGGAGTACATTCCAGATATGGATGACTTTGGCCTGGGCAAAGACATAGTGATATCAGGGAACAGAATATTAGGCTAATTTGGATAGATCATAAATATGTCACAAACAAGCTTAAAAAAGTAAGCTGGAGCTTGATTGTGAAAAGCTTTAAATTCAAAGTGGATGACTTTACTAGAAGTAACAGGATGCCATTACTTTGTTGAGAAGAAGAGTGAGAAATATGTCAACTTGTACTTCAGAAATATCACCTTGGCAGCTGTGTGGAGTATGGGTTGGAAAGGTGAGAAAACTGATACAGGGAAGACAAATTAGAGACCATTGCAATATTCCAAATGAGAGATAATGAGGGCCTTAAGAAGAGTAGTATGGTAGCCCCGTGGATAGAGAGGAAAATGAATGTGACAAACATAAGGAAGTAAATCAATAAAACTTGGCAGCTGATTGGCTGTGAAGGTTAGGGGAGAATGGGGAATCAAGACTTACAAAAAACTGCTAACCTAGGTGACCAGAAGGGTGGAGGTGCCTAAATAAAAACCAAAAAGTCTGGAAGAATGATAGGTGTGGAAGGATGTAGGAAGGCTATTTGTTCCCTTTCAGACATGATGAATTTGAGATATCTATGAGAGCATCTAGTCTTATGTATCTGATAGATCACGGAATACATAGAACTGGATAGAATAACACTAGTATTGCTTCATTTAATGAATTTTAAAACTAAAATTATTACAATGATTCCATTTATTTCACTTTTTATCAGTTCATAGAAACACAAGTTTTGGCATAAAAAGGATAATAAATGCTGATTGTTTCCATGATTTTATCATATTCATTAGCTCTCACAGCAAAATAATATTCTATTGCATTCATAAACCACAATACAACCAGCTATCCCCTAAATGATGCTATAACAAAGTGCTACTGTAAATATTTTGATACATATTGGACTTTTTTCCTCCTACTTTTCATTTCCTCAGGGTATATCACAGTAACAGAATCAGATGATTCTATCTGTCAGATGTCAGATGAACAATTTAATCACTTTTCTCACACAACTGTAAATTGCTTTACTTACAGAATGAGTGCGTGAATTCATAAATTCAACAGTGCATCCATAGCTTCCCCAAATTATATAATACAAGACAAAACCTCACAGTTGTTTTAATTTGCATGCTTTATTATTACTGATTAAGAATAATCATATGGTTATTGATAGTTCGTGATTCCTCTTTTAAAAACTGCTCATATTATTTTACTACTTGTCTAGAGGGAACATGTATCTTCTATGTTTTCATCAGTTTCCTATATATCCTGGATAGCAAATGGATTATGAATAAATGGTATTTTTATCAATATTTTTCCTTCTCAAATTTTCTGCTTATTTTCATTTTATTGATTTTATTTTTATCTAACAACTATTTCTATCTTATTTAATTAAAACATTCTTCTAATCATAGCTGTGAAAAGTACCTCTTTCTACTCTGTTTCAAATACAGTATGTGAAAATTATTGGAGAATAGAGTGTAAGATTAAGTATCTAAACCTAATTTCTGCCAAGATGCTTTCCAGTTTTCCTAACAGTTTTTATAAAATATAAACTTCTTTTGCTTATCTTATAGGGTCCTATTTTTTAAAAAATTATTTTGGGTGCATCTGGATACTTTTCTATTTTAAAATCAGTATAAAATCATTTGCATGATTGCTGCTTCTTAACAGAGATCTGATAATACTAAGCAAGTTATGTCCAATTCCCACTGATCTAAAGGACAAGAGAATATTAAGAGACTTTGCTATTAAGCTGAATGGAGAAAAATTATTATATTAGGAGGAAGAAATACAGGTGGTAACAATTTTATTTCTGTAAATCTCAGTTTAACTTATTTCCCTTAAGGACTACTCTATAAAAAAAATCTAAAGTAATTTCATAATCTTAAACTTAGGAAAAAAAAACCACTGTAATCAAACCACTAAATCTCAATCTAATTAACAAAACTAAACATAAGGGAAGAGTAGTCATTCCATGACTTGTATTCTCATCTAGTCAAGATTCTTGTCCATAGTCTTCCATTTCAGAGGCCTTCCTCTAGGTCTTTAACCTTTCGAAGGTGTCAGCACAATACCCAAGTAGTCCAACTGCTTTTACCCTCCTCCCTCACCTTCCTTGCCACTTTTCCAATAAAATTTTCTGAATGACAAGTCACTTTTTGATGGTAAACCATCTTTGGAAAGCAGCTGAAGCCTGAATACCACACAAGTACACTAACCTATAGGGTCACCCACACTTTTATTTTACCTTTCTTAGACCAAAGTACCAAAAAAGAAAGGAACAGTTTGTGAATCAGGGAAAAAGTCAGGACTGAATGCACATAGATTCATGCTCAAAAGATAAATTAACAACTTCTTTTAACTTCAAATAGGCTGAATACCTAAAGTAAAATCATAATCAGGAAAGACTCTCCTTGATGGTAAAGCCATCAAAGGCCATTTAGCTTAACCCATGCCTGAATAAGAATTATCTTTACAGAATATCCAACAATGGCCACTCAGTTTTTGCATCAAGTTTACCACGAAAGGTAAAGCCATTACCATTCCCTTTTAATATAATTGATATCTAGATGCAAGATAATAAGGGACTTAAACAAAGAAGAGAAGGGATTATGTTCCAGAGATCTTGCAAAGGTAAAATCTACAGATCTTTGCCAAAGCTTGGATATTGGGAGTATGGGTGAGACAAGAGTGAGGAATCTGGGATGATTCCTAGGTCATGAGTCTGAAGGAGTAGTAGGATGGTGTTGTCTTTTTGTGATGGTAGGAGGAGAGGAGAATTTAGGGAGGGAAAAAATTGAGTTTTTGTTTTGGACATATTGAGTTTCAACATCCAGTTTGAGATTTCTAAAAGGTAAGTGGAGATATGAAAGTGGAAAAAGGCAGAGATTGAGGCAGAAAAAGGTAGATTTAAGAATCATCAGCACACGAATAAGGAAAACCAAGAGAACATTGTACACAGTAACAGCAACAATGTGAGATGATCAACTATGATGACTTAGCTCTTCTCAACAATACAATGATCCAAGACAATTCCAAAAGACTCATGATGGAAAATGTTGCAACATCCAGAGAAAGACCTATAGTCTGACTGCAGATTGACACATACTATTTTCACTTATTTTTACTTTTCCTTTTTTTTCTTTCACAATATAATATGGAAATATGCTTAACATGACTATACATGTCTAACCTCTCTCAGATTGTCATGGTGGGGGGTGGAAAGGAAGGAGGGAGAGAGAAAAAATTGGAACTCAAAATATATTAAAAATGAATGTTGAGAGCTACCTTTACATGTAATTGGGGAAAAATACTATTTTTAAAACTCATCAGCATAAAGATGGTAATTAAATCCATAAGAGCTGATTATAGTAGTATAGAGGAAGAAGAAAAGAAAGTTCAGTATAAATCCTTGAGGGACTGTTTTAAAAAGAAGTACTGAAAGCTATAAATGAACACATACTCAATCACTAATAGAGATGCAAATTAAAATAATTGAGATTTCATGTCACTCCATATAAATTGGCAAAGGCAACAAGAAATGGAATGTCAAAGTTGGAGAAACTGTGGGAAAACAGACAACATGAATACAGTATAAAACTGTTAACTAATTTGGAAATCAGTTTGGAATCATGTAAACAGTAATTAAACTGTTCACATCCTTTGATCCTTTGCTCCCCCTACAGCATATACACCTCTAGGAAGTCAAAGACAAAGATAGGTTCAAAATATGGCAAAATATTCCTAGCACATTCTTTGCAGTAAACAAGAACTAGAAACAAAAGTTATCAATTGGGAAAAATTATTAATTGAATGACATGTTAATGTGCAATAAAAATGATGAGGAATTCAGACACACATAGGAAAATTTTTATGAATTGATACAAAACAAAACAATCAGAATCAAAAGAATAGTATAGTACAATTGTCAATGGAAAGATCTCTAAAAAGAAGACACATTGCTAAGTAATCAAAAAAACAACAAATGTCCTGGAGAACAAATACTATAATGAAATGGAATTTTCTACCAATAGAAGAGAGAGACTATGAGGACAAAGTACTAGGCACACTATTACATGGGGTCATTATCACATGCCTATACTTAATTGTTTTTCTTGGTCACAAGATAAAGTGAGAGAATCAATAGGAGGGTTGTAAGGATCAATACAGTGATTTTTATCAAAGGGCTAAAAAGAAAAAAAAAAAAGTACATGTTTTTCCAAACAGCAGTTGAGATGTTTTAATAAATTTATTCTGTATAATTAATTATGGAGTATTTCTGGGAAGATTAGGACCATAGACAAGGAAAAGTAAAGAACGAATTCCAAACTAACTATTTTGTTTTCAAGGTTCTACTTTTCTCCCAGGTCAATAAAAATCAAGAAGATTTTGAGAGTTGACTCAACTTCTTGAGAGATATAATTTGCAATACTGAAGTCAAATATTAAATGACAAAATATAAAATATGCATAATATGTTTACATGTAATATATGAATACCCATGATTTTTAAAGGTCTTTTATTTGAATATTCGAATGCAAACAAAAATATTCTAATGGAAAACAATTTCAAGGTTATTAATAAAAACCAAGAAAATGATTCAAACTTCTGAAGAATCACACTCATTTAATATTTTTAAACAGACACAGGTAATCATAGGCATTTTTTATTTACAAATACACACTGGAAGAAATAGCTTTGTATTTTTTTGCATCAAAAGCAAATGTAATAATCTGTACTTACTTCTCTTCCTGTAAGGATATGTCTTGCCAGTTTCACTTTTGCAAAATTTCCCTTGCCAATTGTTTTCAGAAGTCTGTAGTTTCCAATATGAGGTTGTTCATCTGCACAGGAAGCTATTGAGTTTCTACAGCGAGCTCCAGAGCGCCCAGTTCGAGAGGTAACTTCTTGACGTCCATCTCCATGAGATGTGTGCTAAGGTAATAACAACATACACAAAAATAAGGAACTAAAAGAAGTTTTAAGAGCCACTAGTTGAAAAAAAAATATATTATTGCTTAAAAATTAAAATAAATTTTAGCCTTTGTCATCAGCTTCTGCAAATATCTGTCCATATTTTATCAATCTTTCTTCAATCTTAAATTTTAAATTTAAGAGAAAAAGAATGGAGAAAAATTTGAAAGAATAGAAATGAAGAAAATTGTTGAAATTCAACTTCATTTGAAAGAGCAAATTAACTTACAAATATGATTCTCTTAAAACATCAATAAGAATTTAGGTTTGTGGAACCTTTTCTGAAAAGCATTTTTGCATTTGATCCTCACTAGAAATCTTCATGGAAAAGGTTTGTAGACAGGCTACTATCCTCATTTGACAAATGAGCTAACCACTGCTAGCCGATAAGTGATTTTGTTTAAGGCCAAAGCTATTTATTATTTAAAACCATGTTATAACCAGAGCCAAGCTTTCCTAAAATTTAAGTCCTGCCCAATTTTTCACTATACTAGGATGTCTATAATAATTCAAAATAAAATCATATAACCACATTAAGTTGCTAACTAATATCCCAAGTTATAAGCATTTAATCTTTAAAGGTTTAATAGCCTTTATAGAATACATCATTCCTTTTTAACACCCACGCACCCACACACCATTTTCAAAACTTTTCTTCACCTCTTTAAATTGTTCTGAATAGTACTAGGCAGTGCCCCAAGTTTTGTCTCGTCTAACTAATCTCTTCCCTATGAGCTCTATGACTAGCTTTCAGGACAATGTGTCTTTTAAAAAGTGCCTTTTCTCTTCCTGAAGAAAACGTTTTGTCCTATTTTTCACTCATGGTCCAAAATAAACTTAATTATGACCAACACATTCCCCACCTCTCATTATATTTAAACCAATTGATATGGATCTTAAAAGTCCTGTTCAAGGGGCAGCTAATTGGAGCAGTGGATAGAGAACCAACCTTGAAGTCAGGAGGACCTGAGATCAAATCTGATCTCAGACACACTAATACTTCCTAGCTATGTGACCCTAGGCAAGTCATTTACCCCAATTGCCTGGGGGGTAGAGGAGAGGAAGGGGTCTGTTCAAGTGCACATCTTCCTATGATGTCCCAAAGAGAAGTAATTCTGCATCCCTGTATTTTTGGGTCTCTGTTCAACCTGTGCTATTCACTTGATTTAATGGTTGGTCTCCCTACTTAGAGACTCAGCCCAATCCATGCCTCATTCCAATCCATCCTCCATTTTGTTATGAATTTCATCTGATCTCCTTAATTCAATACATTCCAGTGGCTCTCTATCACTTTCAATTTTAAGCTTAAAACTGCACTTCGATTTTTGGGATACTTTATATAAAAGCCTCAAATATTAAAAGTTGTGCAGAACTTGGTCTCTTTTGACTTTTCTAGTCTTTTTACATTTTATTCACATACTTAAAGATTCAGTGATACTGGCCTCTTTGCTATTCTTCACATAAGATATTCTATATTCCAGACTCAGGTAATTTTCACTGGCTGTCTATTCCCTGTTTTTGGAATTCTGTCCTTCTGCATATATGTTTCCTGGATTCAAGTCACAACAAAATCCCATCTTCTATAAGAAGCCTTCTTAATATATTTATTAAAACTAGAACCCTCTATTGTCTCCAATGTTTGTCCATCATTATTTATGTTCTCCATGGGAATACAGGTTACTGGAGAGCAAGGGATATTTTTTGGCCTTTCTTCATATCTCCATTTATTTTGTAAATTCAATCTTTCATATATCATGTTTTCTTAAGAGTGGGGCACAAATAACTATATGTTTATTGTTTACTCTTCAATTTTAGAGAACATTGGCAATTTGTTTTAATATTCAAGGACACCTAAAGTTTGAATTTGCAGCTTAATTTTTCTTAGAAAAATAAACAGGCACCAACCTCAATTATTCTTGATTAAAAACAAAACAAAACAAAACACCATACAGCCCAGTTCTATCATGGGGTTCAATATAACTATCTTGGCATGCAGTTGAGTATAAATTCAAGCTAATAATGGTCTTAGCAGTGATCCCTTCCAATCCCCAGACTTGATGCCATAATAGAGGGAAATAAGCAATGAGTGGTCTGATAAATATTTAACAATCCAATCAGCTCCCAGAAAAAAATATGCGTATGGTGTCTTCGACTTTTAAGTCTATAGAAAACCAACAAAACATATCAAGCCCTGATCTGTATTGTTTTTTCAAGGTGTAAAACATTCACATTGAAAACTTAACAATCAGTTCTTTGCACATCTGGGAGTAAACTTTAGCAAGAAGGATCTGTCATATCAACTGCCAATGACAGGGACAGACAAAGCAGTGCTGGGCAATACTGCCCTCTCTCAGAATCATCATAAAATGGCTAAGAATTGAGAGGTCAGTCATTTGCCATTATATCTCCTGAACTCTCTTCTTTATACTTGAGATGACTTATCTCATACCCTTCCATGAATTCAATCATCAGATTCTCACAACTATGTACTAAGTTCTAACTACTCTTATTCTCCAGATACCCCTCTACCAACAGATTAGACAACTTGAATTAGAGTTCTATAGACATACTAAACTCAACATATCCAAAACTGAACACATTTTCTTTTCCTTCCAAACTCTCTTCTCTTGCCTATTACTATCCAAGATACCACATTTTCTCAGTGTCATTTACAACTCCTCATTCTCTTAATCTCCCTTTTCCAATCTATTGTCAGAGTCTGCCCATTTTTGCTATATTTCTTCCATACATTCCCTTCTCTCCTCTAACACTGCTTCTCATTATTGTACTGCTGTGGTAGCCTGCTGGTTGGTCTCTGTGCCTCAACTCTTTCCCTATTCCAGGCCACCTTCCACTCAGCTGTCAAAGTGGTCTTCCTAAAACACAGGTATGACCACATCATATCTCTACTCAATAAACTCCAGTCAATATCATCTTCAGGATCAGATATAAAATTCTCTCACATTCAAAGACTTCATAACCTGTCTCCCTTTTAGCTTTCTAGTTTTCTTAACTTACACCTCCCCACACCAAAATATATTCTGCTATCCAGTAAATCTTGACTCTTAGCTATTACTGGCTGTTTTTCATGCAGGGAATACTCTTCCTCCTCACTTCCTCATGGCTTCCTTGGCTTCAAGTCCCAGTTAAAATCCTACCTTCTGAAAGATAGATGTCTGATCCCCCACTTTCCCATCCAATGTTATTGCATTCCTTTTGATGATTATTTCATATTTATCCTATATAGAGCTTGTTTGCACCTAATTGTTTTAATGCTGTCTTCCTCATTGTGAACTCTTTGAGAGCAGATTGTCTATCCCACACTTAGCATGGTACCTAGCACAAAGTTGGCACCTTCTAAAATGCTTATTTACTGACATAATTTTTAAATTCTTGCTTCATTTTTTTCTAGGAATTGCAGTAGAGCTTTGTGGCAAAACTGTTACTTTCTTTCTGACTTCGTTGGTATATGATGTGGAATTATTTTCTTTTTTTGGCATTTGTGTCATGAGGGTTCCTGGCTCCATAATACTTCCCCTTGCCCCCAAAAGTTTTTTTTTTTTTTCTCTTTATTAATTTTTCCAGTTGTAGTTCCTGAAATGGGATTTTGTGTCAGGGACAGATTCCACACTTCTAGAAACAATAGCTGGGTCTTTTTTGGTCCTGTACTGTATTATTTAGGATGTGATTAATGAACACTATTCTTCAAGAACTTCAGGAACAGCAATAATATACTACATTGAGTCAGTCTATGCAAACTTCTGGGTAGAACAGTAGATAAAGTCTCAGGCCTGAGTCAGGGAGACATGGTTCAAAAGTAGCATCAGACATTTACCAACTAAGTCACTTTACCTCTTTGCCTCAGATTCCTCAACTCTAAAATGGGGAGGATAATAGCACCTATCTTTTAAGATTGCTGTGAGAATCAAATGAGATAACATTTGTAAAGCATTTAGGATAGTGCTTGACACACTGAAGGAGTTATAATACCAATCTGATCCAATGTAAACCTTATACATATCTTCTGGTATGAGTATATAAGGTCTCAAGCTCAGGTTCAGGGTCAAAGTGATATAGCTCAGCTACATATTCCAGGTATCCATGGCCAGACCTTGAATTTGGGTTCCTATGTCCTTGTCACACTTTCAGGCACTAGGCTTCATGGCTTGCCCCTAATCCCTAAATTGGAAGGCTTCCACGAAGTGCACTTAAAGGCTAGACTTTTCTGTCTGACCCCTTCCCTATAACAGCAGCTGCCTTTTGACCATCTCTATGCAAATCTAGGGTAGCAAGATGAAAAGATTATAGGTTCTCCTTGGAAACATTTATATAGTACTTTAAGGTTTACAAAGCACTTTACAGGTATAATCTTTCAAAATCACTGATTATGACTCAGTCTCAATCACCAATTCCTTCAATAACTTATGCATTACTTCCTAGGTGGTTCTAACTCATCAAAAACAATTCATTACTCATACAGATATCAATGCTCTATTTGCCATTTTGCACTATCTTTTCCTGAATCAAAGTAATCTTCTCATAATTCTTAAGTATTTTACTTTATATTTTTATTTTGGGAAGCATTGAGGTTAAGTGACTTTCCCAGGGTCGCACAGCTAAGAAGTATATTAAGTGTCTGAGGCCAGATTTGAACTCGGGTCCTCATGACTTCAGGGCTGGTGCTCCATCTACTACTGTCCTACAGGGTTATCTAAGGCACTCTTAGGTTAAGTACACCGCTCAGGATAACCCTCACAGGTAGTGCTTGAGATCAGTTCTTTAGGCCCAAAGGCTAGCTCTCTATTTAGCAAGTCAACATTTGTCTTCATAAAATAGATAACCAAAGTCAATGAATTTAATTCAAAATGGTGAAAATATTTAAACCTCTTTACAAATAGATACTATTAAACTAACATTAATATATACTATAACTTTAAGAGATCTATCTGATATGTAGCCCAACTAAAAAAAAAAAAAAAAAAAAAAAAAAAGAATCCTTTTTAAAATGGAAGAGGCTTGAGATTTTTTCATATATAAGACTAAGCACAGGATTTGAGGAAAAGTTAAAGACGAGACATTCATTCAAGAAATATTAATACTAAAAATGTATTACATGAAACTGTACATACCCTTTGATCCAGCACTGCCACTACTGGTTCTATATTTCAAAGAAGTGATAAAAAAGGGGAAAGGACCCATATGTGCAAAAATGTAGCAGCTTTTTTGTGGTGACAAAGAATTGGAAAATGAGCCCCTCAACTGGGGTATGGCTGAATAAGTTATATGAAAATAATGGCATAGTATTGTTCTATAAAAAATGACAAATAATTGATTTTAGAAAAGCCTGGAAAGATTTACACAAACTAATGCTAAGTGAAACAAGCAGAACCAGAAAAATATTGCAACAACAAGATTATGCAATGATCAACTATGATAGACTTGGTTCTTCTCAGTGGTTTAGCAAACCAAGGCAATCCCAATAAACTTTAGCTGGAAAACACTATCTGCATCCAGAAAGACAACTGTAGAGATTGAATGTAAAAAAATCAACATATGCTATATTCACTTTTTCCCCCTTATTTTTCTTCCCATAGCATTTGCCTTTTGTTCTGATTTTTCTCTCCCATGATTCACATGGAAATATGGAAAAATGAATGTACATGTATAACAAAAAAAAGCTGCCTTTAAAAAAAATTTAACTGTGGAAAATAAAAATTAAATACAATTTTCTTATATGCATTGGTCTACGAAAGCTACAAAGATTTTCAGACATAATTCTGTCCAAAATTCCAAGGAGTTTATAATTCTACAAAAGAATGTAAGACAATGGCATAAATTCTTAACAATAATAATGAAACATTGAGAGGGGAAAAAATACTATTCTATTGAAAGACGAAAGTTTGGGCTTCAACTTTAGAATATTGATAAGCTAGAAAACATTCAAAGGATCTTCACCAAGAAGACAGTTCAGGGGGCAGCTACACGGCACAGTGGAGAAAGCAGTAGTCCTGAAGTCAGGAGGACATTTAAAATTTCTTAGCTGTATGACTCTGGGCAAGTCACTTAACCCCAATTGCCTCAACAAAAAAGAAAAGGGAAAAAAAAGATGGATCAGAATGCCCTTCAGTTCTTGTCATATCAGCAACAACTAAAGGAAGCAGGAATATTAACTTGGAGAAGATGGAGGCATAAGACTTGTTATTTGTCAACATTTACTTATTAAGCATACAACTAAGTACTGATCCCAGCAAGGAAAACCAGCAGTGATGGCTGGAAGCTGAAGCAAAGCAAAATTAGACTTGGTGCCAAGAAAAATTTCTTAATTCAGTAGTTTTGTTATCTCGTTAGTCACATTCAATTTATTCTGACCCATCTTTTTGAGTGTATATGGGGGTGGGGGGATTCTTTGCAAAACATAATGAAATCATTCATTTTCCACTTCCTTCTCGGGCTCATTTTACAGATGAAGAAACTAAGACAAACTACACACCTCTCAGATTGGCTAAGATGACAGGAAAAGATAATGATGAATGTTGGAGGGGATGGTGGGAAAACTGGGACACTAATACATTATTGGTGTAATTGTGAATGGATCCAGCCATTCTGGAGAGCAATTTGGAACTATGCTCAAAAAGTTATTAAACTGTCCATATCCTTTGATCTACCAGTGTTTCTACTTGGCTTATATCCCAAAAAGATCTTAAAGAAGGGAAAGGGATCCACATGTGCAAAAATGTTTGTGGCAGCCATTTTTGTAGTAGCAAGAAACTGGAAAATGAGTGGATGCCCATCAGTTGGAGAATGGCTGAATAAGTTATGATATATGAATGTTACTGAATATTACTGTTCAATAAGAAATGATGAGCAGGATGACTTGAGAGGCCTGGAGAGACTTACATGAACTGATGCTAAGTGAAATGAACAGAATCAGGAGATCATTATACATGGCAATAATAAGATTATACAATGATCAATTCTGATAGATGTGACTCTTTCCAACAATGAGATGATTTGAGGCCAGGTCCAATGAGAGAGCCATTTAAGAGAGAACTGTGGGAACTGAGTGTGGATCACAAAATGCATTTTCATTCTTTTTGTTATTGTTTGCTTATATTTTGTTTTCTTTCTCATTTTTTCCTTTTTGATCTGATTTTTCTTGTGCAGCAAGATTATTGTATAAATATGTATACCTATATTGGATTTAACATATATTTAATATCTTCAACATATATTGGATTACTTGCCATCTAGGGGAGGGTATGGGGGCGAAGGAGGGCAAATTTGGAACATAAGATTTTTGTAAGGGTCAATGTTACAAAATTATCCATGCATTATGTTTTGAAAATAAAACCAAGGCAAACAGGATTAAGTGATTGCCCAGGATCACACAGCTAGTAAGTATCTGAGGGTTTATTTGAACCCAAGTCTTCCTAACTCTAGGTCTAAAACTCCAGCCAATGAAGTACCTGATTACAGGAGATATGGACTATTTATAAATAGTTGAGTTTAGTTTGAGTGGTTAATCAGGAATTTGAAGGATAATTGGGGTTAAGCTGCAACCAAATCATGAAGTCTTGAATGACTTCTAGAAGAAATCTAGAAGGTAGTATAGTAGATAGAATGGCAGGGCCAGAGTCAGGAAGACTCATCTTCCCGAATTCAAACCCAGCTTCAGCTTACTGTGTGACCCTAGACAAGTCACTTAATTCTCTTTGCTTCAGTTTCTTCATTGGTAAAATAAGCTGGAAATGGAAATGGTAAACAACTGCAGTATCTGCCAAGAAAACTCTCAAAAAGGAGTCACAAAGAGTTAGACATGACTAAAACAAATGAACAACAACTTACTAACTCCATCTAGGCCAGGTACTCTATTTACCAGGCAATTTAAACCGCCCCTTTTAAACAATTAGTGCTATACATAAATAGAATGGGCTGCTTTAGGAAGTAATTCCCCATCATTTTAAGTCTTCCCAGGGAAAGGTAACCACAAATGTTGGAGGGGATATGGGAAAACTGGGACACTAATGCATTGCTGGTGGAGTTGTGAACTGATCCAACCGTTCTGGAACTATACTCAAAGGGCTATAAAACTCTGCATACCCTTTGATCCATTAGCGCCACCTACTAGGTCTGTATCCCAAAGAAATCATAAAAGAGGGAAAAGGATCCTTTCCTTATGTGCAAAAAATATTTGTAGCAGCTTTTATCTGTGGTGGCAAAGAACTGGAAAATCAATTGAGGAATGGCTGAATAAGTTATGGTATCTGAAAATAATGGAATATTGTTTTATAAAAAAATGAACAAGCTGATTTTAGAAAGGCCTGGAAAGATTTACATGAACTAATGCTGAGTAAAACAAGCAAACCCAGCAAAAACACTGTACACAGAAACAGCAAGCTTATGTGATTATCAATTATAATAAATTTGCTTCTTCTCAGTGGTTCTCAGGCAATCCCAATAAAGTTTGGCTGGAAAATGCCATCTGTGTCCAGAGAGAACTATGGGAATTGACTGTAAATCAACACATGCTAGTTCACTATTTTTTCTTTGCCATAGTTTTTTCCTTTTATTCTGATTTTTCTCCCCCAACATGAATATGTAAAATATGCAAATATGTAAAAATAAATGTAAATATATAACCCCTCTAAATTATGTTGTTTTACAAGTATCTGGGGAAAATAAAAAATATATTTAAGCATATATATATATGTGTGTATATATAAATATATATCTATATATATAGATATAGATATGTATACATACATAGATACACACAGATAAACAAAAAAAAAAAAAAAAAAAAGAAGTCTTCCAACAAAGGTTCTGAGTGACCTTTTTATTAGGTATGTTGCAGTGGAGAGTAGAAAGGGGAGGGGAGATGGCAGTCTTGGATATGGGTTAGACTAGATGGTCACTGAGGTACCTTTCCTTTCACCTTTAAACTACTATTACTTTGGGGAAGGTAAGGTAGCCAGGAAAATATCAAAAAAAAGTTTAAGCTACATCTTAAAAGGATGAGTAGGAAGAACATACAATGGTAAAGGCAAAAAGTATTAAAAGAATATTACAAAAGAAATACTTTGAATTAATATCATAAGGAAAGAAGGGGGTAGGGAAAAGAACAAGCATTTATTAAGTGTCTATTCTGTGCCAGGCACTGCACTAAGGGCTTTACAAATATTCTTTCATTTAATTCTCATAATTCTACAAGGTAGATATTATTATCCTAACTTTACAGACAAGGTAACTGAGGCAAATTAAATGACTCACCCAGTGTCACACAGCTTGTATGTTTCTGAGACTGAGTTTGAACTAAGGACTTCATGACTACAGACCCAGGACTTTAGGGACTGCACCACTTGGCTATAGGAAAGTTTGAGATGTTCCCAAAACAAATAGTCCAGTTTGATTTGGTTTTTATTATTATTATTATTATTATTTTTTATTTATTTTTTTTATTTTTTATTTTTTAGTCCAGTTTGATTTGAATGTCAAGAGAAATAATCAGGGTTAAGCTACAACCAAACTCTTGAATGACAAAGTTAGGACTTTATTTCATATATTTGTAGAAAGCTATTACTGAGTTTTGTTTTGTTTCTGAGGAAAGGAATGACCTGGATCAAAGATATCACATTAGAATGATTCTTAAGAGTCCTGATCAACACTTCTATTCTTTAAATTAGGGTAGCCAGCAAGTTAGAAATTCAGAAATGTACAATAAACTGGGGAAATTTTCATATTCAGCCTCAGGATCCCAAAAGTACTAAAGATCTTTTACTTCCAGAGAGTCAAGAGATCAGGAGTCAGCTGTCTGTTCAATATTTGGGATACCTTCTAAAAATTTTAACCCATCACCTTGGAATGGTGTTGGTACTGAGTGTAAAATCTGTCCTAAAGACTCAATTATTACCAGTTATTTACTGATAAAGATACCTGAGTTCCTGACACCTCTACCTGCTGCATCTACCAATTATGAAGTTCTCCAGTATTTACAATAATAAACCACAGAAAGTGACACCACAGCTACTTCACCAACACAGAGCTTAATTATCACAAAATCCAGTGAAGCTGATTGCCCAGTTCCTTTCCGGATCTGATAATTTTTATTCCTCTTGACCTTGTAATTTAAGACTGCTAAAATTCTCTTTCTCTC
This sequence comes from Sarcophilus harrisii, assembly GCF_902635505.1. Classification (NCBI taxonomy): domain Eukaryota; kingdom Metazoa; phylum Chordata; class Mammalia; order Dasyuromorphia; family Dasyuridae; genus Sarcophilus; species Sarcophilus harrisii. Next base: position 355,657,833 of record NC_045427.1, read on the forward strand.
TACTAGTCAACGTTCATGCTCAATCTCCAAGTCTTCCATGCATATCCTGCAAATTTCGGGATATACAAAGTCAAACCAATTTTTTTCAATTCACAAAATCTTTCAATACACACCCACTTATTCCAGCAAAACAAGTATCCACATTAGCTATGTCTAAATATGTCTATTTTTTTAGATTTCAAATTCATCATCTCTCTAAGAAAATAATTTCAATCCTATGCTTACAATCTATATATTCTTTGCATTGCACCTATGTTTGATCTCACACTATTTCCAAATTCCACTACTTCAAAGAAATCTGGATCTCTTCAGAGTATTATCCCTATCGTAAGCCAGAATATACTGGGCAGAAAAGATGAAGTACATTCATTTCCTTTCTTCGATGCTATTTCCAAATTCTTTCTCTGCCATTATCATTAAATATCTCCTCTTTTGAAATTTATTCCAATCAATTATTCTAATCAATCTCTATCATCAATCTGGATACTGCTAGTGAAAATATACACTACTCCCTTTCTTAAGTTTAGTACCTGATTCACAGTCTTTACAACAAGATTGCTCATGGATTTCACTGCTACTCCTATGATCTTGGATTATGAAATTCCTTAAAAAAACAAACAAACAAAAAAACCAATCTCCAAACCTTTCATCTGTTTCTATGTTTCACTTCTGCTCAGTCTTTTTGTCCTCATAATGGTCTCTATATCCTCCCTCTGATCTCAAACACATAAAACTTGAATATATAAGCTTTTTGAAAAAAAGATTTTTTAAAAATTTTATCTTTGTATACATATGACAGCTACTTAATAAGTGCTTTTTGGATGATTATTATTATTATTCTTCCAGTTCACCACTCAAGTTGAGGCTTCACTTTCTTTTCTTTCAAGAATTAACTACTTCTCCCATCTTCTCATCCCCCATCACTTCCCTCCTCTAATTGCTATGTTGCTGGAGGAAGTCACAGAATTGTGTCAACTAGGCTTATTACAAATTTTTGTTAGTCAATTTTTTAAAAAAAGTTTACTTTTAAAATTTTTTCAATTAATTTTCTAGCAATTTGTTCCTCTACCTCAACTAAGCAAATTATTTAAAAATCTGCAGTGCAGGATAGATTCAATGAAAAACAACAGAACCACAGACAGCAGTTAAAACTTTAACTCAAAAGGGCAGGAAGAAAACAGATGCAACCATCTCAACATGAAGAATATATGCCACCTGGCAAGGCAAGGCAAGGCAAGGCAAGGCAAGGCAAGGCAAGGCAAGGCAAGGCAAGGCAAGGCAAGGTAAGGCAAGGCAAGGCAAGGCAAGGCAAGGCAAGGCAAGGCAAGGCAAGGCAAGGCAAGGCAAGGCAAGGCAAGGCAAGGCAAGGCAAGGCAAGGCAAGGCAAGGCAAGGCAAGGCAATGGTATCTACAATCTGGTAAGTCCAGAGATGCTTATTTTCAATAGTTGCAAACAAAGAAACAATATAGCAATAATAAGAGATTGCCCTATCAATCGGGAAAGATAATAGTATAAACAAAACCAACGAAATAAGAGTACTTTCCAAACTGCCCAATAAAGAGGGAAAGAAAGGGACACAAAAATAGGGACACAAGGAATTTTAACTTTTAACAGTGCCATCCAGCAAGAGGCTGGGAGAGAAGAAATGCCCAATCTTCACATGTCTCCGTGGGGGGAGTCTGGAGATGTAAACCAGTTTTCAATTCATAAAATCCCTCAATATCACCTACATGATTCAGCAAAACAAATATCCACATTAGCCATGTTTAAATATGTGTAATTCTGGATTTTAAGTTCATCATCTTTAAGAAAACAAGTTGCACACTTAATCCTTATTGCTTTTAGTCTCATGGTTTATAATTGTATTAGTCAAAGTTCTAAAGTCTTAAAAATTGTTTTTTCTTTATAATTATGTAAATTGTTCTTAATTCTGCTTGGTTTGCTCTGAGATCTTTCCTGTTTCTTTTGAAATTGTCCATTTCTTATGGACATCATATTTCATTGTTTTCATATACCACAGTTAGATAAATCATTCTCCAATAGCCTCTTAATTTCCAATTTTTGGCTACCACATAAAGCTATAAATATTTTTCACATACTGATTCTCCTCATTTCTTTTGGGGATACATCTAATAGTGGTATTGCTGGAGAGTCAAAAGGTATGCTCTGTTTGTTAACTTTCTAAGCATGGGATCAAACTGCTTTCCAGAATATAGGGACCAATTCAGAGCTTCATAAAAGAATGCATTTCTCCACCTGTTTTCCCTACAATTTCTCTAAAACTGTCAATTTTCTAATTTGTCATTTCTGCTAGTCTGAGAGGTATAAAGAACTTTAAAGTTTCTTTGTCTTTTTCTAATAATGTTTTAAGGTATTTCCCCTCATGATTGTTGATAGCTTAGATTTTTTCCTTAGAAAACTACCTATTAACATCCTCTGATCATTAATCTATTGGACAATGGTTCTTTGTCTTATAACTTTGAATCAGGACCTTATTTATCTTGGATATGAGACCTGTTTTTGTTCCTTAGTTACCTGTTTTCTTCTAATTTTTACCTAACATTTATGGGGGAAAAAATTAATTTATCTTGTATGATTCTATTACTTCGTTAGTCAAAAACTCTTTCCCGGATCTGAAATGTAACTTCTTTACTCCTCTAATCTGTTTATGATGTGACTTTTTACTCTAAGCCACACACCCATTTGGAGCTAATCCTGGTACATGGCCAGAATTATAGAGTCTACAATTAATTGCTACTAGACTGCTATCTTTCCCATTAGTTTCTATCAAATAGTGAATCTTTATCCTGCATCTGAGGTCTAATACTTAATAACAACTTAACTACTATAACATGTCTGAGAGTTAGTCACCTAAGACTAATTTATCTAAATCATCTACATATATTAAAGGGTTTCCACACTAAAGAAATCACAGATTTTTGATATATTTAATTATATGGATAATCTCTTTTTAATGCCATATGTAAAATCCAACAATCTCTTTAATACCATCCAGTACAAAGTGGAGAAAGATTGTCTACCACTGCCAAGAGAAGAGAGCTGAGAGGGAAGGGAAACAGGTATTTGAGGAAGAAGGGGGAAGAGTAGGGTGCTATTAATTGCATCTTATTCTGAAGGCTGCCTGAGATTTAAAGTATTGTCTAAAAGTTTTAGGTAGAGACATAAGGTTAGAGTGGCTGATCTCTGGAAAATGTTTCCAGCTCTATAATTTTAAAACCACTAATCTACAGTTTTAATTTAATAGGAATAGCAAAAGGCAGAAAACAGGACTGGGGACTCTGTACTTCATAATTAATGGTTCATAATTACAAATTTAACAATTAAAAATCCTCATCAATAAGGAATTTCACTTAGAATCATTTGTGACAAGCCTTCAGTACACCTCAGTTGAAGTATGGTATTCCAAAAGCCAAAACTGAAAGCTTGGTTCTTATAAGTAGCTTTAAAATAAGAAAAACCCTCTATTCTACCAATACTTAAGTCTACTCTATACTCAGGTTAACATTTTAACACAAAGCAGAAAAAGCAACAGTGATTTGAAATGAGAAGACCAGTGAGTAAATAAGCACACCCTTCATAACCTTGCTGGGCATCAGTACACTACTCTATAAAATGAGGAAGCTATGTGTGATGATCTCTAAAGTCTCTTAAAGTTTTTATTGTCTATAATCTCATAACCCTATGAATCAATTACTATTACTAAGGAAAAAACCAAGCACATATCCTTCATGAAAACTACTCCAAATACTGCTGGACATTCAAAGCTTAATTCAATAAAAATGTAGAATACTTACTCTCCCTACAAAGGAGCTTTATTCTCTTATTCACTTGATAATATTCAAATTGCTAAAATTCGAATAAAACAAGGAAATTTCTGCTTTGCTCTTCTCCCAGTTCTGTTAACAAGGATAAAGCTTTCCTGGCTATTACCTAAAATCAGTGATTCTGTTCCAGAAACAAGGTGTTGCTGGTGATGAAACTGTAGGATCATAGTTCCGAGTGGACAGGATTTCAGAGATAATCTTGTCTAACTTCCTCATTACAAAGGAAGAAAAAAAGAGGACTAGAAATGGGAAGTGACTTGCCCAAAGTTATGCGGATAGTAATAGGAAAGCAAAGATTCAAATCTTTGTCTTCAAGACTTCAAATCTTTCCCACACATATCAAATATATCTGGTATTCTGATTTAGTACTCTGATTCAAAGGCAATTCCAGAAAGATATGCTTGGAAGGAGGTATTTCAAAAAAAAAAAAGAAGGGTTTCAAATTTTGGTGTTGCACAATCCTCTGTATCTTGTAGTTTAGAACTTCAAAACCTGGGTTTACTGTCGAGTTCTTCCAGAAAGTATGAAGTAAATAGAGTTTCAAATATGCTGTCTCTGGAAACTTATTCTTACTAGGTGCTGGCAGAGTAATTAGGATTTCCCAAGGAAACTAGTTTAAGATCACAGTAAATCTAAAAAGGGAAGTTTTTATTAAAATATATTAAACCATGTTACATTGTATTTTAATTGTAAATCAAAATGTACTAAAATCGAATTAATGTGTAAGCTCTTTATAACCCAGCCTCTTCCTTAGCTTTCCAGTGTTCTTACATCTATATTCTGCGCATACTCTTCAATTTAGTGACATGGGCTTGCTAGGATACCTTACATAAGACAATTTACTTTCTGACTCGGTATGTTCACTGGTCCACCTTCAATATATGGAATGTCTACCTCCTGGTATCCAACTCTCAGATAAAACCCCTCACAAAGTCTTTCCGAATCTCCCTTAGTTCTAAATCTCTCACCTGTGTTGATTATTTCCTAATATTTATCCTGTATATATAGCTTGTTTATACATAGTTATTTGTATATTGAAACTGTGAGTTATTGGAGAGCATTTACCTCTTCTGCATCTCCACTAGTTAGCACAGTGCGCGCACATATTTGCTGACCAAATATTTATTGAATATTTATCATTCTCAGTACTCTCCATTCAGAATATTCCTAATGAGTAAGAATGCTATTTACCTTCTGAATAAGAAGTAATAGACTCAAGATGCAGAATGAGAAATATTATTTTTTGGCTATAGTCAATGTGGGAATTTGATTTTATTTTATTATGAATATTTCTTATAGGAGTTTTGTTTTGCTCTTGCATTAACAATACTTTATCTTCATGACCTCCTAAACTTAGAGAATAGATATATATGAGTTTGAACAAGCAATGATTTGGCATATGACTTAGACAAGTACCTAAATTTCAGTTTATTCATTTGTTAAATGAGATTGGACTAATTGATCCTTAAAGTTTTTTTTTCCCTAAAATCTAAAATTCTAAATTTTTTATAATTTTACACATCCATCAGTTTAGTAATGGAGAATCAAATTACAATAAGGGGCCAAAAAAGAGGTCATAATGAAATTGTACAGTACTGCATTTTCAATTTAAGATAGAAAATATTCCACAATTTAAAATTAATGGCAAATTATCTACTTTGTAGTGTAATGGATAGTATGTTATAGCCAGGAGACCTGGTTTGAAATCCCACTTCTAATGCTTCCTAGCTGTGTAAGCAAGAGCATATCATACCTCAGTTTTCTCATATGTAAAATTTGAGTTCTAAAGTTCAGATAAGAATGACCATAAAATAATTCTGGAATCAATTCTTTTTTAACAGTATCATCTAAAATTACCAAAAACTTGTGACTTAAAACTACATCTACTAGGATAAGCAAAACTTAAAATCTTTTTACAAGATGCAGGGAAGACAAATTGCTCATGCCAAATACAAGTCTGAGTTGTAGCTTTGAGACATAAACTTCAGGGAATAAGGAATCTTAAATCTTTTTTGAACAAGCCAAGCCAAGAGTTACTATAAACAAGTTCAGGTGAACAATGCTGAAATACACAGCAATTCTCACTGAGTAAGAAATATAAGGAATATACTATATAAAGAATTTGGATAATATATGCTCCAGGCTTAAAATATGTAATTTAAAATAAAAGAAATGGTTGCTTTTTAAAACTCAAAAAATTTACAAATTCCTTAAGTTACTCTCTTGAAACTACAACCTGATAAAATTAAGAGGCATAATTCAGCATGTCCAAAACTGAATCATTTCTCTGCTCCTACAATCTGTTCTCCTTTTTTCTTTTTGATGGTAACTGTCACCTTCTTTAATATTACCCAATTAAAAAACCTCAGTCACCTTTGACTCCAGTGAACTTCTAATTAAGTGGCAACTTTAAAATCTCTCTTGTATTGTCCCCTCTTTTCTACTTCTAGTGCAATCAACCCTGTTCATGGGTCAGTCAGGGAACCTATATTTTAAACCCAACTATACTATTTACCTACCTTTGTGACTCTGATGGCATTTAACCTCTCTGGGGCTCAGTTTTCTTAAATAAGAGCACAGGACTTCTTAAACAAGTTTAAATTTGGTTAAGTTCTTAAACTGTGATCCCAGTTCCTACTCCCAATACCTGTCACTGAGACCCTTTCAAAGAGATCCTCAAGGTCAAAACTGTTTTCATAATACTAAAACATTTTAATTTCTAATATGGTAATTATCCACAAACATTAACAAAAAGCTCTTGAGGTCATTAATAATTTTTAATAGTGTAGAAGGGTCTGAAAGCCAAAAAGTTTGAGAACCACTGGTTTCCGTGAGAGGTATTGGTGTTTTTGTAAGACCTGTGGAGTAAGTATGGTTTTTACATTTTTGAATAAAACTAAGTTCATTTGATCTTAAAATTTAAAACAGATAGCAATCTACCTTAGATGACAGTCTCCCAATTCTTGCCAGTCCTGCCCCTAGATGGTCAGTTAAGTCTCTTCTAATCTTAAATCCTATGACTGGTCCTCTCAATAGGTCTACAGCAATACTATGAGAATATTGGTCTCTATTGCCTCATCCTGCATAAAAGTAGCCAATGATCTTTATAATGTGTTTTCTAAGTAATGGGGAGGAAAAATCTTCAGTGCTCTTATACTGTCCACAGAAAATTTAAAACTTCTTGGCCTCACAGATCTAGATCCAACCTACCCTTTGCACTCATTGCATAAAACTCTGATTCTCTAGACTTCTCAGCCTTTTCATACACCATCTTTGAAATACTTTCTCCTTTCAAGGTCCAATTCAAGTGGTAGCTATGTCTTCCTTGTAACCTTTCTTGATCTTTCCAATTATGGATTTTACCTTCCTGGAATTTACCATACTACTCTAAACCTTTCCTATACCTATAATATCATATAACTAGTTATTTGGGTTCTTATTTTATAAAAGCTCTTTGAGAGCAGAGATGGTTTTCTTTCACCTGAGGATTTATTACAAATATACAAGACAGTACTTAATAAAAATAAAGGGGGCAAAAAGTTAAACCTAGAAATTACTGCTTGTAGCCTAAACCGCTTAAGTTAAAAATACAAATTTTTTTTCCTTCATCCAGATTTACAACTATAATATATATCCAAGTATGAAACAATTTTTTTTTTTTTTTTTTTTTTTTTGCCTCAGGCTACAATAGGGATCTGCTACATGGCTGTTTTTAGCTTCAATTTAGAAGTGTGAAATTGTGTCTGTGACCTTACTCCAGATAGTCTAATCTGACCAGCCTTTTGCTTGCTCCACACTACTGGGCATTTCAAGAAAAAAAAAAAAAAATCAAGTCAGAATTCAATAAGTTCTTCAAAAGGAAACTATTTAATCATTAATTATTTGATTGTTCTATCGCTCAGTATCCTTTTTAGTGCATTTAAGTAAAATATACCATTTATAATTATTGTACCAACTTCAACCTATTGTTATTAACCAAATACTCAATATTATTATATGCTAGAGATAATGTCCCAAATTTTTCAAGAAATTAAATCACCAGACAGCTAACCAACAAATAGTGTGGAGATTAAATTCAGGCATTTGTGTTGTAGTTAAGTGTGAAAACACTTAAAGGAAACTTCTCAAGATAGTCTAAAATCAATCAGCTTTCCCTATCATTGGTTTCAGCCCAAGTACAGGCCCTTCATCTACCTTTTCATCTGCACTACAACCTTCCCAATTCATCTTCCTGCCTAAAGTCATTTCCCCACCTTTAATATTCTTTATACAGGTGCCCAAGTAATACTATTAAAATATAGGTCTGATCAAGTTACTACCCTTCACAAAAATTCCTAATGGCTCTTTAGTACCCCAAGATTAAAACAGAAATTCATTTGTTCTGGCTCCTAAACCCCTTCATGATCTGGCGTGAACATATTGTAAGATTGATTACATCTTCATTAACTCTCCTGTTCAACCAAACTGTTCCATTAGCGACTCCTACCATCTTCTGCCTTTATATCTTGGCAGACAGTTCCCTATGCCTGCAAGTTATTCCCTGTTTATCTCTATCTTTTAGATTTCCTAGCTTCCTTCTGGCTCCATTCAAATTCCATCTACCAATATGAAGCTTTTTATAGATAAGCAGCAGCCCATTCCATCAATTCATCAAATTAACCTTCCATTTACTATGTATTTATTATGTATTAATTTGCTTGAGTACAAAGTTTCCCCTATAAGTATGTTCCTTGAGGGCAGGGCCATTTTCATTTATGTCTGTGTAGCCCCAGAACCTGGCAGAGTATCTGGATGTAATAATGTAATAAATGCTCTTAATTCTAGCTGTCAATAAACCTTTTAATTTAAGCATAGCATTTACTTTCCATCAATTACTAGATATTTTATATTAGAGAATTTCAGCTATCAATTCAATCATGAAAAACAAGCTGAGTTCAAACAATTCATCTGGATATGAGTTATCTCAATTTTGAGAGGTGCCATTTTAAAACAAGGATTTTTAACTTTTTTTTAAATCTCAGAAATGCCTATGGCAATCTGAAACTTATGGATCTTCTATGAATACTTTTTAAAAACATATACTAAAATACATAGGACTACTAAGGAAGCCAACAATATTTAAATATAGTTATCAAAAATTTTTTTACAAGTTCCCATGACACTAAGTTAAGGGATTCTGCTTTTAAAAGCACTTCCAAGAGCAATAACTGATTTAACAAAAATCAAAAAAAAATTTTTTTTTGGTTTTTCTTTCCCTTCTCAAAACAAATGTTACAAAAAGTATTCTTTACTAAGGGTGTATATTCTGTAGAAGTAGGGTCTTCTAATAAAGGGTTTCGCTTATCATCCAAAAAGATCTTAAAGAGAATATTTTTAAGAGGATATGGTTATTGCTATTTCCAACTTTTTTCAAAAAAAAAAAAAAAATGAGCTGATTTTCTCCAATTTGCTCTTTTTATCAAGCACTAAAAACTGTCTTTAACTGACAGCCTCGTTAGATATGTGTGATCAAAACCAGAAAGTCTACAGAAACAAATGAGTGTCTTAAAAACTCCAATGGAACAGTGGAAGACAACCCAAGCAAGTTATTCTGACTAGTCTAACAACATCTTTTAGACTTTATTGGCTAATAATATTCCCACCAAGGGAACACGAAATATATTCTCACCGACCGCCCAAGCATCACTTATATATATATTTAACTATCCAGAGCCAGTTTGAAAAAAAACTTTTTTTTTTTTTTAACGCATTACCCTCTCTTGGATCAATTTAGTCTTTTTTAACTGCCCACTGTGTTCAGATTTAAAGTTTAGATAGGATAGAGTAGTTTTACCTCCTCACATTGACAGCAACATAGCAAAATTTAGATCTGTCCCAGCACCAAGCAAAATCCTTAGAGTTCATTTTATGGTTTACACAGAGCTTTCCTCCTAACCTTGTGTTGTAGGTACCGTCAGTAATGCTGTCCATTTACCAAAAAGGAAACTGAGTCTCTGGGAGGCAAGGTCAGAAAGGTGACACGCAGGGGTTTCGCCCAGCGTCCTCTCCGATACGGTGCTCTTTCAGGTACTACGACCACCGTCTCTCAGCGAGAGAGGAGCGCTACTGCACGCAATGGGCGCCGATGGTTTGTACAAGATTGTGGGACCGGCTATTTTCAGATTTAGGGACAAAATTTACCCAACTGTTTTTTAGCTTCTGGAAAATAAGGCAGGTGCTAAAGCACTGACACTATTTGAATCTCCCAGAATGAAAGAAAAGCTACCAACGAATTTGCTGCATAGGAGAATCTATACCGTGGCTACTTACGTTTTCAGTGTCTCGCTCAATGACCGTTGGCAAAGGGGTCCTAGTGGACATTTTAATTCACTTTTAATTTTTTCCCCCACAACGGAGAGAAAAAAGAAAAAAAGAAAAAAGAAACAAAAAAAAAAAAGGACGCCAGGAAAACGAGCAACGACAACGAGAGAGAATCGAGCCTCGCCGGTCCGGTGGCCACAGGACAGTCTCAGTAGTGGTTCTGAAGGGGCACCATGGGGGAGGGTGGCTTCCTTCTCCCTCCCCCCGCACAGTGGTCTAGATCCCAGGCTTGGCCGAACGATTCCCCGGGCAGGTTCCGGGCTTCATGCTGCTCTCGCTGCCCCACCCCCCCCGAGTCTGGGACCGGACACCGACCCCCTTCCCCTCCCCGCCCCGGTGCAGCTGGAGGGGCGGGGAGGCTTCAGGCGTGGGAAAGTCCTGGGAGGAGAGCGGCGCCCAAGGCAGGGCAGGGGAGAACGAGGCGGAGTTGGGCGAGGGGGTCTCTAAGGTCCGTCTCGGCTCCCGGACTGGGCAGTCAGGGAGGAGCTGCACGAGCAGAGGCGACGGGATACAGGGCAGGGCAGAGCCAGGCCGGCAAGGAGAGGGAAGGCTGCGGGGTCCGCCCGCCAGACTTTCCCGGGCCCCGAGAGCCTCGCACTCCTGCGGGCGCTGCTGCTCCTCCTCTACCTCGCCTCGGGTTTCAGCGCCGGGGCCTTCACAGCCCGGCACTGGCCGCCCGGGAAGAGGCGTGGAGAGCAGGCTGCGGAAGGTCACAGGTGCCGGCCGCGGAAGGGGCCTCGGGCGGGGAACTGCGGTCTCCTTTCACCGTCTCTTGCTGCCCCAGCCCCGCCCGCCTGCCTGACTCCTCCGCTCGGATCTCCGCAGCCCGCTACCGCCTCTCCTCAGAAATCCAAGATGGCCGCCACCCAGCTTCCTCTGCTGCCTCCGGCTCCCCTCGCCGACCCCAGCCGGGAGCGGAAGTTACATTGGCCTCTTCTCTCCGCCTCTCCGGAGGAGACTCAGCCAATAACCGAGGCGGGAGGAGGCAAACCTTGACTGTTGTTGCTAAGGGCGACTGGATTCCTGTCAGGGAGGGAAGGAAGGAGAGGGAAGGGAAGCGAAGGGAAGGAAAGGGGAGAAAAAGGGGGGGGGCATCAGGGAAAAGGTGGGGCTTTTGGTGGGAGAAGACTCTTAAGGTCGAAGGGTTTCAAGCTCTGAAGAGACCTTGGGGACCAATTTGTTCCAAATGTCGGTTTTTTCAGAAGGGGAAACTGAGGTCCAGAAAAGGAAATTGACCTGCCTAGGTCACATAATCAATAAACTAATAAATAATTGATAAGTGGCTAAGCTGGAAGAAGAACCCAGGTTCTCTAAATCAAAACCCAGTTATCTCAACCCCTATCTTCTTTTCCCTGGAAGTGGACTTATCTCTCATACTTTCCTTTAAAGGATCTTTGGAAGTCCACTGTGTGGATTTTAAGTCCTATCTGCTGGGTTTCTTGACCTTCCTGCTCCTTATCATTACTGAGTCTAGCTCTGTAGTCTGAGACAAAAGGAGAGACCATCCTTTAGAGCAGAAAACAAAACTATCATCGCCCATCATGTGACATCCTATTGCCCAACAAATACAATTTATTAGGTCAAAGATGGGACTGTAGGATTTGAGATGGATAGGCATAGGGAGAAGACCTAGCCTCATCCCCTCATGTAACAGATTAGGAACCTGAATCCCCAGGGGCAAATGATTTGCCTGAAGTCATTAGGTCATACTTTTATGTCTGGTATGAAAGGTCGAACTACCCTTTATTTCCAGCTTTTATCTCACACTACTTGCTACCATCTAATTAAGCAATCAAGCATTTAAGTGATTTATGTGCAGATCTTTTTACAATATGATAGCGTTGTGAAAACAAAATGAAAAACAGTGCCTATCCTCAAGGAGCTTACGTTCTACTAGGGAAATCCATTAAATAATTAATCCCCAAGCAACTAAGCGAAATGGGAAAGGCTTTTTCTAGGAGAGCACACAGATCTCTAAGGTTCTGTCCAGCTCTGATAGTTTATGATATTAAGAACCCACTATTCTAAGAGATTAACTAGGGTGACTAGGAGGCTTGAGTATGAAGAGAGAAATGCCAGATTATTGTCTAGAAAATTAACAGTTGCATCATGAGCCATAAGATTGAAAATACAAGATGTTTGATATTGATGTAGAAGTACCAGTTTCTTCTGCTTATGTATCCTATAATCAAAGCAAAACCAGCCAAGCATAGACAATCTATAGTGCACAGAATTTTTCAATCTCAGGAGCTGTACAAGGATCATAGATTTAGTGCTGGAATGCACCTCAGTGGCCATTTAGTCCAACTTATTTGATAGATGATGAGAGTATCAGAGATTTGCTCAGTCATATAAAGTAGAGCCATGATTCAGGCTAGAATCTGATCTGGAACCAAGTTCAGCACTCCAAGTGGAATATTCTTCCCACTGCACCATGATGCCTCTAGAAATGAGCAAAGTCCTATGTACTCCATGTATTCCAGTCAAGTTGAATTCCTCTGTCCCCGAGAATATCAAGTACTTTCTCGCCTGCATGTTTTTGCTGAAGATGTTCTCCATAACTGGAATATTGTCCCTTTACTTCTTCACCTATTAATGAAATCTACAACAAGAAGACACAGTGCTTCATTAGAGATGTAATATCACCCCCATTTTGCAGAAGAAGAAACAGAGGCTTAGAGATTTGTAGCAGCCTTTTTTGAAGTGACAAGAAACTGGAAACAATGAATGCCCATTAAATTGGGAAATGGCTGAATAAGTTATGATATATGAATGTAGGAGAATATTATTGTTCTATAAGAATGATCAGCCGGTTGATTTCAGAAAAGCCTGGAAAGACTTACATGAACTGATATTGAGTAGAACCAAAAGAACATTATACACAGCAACAACAAGATTATGTCATGACCAATTGTGATGGTCTTGGTTCTTTTCAAAAGTGAAATAATTCAGGCCATTTCTAATAGACATGCTAGAGAGAGCCATTGGTATTGAAAGAGAAGATTATGGGAACTGAATGTGAGTCATAACAGTATTTTCACCTTTGTTATTTGCTTGCTTGTTTTTTCTTTCTTTTTTCCCCTTTAGTTCTGATTTTTCTTGGGCAACATGATAAACATGGAAATATGTTTAGAAGAATTCCACATGTTTAACCTATATTGAATTACTTGCTATCCAGGGGAAGTGGGAAGTGGAGAGAGGGGGAAAAAATCTGGAACACAAGGTCTTGCAAGGGTGAATGTTGAAAACTATCTTTACATGTGTTTTGAAAACTAAGAAGCTATTATTATTAAAAATTGCTTCTCAGCTTTCACATAGAATTTTGCTCAATGCTTATGCAGCTCTATCATATCTATATCTATCTATATCTACATCAAAATTATGAATATCTGTTTTTTACTAAATTATAAACTCCCTAAGTGCATGCATGGGACTTAGTTAAAATTTGTATCTTCTCCAGTGATGTCATCCCAATGTTGCAGGCATTTGATAAATGTTTGTTAGATCTCATTAAATTGAATTAAAGATTTTAGTCCCTTCCTTCCAGGGGTTTATGAAGCAATTGGGAAGTAGAATTGACTCACATGAAGCACTTAGAGAACAATACAAAGATATAATTAATTACTTCTTATCTGGGGCAGAGAACTATAGGTGTTGAAAAAATGAGGGGTCAGGGAAAGCTTCAAAGAAAATAGGTCTTGACTTTGGCCTTTAATTCTATTCAATTCAACAAACAGATTTAAATACAAGTTTGTGCCTTTGTTAAGCAGTGGGGAATAAAAATTTTAAATGACTCAAAGCCTGCCTCCAAAAAGCTTACAATTCAAGAAAGAGAATATTACATGTATACATGTTACTATGATATTTGTGTCACAGGATATGAGAACAAAGGAGAGATCTAGTAAAATTGCTACACGCCCCCCCCCAACAAATAAACAAACAACTGGTTTGGAAGTAGAGAATTTTTAGACAGGGGAAAAATGAGAGACCAAGTTTCACAAAAGTGGCATCCAAGAAGAGCATTGAATGAAATAAAGGAGTTTAGCAGATGGAAATGAGCAAAAGGATCCTACTGCAGACATGAGAATTTTGTAAACAAAGGCTTAGAGCCCAGAGAGAACAGGACAAGAACAGATGGTAAGTTGTCCAGTTTTGCTGGAATGCAGAATATGTGAAGGGGAGTAATGGCTGGAAAGATAGAGTGGCACCAGACTCTGGAAGAGGGATGATTGATGGTCTGGAGGAATTGGGAAGCCTTAACAAAGGGGTGGGAATGCCTTTTCCTATGAGAATAGAGAAGAAAGGATGTATGAGGATATTCAGCCTTTTAGAAAAGAAGAAGTTGGAAGTTAGAGAAGTTTATATCAAATGTCCTCGGTCTTCCCAGTAAAGTAAAAGGTATGCTCATCTGCTGTGTAGAATGCTGGTTGGATTTAGATAGACTGAAATGAAGCCTTAATGTGTGATCATATAGAAGATGTATCCTTTATCCTCAGTGAATTTCTCATTTAAAGAAAAAGAATATAGAGAATTTTGTTTTGTTTTCTTTTTCTTTTTTTTTCCCCCGAGGCAATTGGGGTTAAGTGACTTGCCCAGCATCACACAGCTAGGAAGTGTTAAGTGTCTGAGGTCACATTTGAACTCAGGTACTCCTGACTTCAGGGCTCTTGCTCTATCCTACCTAACTGCCCCTGTTTTTGCTTTTAAACATTGGGATAACCATTCATTCGCCATGTACCTATTAAGCATGCATAGTGCACAAGAAATTGTGCCATGTGTTAGCTATCTAAAGACAAAGCAAAATTAATAAAGCCCCCAGCTTCTTGCTGAAGAAACTCATATTCTACTGAGGAGATGCAACATTTACATGGATTAAAAAGGAAAAAATAATTTGTAAAAAAGTAGAATTTATGAAAGGAGTTATATTGTTTTGAAGAAATTGGGGTTAAGTGATTTGCTCAGGGTCACATACCTATGTGCCACTGTATTACTTAGCTGCCACCAGAAAAGAGTTATTATAAACGAATACTAAATATATATATATATATATATATATATATATATATATATATATATATATATAGAAAAGGTCCAATTATTCGAGAAAGTAATTTGGAATTATTCATCAAAAATCACTAAGCTGGGGCAACTAGGTGGAGCAATGGATAGAGCACCAGACCTGAAGTCAAGAAGATATGAGTTCAAATATGACTCCAGACACTCAACACTTCCTTGTTGCATGACCCTGGGCATGTCACTTAACCCCAATTGTCTTGGGGGAAAAAAATCACTAAGCTGTGAATACCCTTTGATCAAGAAATACCCAAAAGGATAAAAGAAATAGGAAAGAGAATCATATGTTAAACACACACACACACACATATACAATATATGTAAATACATTTTATAAAAACATACTCATATGTATACACATGTAAGATTGATTTATATACACCAATATAATCAGCTCTTTTTACTGGAAAGTGAGGGGGTTCCCATCATTTCAGGAATGATTGAAGTTATGGTGTGTGTGTTATAATAATGAAAGAGACAGTTTAGAGAAAACTGGTAAGATTTGTATGAACTGATCTTTAAAAAAAAGTAAGAACCAGGAGAACAATCTATATAATATACCATTATAAATATAAAAAAAAAGTGAGAACCAGGAGAACAATCTATATAATATACCATTATAAATATAAACACCTTTGAAAGACTTGAAATTTTTGATCAGTGTGATGACCAGCAGGGATTCCAGAGGACCAGTGACAAAGCATGCTACTTACCTCCTGGTAGAGGGGAGGCAGATAAATTTTGGGAGTGAGAAATACATTTTTGGACAAGGTCAATGTGGAGATTTATTTAAAAACTATACATATTTCTTACAAAGATTTTGTTTTTGTTTATGCAATAGTGGGAAAGTTGGAAGGGCAAGGAGCTTCCCTCTTTTTGCCCTCAAGGTATAACAGATAAATAATAAGACAGTTCTAAAAGTAATATGTTGAATTTTTGACTTTTAAAAAAAGCAAGTTTTATGTAATAGGAAATTGAAGTTTAAGCAATTCTCTCCTGCTCTACAATGTTAAAGAAAATTTTCATTTTATTTGGCTGAGGACAAAAATGAATTTTAAAAGAAAGAGATAAAATACATTAGAAGTAATTTCATCTATTCTCTTTACTTTGTAGGTAGGTAGAAATGACCATGCATGCACAAAGAGGATTTGAAGTGACTAGAAGGTAGGATACATACAAAGTATCATATAATTATTAAATGTCAGAAGTAGGATTCAAAGAACAATTCAAGTCTTTCTTGACTCCATCATTTAAGTTCATCTTTCTTTCGATTTCATGCTGATTCATTTACTTTTGTTGTGATTGTTAGCAAATCATTTCTTTTCTCTGCTATTCACTTTCCTCATTTGTAGGGTGAAAAGGTTGGACTAGATGATCCCTAAGGTATATTCCGGCTTCAATCTTCTGTGATGCTCCAAAAAGTGGCCTACTAAGACTAATTGGTATAATGAAAAGAACATTGTATTTGGAGTGAGAGAACATGAAACTCATGTTCCATCCTGATTCTGACACTATTGCATGACCTTCCACAAATTGCTTTACATCTCTGAAACTCAGTTTATTCATCCCTAAAAAAAATGATTAGACTAAATGATCTGCAAGGATTATTCTATCTCTAAATCTTATGATATTATTTATAGTACAAAGAAGTAAACATAACACATTAAAATGCCAGTTAGGAAATGATGGAAAACATGGATGCTTCATTCATATTTTTAAAATGAGGTTATGAATAAATTTAGGTTCTAGTAGCATCACTTTAGCAACTACAACAATGTTTTTGATACTTTTACTGCCAGTTTACTGAGTTTGAATAGGATTTTTTCAAAATGTATGTGAGAGCCATGTAGTCACCGGTCACTTTCAGTTAAAAGGATATGACTTTTCCCACTTCTCTAGGATGTTTCTAGGCTTATATACGTGAAGGAAATGAATCTAAGAAAATCAGTATATTTGGCTTCAGATTCTTTAGTTCTTATGAAAATAAAATGCTACCTCTACACACACATACCCTGTCTAGCCCCCAGTTCATTTCAATTAAAGTTTCTTGTTTCTGAAAGAGGAATTTACTCCCTGAAACCTATGATTATACACTGAGTAGAATACATTAAATAATTTTGATTTTTGATAAACAACAATTTTATTACAGTTTAAAAGCTTAGAAGTAACCGAAACATTCAGAGCCCAGGTTACCTTTCATACAGACAAGAAGGGATGAATGGAAGAAGGGAATGAAAGTGAATATTGATAATTCAATAGAACACTTACTTGACTTACTCTTGAAGAGAGAAAAAAGAGAATAAGGTATTATTGTTTTGTTTTTCTCCTACCTCCTGATTGATTGACTTCAAAGATTTCATTTGGTCTATAAATTATGAATAGATCATCTCTATCTTCCCTAATTTATGAATCCCTTATCTACTTGCAACTGTTAACTTTCAACCATCCTTTCCTCTTCCCCCAGCTCCAGAAACTCCTCTTAATAGTTGTTCCTAATAGCAATGGTTAGCAGCTCCTTCCTTTCTCCTCCCACAAGTTCCTTCAACATCAAAGTCAGAATGTACCCTGGAAATTGCAGAAATTCTAGGTAAATCCACCCAAGGGAAATAGGATAGGTACCAGCGGCCCTCAAGTTTCCCAAGTCAGTGTCCTGGTGGACAGGGTCAAAAAGGAGGCTACATTCTTATGGTGACATAGTAACATAATGTAGTTCCCTTTATGAGATATGAAAACTTCTCTAATTCTATCTAGAAAGAAACAATGTGATTGGCCAAAGCAAATAGGTTAGCTATGCCTATGGAGTCTTTAAATAGCTAAACCTTGAAGATCTCAAGGCAAACAAAACTCAGAAAAGTAATGGAGTGAGATCCCTGTAGGTAAGGAGAATCGGACTTCTTTCTCCTCCCCCTCCTTCCCATATTTGCCATGTAGCTTTAAAGCAGAGCTATTACACCTGTGGAAAAGTCTTCATCCAGTGGGAAATAAAAAATATACATTCCAGACAAAAATGGATACAGAGAGACAGTCATTAGAGAAAGTAACTTCAAGGAAGTAACTTGATCTTTGGTAATTGAGGGTCAAAACAACTGAGAGGAGCAGAGGTAGGGACACAGAGGACTCTAACAAAGAGAAAAAGGATTTTCAGATCCTGTAGTACTAAGAACTAGGAGTTGCCTTTGACTGGCATATATATATATATATATATATAAAACACTTGTATCTCATTGCTATTTTACTCTAAATTTGAGCTTACTCTCTCTGGATGCCCACCATATCATATTTGCAGGAAAGTGCACCCTAGGTTGTTTTTATTTTGGGGAGAATTTCCAACTATTGTTCTTGTTATGTCTCTTGAGTAACTGCCTTTGATAAGAACTTATCATATGTATTTTGGCTGTTAATGGCAAGCACTAACATAGTGTAGGGAGATAGTGTTAGAAGTAACACGCATGAGGTTACATGTATATATATATATTTATGTATATATATTTTGTATATATGTATATGTATATATATATATATACATGTATATATATATATATTTATGTATGTATATATATTTTGGGGCCCCATCAATCCTTGACTGCAAATGTAATTTGTGAAAATAGCTGAGAAAGGGGTTAAAAAGGGAAAAAAAATAAGTAAATCTTTAATAGTTAGTTTATATGAATGGATACATTCTGCACCAAAACCTGAATGCTATTAATTCCCAATCTTTAGCACATAATAGAGAAGATAATAGACTTTTGTATTTTCTGAAAATTATTTTCCCCACCTTTTTAAGATATCTTAAGAGTGACATAGATTAGGAAGCTGACAGTGATAACTTCAATGCAAGATGCTTCTATGAACACACTTTCTCTCCCAATAAGTCAAGTCAAATAAATATTTTAAAGTGCCTACTATGCTTCAGGTATTCTTCCAAATATTGGGATTACAAAGTCAAAAAATAAGCCTTGCTCTCAAGGAGTTCACAGTTCAATAAGGGTGACAACTTAAAAACAACTATGGTCAAAAACAACAATAGACAGCATATATTGGAGACAATCAACAGAGGAAAGATACTAAGATTAAGAGGAATGGGAAAAGGTTTCCTGGAGGTGAAATTTTCACTGAAGCTTGGAAGAAACCAGGAAATAAAAATGAAGTTTGAGAGCATTCCAGGCATGGGGGACAGAGAGTGAAAATATATGGAGTAAACAGCAATGTGGCTGGATATCAGTGGGGATGACTAAGGTTCAAGAGGTTTGGAAAGGTAGGAGGCTACTAGAAGAGTTTGAAATTAAAATTCTTGAGGGCTGCAACTATTTCATTTTTCCCTTTTTATTCCACGTACTTTACATATAGTAAGCACTTAATGTTTGTGGATTGGTTTTCCTTCCCAAAAAATGTGAATTAAAAGAGCTCTTAGATCTTTCTGTTGCATTTACTGCAGATTACATAATAACCTTATATTTAAATATCTAGAGACTCATTGGATAGAGAAAAAGGCAAATATGATATATTTCTTGAGGGAAAATATCAAACCATTTTTCCTTTCTGCTAGGAGAGTCCAACTTGGCCACATCTCTGTTCAAACCATATTCTTAATGGAATCAAAGTACGCAATCTAAAACTGTTCCAAATAAGCTTCCTTTAAAGCACATCTCTTATCTTTGCCAGGACAGTTGGTTGCCTGGAATAATGACAAAGTAGATTCAAAGTAAGAAGTTACAAAATTTGCAGACTCAATAATAAAACATCTTTATTTCTGTTAAAGATCATCTAGTTCAACTCCTTTTACATATAAGGAAACTGAAGATGAGAGAGGGAAAATGATTTCACCTAGGTCAGAAAGTAGCAGGGCTGGGATTGGAACCCAGAATGTCACATATATGTTAAAATATATGTTAAATCCAATATATGTAAACATTTGTACTATTACCTTGCTGCACAGAAAAGATCAGATCAAGAAGGAAAGAAAATGAATATGAAAACAAAATGCAAACGAATAACAACAAAAAGAGTGAGAATGTTATGATCCACACTTAGTTCCTGCAGTCCTCTCTTTGGGTGTAGATAGCTCTCCTTATCATAAGGTCATTGAAACTGTCCTCAATCATCTCATTGTTGGAAAGAGTCACGTCCATCAGAATTGATTGTCTTATAATATTGTTATTGCTGTGTACAATAATTTCCTGGTTCTACTCATTTCATTTAGCATCAGTTCATGTAGGTCTCTCAAAGCCTCTCTGAAATCATCCTGCTGGTTGTTTCTTATAGAACAATAATATTCCATAACATTTATATGCCATAACTTATTTAGCCATTCTCCAACTGATGGGCGTCCACTCAGTTTCCAATTTCTTGCCAATACAGAAAGGTCTGCTACAAACATGTGGGTTCCTTTCTCTTCTTTAAGATTTCTTTGGGATATAGGTCCAGTAGAAACACTGCTAGATCAAAGGGTATGCAGAGTTTGAGCATAGTTCTAAATTGCTCTCCAGAATGGCTGGATCCATTCACAATTACACCAACAATGTATCAGTGTACCAGTTTTCCCACATCCCCTCCAACATTCATCACTATCTTTTTCTGTTATCTTAGCCAATCTGAGAGGTGTGTAGTGGTAGCTCAGAGTTGACTTAATTTGCATTTCTCTGATCAATAACGATTTAGAGCACCTTTTCATATGACTAGAAATGGTTTTAATTTCTTCATCTGAAAATTGTTCATATCCTTTGACCATTTATCAATTGGAGAATAAGCTCCACAAATGTTAAACATTATTTCATCATGCAGTTGAGGGGGGTGGTGGGATAAAAATATCCTGTTAAAATGTTTTGCTTGGATATATATAATACTTTCTTTTAATGTTATTACTTTTTGTTCCTTTTCTTCCAGATGTCCTTTATTTCTGTATATTTACTATTTCTGTGTATTACTAATCAATTATTCTTTTTTTAGTTTCTTTGATGAAACTTACTACTCTGGATTCAAATTTTTCTATTCTGCTATTTTTTTTTCTGCTGTACAAGATAGAAATTATTTCATTATTCTTATTTCTCCCTTGAACCATTTAGGAACATCCTGCTGTGGTTCCATGCTCTCTAGAAAATCCACCAAGTTCTCTGCCTAATTTTATTTTGTCTTGCAATATTCATTTAGACATATTTGGATTCATTTAATGGTCAGGGAGGACCATCTTCCTTTATGTTATTAATATCTATTGTGTTCATTTATCATCTGGTTAAAATTTGAGTATTTTGTCTCCTGAGATTTTTAGTAATTCCACTCCTCAGAACAATAATTAAACAAAAAAGGAAAAAACTCCACATAGCACATGCATCTGAGAGAATAATATTCCACACCTCTGGTCCTCCTGCTCTCTGAGGAAAGAAGGAAAGTGTATACACTCATCATTTTCCCAGGACTAAGAGCAGTCTAATGACATTGTATAATGACAACTATACAATATGTAACTTTATTTTAGTATCCTTTTCATTCATTATAATTATAGTTATTGAACATGTTATTTTCCTGATTCTGTTTGCTTTATCCTGCATCAGTTTTAAACACTTTTAAAAAATACATTCAATTGATCACTTTTGTTTTTATATTACATTTCTGGTAAAGGGGGAAAGATCTTTAGCCCTTCATCTAGTTTGGATCCATCCCTATAACAAAGGCAAACCAAAAAACCTTACATAGTGACTCATTATTCTGTCATAACAGCCCCTTTAACTTTCTCTAGTGAAGTGGGAGATACATCTTATTACCTTTCTCCAGGAGTTTCATTAGTTTTTTATTTTCTCAGAGTTTGGCTTCCTTTTAGCAATTTTTTAAACTTATACTGTCAAAGTTATTTTGTATATTGTTGTTTTTATTCTTTTTTACTCTCTTTTAGTTCATAAGTCTCATGTTTGTCTAAATTTATTCATAATAGTGAATTATACAATAGTATTCCATTACATTTATGACCCCCACTCCTCTGGGCTGCTCACCCAGTTTGAACTCCCACTTTTGGGTTGGATCCTAGTGGGTAACTGCAACAACATGTTTTAGGGTAGCATATAAGACTACATCTACACCCATAGTCCCCCTAGCTCATCAAGGAAAGAAAGAAGATAGAGACCCTCATAGCCTCATCTCTTCTCTGGCATTTGACTTTGTTTTAGTGGGTTTTTTTCCTTGGCTTTTTTTGGGAGGCAATTGGGTTTAAGTGACTTATCTAGGGTCACACAACTAGGAAATGTTAAATATTTGAGGCTGGATTTGAACTCAGGTCCTCCTGACTCCAGGGCCAGTGCTAGCTGTATCAGCTAGCTGCCCCCTTAGTGTTGTTTTTATTTGAATTGTTGAAGTCATCATGTATGTGAGCTCCCACCATTGTATTTCCCAACAAATTAGCTTTTAGCAGAAATATTAAGAAGGCATAGTAGGATTAGTAGTTACAAAACATTCCTCTCATGTTCTGGGGCACACTCTCCCACAAATACACATAGTATCTATGGGAAGAGTAAGCTCAAATGGATTATAATTATTTTGAGACCCACTCATAAGGAACATATGTGGCCAAGGCTACCCAGTTCTATGACACTGTAAAACCTCAAAAACTTTTCTCTCTTTTTCTCTCATAACAAAATTCAGCTCTCAATATACAAGGTTCTCTCTCTCTCAAATCCATAACTACTTTTCTCTTTGTTGCCAAGTATCCTACTCCTCAAAATCTGTTTCTGGTATCAAATGGCTTATATTTCTATATTCATGTTTGCCTGGAATGTATATCTCTCCCTCAGCTATGCCTTCTAGATGGATGTCTCTTTCTGAGTGAGTGGTTCTGGTATTAGATGTTATGGCTAATGGGGAAGAAGAGAAAAAAGGAAATCCTCTCTCTGCTCCCCCTTCCCAGTCAAGTGGAAAACTATGTTTTTGTCCGAGTTGTTGGCTTTCTCTTCAATTTATCCAAGTGGTTCAAATTCTTCATTTGGGTTTCCAGAACTTAGATATTTAAAGACCCCAGGCCATGACCATTTTGTTTGTTCATCCAGAGACCATGCTTTCTTGAATTCCATGGAAGAAAGGTGTTCACACTTGATAAATGAATCAACATGTGTTGCCACAGTGTGATCCTTAACAAGTAAATTAAACTTTGCCTCAATCCTCAGTTTCCTTCCATTATAAAATGATAATAATTATACCTAGAAGGATTGTTGTGAGGATCCAATAAGATATTTGTGAAACATTAACATGTTGCTTGGCCTGGCACATGCAGTAGGAATTTAATAAATAAATGACTATTTCCTTTCCTTTCCTTTCCTCTTGGTGAGTAGAAATTTCAAGATTTATGTTCACAAAATTCTAGTTCAGAAGGAGAAAGAGAGTGACAGAGACAGACACACACAAAGAGAGACCGAGACAGAGAGCAACAGAGACATAGAGAGACAGAGAGAGAGAGGAGAGAGAGACACACAGAGAAAAGAAGTCAGGGAGGGAGAGAGGGAGAGAGGAAGAGAAGAGATGAAGGGAGAGAGAGAGAGAGAGAGGGAGAGGGAGGAAGGAGGGAGGGGAAAAGGGAGAGGGAGAGAAGAAAACAGGGAAAGAGAGGGAGAAATAGAGGAAGACAAGAAAAGAGAGAGGGAGAGAGAAAAAAAGGAAGAGAGAGGGAAGCAGGGGGGAGAGAAGGAAAAGGGAAAGGAAGAGGGAAAGGAATAGGGGAGGAAGAGAGAGAGGAAAAAGAGAGAAAGAGAAAGAGAGAGAGAGAGAGAGAGAGAGAGAGAGAGAGAGAGAGAGAGAGAGAAGAGACAGAGAGACAGAAAGAGATTGAAAATGAGAGAGAGAACAGGAAAATGAAAGGTGAAGTTGAAACTAAGATGGGCAGTGTTTTGAGAGCTTGGAGACCTGTGGTTTGTGACTAAAGCCTGGTGTGAATATGAAGGACAGGGGTTTGGAATATGTTTTCTGGTTGCTTCTTTGAACCAGAGATAGAGACTCAATCATATTCTATATCTGAATGACATATTTCTATGCTCCTTGCTATTTACTAGACTAGAAGAGAGTATATCCAGAGGTTATAAGAGGACCTACTTATAGCTTAAGAAATAACCAATAGCAGGCTGACAATGTGCAAGTGGTCTCTAATGATGTTGGTTAACTTGGATTAGAAAGATTTATACAGATATGACACTGGGGGAAAAACAACTGTCTTAACATGTGGTTAACATGTGGTACTATCCAAAAGGGTTACTTAGGTCTCTTTGGAGGCCTTCAGAGACTGAATACTTCTTGGGGAGGTTTTAGAAAGATTCCAATTCAGCAAAATGATCTCTGAAATCCCTTTTAACTTTGAGATACTATGGTTCTGTTTCTCTGTGGTAACTGTTGGTTGTTTGGACATAGATATCTGAAATTAAGATTGTGGGTTTTTTTTTTTTTTTTTTTAACTTTTACTCTTATAGTCATGATTCAGGGTGTTTAGGAAAGAAAGACAGCAGGTATACTAGCTTCTTCCTATGACTATGGTAGGCTGCTATGCTGCTAGAATCAGAATTGTTTTTCTCTTTGCTTTTTTAAAAAAATGAGTCAAACCTCAGGCAGGAAGTGAGTTTGTTAAAGGACAGTTTCACACTACCTTTCTAACAACCACAATCCTGAGAAGAAGCTTTTTCATTGTCCACAAAACCACATGAATTGACATTTATGGTTATTTGCATGTGGAAATGTGCATAGGCAGAAAAGGGCAAAGGTGATTTTTTTTCCCCTCACAGGAGCAACAGCACTAAATCTGTATATTAACAATATATGGCATAGAAAGGGAATGAATTTATGTTGCTATAGGAACAGCAAACTGTATTTCCTGACACTGCTGTTTTTCATACTTCCAACTTGTGTTTATTCATCTATTTGTGGTTGGAGAATGCTGTGGCATCCTCTGAATATGATTTCTCTTTGAAAAATAATAAAGTATATATTTTAAGAATTTTTAAAAATTTAAAAAAGTATTATACTAAAAAAAGGAAATAGGATGTCATGTTTCTTTTCCAAAAATAATTCATCTTCACTGGAAATGAGGCTTAGTCACTTCTGTAGGAGGAGGCAATTCTTTGGATGACAGTTAAATACATCTTACTCTTATTTTGATTCATATTAATATAAGGCAAATTCTGTGAGGACAGAAACCACATCTTAAAATACACACATCTCTGAATTCTTCATTACCTGGTATATTATAGGCACTCATATGTGTATTGAATAAAAGAATGAATGAATTCAACAAACATTGTTGAAGTGTCTATTATTTCAAGGTAGAAAATTGCTTTAGGTAGAGTTGCTTATGTTTATGTTTTAATAAACACTAATAAAGCACTCTGCAAAATGCTTAGCCAACTAATCTCCTTTTCTTCCTCATCCAACCCATAAAATCATTGTTTATCATGGATTTCCCCTCTCCCATGTCAGTTAGATTGTTTCTTTCCCCAAAGGCAAGGAAGCTGTCCTTAAGACATGATTGGTTCAGGGAGCTAAGGTTCAAGACTTAGGTGATACACTGATGCTTTATTGATATGGCTACCTGGTCATTTAAGGACATAAAATGGAATGTAAATCCTTTAGAATTGGCTGATGCCTGATGAGTCATAATACTCTACTTAACTAGCCAGATATTTTCAAATGGAGGGAAAGACCACATCTCCCATAAGATATGTTGTATCTTTGTTGAGTATACGTTTTATGCAATTTTTTATGCAATTTTAAGCCTCCTATTGTTGGGAGGGACATAGGAAGATAGAGGTTTATCATTGTCTCAGTCATTTTAATATTGGTTCTAAACTATCAGGAAATCTGCCTGATCTTTTTAATGCATAGATGTGAACATATTAATATCTATTCAAAAAACTTTAGTAGCTTGTTTTCATCCATAGGATATGGGCCCAATTTAGCATTCAAATATCTCAACAATCTGGCTTCAGTTTATCTTTATACCTTTCTATAGTTATACCGGATTATTTGCTATTATTTAGTGTTATTCTGTACTTTCTTACTCTTTTCTTATCAATGGAAATCCTCCTCTTCTAAGGAAAGAGAACAGCTAACTGGGGGGAAATTTTGCAGCAATTCGCTTAAACAAAAGTCCGATATCTAAGCAATAAAGGAAACTGATGCCCATATGTGAATAACAGCCATACCCTAAATGATAACTGATAAAAGGATATGAACAGGAAGTTCCCAAAAGAAGAAATGCAAATGATTAGTAGATGTCTAAAAAAGAGTTCCTAATTATCTACTGATAATTAGAATCTCAGAGTTTTAATTTACATTTTTCTATCTCACATTTAACACTGACAAAAAAATGACAATTGTTGGAGCAGATATAGGGAAAAAATGTTGGAGCAGATATGAATGTAATTGGTCTAAACATTCTAGAAAGCTATTTGTAATTATATTTTAAATATCATCAAACTCTTTATCCTTTCCCTGAATGTTATCATTTCTAGGCCCAAATAAATCAAAGAAAGAAAGAAAAGACATATATACAAAAAAATTATTGTATTTTGTTGTTGTTGAAGAAAAGGACCTAGAAACTAAAAGGGTATCTATCAATTAGGGAATGGGTGAGCAAATTGTGATATATGAATGTAATAGAATATTATTGAATCATTAGAAAGGACAAAAGGGGTAGATTCCAAGAAATCTGGGAATACTTGTATGAACTGATGCAGAATTAAATGAGCAGAACCAAAAATGTAATAATTTATATAGGAGAAAGCAAAGCGAAGATGGTAAAGAAAAGTTATGAAGTTGCCTGAGGTCTTCCTAGTTTCCTTTGGAAACAATGTCCCTTGGAAAACAATGTCTCTAGCAGATTCTAGAGCAATGGAACTTGCAAAAAGAACCCATAGAAACCTACAATTTTCCAGTGTAAGACATCTTAGAACTTCAGGAAAGGTCTGTCTCTTTTGGATAAAAGGGGAGCACAACTCAGTGCAGATGGTGTTTGAGCAAATCAGTAAGATACTCTTAGATGCAACACAGATCAGCCACTGAGGGCCTCTGTCCTGACACAGCAGGCCAGCTGTGAGGCCTCCAGCCCCAGCACACAGAAGACAAACTGCCAGCCTTGGACCCTCAGCAGAACAGGTGCAAGTAAGTTGAGCCATCCTAATACAAGAGCAAGCTGTCAGCACCTGAGGCGGTGATACAGAAAGTCAGTGACCAGGCCCCTAGTTCCCAGCACAAGGAGCTTGGGACAGTGCTCCTTATCCCTCAGGAGCAAAAGTTAACTTTAAAAATCATGAAATAGACTAAAAATGAGGAAAAACTAAAAAAGAACCTTTATCACAAAAAGTTACTATGGTAACAGGGAAGATCAAAACACAAACTCAGAAGAGGATTACAATGTCAAAATGCCTACATGCAAAGCCTTAAAGGGGAATATGAATTGATTTCAAACCCAAAAAGCCTTCTTGGAAGAACTCAAAAAGAATTATAAAAAATCAAATAAGAGAGAGAGAAGAAAAATTGGGAAAAGAAATGAGAGTCTTCCAAGAGAATCAACAGCTTGGAAAAGGAAGAACAAAAGTTGACTGAAAAAAAAACCTAATCCCTTAAAATATACAATTAAATAAAATCTATTGAAGAAGATAGCTTTTTATTTATTTAGAGGAATAGATTTCAGATGAAATGATGGAATACAATAAACACCAGGAGTGATAAATATGAAATAGAGTAGGAAAGCATAGAAAGGGATTTTAATAATTAATGATGAAAAGGGCAAGTTCCCTAGTGGTAGTTGCTATTTATCAAGAGAAAGGAAACACTTCATGAGCATTTCATTAGCTGGCAGGCTAAATCTTGAAAGAGTTAGCTATCTATAAGGAGGAAAAGCGAAGTCTAGAGAGACATCATAAGGCATAGGAGATCACATAGGGGAGTGGTATGTGTAAGGGGAAAAACACTATGAGACAGAGTACTGTGGCAGATTGACCCAAAGGTCATTGGAAAAAAACTTTAAAAAAAAATCTAACTTTATATTTTTTACAAGGCAACTGAGGTTAAGTGACTTGCTCAGGGTCACACAGCTAAGTAAATATTAAGTATTAAGTGTCTAAAGGTAGATTTGAACTCAGAGCTTCCTGACTTCAAGGCTGGCATTCCATCCACTGTGCCATCTAGCTGCCTCAAAAATAACTTCTTAAAAAGTAAAATTGGTCAAATGGAAAAGGAGATATAAAATCTCATTGAAGAAAATAATTTCTTAAAAAATTGAATTGGGCAAGTGGAAGCTATGAGACATCAAAAATCAGTCAAAGAAAATGAAAAGAAGGGAAAAAATAGAAGTAAATGTAAAATACCTCATGGAAAAAGCCACATGGAAAATAAATTCAAGAGAAATAATTTAAGAATTATTGGACTATCTGAAAGCCATGATCAAAAAAAAAAAAAAAAAAAGCCCATTCCTATTAAAAACACTAAAGAGCATAGGAATAAATGGGGTTTTCCTTAAAATGATAAGCAGCATCTATCTAAAACCATCAGCAAGTATGTAATGGGGATAGACTAGAAGCTTTCTCAATAAGAATGGGGTGAAACAAGAATGCCCATCATCACCACTATTATTCAAAATTGGATTAGAGATGTTAACTTTAGCAATAAGAGAAGAAAAAAAATGAAGGTATTAGGATAGGCAATGAAGGAACAAAACTATCACTCTTTGCAGATGAGATGATGGTATACTTAGAAATTCCTAGAGAATAAACTAAACAACTACTTGAAATAATTAAAAACTTTAGCAAAGTTGCAGGATATAAAATAAACCCATAAAGGAGAAATTTCACTTAAAACAACTGTAGACAGTATAATACATTTGGGAATCTACCTGACAAGATAAACCCAGGAACTATATGAATAGAATAATAAGAGCACTTTTTGCACAAATAAATTCAGATCTAAACAATTGAAAAAAATATCAGTTGCTCATGGGTAGGCCAGGCTAGTATAATAAAAATTATAATTTTATCTAAATTAAGTTGCTTTTCAAGTGCCATACCAATCAAACTATCAAAAACTTATTTTTATAAAGCTAGAAAAAATGATAAAGGTCAAGGATATCCAGGGAATTAATGAAAAAGCTACCTAGGAAGGTAACCCAGCCAAACCAGATCTAAAACTATATTGTAAAGCAGAAATCATTAAAATCATTTGGTACTGAGTGATGGATTACTGGAATAGGTTAGTTACATAAGACACAGTAGTCAATGATTAGAGTAATCTACTGTTTGAAAAATCTGAAGACTCCAATTTCTGGGATAAGAATTCACTATTTCATAGAAATTGCTGGGAAAACTGGAAAATATAAGGACAAAAACTAGGGATAATATCTCACACTCTATACCAAGATAAATTCAAAATAGATTGATGATTTAGACATAAAAAGATGATACAAATTAGGAGCAAATTAGGAGAGCATGGAATAAGTTAAACTCATTATATTTCAGGAAAAGGGAGGAATTTATGACCAAATAAGAGATAGAGAACATTATGAAATACAAAATGGACAATTTTGATTACATTAAATTGAAAAATAAACAAAACCGATGTAACCAAGATTGGAAGAAAACAGAAAGCTGGGAAAAACGTTTTATACTCAGTGTTTCTGATAAAGACTTCATTTCTCAAATATATAAGGAATGGAGTCAAAATTATAAGAATACAAGTCAATCCCCAATTGATAAGTAGTAAAAAATATGAACAAGCAGTTTTCAGATGAAGACTTTAAAGCTATCTCTAGTCATATGAAAAAATGCTCTTAATCACTATTAATTAAATACAAACTAAAATAAATCTGATGTTCTACCTCACATCTATCAGATTAACTAATATGACAAAAAAGGAAACCAATAAATATTGAAGATGATGTAGGAAAAATGGAATAGTAATGCATTGTTGATAGAGATGTGGACTGACTCAACCATTCTGCTCCTTTGCCTTCTGGAATATCATGTTTCATGACCTCTGATTCTTTACTGTTGCAGCTACCAAATTCTGTGAATCCTGATAGTAACTCCCTGATATTTGAATTGTTTCTTTCTAGCTTATATTTTTTCCTTGATCTGATACTTCTGAAATTTGGGTATAATGTTTCTTGGCATTTTTATTTTTGGTGGATTCTTTTTTCTTAAAATGGCTTTTTCTTTTCCCAAATATATGCAAAGAGAGTTTTCAACATCCACCTCTGCAAAACTCTTGTGTTTCAAATTTTTCTTCCTCCCTCCCTGACTTCCCAATATAGGTTAAACACATGCAGTTCTTCTAAATATGTTTCCACATTCTTCATGCTGCACAACAAAAATCAGATCAAAAGGGGAAAAACATGAGAAAGAAAAAAAAAAAAAACCCAAACAAACAAACAACAATCAACAACAAAAAAGTGAAAATATTAGGCTTTGATCCACATTCAGTCTCCAAAGTTCTCTCTCTGAATGTGGATGGCTCTTTTCATCACAAGTCTTGAATCACCTCATTGTTGAAAAGAACCAAGTCCATCACAATTGATTACATGATCTTGTTTTTGCTGTGTAAAATATACTCTAGGTTTTACTTACTTCACTTAATGTCATTTCATCTAAATCATTCCAAGCTTTGCTGAAATCAGTCTGCTCATTATTTCTTATAGAAAAATAATATTCCATTACATGCATATACCATAACTTATTCAGCCATTCCCCAATGAATGGGGGCATGGTGGATTCTTTCAATGCCTATTTTGCTTTCTAGTTCCAGAACATCATGGCTGTTTTCCTATATAATTTCTTCTTTCATTTCTTTTTTAGGAGACAGTCAGATTAAGTGACTTGCCAAGGGTCACACAGCTAGAAAGTGATAAGTATTTGAGATCAGATTTAAACTCAGGCCCTCATGACTCCAGGGTCAGGACTCTAGCCATTGCACTCTCTAGCTGCCTGTCCTTGATAATTTCTTGAAAGATGTCATGTCCTTCTTTTGATTATAGCTTTGACGTAGTTCAATGACTCTGATATTGTCTCTACTGGATCTATTTTCCAAATCAGTTGTTTTTCCTATGAAGTATTTTACATTTTCTTCCATTTTTTCACTCTTTTGAATTTGTTTGATTCTTGATGCCTCATCAAGTCATTAACTTCTACTTGCCCAATTCTAACTTTTGAAGTGCTGTTTTCCTTAGTTAGCTTTTTTTCTTTTTTTCATTTGACCAATGGTACTTTTAAAACAGTTTTTCAGGTTGATGACTCTTTTTTTTCATAATTCTTTTATATCATTCTCATTCCCAATTTTTCTTCTTCCTGTCTTATGTGATTTTAAGCCCCCTTTTAAACTCTTTCATGAGTTTGCTCTGGACTTAAGACCACTTCCCGTTTTTCTGTTGGGTTTTGACGTTGTTGACCTCTTCTGAATTAGTATCTTGGTCTTCCCTGTTGATATAATAATTTCTATTTCAGATTCTTTTTTGTTGTTTCTTGCCTCATCAACTTTTTTATTATAGCTTTTTGTTGACAGAACATGGCTAATTTTTCAACATTGTCCCTTGCAATCACTTCTGTTCCAACTTTTTCCTTCCCTCCCTCCACCCCCTCCCCTAAATGGCAGGCAGTCTAACACATGTTAAACATATTAAAGTATATCTTAAATACAATATATGTGTACAGATCCATATGGTTCTCTTGTTGCAAAAGAAAAATTGGATTCAGAAAGGTAAAAATAACCTGGGAAGAAAAACAAAAATGCAAGTAGTCCACATTCATTTCCCAGTGTTCTTTCTCTGGGTGTAGCTGGTTCTGTTCATCATTGATCAATTGGAACTGACTTGGCTCTTCTCATTGTCGAAGATATCCACTTCCATCAGAATATATCCTCATCTAGTATTATTGTTGAAATGTATAATGATCTCTTGGTCTGCTCATTTCACTTAGCATCAGTTCATGTAGGTCTTTCCAAGCCTCTATAAAATCATCCTGTTGGTCATTTCTTACAGAACAATAATATTCCATAACATTCATATACCACAATTTACCCAACCATTCTCCAATTGATGGGCATCCATTCAATTTCCAGTTTCTAGTCCTATAAAAAGGGCTGCCACAAACATTTTGGCACATACAGGTCTCTTTCCTTTCTTTAATATCTCTTTGAGATGTAAGCCCAGTAGTAGCACTGCTGGATCAAAGGATATGCACAGTTTGGGCATACAACTTATTTCCATACAACTGGGCATAATTCCAAATTATTCTCCAGAATGGTTGGATCCATTTACAACTCAATGCATCAGTGTCCCAGTTTTCCCGCATTCCCGCCAACATTTGTCATTATCTTTTCCTGTCATCTTAGCCAATCTGACAGGTGTGTAGTGGTATCTCAGAGTTGTCTTAATTTGCATTTCTCTGATCCATAGTGATTTGGAATACTCTTTCATATGAGTGGTAATAGTTTCAATTTCATCATCTGAAAATTGTTCATATCTTTTGACCATTTATCAATTGGAGAATGGCTTGATTTCTTATAAATTAGAGTCAATTTTCTATATATTTTAGAAATGAGGCCTTTATCAGAACCTTTAATTGTAAAAATGTTTTCCCAGTTTGTTGCTTCCCTTATAATCTTGTTTGCATTAGTTTTGTTTGTACAAAAGCTTTTTAATCTGATGTAATCAAAATTTTCTCTTTTGTGGTCAGTAATGATCTCTAGTTCTTCTCTGGTCACAAATTCCTTCCTCTTCCACAAGTCTGAGAGGTAAACTATCCTATGTTCTTCTAATTTATTTATAATCTCATTCTTTATGCATAAATCATGAACCGATTTTGATCTTATCTTGGTGTATGATGTTAAGTGTGGGTCCATGCCTAGTTTCTGCCATATTGATTTCCAGTTTTCCCAGCAGTTTTTGTCAAATAGTGAATTCTTATTCCAAAAGTTGGGATCTTTGGGTTTGTCAAACACTAGATTGCTATAGTTATTGACTATTTTGTCCTGTGAACCTAAGCTATTCCACTGATCAACTAGTCTATTTCTTTTGCTCATCATTTTTAATTGTTTTCCTTTCTTTTCAATTTGAGTTCTGCTCCCAGGGTGGAAGGAGTATTGTTTCAGGCTTCTTATGCTAGTGGCTATAGGCCTTGGCTGTTTACCTAGTGTTGCACTGATGTTGTCCTGAGGCCCAGAGGGACTTTTGTGTCTGATGCTGTGCTGAAGGGATGCAGTGGGGGAGTGTGAGGGGCTGGTGCTGCTTGTGGCTGGTAACTTATCTGGTGCTAAGCTGGGATCATAGTGGTGATGTCTGGTGGGTGCTCAGGCCTGGTGGGTATTTCCACAATTTAACAGGACCATATTGAAGCATATAGTGATCTAGCAGCTGGAATACCTGATCCAATCATTCTGGAGAGCAATTTGAAACTATGCCCAAAGAACTATATAAAACTGTGCATACCCCTTGATCCAGCCATTCCACTATTAGGTCTGTATCCCAAAGAGATCATAAAAAGGGGAAAGAACTCACATGTACGAAAATATTTATAGCAAGTTTATAGTTTAGAATTTATAGTAAGGAATTAGAAATTGAAGGGATATCCACCTATTGGGGAATGGCTGAACAAGTTGTATTATATGAATGTAATAGAATGCTACTGTGTTATAAGAAATGATAGGCAGCTAGTTTTCAGAAAATCTTGAAAGACTTACAGGAACTGATGTTGAATGAAGTGAGCAAAACCAGGAGAATTTATACATAATAACAGTAACATCAATAAAATTGAAAGTAAAAAAAAAAAGAAAAACTAGTGAATTAATGAATAACACTAAGAGTTGGTTTTATGAAAAAACCAACAAAATAGATAAACCTTTAGTTAATTTGATTAGGAAAAGGAAAGAAGAAAATTAAATTGTTAGTCTCAAAAATGAAAAGGGAGAACTTTCCACCAATGAAGAGGAAATTAGAGCAATAATTAAGAGTTACTTTGCCCAACTTTATGTCAATAAATTTGACAACCTAAGTGAAATGGAGGAATACCTACAAACATATAGATTATCCAGATTAACAGAAGAGAAAATAAATTACTTAAATAGTCCCATTTTAGAAAAAGAAACAGAGCAAGCTATTAATCAACTCCCTAAAAAAAAATCACCAGGACCAGATAGATTTACATGTGAATTCTACCAAACATTTAAAGAACAATGAACTCCAATGCTATATAAACTATTTGAAAAAATAGGGAATGAAGGAATCCTACCAAATTCCTTTTATGACATAGACATGGTACTGATTGGAACCAGGTAGGTTGAAAACAGAGAAAGAAAATTACAGACCAATTTCCTTAACGAATATTGATGCTAAAATCTTAAAGAAGATATTAGCAAAAAGACTACAGAAAATCATCCCCAGGAAAATATACCATGATCAAGTAGGATTTATACCAGGAATCAGGGCTGGTTCAATATTAGGAAAGCTATTAGTATAATTGACCATATTAATAACCAAATTAACAAAAACCATATGATCCTCTCAATCGATGCAGAAAAAGCATTTGATAAAATCCAACACCCATTCCTATTAAAAATACTAGCGAGTATAGGAATAAATGGACTTTTCCTTAAAATAGGCAGTAGCATCTATTTAAAATCATCAGTAAGCATCATTTATAAAGGGAATAAACTGGAACCATTCCCAATAAGATCAGGAGTGAAACAAGGTTGCTCACTATCACCATTATTCAATATTGTATTAGAAATGCTAACTTTGGCAATAAGAGTTGAGAAAGAAATTAAAGGAATTAGAGTAGATAATGAGAAAACCAAATTATCACTCTTTGTTGATGATATGATGCTATACTTAGAGAACCCTAGAGATTCTACTAAAAAGCTATTAGAAGTAATCCACACCTTTAGCAGAGTTGCAGGATACAAAATAAACTCACATAAGTCATCAGCATTCTTATATATCACTAACAAAATCCAACAGAGTTACAAAGAGAAATTCCATTTAAAGTAACTAATGATAGTATAAAATATTTAGATATCTATCTGCCAAGGGAAAATCAGAAACTATGTGAGCAAAACTACAAAACACTTTCCACACAAATAAAGTCAGAGCTAACCAAATGGAAAAATATTAAATGTTCTTGGATAGGGTGAGCAAATATAATAAAGATGACAATACTACCTAAATTAATCTATTTATTTAGCGCTATACCAATCAGACTCCTAAAAAACTATTTTAATGACCTAGAAAAAATAACAACAAAGTTCATATGGAAAAACAAAAGGTCAAGAATTTCAGGGGAATTAATGAAAAAAAAATCAAATGAAGGTGGCCTAGCTGTACCAGATCTAAAATTATATTATAAAGCAGCGGTTACCAAAACCATTTGGTATGGGCTAAAAAATAGACTAGTTGATCAGTGGAATAGGTTAGGTTCAAAGGACAAAACAGTCAATACCTTTAATAATCTAGTGTTTGACAAACCCAAAGACTCCAGCTTTTGGGATAAGAACTCACTGTTTGACAAAAATTGCTGGGAAAATTGGAAATTAGCATAGCAGAAATTAGGCATTGATCCACACTTAACACTGTACACCAAGATAAGATCAAAATGGGTTCATGACTTGGGCATAAAGAATGAGATTATAAATACATTAGAAGAATATAGGATAGTTTACCTCTCAGACCTGTGGAAGAGGAAGGAATTTATGACCAAAGAAGAACTAGAGATCATTATTGATTACAAAATAGAAAAATTTGATTATATTAAATTGAAAAGTTTTTATACAAACAAAACTAATGCAGACAAGATTAGAAGGGAAGCAATAAACTGGGAAAACATTTTTACAGTCAAAGGTTCTGATAAAGGCCTCATTTCCAAAATATATAGAGAATTGACTCTATAGAAATCAAGCCATTCTCCAACTGATAAATGGTCAAAGGATATGAACAGACAGTTTTCAGACAAAGAAGTTGAAACTATTTCTAGCCATATGAAAAGATGCTCCAAGTCATTATTAATCAGAGAAATGCAAATTAAGACAACTCTGAGATACCACTACACACCTGTCAGATTGTCTAGAATGACGGGGAAAGATAATGTGGAATATTGGAGGGGATGTGGGAAAACAGGGACACTAATACATTGTTGGTGGAACTGTGAATACATCCAACCATTCTGGAGAGCAATTTGGAACTATGCTCAAAAAGTTATCAAACTGTGCATACCCTTTGATCCAGCAGTGTTTCTACTGGGCTTATATCCCAAAGAAATCTTAAAGAAGGAAAAGGGACCTGTATGTGCAAGAATGTTTGTGGCAAGTCTCTTTGTAGTGGCCAGAAACTGGAAACTGAGTGGATGCCCATCAGTTGGAGAATGGCTGAATAAATTATGGTATATGAATATTATGGAATATTATTGTTCAGTAAGAAATGATCAATAGGATGATTTCAGAAAGGCCTGGAGAGACTTACATGAACTGATACTTAGTGAAATGAGCAGGACCAGGAAGTCATTATATACTTCAACAACAATACTATATGATGATCAATTCTGATGGACTTGGCCCTCTTCAACAATGAGATGAACCAAATCAGTTCCAATAGAACAGTAATGAACTGAAACAGCTACACCTAGAGAAAGAACTCTGGAAGATGACTATGAACCATTACATAGAATTCCCAATCCCTCTATTTTTGTCTGCCTGCACTTTTAATTTCCTTCACAGGCTAATTGTACATTATTTCAAAGTCCAATTCTTTTTGTACAGCAAAATAACTGGACATGTATACATATATTGTATTTAACTTATACTTCAACATATTTAACATGTATTGGTCAACTTGCTATGTGGGGGAAGAGATGGGGGGAAGGAGGAGAAAAGTTGGAAAAAAAGGTCTTACATATTTGTCAGTGCTGAAAAATTACCCATGCATACATCTTGTAAATAAAAAGCTATAATATATATATATATATAACATATATTGTATATATGATATATAATAATATATATAATAATATAAATAATAATAATAAAAGAGAGAATGAAAAAGATCATGATAAAAAAATAAAAAAATAACGGTTGATAGCATCAAATATTTGGAAATCTATCTGCCAAGGAAAAGTCAGGAACTATATGAGCAAAACTACAAAACAGTTTCCACACAAATAAAGTCAGATCTAAGCAACTGGAAAAATATCAAGTGCTCTTGGATAGGGCAAGTGAATATAATAAAGATGAAAATACTACCTAAACTAATCTAAATTCCAATCAAACTTCCAAGAAACTATTTTACTGATCTATAAAAAATAACAACAAAATTCATCTGGAAGAACAAAAGGTCAAAAATTTCAAAAGAATTAATGAAGAGAAAAGCAAATGAAGGTGGCCTAGCTGTACCGGATCTAAAATTATATAATAGAGCAGCAGTCATCAAAACCATTGGTACTGGCTAAGAAACAGAGAAGTTGATCAGTGGAATAGGTTAGGTTCACAGAACAAAATAGTCAATGACTATAGCAATTTTGTATTTGAGAAACCCAAAGACCCCAGCTTTTGGGATAAGAATTTACTATTTGAGAAAAGCTGCTGGGAAAATTGGAAACTAGTATGGGAGAAGCTAGGCATAGACCCACTCCTAACACCATATACCAAGATAAGGTAGAAATGGGTTCATGATCTAGATATAAAGAATGATATTATAAACAAATTAGAAGATCATAGGATAGTTTACCTATCAGATCTGTGGAGGAGGAAGGAATTTGTGACCAAAGAAGAACTAGAGATCATTATTAATCACAAAATAGATAATTTTGATTGTATTAAGTAAAGTTAAAAAGTTTTTGTACAAACAAAACGAATGCAGACAAGATTAGAAGAGAAGCAATAAACTGGGAAAACATTTTTACATTCAAAGGTCCTGATAAAGGCCTCGTTTCTAAAATATATAAAGAATTGACTCAAATTTGTTCAAGCCATTCTCCAATTGAAAAATGGTCAAAGGATATGAATAAACAATAGTCAGATGAAAAAATTGAAACTATTTGTAGTCAAATGAAAAGGTGCTCCAAATCATTATTGATCAGAGAAATGAAAATTAAGAGAACTCTGAGATACACTATACATACACCTGTTAGATTGGCTAAGATGATAATGACCATTTTTGGAGAGGATGTGGGAAAATTGGGACACTGATACATTGTTGGTGGACCTGTGAACAGATCCAACCATTCTGGAGAGCAATTTGCAACTATGTTCAAAAAATTACCAAACCGTGCATACTCTTTGATCCAGTAGAGTTTCTATTGGGCTTATATCACAAAGAGATCTTAAAGGAGGGAAAAGGACCCACATGTTTGTGACAGCACTTTTGTAGTGGCTAGAAACTGGAAACTGAATGGATGTCCATCAGTTGGACAATGGCTGATTTTTCTTTTGCCGCAAGATAACCGTATATTCGCGCCTCCCGACTCTAACCCTAACCCTAACCCTAACCCTAAATGCCTCCCGACTCTAACCCTAACCCCGACTCCCGACTCTGCCTCCCGACTCTAACCCTAAATTCGCGCCTCCCGACTCCCGACTCTAACCCTAAATTCGCGCCTCCCGACTCTAACCCCAACCCTAACCCTAACCCTAACCTAATGCTAAGTGAAATGAGCAGAACCAGGAGATTATTATATATGGCAATAAGACAACCATATGACAATAAATTCTGATGGCCGTGGATAGCATTCTCACTCTCTGTTGTTATTTGTTTGCATTTTGTTTTCTTTCTCAGTTTTTTTTTCCTTCTTGATCTGATTTTTCTTTTGCTGCAAGATAACTGTATAAATGTGTATACATATATTGGATTTAACATGTATTTTAACATATTTAACATGTATTGAACTATCTGCCAGCTATGGGAGGATATGGTGGGGGGAGGAAGGAGGGGAAAATTTGGAACAAAAGATTTTATAAGGGTCATTGATGAAAAACTTAGCCATGCATGTGTTTTGTAAATTAAAAAAAAGCTAAATCATCCATTAACTTTTAATCAGAAATATTTATTAAAAAGATAAATTTTAACATAATATTATATCCACAAGCCAGAAACAATTCTCATCAATGCATGTAGTATCCATGGGAGAGAGTTAGCATAAGTTTATGGAACCATCACATGAATAGGGAGAATATATATCTGGAACAACACACAAATATGGACAACTTGATATTAATGTGATTTATCCCCTTCAGTAACAATCTGCACAACAATCTGTTGGTACTCAAGACTGCTCCTTTCTTGCTACTATTCTTGGGTCACTTTTCTGGATATTTCTTTTCTCCTAAGGGCTGTTTTATTGGGCTACCAAAACAATTTCAAATCTTTTCAGCAAAAGCAGAAATCCCAAGTTTGAAATATGCAGAACTTCTTTAGAACTACTTCTTTGGGTTCCATATTTGGATTTCCACATTCCAGGGCAGTGGATAGTAGTACAGGAAAAATCAAGAACAAAAGGCTGTCTTTCTCCAGTCTACTCTTCTAAGCAACAGATGGCAATGCAAAGTCTTGATCTAGTTCACTCTTAAAAGAAGCAAGTGGCAATGCAGGCTTGGAGTACTATTCCCAGACTCAATCAAAGATTTTTCTTGGTCTTATTTTTGTGAATTCTTCCCATTCAAAAGATTAAGGAATGGTATAACCCACTTGGAGTTCTTATTCAACTCTATTGTTACAAAGCAGAATTTCTTATATGATATGAATCATCTCTATTACATGGTGAGAAATAAAAACCTCCATTTCTTTCAGCCAAACCCTACATGTATAATTGTCTCCTAATTATCATAATAATTTCAATGTTTGGTCTCAGTCTTTGGTAGCTATAATCCTCAAAGCCTTTATATTGGTTGTATAAAAATTAGATGTTTGGAAACAATATACTTCGGCCATCTTTACTCTGAATATTTTTCTCTGTGGTCATTTTTTTCAGTGTTTCTTTCACAACTGTCCTTGTTTCTACCACTTTTATTTTTTAAAAAAGTTCAAATAAGAAAGAGGTACTATCTAACATACTCATATGTAGGAAACAAGTCATCCTATGGAGGATGTTTTACACTTCCTTTCCTCATTCTGGTCAATTGCATGGAAGTTTTGAGACTAGTTTCCAGACATGTATAACTCAAACTTCAAACTAGTTGATGATGAAGTATTTGCTGAGTTGGAGGATCCGACCATTCAGTGGATGTGTAAAAAAGGATTGACTCATATCTCTTCTGTTCTTCCCTTTCAGTGTGAAGCTTGTAACTCCTGAGAGTCAGGTAGAGGAAGGAGTCATCGCCTCCATCTCCCACCTGGCCTCAGTTTTTCCTGGTGCCCTCAATTGCTCTAAAGCTATTTTTGATTTATTCTGTATTGTATGCATCTGTTCATGTACATATTGTCTCCCCTGTAAAAATGTAAACTCAGGCTGTTTTTGCTTGGCATATAGTGTTTCCTTGGCATATAGTAAGTGCTTAATAAATGCTGGTTGATGTTCTTTAATAACTTTGACATGGCTCATATTTTGTGCTCAGTGACATAAACGGAACATTCTTAAATTGAGGAATAGACTTGTTTCTGGTCCCTATCTAGACTTATCACCAAGATTAATCTGAAAAAAAAAATTACAAATCAACACTGGAATATAAAACGTATTTATTATTAACATATAAAGAACAAAGAGTGATTTACCTTTGAACCATAATTAGCAAGGAGTTGTGCTTTTTACTTTTACAGTCCCTGGAGATGATAAATTTCTATTTCCATATCTGCTTACTTAAAATATTAATAGGGAAAGTCTCAGCATATCGGGTAGAGATATAGAACTTTGCTGAATATGGCAGCAATGTCCCATCTCAAAAGATCCTGAGATGTTGCATCTCTTGGCCCTCATGATCCAGATACCACATGCCACCTCTGTGTCCTCTCAGTGCTAGTTCTACTAGCCTTCCCTGATGCCATAGATGATAATCACTGATATAACCTTAGATGCTTCTCTCCTATCTCTATGCCCCTGGCTTCTACAGACTCACAATCTCTGCTTTCATCTAATCAGCACCTGCACCTGGTTCCTATGTGTCATGGCAAAGTGAGCTTCTGCTCTCCTTTAATTAACCCCTGGGCCA
Source organism: Sarcophilus harrisii (assembly GCF_902635505.1). Taxonomy (NCBI): domain Eukaryota; kingdom Metazoa; phylum Chordata; class Mammalia; order Dasyuromorphia; family Dasyuridae; genus Sarcophilus; species Sarcophilus harrisii. The sequence continues at coordinate 355,699,239 of NC_045427.1, forward strand.
GAGGCATTATGGGAAGATGTATCCTTTCCTTGTCAGGTCCATTATATTATGGAAAGAAGGTTGGTCTTTACAACAGGGATCCATTAGAAGAGTAACTGCTTTCTGCTACTTTTGTTCTCTTTTTTGAAATGATATTTTTTACATAAGTTGCAAGAAGAGAAAATTGTTTCCATTAAAGCACTTGGCATCTTAGTAGAACCTGTGATTTGATAGAACCTGTGATTCCCTGTGCCAGGTGCAGGGAATTTCCAATAAAGAAATTCCCTCTATTAGTGCAGATTGAAACCTACTCTGCAATGTATATTTTTCAAAAGTTCCCTAAAACATATGAGAGATTGGTTACTTGCCCAGGGTCACATAGCCAATATGTACAAGAGGCAGTACCTGAACTCAGGACTCCCTGATTCCTAGCTTCCTCACCATTCTGTAAAGCTGTCTACAAGTTAAACTTGGTCCATCAATCCTTCTCTAACTTGGAATTTATATAAAAAAAATGGTGTGGAAATTTGTCCTTTGTTGTTGTTCAGTAGTGTCTGATTCTTCATGACTCTATGGATCATAACACAACATGAGCCTCTGTGAGTGGCACAAATTGATGTATGAATAAGGTGGAAAGGATAATTGCAGTCAGGACTGCACAGGTGCCTGAACCTAGCTACCCCACCTTTTTCTCTTGCCACCTTAGTGAAGTGAGCAAATTCTAGGTAGGGAGATGATCTTGGAGAAGCCCTACCACATCAACATTCTAATGAGAACTTTAGGGTTGCCTTAATTTATTGGTCTATAACAGAGTTTCTTAACTCTATTCCAGTTTGGTAAAAACTATGGACCCCTTCTCAGAATAATGTTTTTAAATGTATAAAAAATACAAGACTACAAAAGAAATCAATTATATTGAAATAAAGATATAGTTTTCCCCATTCAAATTCACAAGCCCTATGAAATCTATCTATCTATCTACACACACACACACACACACACACACACACACACACACACACATACAAAAACAACCCTTTGCCTCCAGGGCTCCACAGATTCCAGACTAACACCTTTAGTGTATAATTTTCTGAAGACTTAATCAATCCAATTCAGCCTTGCTCCTTCCCAAGACTGAACCTCCTCTCCCCAATTTCTCTAGGACAGGAGTACTTAATCTTTTTTTATGTGTCATGGACTTTTTTGACACAATGATGAAGCATATAAATTTTTTCTCAGGATGTTTTTAACTATATAAAAAAGCATTACAAAGAAAACCAATAATATTGAAATAAATTTATGAAAATTATTTAAAAATTCACAAATTTCCTAATTAAAAATACCTATTTTAGAATCTGTTCTTTTGTTAATGAGATACTCATTATCCTGCTTTTTTTCCTCTTATAATGTTTCTGTTGTCTACAGGTTTAGCTAAAATCTGCTAGGAGAAAACCATCCTCTCCAATTTTGTCCACTCTCTTACTCTCTTCCTGCCTATAGACATACACAGGGCTAGGATTTACTCCTTGTTCTTCTATTTAAATTATTATATAATTATTTCCAGATCCATGTTGATTACATTTACCAACCTATAGGCTACTCTTCCTTCCTCCTCAGTGAATTCACCACCAATTTATAGTTGTCATATTATTCATTCAAACCCTGCCTTTATCATGGAAAAATATAGTATTCACGTTGATAATTTGTCTAATGCCTCACTTAATTGATTTCTTAAATTCCTCTGGACTATATCTCCATTCTATCCTTTCTATCCACAGATGTGGTCACAGCTTAAACCTGCTTATCATTTGAAATTGTTCCATCTCTAAGGTTTTGAGCTCTGAAATTCCCCTGATAACTATGTCCTATCCTTCTACCTACTTCTTCCACTTCCATACTCTGCCATTCTGAACCTGCCATTAATTTTCACCATAATCCTCTTGTTAGCTCCAGTCCATTAGACCTGTTCTGATCTGACTTTTCTCCCATCACAGTGTTTATCCATCCAATAGTTAACCAATTCAAGAAATCATTGTTCTATATCCTTTAATCTAGTGGTTCTCAAATTCTTTTTCTCAGTATTTTACGGTATTAACAACTATTGAGAATATGTCCAAAGAGTTTTTGTTTATATGGATTACATAATAGATATTTATCATAAATAGAAAAAAATTAATTTTGAATTTGTAGACTCTCTGAAAGGATTTCAGAGACTCTCCAGGATTCACTGCACCACACTTTGAGAACCACTGCACCTTTGCTCTCTTGTCCTCTTATTGTTTAATACTGCTGATTTTCAACCCTGGGTTACTGTACGATTTGACTTTTCCTCTCCTACTCTGCTGAGTCGATGAATGTTTCTGAAGGAAGTCAAGAACAGGTTTAACTTGTGACCACTACAAATTCTTATCTAATCTCACAACTACCCAGTAAACTTTTTTGCTAATCACTGATTGACTGCTTATCATACTCCACATAGTGATTATTCTAAACCTTTCTTCAATCTTTTATCTGCATTACTCAGTCAATCAACATGCATTTATTAAGCATCTACTGTATCTTAGGCACTAAAGGTCCAAATACAAGAAAATGAAATTATTCCTATTGTCAAGGAGCTTATATTATGTTGGGAAGATGATATACATATGTAAAGTATACACAGATTTAATACTAGATTTAAAAAATACAAGGTAATTAGAAAGGTTATTAGTCATTTGGGGAGAACAGAAAAGGCTTTGTAGAAAAGGTGATGGTTGAGCTGAGTCTTGAAGGAATAAAGGAATTCTAGAAGGTAGAAGTAAGGAGGAAGTGCCTTTCAGGAATAAGAGGTGACCAGTTCAAAGATATGGGAGATAGAATACCATAGATGAACAAAAGCGATAAAGACCAGTTCAATTGCATTGTAGAGTAAGGGAAAGATAAAGCTTAAAAGTTAGTTGGAGCTCTGAGGTCTTACTTCATATCCCATTTGATTGGTTTGATGAGAGAAAAGGGAAATAACAAATGGTGAAGGAGAAGTAGAAAAATAGGTACACTAAATGCACTATTGGTTGAATTGTGAACTAGTCCAATCATTCAGGAAAATAATTTGGAACTATGCCCTAAAAGCTATAAAACTGCCATTCCCTTTGACCCAGGAAAGTTACACAAAAGACATCAAAGAATTTTTGTGGTGACAAAAATTGAAAACTGAAAGAATGCTCATCAATTGAGGAATATTCCATCGTGGCATGTAAGTATGATGGGATATGAATGAACTATGGAAAGTGGTGAATGGAGATGGTTTTATACAAGTTGATGCAAAATGAAATGAGCAGAACTAGGAGAACAATTCACATAGTAACAATATTGTTAAGATAATCAATTGTGAAAGGCTCAGTAACTCTGATCAATACAATGATCCATCACAATTCCAAAGGACCCATGATGAAAAATGCCATATATGTCTATTGCATCATGATTTGAAAAAAGTACATGTACTATTTCTGCCTTTCTGCATTTGATTTTGAGGTTTTTGTGCCCTAACATATGGTCAGTTTTTGTATAAATTTCATGAACCGCTGAAAAAAAAGTAAACTCCTTTCTGTCTCCATTCAATTTTCTCCAAAGATCTATTATACCTAACTTTTCTAGCATTATGTTTACCTCCTTAACTTCTTTCTTATTTAAATTTGTGGCTTGATTTATCTATTGAGAGAGCAAGGTTGAGATTCCCCCACTAGTATAGCATAGTATATGAAAGAAATAATATCCTATTTCTTAATGCATCTCTCAACTTCTCCTCTAGGAATTTCCATGCTACACCACTTGGTGCATATATGTTTAGTATTGATATTGCTTCATTACCTATGGTACCCTTTAGTAAGATGTAGTTTCCTTCCTTATCTCTTTTCATTAGATTTATCTTTGCTTTTACTTGATCTGAGATCAGGATTGCTATCCCTGCTTTTTTCCCCCTCACCTGAAGCATAATATATTCTGCTCCAGGCCTTTACGTTCATTCTGTTTGTATTACTATGCTTTAAAATGTGTTTCTTGTAAACAACATATTGTAGGATTCTGGCTTCTGATCCACTCTGCTATCCACTTCTGTTTTATGGAGGTGTTCATTCCATTCACATTCACAGTTAAAATAACTAATTCTGGGGTAGCTAGGTGGCTTAGTGGATAGAGCACCAGCCCTGAAGTCAGGAGGACCTAAGTTCCTATCTGCTGTCAGATACTTCATACTTCCTAGCTGTGTGACCCTGGACAAGTCCTTAACCCCAATTGCCTCAGCTATTATTAATAATAATAATAACTAATTCTGTATTTCCTTTCATCTTATTTACCTTAGGTTATGCTTTTCTCTTTCCTATGCCCTTTCCTCCTCCCTAGTACTTTGCTTTTGATGACTACTTCCCTCAAAGTCCTCCTCCTTTAGAGCCTCCCTTTTTACACCCTTCCCCTAATTTTTCTGTTTTCCCTTCTATTAGTCTTTCCCTTTCTTTTCCCTCTTTCCCTCCTTACTTCCCTATGAGACAAGTTTCTTTATGATACCAAATATGTCTGATATTCTCTCAGAGCCAAATCTGATGAGAGTAAGATTCACAAATGCTCATGCCCCTCTCTTCTTTCTCTCAATTATAATAGGTTTTCTTTACCTCTTCATGAGATATAATTTCCCTTATTTTACCTCCTTTTCCCTCTTCTTCTAGTATAATCCTCTTTCTACTTCTGGTTTCTTTTTCATATTATCATAATAAACTCTAATTATACCCACATTCTCTAAGTATACCCATAACAAAAATATAGTTCTCAAGAGTTCTTTCCTTTCTACCTTTTTATGCTTCTCTTGAGTTCTGTGTTTGGAGATCAAACTTTTTGTTTAGTTTTGGTCTTTTCATTAGAAATAGGTGAAATTCACCAAAATTATTGAATGTTCATCTTCTTCCCTGAAAGATAATGCTCATTTTAGCTGGATAGTTTATAGCCAACATAGATTACAGCCAAGAGGCTGTAATCCAAGTTCCTTTTCCTTTGGGAATATCAGATTCCAAGTCCTTCAATCCTTTAAGATGGAAGCTGCTAGGTCTTGAGTAATCCTAATTATGGCTCCTTGGTATTTAAATTACTTCTTTCTGGTTGCTTGCAATATCTTTTCCTTAGTGTGATAGTTCTGAAATTTAGTCACAATATTCCTTGGGGATTTAATTTTGGGGTCTCTTTCAGAAGCGGATCAGTGAATTTTTTTAATGACTATTTTACTTTCTGATTCTAAAATATCAGGGCAGTTTTCTTTTATGATTTCCTGTAAGATAATGTCTAGGCTCTTTTTTTTATCATGGCTTTCAGGAAGGTCAATAATCCTTAGATTGTCTTTCCTTGATCTATTTTCCAGGTCAGTTGTTTTTCCTAGGAGATATTTCATATTTTCTTCTATTTTTTTATTTTTTTTTTTGTTTGATTCTTGAAATTTTATTGAGTCATTCACTTCCATTTGTTCAATTCTAATTTTTAGAGTATTACTTTCTTCAGCTATCTTTTTTAGCTCCTTTTGTAATTGGCCAATTAAATTTTTTGTTCATTGTATTCTTTTTCCATTTTTTTCCATTCCTCCTTTCAGTGATCTCATTCCATTTCCCCATTTTTCTTCTCTTTTTTAAGATCCTTTATGCAGTCTTTGAAGAAAGTCTTGTGAAATGGAGACCAGCTCATGTCTCTCTCTTTGGGGCTTCTTCTGGAGTTGCTTTGTCTTTAGGAATCTCAGGATATGAAGTCTGTTCTCTCTCTCCATAAAAGCTGTCTATAGTGAGAGTTCTTTTTGTTTTTTTAATTCATTTTTTAAGGCTCAAGTTCTTTTCAATGCAAAAGAGCTACAGCTGCTTTTAATTTGCCCTGGAGCAATTCTGGTGATTGATTTCCAGTGGTGGGTAATGGTGGCTAGGTCTGGTTTTCTTCCAGGCTCGGTGGTTTGCAATTTGTCTTTTACAAAAGGCAAATCTACCAAATCACCTGCTTGCAACCCAGGACAGAATAGCCTAGAAGGCTCACAGAAGATTCTCAGGTGCATGGAAGCTACAATGCTCTGACTTTCCCCTCCAGCTTCTTGCCCTGGGCTCCGTATGCTGTGGTTTGGATTTGGTAGACTGTCCTCCTGCCCAATTGAAACAGAAGTTTGGAAGTTGGAAGTTCTTCCAAGGTTTCTTCTAGAAATGTGTTGCACTCCAAATATTTGTGGATTCTTTGACTTCAAAACCATTTTAGAGACTTAATCTGCTGTTGGTTTGAGAGTAGGTTAGAGGAGGTTACAGAGAGTCATGTCTACTCTCTGCCATCTTGGCTCCACCCCCTATATATGTCTAGAGGGAGAATAGACTTGGGGTGCATTTTGAATCATATTTCTTTTCTTTTTCTCTTTTTTCTTTTTGAACATAACTAAGGCAGAAATATTTTACACTTCTTCATATGTATAGTAGACATTATCATTTTTTATTTTTCAATGGGTGGAGAAAGGGTTGAAAAAGAGGGAGAAAACTGAACATGGAACTAAAAATAAAATAAAATTGAATTAAGAAAATAAGTTGAGAACTAGAGTGTGAGGGCTTTAAAAGTTAAACAGAAGAATAAAGTATATTTTATCCTAGGAACGCTAGGGAACTATTGGAGCTTTTTGATTGGAGATGGTGACATGGTTAGCCCTTTGATTAAGTAAAATCATGTTTGGTGTGTTTTAGGGAAGTAGTGGCTGACAGAAGGAGAAGCTTAAAACAGTGAAATAATAAGAAGCTATTATAGCACTCTAGGCCACAGCTTCTTAAACTGTGGGTTACAACCCCATATGGGATCATATAATTGAAATTATGTTTTATTATCAGTAAATGTTTACTTTGTAGACCTTTTTTCTGCCTTTTTTTTCCTCCCATGGTTTTTTCCCTTTTGTTCTGATTTTTGCCTCCCAACATGATTCATAAAACAATGTATATTAAAGATTAATAAAAAAATAGAGATAACAAAGGCCTGGACTAAGTTGTTGATTGTGTAAGTAGAGAGAAGGAATCTGATGCAAGAAATGTTGTTGGTAATAGAAATGGTAAGTTTTGGTAACTGATTTGATATGGGGGTGAAAGTAAGTAAGGAGTCAAGGATTATGCTAAGGTGTGAGACTAAAAGAATGATGGTAATTTCAAAAGAAATAGGGAAGTTTGAAGATAGGTTTTTGGGGAAAAGATAAGGTCTGTTTTAGAAACCTTGAGTTTGAGTATATGTCTCTGGGATATATAGTTTGACATGTCCAGCAGTTATTTGGTAATATGGAGACTGAAGCTCAGCAGAGAAAGAAGGGCTGAAAGAATAGTTGTGTGAATCATCTATATAGAGAACTGATGAGGTCATTAGCCGATTAACATTCATTATTCATTCAATTAATTAATTACTTTTTTATTAAAGTCTTTTTTAAAATTTTCAAAACATATCCATGGATAATTTTTCAACATTGACCCTTACAAAACCTTGTGTTCCAAATTTTCTCTTCCTTCCTCCCTATCCCCTAGATGGCAAATAATCCAAAATTTTTAAATCCAATATATGCATACATATTTATACAATTATCTTGCTGCACAAGAAAAATCAGATCAAAAGGGAAAAAATGAGAAAGAAAATAAAATGCAAGCAACCAACAACAAAAAGAGTGAAAATGCTACGTTGTGATTCACCACACTCAGTTCCCATAGTCCTCTCTCTGGATGTAGATGGCTCTCTTCATCACAAGATCACTGGAAATGGCTTCAATCATCTCATTGTTTGGAAAGAGTCACATCCATCAGAATTGATCATTGTATTCTAATTAACATTTATTAAGCACCTACTATGTGCCAGAATGGTTCTAAAAGAAAGAGGCAAAAAATAGTCCCTACTTTCAAGAAGTTTACAATCTAACGGAGACGACAACAGGTAAATATATATATATATATATGCCAGATACAGGATAAAGTGAAATAACAGAGTAAAAATGAAGAGAGGACCCCGAAACTCTGAAAATCCTTGAAGGAGAAAATCTCCTTCAACTCTGCCTAATAAGAGACCCTGCCCCAAGTCCTTTTTCCCTTAAATGAATTTAAGTTTTAATTGCTTGTGGGGGGAATGAAGTAGGTTGTGGTTCCTTTAAGAAACTATATTTCCTATTGATCTATGATTCCTTTCAGATTCTCAGCCCCTCCTGGCGGAGTCATATCCTCTCCAGAAAAAAAAGTTGTCTTTACTGGATGCCAAGGCCTTTGATTCACAAATCCTGATCAAAAGCACCTCTTTGAATTCCAATAGGAGATCTGGGCTTGTCCCAGTTCCCACTGGATTTCAGCCAACTTGGGCTCTCCCAGCCCTGACTGGTTCTGATCTGCTTGGAGGTTTCCTGGTCCCCACCAAGCCAACCAATATAATAAGCTTCCATCAACTAAGGTCTTTACAGATGGACCTTGGCATCTCCCTTTGCTGCCAGGACCTTCTGTCCACTAAGAACTGCATTCTTAGTGCAAAATTCCATCTTCCATAGATCTGTCCACTGGAACAATATTCTTTTCCAGTATTATCCTCTCCTTATCCTCATCTATTTCCCTTACCAGACTTTATGCCTCTCTGTCAGGATTTCTAACCTTACTTCCAATTCCTATAATAAACCTCTTTTATCAGTCTAGGTTTTCAGGTCTATAAGCTCTTTTACAGAGAACTTCTGTGCCGCCAAAAGGGAGTCCCCCAAACTCCCTACCCTTTCACCAAATCCCAAGGGCTTGCAGGGGAGCCAAACCTCTCCAAAGACACTGGAATTAAGAGGATTTGGGGAGGGCTTCCTGTAGAAGGTGGAATTTTAGTTGGGATTTAAAGGAAACCAGGGAGGTCAATAGTTGGAATGGAGGAGAGAGAAGGTCTGAGGGATAGATATCTCTTTGTTCTAAGAGTGATGGAATATTTTATTGATGGAACAGTTATGGCTAGTGTTACTGGATTAAAAAATATGTTTTGGGATTTAAGGTGCAAGAATACTGGAAAGGTAGGAAGAGGCTAGTTATAAAAGACCTTGAATGTCAAAAAGGACATTTTATTTTTGATCCTGGAAGCAATAGAAAGTCACTGGAATATATTGAATAAGGAGGGCTAGGGGGCTAGGGAATGGAGAGTAGGAGTAGGAGGGAAATGACATGATTGGACTTGTGCTTTAGGAAAATCACTTAAATATGTGAATGGAGGATGCCTAGGAATAGGAAAAGATCAGGCAGGCAGACTGGGCAGGCTATTGCAATAATCAAGATGTGAAGTAATTAGGGGCTTTATTAGATTGGTAGCAATGTTAGAGGAAAGAAATATAGGAGAGATATTGCAAAAGTGAAATTGGCAACAGATTTAATATGGGGAGTGAGAGATAGTGAGGAATCCAGGATGACTCCTAGATTGCTAGGGAATTGGAAGAATGATATTGTCTTCTACAGCAATATGGAAGGGAGAGAGATGGGCAGGGACTGGGGGAGAGATAATGAGTTCTGTTTTGGATATATATTGTATTAGATACCTAGTTTGAAATTTCTTTTTTTTTTTTCTTCTTTCTTTCTTTTTCTTTTTTTTTAAGCTGAGGCAATTGGGGTTAAGTGACTTGTCCAGGGTCACACAGGTAGTAAGTGTTAAGTCTCTGAGACCAGATTTGAAATTGGGTTCTCCTGACTTCAGGGTTGGTGCTCTATTCACTGCACCACCTAGTTGCCCCAAGATTGAAATTTCTGAAAGACCACTGGAGATGTAAGATTAGAGGTCAGCAGAATATGGGGAAAAGCATGTAGATTTGAGAGTCATCAGCACAGAGATAGTATTAAGTCCATAGCAGTTGATGAGATTACCAAGTGAAGTAGTATAGAGGGAGAAGAAAAGGGGGTCCAGGACAGAACCGTGAAAGACATCTGAGGTTAAAGAAAGTTTTCTGAAGGAGGATCCAGCAAAAGTCATCAAGAGAAAGTCTGGGGAGAGAAAATAAGAGGGATTAAGACAGAACATTGGGAGAAGATTCATATTTAGGGGAAATTATATTGATAGAAACAACCCAGATGAGTTTTAGGAGGAGAAGGCCAGAGGAAAGAATTGAAATGAGAAGGCAAAGGAGAAGAAAACCAGAAGAGATGTTATATGTTACAAAATGTTAATGTTATGAAAATCTGGGAAGAAGCAGAGGATGGTCATTAGTGAAAAATAAAGCAAAGGTCAAGGAGGATGAGAACTGAGAAAAATCCTCAAAATTGGCAAATAAGAGATGATTGGAACTTTGCTCATTAGCAGTATCCTATTCAATAAGATTTTTCAGAAACTTGATGATGGCTAATTAAAAGAGATGAATAGATAACTAGCAAAAAGATAGATAGTAACTAGTAGTTTCAATTCAATGATGAGGTTAGAAGTCAGAGTACAAAGGGTTGAGAAGAAGGGAAGTGGAAGCAATGAGCATAATTGGCTTTTTTCTAGAAATTTGCTTGGGAAGGAGAGGAGACATATATGACAATAGTTTGAGAAGATTTTAACGGTCTAGTGAGAGCTTTTAAGGGAGTGAGAGCCATTTTTATCTTTTTTTTATTGAAGTTTTTTATTTTCAAAACATACGCAAGGATAATTTTTTCAACATTGACCCTTGAAAAACCTTGTGTTCCAGTTTTTCCCCTCCCCTTTCCCTCATCCTCTCCCCTAGATGGTATGTGATCCAACATATGTTAAACATGATAAAATATATGTTAAATCCAAAATAGGCATACATATTTATACTATTATCTTGCTGCACAAGAAAAATCAGATAAAAAAATGATAAGAGAAAATTCAAGCAAACCACAACAAAAAGAGTGAAATGCTATGTTGTGATCCACCCTCAGTTCCCACAGTCCTTTCTCTGGGTACAGATGGCCTTCTTCATCACAAGATCATTGGAACTAGCCTGAATTATCTCCTTGTTGAAAACAGCCATGTCCGTCAGAACTGATCTTCATATAATCTTGTTGCTTATATACAATGATCTCCTGGTTCTGCTCACTTCCTTTAGCATCAGTTCATATAAGTAAGAGCCACCATCAGAGAAGGAACCAGTAGGTAGGGAGAGATTGAACATTAGAGAGGAAAGAGATGACTAAGAAGACTGTCTCCTAGGAGAAGATGAGATCAAAAGTACTTGTAGGGGAAGATAGATGGCACAGTAGATAGAGTGCTGGCCCTAAAGTCAAGAGGTGCTGAGTTCAAATGTGACATCAAACTCTTCATAATTTCTAGCTATGTGATCCTGGGTAAGTCACAATCCTAATTACCTCAGCAAAATAAATAAAAGTATTATTTAAAACTATATATACAAAGATTGCCCTTGGCAAGAAAAAGGGACATTTTTGAGATCAAGAGAAATGTGTCTGAAATTTCATAGCAAAGTAAGAGGCAAGACACTCAGTGAGAGGACTGGGGTTTGGGGAATGACTAGGAGAGGATTTGAAATACCTTAGAGGGTGAGGGATAGAGAATCTAAAAGAAATAAAAGGACTGATTTGCTCTAGGGGGGGGCCTCAGGGAAGTCACATAATATCTCCACCCTATTCTCTCCCATCATTTATCAGGAACCTCAATGTTTATGGTTCTGCATCTCCACCTGCTCTTACCTCAAACTTTTTTTGTCTATTTACTGTCTCCTTTGCTCCAAATTCAGAAGAGACCTTTCTATTTGCCAACACTAATCCTTCCATGTGTGATCTTGATTCCATTCGATTCCATAACTCTTATTTATGTAACACTTTAAAGTTTACAAATAATGTTCTTCACAATCTGGTAAAGTTGATTGTGAAAGTATTATCTTCCCCATTTTGTTGATGAGGAAAACGAGGCTCTAAGAGTTTAAGTGAATGATACAAACCGAAGTCTACTGCTTTTAAATCCAATGTTTCATATCCCCTGTGCTGTACTTAGTCTCTCCCTCCCCCTCCCTTTTAGACTATTATAACAACTTCCAAATTGGTGTTCCTGATCTGTCTCTCCTATTCAATCTATCCTCACCACTGCCAAAACAATATTTCTAATGCATAATTTTGAAGACATCAATCATTCTACTGCTTTCTGGCTCCCTGTGGCCTATAGGATAAGACAAATTCCTTAGTCTGGCATTTAAGTCATTCCATAATCTGGTTCCAAATTACCTTTTCAGTTACCAAAAACTCTGTGTTCCAAGCTAACTGATGTAACAGCCTGTTCTCCAAATTCCATCCATTTCCCCCCTTCCTGAGGTTCATAGGCTGCCTCCCTATACCCACAATGTACACCTTTCTTATTTCTGCTTTTCAAAAATCACCTTTTCCTGTCAAGAATCAGCTAAGGTGACACCCCCTTGATGAAGCATTTTGTACAATGGAAATAACCCAGGGCCTAGAGCCAGAGAACAGTGGTTTCAAATTCTGTTTTTGCTACTTACTACCTATGGGAGACTTTGGATAAGACATTTAACTTCTGGTTTCAATTTCATCTTTAAAATTAGAGAATTGGGCTAGATGTAGTGGTCTAGGAGAATTTTCTTTTTTTATTTTAATTTTTAAAATATTTTCAAGTAGCTAATATTTTAAAAATGAAACCTCTCTCCCACTACCTTCTCCCCAAATTAAATAGATAAAAAAACAAAAATAGAAAAACAAATACCTTAAAATATATCTACATAGTCTAGCAAAACAAATTCCCATAATAGCCATATCCAAAATTATCCGTATCTTTTACAAATTAAATCCATTGCCTTCTGTAAGCAAATGAATTGCATATTTAATCTTTATTCTTTTGAATTTGTGGTATATCATTGTGTTGATTCATTCTAAAGTCTTTGAAAGTTATAACATTGTTATCGCATAAATTGTTCTCCTAGTATTGCTATTCATTCTGTATCAGTTCATAAAGATCTTCTTAGTTTCCTTTGAAACTGTCATGTCAATTATGCTCAAAAAGTTATCAAACTGTGCATACTCTTTGATCCAGCAGTGTTTCTACTGGGATTGTTATATCCTAAAGAGATCTTAAAGGAAGAAAAGGGATTCACATGTGCAAAAATGTTTGTGGCAGCCCTTTTTATAGGGCTGGAAACTGGAAACTGGAAACTGAGTTGGATGCCCATCAATTGGAAAATGGCTGAATAAGTTATGGTATATGAATGTTATAGAATATTATTGTTCTGTAAGAAATGACCAACAGGATGATTTCAGAAAGGCCTGGAGAGACTTACATGAACTGATGCTAAGTGAAATGAGCAGAACCAGGAGATCATTATACACTTCAACAACAATACTATATAATAATCAATTCTGATGGACGTGGCTCTCTTCAACAATGAGATGATTCAAACCAGTTCCAAGTCTTCAGTGATGAAGAGAATCAGCTACACTCAGAGAGAGGCCTGTGAGAACTGAGTGTGGCCACAACATAACATTTTCACTCTTTTTGTTGTTGTTTGCTTGCATTTAATTTTGCCTTTTTTTTTAATAGTTTGATTTGATTTTTTTTTTGTGCGGCATGATAATTGTATAAATATGTATGCATATATTAGATATAATATATAATTCTACCATGTTTAACATATATTGGACTATTTGCCAGGTAGGGGAGAGTGTGGAGGAAGGAAGGGAAAATTGGAAAACAAGATTTTGCAAGGACTAATATTGAAAAATTGTCCACATATATATTTTGAAAAAATAAAAAGCTTTAATAATAATAAAAAAACTGTCCAAGTCATAATTTTTTATGGCACAATAATATTCCATGTACTACCAATTTATTAGCTATTCCCTATTAGGGAAACTATTCCTTAGTTTCCAATTTGGGGCTACCATGAAAAAAAAAACATGAATATGTTTGTACCTATATATTATATTTTTTTATCTTTGATTTTTTGGGGGGTGGGGTATAGGTCTAGTATATGGGTCAAATGGTATAACTGAGATGAAGCGCATGCAGAGTTTGATAATTTTTAGGCATAGTTCGGCTTTCTAGGATGACTAAACCAATTCAGAACTCCACTAACAGTACATTAGTGTAGTTAGGTAAGTTTTTATGACCTACCAATCAGGTCTGTTCAGATCTAGGGCTGAATGCTAAAACAGAGAAAATCAACTCTATGAGGGTACTATGTTAGGAGTCATGATTAGAAGGAGATAACAGTCATCATCTGGAAGGTTGCTATTCCCTTCAGGAAGATTTGGAACAGTATTAGAGCAAATAGAAAGATGCCTATGCAGGGTAAGCCTTGAGTTCATATTTGTTGAGATTCAGAAGAGTTAAATAATTTACTCAAATTACACTGAGCAAATGGAAGGGCGAGAACTGGAATTATATTTTCCTGACCCCTACTCTAGTGTTTTTTTCATTGCATCTCACACTGCTTAGTAAAACATAGAAGTTCTTATTACCTTTCCAAGGTCATATCAGAAGTTTAACTTAACAAAATATTTTGAACACCTATTTTGTGTCAAGTCATATTGGGAAAACAAAAATGAATAATAGGACAGGGTCCATATCCTTGAAGGCCTTCTAGTCTAATAATAACTGCCCATATTTTATAGTACTTTAATGTTTATAAAATCTTTTACATACATTATGTCATTTGTGATTTCAAATTATCATGGAAGGCAGGTACTATAATTGTGTCCTTTTAAAAGAACTAGGTGTACCAAATATTTATGGCAGCTCTTTGTGGTAGCAAAGAGTTGGAAATTGAGGACATGTTCATTAATTGGAAAATAACTAAACTTTTTATAGTATATGATTATGTTTAAATATTATTATGACCAGTATGATTTCAGAAATACCTGAGAAGACTTATATGAACTGAAGCAAAGTGAAATGAGCAGAACCAGTAGAACATTGTATATAGTAATACTGTAACAGTACAGCAATAGCAATAATCAACTGTTAAAGACTTAGCTACTCTTATCAATACAATGAGCCAAGACAATTCCAAAGGACCTATGATGAAAAATGCTATCTCCCTCCAAAGAGAGGGCTGATGAATGCTGAATGTAGTTTGAGGTATACTTTTTTTTTTTTTTGCTTTAGTTTCTTGTCTTAAAAAATTATTATTATAGCATGGATCAAATGGAAATGTGTTTTACATGACTTTACATGAATAATTGCATACATGTACATGTATAATTTACATGTGTAATTGATGTCATATTGCTTATCTTCACAATGGGTGGGGATAGAGTGGTGAGTGAGAGATTTTGGAACTCAAATTTTTTTTTTCAAATAAAATAGAGGTTTTTATTTTTTTTTTGTCACCATCCAAAGAGAGAAGTGAGAGTCAAAATGAATCTATAGAATACAATATATCTATAATTTTACTATATATCCTTTGCTTTCTGCATATAAGGCTCCAAATAGCTCAGCATTAAAAGTTCAGGATGTGGGTATTTTGATTTGAAAAGTGTTCAACACTTTTATGTAGTCATCTGATTCCTGAATGATAAATTGCTTGGAATATTCTATAAAAACAATTAACCTTGCTGCTTTATACTATGGTGGATTTTTGACCGCAGTTTAAATAGTCTTGTTTGACCTTTCTTATATCTTATAAATAGGCTCTTTTGCTACTTGTCTAGGGAATGTTTTGTAGTATTTTAAGTAGATGGTTTAAATCATTAGATATCTTGTGTCTATTCAGCATCCTGAATACAATCAATCATATTTACTCTGTTTTCTTAATACACTTATTTTTGCTTCATCTTTTTGTATGTATTTTTTTAATTAAAGCTTTTTATTTTCAAAACATATGCATGGATAATTTTTCAACATTGACCCTTACAAAACTTTGTGTTCCAATTCCCCCCCCCCTTTCCCTTTACTACTTCCCCTAGATAGTAAGTAATCCAATATATATTAAATATTGTAAAAATATATGTTAAATATAATATGTGCATACATATTCATACAACTATCTTGCTGTACAAGAAAAATCAGATCAAAAAAAAAATGAGAGAAAATAAAATGGAAGCAAACAACAACAAATAGGGTGAAAATGCTATGTTGTGATCCATACTCAGTTCCCACAGTCCTCTCTCTGGGTGTAGATGGCTCTCTTTATCACAAGATCATTGGAACTGGCCTGAATCATCTCATTGTTGAAAAGAGTCATGTCCATCAGAATTGATCATTGTATAATCTTGTTGGAAACTCAAATTAAAAAAAAATATATTTAAAATAAATAAAGTATTTTTAAAAACTAGAAAAAAAATCATTCCCTTTTTGTAGGTGAGGATCCTGTAGCTCAGAGAGGTTTAACAAGGTACTTATAGTAGCTGTTTGAACTAGTGTCTTTCTGATTTCAAAATCGGGCCTAGCTTGCTGCCCTGATCACATTCCTTTGCTAGAAATGAGAGGTATATCTCTAACAGAAGTGTGACCTTGAGCAGTCAAGGAATCAAAGAATTTGAGTGTTAAAAAGGACCTCAGTAACCATCTAATCCAATCCATATAGAAAAGGAATTTCTTCTATCACATAATCTGAAGAGCTCTTCATCTGATATTTGAAGTTTTCCAAAGAGAAGGAATCTATTGCCTCTCAATGCAGGTCATTATACTTTTGGACAGGTAGAGATGTTAGGAAATTTTTTTGGATGTAAATTTGCCTTTTTATGACTTCCATCCATTTCTCCTTGTTCTACTCTTTTTAACCAAACAGAACAAGCCTCCTTTTAAAAAATAATAGCTTTTTTATTTTCAAAATATATGTAAAAATAGTTTTCAATATTCACCCTTGCAAAACCTTGTGTTCTAAATTTTTTTCCTTCCCTTCCCCCATGTTTAGACAGTTAAGTAATTTGATATATGTTAAACATGTGCAATTCTTCTATACACATTTCTACATTTATCATACTGCCCAAGAAAAATCAGATCAAAAAAATGAGAAAGAAAACAAAGAGCAAACAATAAAAAGTGAAAATACTATGCTTTGATCCACATTCAGTCTCCATAGTTCTCTCTCTGGCTGTGGATGGCTCTTTCCATCACAAGTCTATTGGAATTGACTTGAATCACTTCATTTTTCAAAAAAGCCACATTCATCACAGTTCATCATCACATAATTTTCTTGTTGTCATGTACAATGTTCTCTTTAAGCCTCTTTCTTTAATATGTCAATTCTTTAGATACACGTCGACAATTGATTAATGTACCTTGTCACTCTTTTCTTCTCCAAACTATCTCGTTTCTTCAACCATGTGATGTAGAATCAAGCTTCTTCATTCTTAAGGTTGTCCTTCTCTGGAAGGACAATGTCCTTCCAGACATTCAAGTCTTCAAGTCTACAATGTCTTAAATTGTATCACCTAGAACTGAATTCAATCTTCCAGATGAAATCCAAGTTATGCTAATCCAGAGCCACATTTCAGTCATCATCATCAGCTTACCTGTCTGGGCTTGAGTTTCTTTAACTGAAAATGAAGAAATTAGACTCAAACCTCTATGGAAGGCAGCGAGGTAGGTGCAGTGGATCAAGTACTGCATATCAGATCTGCAGTCAGGGAGACTTACCTCAGATACTTGGTAGCAGTATGACTCTGGACAAGTCCCTTCATCCTGTTTGCCTCAGTTTTCTCATCTATGAAATAGACTGGAGGAAGGAAAAAAAATACAAATTAGTCCACCATCTTTACCAAGAAAATTCAGAAAAAGGAATCACAGAGTCAGATGTGACTAATCAACTAAACAATAGTAGTAATAAATACTCCAGAGGTCCTCCCAATTCAAAATAATAAGATAATCCAATGGTAGGTATCATTTTAGAGGCAGTTGTTACAAGAGTGTTAGATTTAGAGTCAGAGGACCTAGGTTGTTATCCCAGCTCATACTTATAATTTGTGTAATTTTAGGCAAATCAATTAATTAATAAACATGTATTAAATACCTGCTATGTTTCAGCTACTGTGCTAAGTGCTGGAAGTAGCAATTTACTTTCCTGTTCTATGCTCCAGTGTTCTTATCTGTAAAATGAGGAGCTTGGATGAAGACTTGTCCTGTCAGTTCCTGTTCTAAATCCTCTAATATAAATATAGTGTGAAAGTAAAAAAGTGAGGTATAAAATATCTTGAGCTCCTGGGTGATGGGCCCCTTTTCAACACAAGTGGAGTCGAGCTAATCATAACACCAGCTCTCTCTTAGTTCTAGTTCAATTGGGATTAAATGAGTCACTCTCAAGTCATTGAACAGTTAAGAAAAGAGAGGTTTACTTTTCTCTAGCCCAGTAAGCTTATGAAACAAGGATTTAATGGCACTAGCTTCTCTGTTTTGTTTTTCTTGTCTCCATATGGAAACATAACTGGTCACCAGAGTAGGATACGGTGAAGGACATAATGTTCAGTCTACAGAAATTCACCAAGTCTTGGGAGCCCAAACTTCATACAAGTGGGACATTTTCTGCCTTTGATGGTTAATTAGCAGCATCTCTGTTACAGGAGAAGAAGGAGAAGTCTGTTGTCTTCTTCGTGGCTGATGGAGAAAGAAATTCTGTTGGGGAAACAGGCCAGTCAAATTCTGGGATCATTTTATATCCTTTCAAGAAAGGATGTTTCAGGAGGGAAGAAGAAGGTATTGATCTGATCACAGTGTGATATTTGAGAAAGGTTGTAAAAAATTTATATTTTTCCAACTAGTAGATTTATGGGAGGCAAGGGAAGAATAGTAAGTAGAAATCACAGAGAAAGTAGAGTCAAGAAAGCATGATATATATTCAGGGACTTACCAGAAGTGTATTTTATATACCTACATATATACACATAATATGTGTGCACATGTAATATAAGTATAATCACAACCATTTAATAAATGAAGCAAAATGACTTTATCAAGGAAATAAATTCAAGACATGGCATAATTAGGCCTTAAGTCCAGGTCCCCTCATTCCCAGTCTAGCACACTTCAGAAAAAGAACTCATGGAATGTGAAATGAAAAAGAAAGACTTGGCGGCACCCCACTATGAAGGCACTTAAGTATGAAGCCAAAGGAGGTTGGGTAACACAGTGAATATAATGTTAGAAAGATCTAAGTCACCAAAACTATTTGGTATTGGCTAAGGAATAGATTAGTTGATCAGTGGAATAGATTAGGTTCAAGGGATAAAACAGTCAACAAATATAGTAACCTAGTCTTTGACAAACCCAAAGATCCCAGCTTTTGGGATAAGAACTTACTGTTTGATAAAACTTGCTGGGAAAATTGGAAACTAATATGGCAGAAACTAGGCATTGATCCATACTTAACGCCGTACACCAAGATAAGGTCAAAATGGGTTCATGACCTAGGCATAAAGAATGAAATTATTAATAAATTAGAGGAACATAGGATAGTTTACCTCTCAGACCTGTGGAAGGGGAAGGTTTTTATGACCAAAGCAGAACTAGAGATCATTACTGATCACAAAATAGAAAATTTCGATTATACCAAACTGAAAAGTTTTTGTACAAACAAAACTAATGCAGACAAGATTAGAAGGGAAGCAATAAACTGGGAAAATATTTTTACAGTCAAAGGTTCTGATAAAGGCCTCATTTCCAAAATATATAGAGAATTAACTCTAATTTATAAAAAATCAAGCCATTCTCAATTGAAAAATGGTCAAAGGATATGAACAGACAATTCTCAGATGAAGAAATTGAAACTATTTCTAGTCATATGAAAAGATGCTCCAAGTCATTATTAATCAGAGAAATGCAAATTAAGACAACTCTAAGATACACTACACACCTGTCAGATTGGCTAAGATGACAGGAAAAAATAATGATGATTGTTGGAGGGATGTGGGAAAACTGGGACATTGATTCATTGTTGGTGGAGTTGTGAACAATCCAACCATTTTGGAGAGTAGTTTGAACTATGCTCAAAAAGTTATCAAGCTGTGCATACCCTTTGATCCAGCAGTGTTACTACTGGGATTATATCCCAAAGAGATTATAAAGAAGGGAAAGGACCTGTATGTGCACGAATGTTTGTGGCAGCCCTTTTGTAGTGGCTAGAAACTGGAAACTGAATGGATGTCCATCAGTTGGAGAATGGCTGAATAAATTGTGGTATATGAAAATTATGGAATATTACTGTTCTGTAAGAAATGACCAACAGGATGATTTCAGAAAGGCCTGGAGAGACTTAAACGAACTGATGCTGAGTGAAATGAGCAGGACCAGGAGATCATTATATACTTCAACAACAATACTAGATGATGACTAGTCCTGATGGATCAGGCCATCCTCAGCAACAAGATCAACCAAATCATTTCTAATGGAGCAGTAATGAACTGAACTAACTATACCCAGAAAAAGAACTCTGGGAGATGACTAAAAACCATTACATTGAATTCCCAGTCCCTATATTTATGCACACCTGCATCTTTGATTTCCTTCACAAGCTAATTGTACAATAATTCAGAGTCTGATTCTTTTTGTACAGCAAAATAATGTTTTGGTCATGTATACTTATTGTGTATCTAAGTTATATTTTAATATATTTAACATCTACTGGTCATCCTGCCATTTAGGGGAGGGGGTGGGGGGGGGTAAGAGGTGAAAAATTGGAACAAGAGGTTTGGCAATTGTTAATGTTGTAAAGTTACCCATGTATATATCCTGTAAATTAAAGGCTATTAAAAAAAAAAAAAAAAAAAAGAAAGATCTAAGTCTAAATCAGGGTCTCATATCCTGACCAGCTGCATGACACCAGGTAATTCCTTAAGGTTTTTTTCAGCCCTTCAGTATCCTAATCTCTAAAAGCAAGATAATAAAAACAACATGAAGTTGTTGTGAGGATCAAATAAGATAATACTTATAAAAGCATTTTGCAAACCTTGAAAAGTTATATAAATAAGGGGAAAGGAAGTAAGTATTTATATAATGCCTATTATGTGTCAGGCACTGCACTAAGTACTTAGTTATTATTACAAATATTATCTTGAAACAATCCTGTGAGGTAGTTGCTATTGTTATTATACCCATTGTACAGCTGAGGAAACTAAGACAAATAGAGGTTAAATGACATTTCCAGGGTTACACAGCTAGGAAGAAGCTAATATTTGAACTCTGATCTTCCTGAATTCAGGCCCAGCATACTTCCCAATGCACCACCTAGCTGCTTCAAAAGTTAGCTGTTGTTAGTACCAACAATAATAAACTTAATTTCTTGGGCAATTGAGTATCAGTGGAAGTTTTAGAGATAAAAAGCAGATCTGTGCCATTGGAAGATGACTAGAAGCCTTGTAGGATGGATTGAAGGAGGGAAAAGCAGGAGATAGGGAGAACAGAATCCTGCCCATAGTAACCAAAGCCATGGGGAGACAGTGCCCTACTGCTAGAATTGCTCCATCCTTGTTCTTATCTCTCACCTCCAATCTGTATATCTCAGCCTTCTGGGCAGGGGTATTTTAACATTCAAGTCAATAAATACTGATGGAGTACCTCCTGCATACAGTGTGATGTAGAAGAAAGCTGCATTTACCTCTTACTTGCAACCATTTTGCCCTGCCAAGTGCTAGAGGTGGATTTTTTTGGGGGTAGGGCAGATAGAATCAGCTGTGGGTTCCACCCCTACCAGTTATCTAGTCCACACCTTCTCCTGGGGAAAGAGGGGAGGGAGATGATGTAATGGGGGGAGAAGTGGATAAATAGAAATTCTTTTCTACTTGAGATAGAAGGTTTTTTCACTTACCACTAACCAGGTAAAGGGAATATCAAGACAGAAATCTCAAATACAACTTTCAGATTTTAAAAATTTATATGAGGAACAAGTATTAAGAAAGCTTCTTTGACAAGGAAAGTTAAAGTTAAAATTTCTCTGGCATGTTGTGGTTGGGATCCAGGACTTAGAGAAGAGAGAAGCCCCCAAAGTCTCTGCATTAAGGATCGGGATCTACTGTGCCCAGAGTCTTTTAAATAATTTGGACATGGATCATGGATGTCTAGGTCTTTGAAGTCTGGCATGGGCCTACATGGGAATTCTGTTATATAACAAGGTTTGACCTATTGGTTCCTTCTAGCAGTCAGCAATCTTCCCTTCCAGAAGTGGAGCGAGAAGTACCTAAAATCTGATCAGAAAGAAAGAGCCAAAGAGCTTGAAAAAAGATATGAAGTGATTGGTAATACTAGGCAACAGAATAACAAAAACAAACACCAAATGGAAAACAGAAAAAAATTCTGTCACATAAAATAAAAGAATGTTTTAATTTTAGTTTAGTTAATTTCAAATATAGCTGCAAATTTTGTATTGTTTTCATGGAAATTAGTTTTGTATTTTACTAAACAAAACTATGCTTGTTTAACTCAGCTCAGATGTAGATACTGATGATTGTATTTGCCAATGGAACATGCCTCCTTCCTGTTCAACAGGAGTCAGACAGTGAGCTTGGATTCCATGGGCTTTGGTGTTGCTTTTCTGGTCAGTCAATGAAAGATCATTTGTGGAAATGTCTTGATAGAAGAATTCCCCATGTTCATTGCTGAGAGCCACTAAGTTTTTTTTTTCCAAGTCCAAATGTGAATTCAAGAGATGAATCTTCAGAGACATATTACATTCTATAACTTTATAGTCTTCAATGATAGCTAATAATAATACCTAGCCTTGTTATAGTAATTTGCAAAGTGCTTCTCAAATATGAATTCATCTTATCCTCATAACTGGGGAAGTCAGTGTTATTATTATCATCCCCATTTCATTTCATAGTAGGTAAACTGAGGTAACAGGAGCCAATTTGATTTATCCTAGGTCTCATAATAAGTGCCTAAGGCTAGATTTGAACTTGGATCTTCCTGGTAGTTTTCTGCCTTGTAGTTTTACAAAAAGTTTCTAATCACTTTTCAAAATTATTTCCATTTATCTTTTTCCACTTTATCCAACTGCTTTTCAGAATGTTTATCTTTTATCACTTTTGTTATCTCTGAATTCTGTCTCAAGATACATCAACTTTGGGCATTTTCTCTGGTTGTCCCCCTCACTTGGAATGCTCTATTTTCTCCAATCTTAACTACTGTCCTTTCTGGCTTCCTTTAAATTTCTACTAAAATCCCATCTTTTACTGGAAGCCTTCCTCAATCCTTCTTAAATCCCTCTTAATTTTCTATTTATTTTGTATATAACTTGCTTTATATAAATGTGTTTGCATATTATCTCCCCCAATAGATTGTAAGATTTTTGGGGCCTCTGCCTTTCTTTATACTGTGTTTGGCACTTAGTAGTTGCTTAATTAATTATTGATCAAGTAATTGGACCCATAAATATCCATTTTTTTAAAATTTAAAATTTCAGCCTGTGAGGCTGATTCTTAGAAATTGATTTTTTTCTGGTAAAGATTTTTTCTGATAAAAAAAATCTGCATTTTTCTACTCACTTCCTTCATAAAACTTAAAAATAATGAAACCAAATTTAATGTATAATAGTACTAAGAAAACTTTTTCAGGATTGATGGGTGGTTGACTTGCTTTTTTTGAGGTCAGTATTTTTTTAGTGCAATCATTTCTCTGACCACCCCAGTGACTTCTGCATAAGGCAAATACATGATATATACCAAGAATATTCTTCATACTTAATGCTTCTCCAGAAGCACTCTTCATGTCTTGGACTTATTTTGGTGCTCTCTGAAGAAGATTCTCTCCTGTTAGTCTGAAAGCTAAAAATTCACTTTGATTTTTTTGGGGGGCGGGGAGGGAGTAACAGTAGAGGATAGTTTAAGGTAATCCAGCAAAGTCATTCTGCTCTGCTCTGTTCAGATGTAGTTCTGAGGACTGAAAACTTACTTCAATCAAAGAAACACTTACCTGGCTTCTCTCTCCTACCTTATCCTTGTGATTCTTATCTTTAATATCTCAATCATCAGCTTTATCTGCATTGGAATTCTTAGTTTCTGGTAGCTCTACTACCCATAGCTCTGTAAAATAGATCTTATTTAGATATTGCATAGTTTGCTTAGCCTTGGAGATGATCCCTGATACATTTCTTAAGAAAAAATAGCAACCTACTAAATGGCCTTTGTGTTCTTTCCAAATCATAGCAAATACAAACACCAGGTGATGAGAACCACCTAACCAGTCAGTTATTAATTGAACACAAGTGATACAACACAAATGAGGGGTCCAAAATCGAGTCCATATGCTTTATTGATTGAATGAATCAAGTTTCATTCCTGATATCTAAAAATTAACTCTATACATAGCAAAAACATAAGCAAAAACTTATGAGGCATACTGGGAATTCAATCAATGTACACTAACATATATAAAGTACAAAAGAAGTCAGATTTGAAACAATAATGAAGTTTACCAAATGACACCCAGCACAGAATAGATAAAACAGTCTGTTAAATATTGAGAGTTTCACTGCATGAATGAATGTGTATAAACATGTTCCAACTTGCTCTGCCAACAAGGTGGGATTGTACACCCTATTCATTCTTCACATAGTCAACTAAATGATTTTCCTAAAATCCAAGATAATATCATACAATGGCTGCCTACTAGCATTAGGATGATATATAAATTATTTTTGTCTTCACAGTCTGAACTCATTTGAACCTTTAACTTTTTGACCTTTCCAGTTTTCTTAAATATGACTCAACTCCACATACTTTAACTTGCTGTTTCTTAGATACACTACTCCATCTTCCATCTTTCACTGTCTCCCTCCCAACTTCTACCCAATGTAATTCTTGATTTCCTTTCAGATTTAGCTCATGTCAGAAAGCTTTTCTGGGTCTACCTCTTTAGCTGCTAGCAAATTCACCTTATCTTCATATGGTACTTTATATCTACTATATTTACATGCATTTATTTGTATTATTCATTGATATATACACATGTGTGTATAAATATTTTTATATTAATAATGAAATATATACTTATATTTTTTGGAGGGACTAGGTTTCTCCATAACAGGAATTAGTTTTTCTTACAAGGCCAAAAAAAAAAAGGTCCTTGCATTTTTAGGGGAGGCAAGGCACCCGGGCTTAAGTGACTTGCCCAGGGTCACATAGCTAGTAAGAGTTAAGTGTCTGAGGCCAGATTTGAATTGTCTTCCTGATTCCAGGGCTGATTCTCTATATTCACTGTGGCAATTAGCTGCCCCTGTCCTTGTGACTTGATGGGCCCCTGGCTTCCTTACTAGTCACCTGAGGACATAAAGTCCCACCTATGTGGACCTGTAGTTTTCTGACTTGCCCTGATGGCCAAATGAGTTTCTATATGTGGATAAAGGGAACTTTGTCCAGAATTAATGCCATTATACCCTTGTTGCATATCCTTGCTCTGCTAGGGCCAAATAAATCTTTTTAAAATTTTTATTTTTAACTCTTTAACGATATCGAGTCATTTCAAGGGGGCTTAGGTTCATACAGCTACTAATGAGATGAAGCAGGATTTGCCTTTGGGCCTTCCTGGTTCCAAGATGCTCTATCCACAATACCATATTTTAAAGAAAGCCATCATGGCGTAGTGTTCACCTCTATACCAGTGAATACCAGCTTTGGCAAAATGAGGAACTTCATTCATATCCTGTTTCAAGCAGAGGTTCTTGTTGTTTGTCTTTCATTCTGGAAGAGGACCATGACATCAGGGAGGTGATGTCAGGACATGAAAGTGAATTGTATTTAAGTGAGGGAGGGCTGTGCAAATTTACCTGGTTCACTTTCCCCTCCAGAGCCATCGGGGTCCAGGGGCAAGATATAGATCAGGACGACCGGAGATGGTCCTGGATGCAGGGGAGAACTTGGACTTTTTAAGCTAAAGTTTTCAACAGGATGATAGACAAGTCAATGAACCACTAACTACTCCCAGGAAATTCTCTAAATTGTTAGGCTATAGAGGAGTTACTGATTTGTTTTGCTTGAGGCAATTTATAAACACACACAAACACATATACCTAATTACACAATAATGTGATTTATTTGATTGTGATGATTTAGATAACCCCGAAGTCTATGAGACCCATAAAGCTTACTTGTAATGAGCTACTTTTAATCTGAACATTAAGCCTTGTGATAATTGATCGAATCCTATTTTATTGGAATCTTATTTTATTCCAATCAATATTAATCAGTTTGATATGATTTGACAGGAGTGGTGATTAGAAGTTCTGATAATAAGCCTCAGAGCTGTGAATGTGAATTCACTTGCTTAATCATAGGAAACTAACTAGAGGACGTACATCCTTATTTTTCCTTGTCATGGTGAGCAAGTCCAGTTTGGCACAGGTGACTCCATTACACGGAAAGCTTCCAGCTATTTTTGTTTCCCCTTTGTCCTTTGTCATCCTTTCATTGCCCAATGTGAGGAAATTACCATGAATACTTTGCCAAGGTTGACAGCCTGCAGCCTGCCTTTCTACGGGTCCATTGGCTGATGTAGCTGTTTTGATATCTGTTTGTCAATCCAGACCATGGCTGTGCTCATTAACTTGATCGGATTTCCAGAAAGAGCAAGATAAGTTCCCAAGGTCTGCTCATTAGCCTGTTTGTCGGTTGATGGGATTTTGTATTTTGTGTGTGTAGATCTTTTTGGAGGGTCAAGGGCAAGATCTGTCCTGGAATAATTTTTGGTCTGCTCTACCTTTGCTGTCTGGATATAAAGCACTATAAAACTAAAGCCCTGGAAGGAGGAGACACTAGAGATCATAAGGAAAATCTGAGGCTGCTTCATTAGAAGGTACCATGAACCCTTTAATTAAGTACCAATGGAATATTATTGTTTTAAAAGAAATGATGAGCTGGTTGATTTCAGAAAAGCCTGGAAAGGCTTATATGAACTGACGCTGAGTGAAGTGAACAGAACCAGGAGAACATTAAACATAGTAACAAAAAGATGATATGATGATCAACTGTGATGAATTTGGTTCTTCCCAATAATTTGGTGATCCAAACCATTTCCAATAAATTCAGTATTGAAAATGCCATCTTCATGGATCGACACTTAACATTGTACACCAAGATAAGATCAAAATGGGTCCATGATTTAGGCATAAAGAATGAGATCATAAATAAATTAGAGGAACATAGGATAGTTTATCTCTCAGACTTGTGGAGGAAGAAGGAATTTGTGACCAAAGATGAACTAGAGATCATTATTGATCACAAAATAGAAAATTTTGATTATATCAAATTAAAAAGCCTTTGTACAAACAAAATTAATGCAAACAAGATTAGAAGGGAAGCAACAAACTGGGAAAGCATTTTCACAGTTAAAGGTTCTGATAAAGGCCTCATTTCCAAAATATATAGAGAATTGACTATAATTTATAAGAAATCAAGCCATTCTCCAATTGATAAATGGTTAAAGGATATGAATAGACAATTTTCAGATGATGAAATTGAAACTATTTCCACTCATATGAAAGAATGTTCCAAATCACTATTGATTAGAGAAATGCAAATTAAGATAACTCTGAGATACCACTATACATCTGTCAGATTGGCTAAGATGACAGGAAAAAATAATGATGACTGTTGGAGAGGATGTGGGGAAATTGGGACACTGACACATTGTTGGTGGAGTTGTGAACGAATCCAACCATTCTGGAGAGCAATCTGGAAATATGCCCCAAAAGTTATCAAACTGTGCATACCCTTTGATCCAGCAGTGTTACTACTGGGCTTATATCCCAAAGAGATACTAAAGAAGGGAAAGGGACCTGTATGTGCCAAAATGTTTGTGGCAGCCCTGTTTGTAGTGGCTAGAAACTGGAAAATGAATGGATGCTCATCAATTGGAGAATGGTTGGGTATATTGTGGTATATGAATGTTATAGAATATTATTGTTCTGTAAGAAATGACCAGCAAGATGAATACAGAGAGGCTTGGAGAGACTTACATGAACTGATACTAAGTGAAATGAGCAGAACCAGGAGAACATTATGTACTTCAACAACGATACTGTATGAGGATGTATTCTGATGGAAGTGGATTTCTTCAACAAGGAGAAGATCTAATTCTAGTTGATCAATGTTGGACAAAAGCAGTTACATCTAAAGAAAGAACACTGGGAAATGAATATAAACTGTTTGCATTTTTGTTTTTCTTCCCGGGTGATTTTTACCTTCTGAATCCAACTCTTCCTGTACAACAAGAGAACTGTTTGGTTCTGCACACATATATTGTATCTAGGAAATACTGTGACATATTTAACATGTATAGGACTGCTTGCCATCTAGGGGAGGGGGTGGAGGGAGAAAGAGGAAAAGTCGGAACAGAAGTGAGTTCAAGGGATAATGTTGTAAAAAAAATTACCCAGACATGGGCTCTGTCAATAAAAAGTCATAATTATTTAAAAAGAAAAGAAAAGAAAATGCCATCTGCATTTAGAGAGAGAATTTTGGAGACCGAATGTGGATTGAAGGATAATATTTTCACTTTTTTGTTTGTTTGTTTTCTTTCTTGTGGTTTTTATCCTTTTTGATCTGATTTTTTCTTATACAACATGACAAATATGAAAATATGTTAAAAAGAATTGCACATAATTAACCTATATCAGCTTGCTTGCTATCTTAGGGAGAGAGAAAAATTTGGAACACATTCTTACAAAAATGAATGTTGAAAACTATCTTCACATATAAATGGGAAATAAAATATCCTTGAAAGCAGAAAAAGGAAAAAAATTAAATTAAAAAGTGCCATTGGTTCAAAGATCTGTCTCAGTGGCCTTTTTCCTTGCAAGGACAAGTTCAGACTCAAAAGCCTACTACTGCCTTTTCCTGTGTAACCCTTTTTTTCCATGATCCTTTTATGGAAACATCCATACTCTAAGCTTGTATTCATTATTTGGTTCAACTGAGCCTCTATTTTGTCAGTGGAGACTTAAAACATCTAAGACATTAAAGATGGGAAATCAACAGAATATACATGAAAGAGAAAGTATAAAATTTTCACTTGGCTCAATGAGCTGCCTTGAAATAAAGGTGATTGTAACCCAGGCATCCCATACCAGCTAAGAATAATGGAGGAATTAGCAGAACTGGGAAATACAGCAATGAAGAGTAGACATCAAGCAGAACGATCACTGGTTTATTTTTTCTCCTACTGCCCATGTTCTAAGACCAGCCCACCCAAAGTGCTGGAAACCATCCCTTATCAACCTGTTGCCTTGTGCTTCTATTCTCAGCTGTTTCATTATAGGCCTTAGTCTCTTTTGGGGTAAATTGAATAATATAATAAAATTAAATAAATAATAAAAGATCTGTTGCTTTGTTCATTGTTGATTTATCTGATTCTGCTGTGAAACCAATAATGAGTCCTATAACAGATGATAAGGACTGGAATTTGTGATCAAGGAGGATCTAGTGTTCCTTAATCTTTTATTAACTGACTCTTTTGGCAGCTTGGACAAGTCACTGGATCCTTTCTTAAAATAATGTTTTTAAATGCATAAAATAAAATATTTAAGATTATAAAGGAAACCAATTAATATTGGTTTACAATATATATTACATTAACATATATTTTTAGAATGAACATGATCTAAGAGGTAGAATCCTTGCATTAAAAATTGAAAATAGAAAGAGAAGGCAAAATCTCTCCACATATATCTGTCATACCACATATCACAGAGATTAGTAGTAGTGGATCAACATAGAAAGAAAATCAATAGAAAAGACTAGTAAATCAGAGGAGATGATAATGTCCTTCATTAAGGTTCTCTGCTGATAATTCCTTATGGCAGAGAAGTGGCATCAGGATCTTGATAGCTGTGCCTCTATTGACATATTCACATTAGGCAAGTTTAAATCTTAAAGTACTATAAAACTCTAATGATTAATTATTGACTACTGTCCTAAATCTGTTATATGATAATGAATATCATATGATAGTTATGCTAATGATACATTTTTGTGATGCTTTTGTATGTTTTAGAAAGGACCTTACAAAGAACTTTTCTTAACAATAACAATGTATGCTACAACCGGTAGCATAAATTGCATTATCTGATCTATTTTACAGATAAGAAAATGAGGCTCAAGGAGGTTCACATTGCTAATAAGTGTTTGAGGAAAGATTCAGACCCAGTTCTTCCTGATTATCAGAAAGTAATTAGTCAATAGAACCACTCTTAGTCCTCATATAGATATGAATACAACACTTTATAGATGCCAGAGGAATTATAATCCATTTCCACTTCATTTCCTCTGATCTCATAGTATGCTTGGAGAGAAGCCCAGTTTCCTCTAAATTTACCCATTTTCAGGTAAAAAGCTCAAGTTTCAATGTTTTCTGTTTTGTTGTTATTGTTCAATAATTTGAGTCATGTCCAAAGCTGTGACCCCATTTGGAGTTTTCTTGGTACAGATACTGGAGTGGTTTGCCATTTCCTTCCCCAACTCACTTTACAGATGAAGAACTGAGGCAAATAGGGTTAAATGGCTTGCCCAGAATCACACAGCTTATAAGTGTCTATGGTTAGATTTGAACTCAGGAAGATGAATCTTGCTGTCTCCAAACCTGGAATTATCCACTGTGTAACCTAGCTGCCCTTTCTGTTGTGTAGAGGTCTATAAAAGTCCCATAGAGTAGGCTAAAGATCTGTGGAAGCTTGGGAGTCCAGATCATTTCTTCCAGTTGGTGAAGCTCTGAACTCCAAACATTTTGGGAAATAAATTCCTGGCGACCATTCTCTTGGATCATGCCCACTTCTTAAAAAGAAGTAAGGACAACATGGCCCTCACAAGGCTTATACTCTATAGAAAGGGAGATTAGATTTCACACTAGGACGCAGAAGTCCTAATCCTGGCTTTGGCACTTTCTTGCTATATGTGTTTTAATCAAGTCACCTTCTTTCTCTATTTGCCTCTCCCCTCCTCCCAGTTTTTTTTTTTTCTATTAAATGAAATGTAATTTCAAGAGATGAAACTGCACCCTAGAAATATTAAATAAATGACTTGCCCAGAGTCACATAGCTAGTATCTGAAGCAAAATTCAAATCCAGTTTTTCTTGGCTCCAAATCTGGTATTCTGTACACTATATCAATGTGATTAGACCAGATGAGCTCTAAGTTCTTTTTCAGCTCAGATAATCTATTATTTTAGGTTTGGAGGTATATGGGTTTGCCAGGAAATACTATATCGATGGTGTGAGGGCTTTCAGAGCCTGCTCATTCACCTTTGGTGTCCACCTTCACCCAACCCTCATCTATAGCTCCAAAAAGCTCTGGTAAATTGTCTCAGCAGATGAGTTAAACCAGGCGGAGGGTAATCAACAGGTCTCAAAACTATCTGTGACTTAGGGGGTCAGAGAGAGAGAGAGAGAGAGAGAGAGAGAGAGAGAGAGAGTGTGTGTGTGTGTGTGTCAGAGGAGAGCAGGGAAGAGACAGAGACAGATTTAGCTGGAATATCAAAGAAAGCTTTAAGGAAAGATCAATTTCCCTAATGAATATTAATACAAAAATCTTAAATAGAATATTACCAAAGAAATTAATGCAACTTATTACCAGGACAATGCACTAAGACCAAGTAGAATTTATGCCAGGAATGCAGGACTGATTCAGTATTAGGAAAACTACCAGCATAATTGACCATATTTACTGTGGCAGTTCTGATTGAGAGCTAAAAGTATGAGTCCTTTGATCTCAGAGGTGAGATGAATGAGATGAGAGACTCAGAGTGTGAAAAGAGTGTGATCAGCAAGTGAAGAGTAGGCAATTTCCAATCACCATTCAGAGAAGTAACTCCTAGGCTTTGCATATGCATTGTATTTGCCAATGGGAGAAGAGCCAATCCAGCCACATCAACAATGCACTCAGAAGCAGAGGCTCTGTCAAGTCATCCCTGCTTCCAAGCAACTGCCTTGTGACCATTAGACTGATCCCTTTCCATGTCACACATCACTTTCTCCTTGTTCAACAAGGGCATTTCTGCAACATGGCAGGAAACTTATTGTGTATTAAGGGTCAAGGTGGCCTCTGAACTCTCTTTTGACAAAATCCCATACCCTAGCACATATCAATAACCAAACTAACAGAAATCATATAATTATCTCAATAGATGCAGAAAAAGCATTTGACAAATTAAAACATCCATTGCTATTAAAAATACTAGAGAGCACAGAAATAGAGTTTTCCTTAAAAATGTTCAGTAGTGTCTATTTAAAACCATCAGCAAGTATCATATGTAATGGGGATATACTAGATATACCATCCTCAGTGAGATCAGAGGTAAAAACAAGCTTGCCCACTATCACCATTACTATTCAATATTGTATTAAAAATGTTAGTTTTAGTAGTAATAGAAGAAAAAGAAATTAAATGAATTAGAATAGGTAATGAAGAAACAAAATTATCACTCTTTGCAGATATGATGGTATACTTAGAAAATCCTAGAGAATCAACTAAAAAACTCCTAGAAACAACTCACAACTTTAGCAGGTGCAGGATACAAAATAAATCCATATAAATCATCAGCATTTTTATATATTAGCCACAAAGTCTAGCAGCAAGAGATACAAAGAGAAATTATATTTAAAATAATTGTAGATAATATAAAATTGGGAGTCTACCCACCAAGGCAAAGTCAGGAACTATATGAACACAATTATAAAACACTTTCCACATAAATAAAGTTAGATCTAACCAACTGGAAAAATATCAAGTGCTGGTGGGTAGGCCAAGTTAATATAATGAAAAAATTACAATACTACCTAAATGAATCTACTTATTTGATGCCATGCCAATTAAACTCCTAAGAAATTACAGATATAGAAACAATAATGAAAAGTTCATCTAGAATAACAAAAGGTCAAGAATTTCAAGGGAATTAATGAAAAAATACAAATGAAGGTGACCTAGCTGTACCAGGTTTAAAACTATATAAAACAATGGTCATCAAAACAATTTGATACTGGCTAAGAAATAGAGTAGTTGATCAGTGGAATAGGTTAAGTTCACAGGTCAAAGTAGTCAATAACTATAGTAATCTAGTGTTTGAAAAACCCAAAGACCCCAGCTTTTGGGATAAGAATTTACTATTTGACCAAAACTGCTGGGAAAATTGGAAATTAGTAGTGGCAGAAATTAGGCATTGACCCACACCTAACACCGTATAACAAGACTGAAGGGTTCATGATTTAGACATAAAGAGTGATGTTATAAATAAATTAGAAGAACAAAGGATCTGTGGATAAGGAAGGAATTTGTGGCCAAAGAAGAACTGGAGTAGATTATTGTGTACAAATGGATAATTTTGCTTATATTAAGTTAAAAAGGTTTTGTACAAACAAAATCAATGCAGACAAGATTATAAGGGAAGCAATCAACTGGGAAAATATTTTTACATTCAAGGGTGCCAATAAAGGCCTCGTTTTAAAAATATATAGAGAATTGACTCAAATTTATAGAATTCAAGCCATTTTCCAATTGATAAATGATCAAAGGATATGAACAGACAATTTTCAAATGAAGAAATTAAAACCATTTCTAATTATATGAAAAGGTGCTCTAAATCACTACTGAGTTGCAAATTAAGACAACTCTGAGGTACCACTACACACCTCTCAGATTGGCTAAAATGACAGGAAAAGATAATGATGAATGTTTGTGGGGATGTGGGAAAACTGGGATACTAATACATTGTTGGTGGAGTTGTGAACTGATTCAATCATTCTGAAGAGTAATTTGGAACTATGTCCAAAGGGCTATCAAACTATGCATATTCTTTAATCCAGCAATATTTCTACTGGGCTTGCATCCCAAAGAGATCATAAAGGAGGGAAAAGGAACCCATATGTACAAAAATGTTTGCAGCAGTCCTTTTTGTAGTGGCAAGAGATTGGAAACTGAGTGGATGCTCATCAATTGCAGAAATGCTGAACAAGCTATTATATATGAATGTTATGGAATATTATTGTTCTGTAAGAAATGATCAGCAGGATGATTTCAGAAAGACCTGGAGAGACTTACATGAACTGATGCTAAGTGAAATGAGAAGATCATCTATACATGACAACAACAAAGTTATACAGTGATCAATTCTGATGGGCATGACTTTCTTCAACACTTAGAAGATTCAGGCCAGTTCCAATGGTCTTGTGATGAAGAGAGCCATCTGCACCCAGAGAGAGGACTGTGGGAACTGAGTGTGGATCACAACATAATATTTTCACTCTTTTTGTTGTTGTTTGATTGCATTTTGTTTTCTTTACCATCTGTTTTCCTTTTTGATATTATTTTTCTTGTGCAGCATGATATTTGTGGAAATATGTATAGAAGAATTTCACATGTTTAACATATATTGGTTTACTTTTTATCTAGGGGAAGGGGGGGTGGGGAAGAGAGAGAAAAAAACTTAGAATTACAAGATTTTGTAAGGGTGAATAAATGCATGTTATCCATGTATATATTTTGAAAAAAAAAACTTTAATTAAAAAAATAAAGAATGATAAGCAAACATATGTAATGGGAATAAGCTAGTAGATTCCCAATAAGATCAGGAGTGAAACAAGCTTGTCTATGATCACCAGTACTATTCAATAGTGCACTAAAAATATTAGCGTTAGCAATAAGAGAAGAAAAATAAATTAAAGAAATTAGAATCTGGGTAACAAGGAAACAAAACTATCATTCTTTGTAGATGATATGATGGTATACTTAGGGAATCCCAGAGAAGTAACTAGAAATGACTAGAATAATTAACAACTTTAGTAAAGTTGCAGGATATGAAACAAATCCACATAAATATTTAGCTTTTCTTTATATTGCCAACAATGTTTGGGAAAAGAGATAGAAAAAGAAATCCCATTTAAAATAACTGTAGATAACATAAAATATTTGGAAGTCTATCTGTCAAGACAAAGCAAGTGCTCATGAGTAGGCTGAACTAATATAATAAAAATGACAATTCTACTTAATCTATGTATTCAGTACTATATCAATCAAATTGCCAACAAATTACTTTATAGAGCTAGAGAAAATAACAAAATTCATGTGAAAGAACAAAAAGTTAAGAATTTTAAGGGAATTAATGAAAAAATGCAAAGGAAGGTGGCTTAGCTGTACTAGATCTAAAACTATATACAGCAACTAAAACTATAAAGCAATAGCTATCAAAATCATTTGGTACTGGCTAAGAAATGAGTAGTGGATCAATGGAATAAGTTAGGTTCACAAGACAAAATAGTCAATGATGATAATAATCTAGTATAAACCCAAAGATTCCAGCAAACAATCAATTTCTAGTTCCGTGCCACAAAGGGCTGCTACACACATTTTTGCACATATGGCTCTTTTTCTCTCTTTTATGTTCTCTTTCAGTAGAGACACTGCTGGATCAAAGAGTATGCATAGTTTTATATAGTTCTTTGGGTATAGTTCCAACTGCTCTCCAGAATGGTTGGATCATTTCATAACTCCACTACCAATGCATTAGTATTCCAGATTTCCCACATCCCCTCCAAACATTCATCATTATCTTTTCTGTCATCTTACCCAATCTGAAAGGTATGAAATAGTACTTCAGAGTTGTCTTAATTTGCATTTCTCTGATCAAAATGATTCAGAACATTTTTTCATATGACTAGAAATGGCTTTAATTTCTTCATCTGAAAATTGTCTGTTCATATCCTTTGACCATTTATCAGTTGAGCAGTGGCTTACATTCTTATAAATTTGAGTCAATTCTTTACGTATTTTTGAAATGAGGCCTTTAATAGAAGCATTGGATGTAAATTTTTTTCCCCTCAGCTTTCTGCTTCCTTCTAATCCTGGCTGCATTGGTTTTGTTTGTACAAAAACTTTTTTATTTAATGTAATCAAAATTATCCATTTTTCATTTCATGATGTTCTTTTTCTTTTGGCCACAAATTCCTTCTTTTTCCACAGATCCTAATGTCCTAATTTGCTCATAGAATCATTCTTTATGTCTAAATCAGAAGCTCATTTTGACCTTATTTTAGTATATAGGGTGTTAGATATTAGTCATTGCCTAGTTTCTGCCATACTATTTTCCAATTCCCCAGAAATTTTGTCAAAAGTGAGTTCTTATCTCTATATCAGATTTTTTGCTGGGGAGAGGAGAAGGGAGGAGAAAAATTTAGAACACAAAGTTTTACAAGAAAGAATGTTGAAAACTATCTTTCTATATATTTGGGAAAAAAAGTTATTTAAAAATAAAATAAAAAAGAAAGTTTTAAGGAGGAGATGAAATTCAGAAAAAGAAAATAAAATCAATATAGGATTATTCATGAAATATATCCCACATTTTAAATTTATTTGTTTAAAAGAGCTTTGTAAAAGAGACCCTTTTTATTCATTTAGCTGTCACACAATTACAGGGTCACAGATCTCAGAATTTGAATTGATCACAAAGATCACTTGGTTCACCATATCACCAAACTGGAATCCCTACCCACAATCTCCCTAAATAGTGGCCATTTGTCTCCCATTGAAAATGCCTAATAATGCAGAGATATATACTCAATCCAACTAGCCAATTCTGTTTAGGACAGCTTTCATCACAAGGATACTTTCCCATCATAGTCTATCAGAGTTGCAAGGGACCTGAGAGGTCACTCAGCCCAGGCTGCTCATTTTGTAGAGAAGAAAACTGGGCCCTGAAAAAAATCACAGGCTATAGATCTGGAAGGGACCTTAGAAATCATTTAGTCTAGCTCCTCTAATTTTAGAAGTGAGGAAACAGAGACAGAGAAGTGCTTTGGCCAAGATCACCCAAGTAAAGAGCAAGCAAATCTGGGCTTTGAACCAAGGGCCTCAGACTCTAAATCCAGTTATCTTCTTATTACATACCAAACTTATTAGGTATTCACTCTTTTACCTTTTTGTATTGTTATGTAACATTTCATTATTGTATTTCCTATCTCAAATACAATGTGAGAACCAGGAGTATCACAATTAAGAATCAATCTCCAATATCCTGATCCTAAGTTCAGTGATTCTTTTGGTTTTAAAATGCTTTTGGTCCTTGAGGTATGAGTGGGAGAGGAATAAGCATTCATTAAACACCTATTATGTTTCAGGCATTGTGTTAAGCAATATATGATACAAATGTCATTTGTTTGATCCTCACAACAACTCTATAAGGTTGTTATTATTATTATTATCACTCCTATCTTACGGTTGAGGAAACTGAGGCAAACAGGTGAAATGACCTGCCTACATTCACACAGTTAGCAAGTGTCTGAGGTTGTATTTAAAATCAAATCTTTCTTATTCCAAGTCCATTCATTGACTGAACCACTTAACTGAAATTTCAGTCAACTCAAACAATCATTAGGTATTAGGCGTCTATCATATGTAGAAAACCCTTTGCTGGTTGCTTGGGATACAAAGCCAAAAAATAGTGTCACCTATAATCCTAATTACTATGAAGGTTGAGCACTACTACTACTACTACTACCAGATCTTTGGGCTTGAGAGTTCTGAGCTACAATGATTAATCCTTACATTTACAGCCTTCGT
Organism: Sarcophilus harrisii; assembly: GCF_902635505.1. Lineage (NCBI taxonomy): Eukaryota > Metazoa > Chordata > Mammalia > Dasyuromorphia > Dasyuridae > Sarcophilus > Sarcophilus harrisii. Next base: position 355,736,639 of record NC_045427.1, read on the forward strand.
GATTTGGGGATACCCAATCTTTAAAAAAGAAAAAGATTACAAAATTATACAATCCTCTCAGTGAATTTCCTTCCTATATAGGATGAGATAGGGTCACTGAGTGATATATATTTGGGTAAATTTCAATGGAGAGAAATAAATCACAGAGCAATGGATTTAATCAAACTTTGTCATAGGAAATGATATTAAAATGGGTGGCTCTTAGGACCATAGATAGTTAGAAAAGATCCTAGAATCTAGACTATTAGAGGTGTTACCTTAAAAACCTTTTAGTCCAACTCTGCCCCCTAAGAAAAGTAACACACACACATTCTATACCAAATTTTTCAAAGAAGGAACTAAAACCCAGAGGAGGCAAATTGATTGTTCAATGTCACATGGCCAGTTAATTGATGGACGAACTGAGTCCAGAATCAATCGGTCAAACAGCATTTATAAAATTCCACAAAACCAGCATTGTGCTAAGTGAGCTCTAGGGGTACATAGGATTCTGAATCCCTGACTCAAGCCCAGACCTCCCTAACTCAAAGAGGTTTCCTTTGCAGCAGAGCTGAGTTGTGTGTCTGAAATGACTGCATTGGATGTAAGTGATTAGAGTGATTGTATGGTAAGCACGCAAAGTCTACACTACTGAGCACAAAGGATCTTACTTTAAATCTGCTTAAATCCCTCATCTCCAGTAGGTTGCCAGAAAACTGGGCATAAAGAGATATAAGGCAACAAAGCTGAATTGTAACCGCATTCTATTCACGCTGCTCCACCAGTCTGTCTCCTAGGGAGCTGTCCTTCCTTTCCTGCCCCTGGTCTTGTGAGTCAGGCATAGAACTGTTCCACCTACATGGTACCGCCTAGAATGTGTGGTTAGCATAGAATCAAAGGCCCTATTCACAACAATGGGAAGGGAGGAGATGACTAGAGTGTATGTAATGTTTTCAAGTACAAGTTAACAACTGAAGGGCCTGCATATTAATAGGAAGAAGCTAGTTTTACATCCACAACAGTCCTAATTTACAGATTTCTTCAATATAGATAAGGAAAAAATGGTTTTAAAAATATTTTTAAAAAATAGATCTATTTTTAGTCTTTTGCAAATGTGAACAGAGAGTGAGTATTTTGAGTCCAGGCAAATTTTATTGTTTTGAGACTGTCTCTGTATGGTCTGCAAGAACATGGGGCTGGGTGTCAGAATTGCTGTCTTCAGTTAGTGAATCAAGTTACTGAATTAATCATTTCACTGGGCCTTGGTTTCCCTACCTATAAAATGAAGGGATTGAATTGAGTGATCAAAGGTCCAACTCTGATACTGTATTGCCTAAAGTTCCTTCTAGAACTACTAACTTTAGCTTGCTACTGTAGCTTATATCTGCCCAATAAGTGTTGGGAAAACGCATATAGCTAAGGGGTATTTACCTTTATCATGCAACATTGCTCTCTCTCCTTCTCTCCCTGTCTCCCTCTTTCCCTCTCTGTCTCTCTCTGTCTCTCTCTGTCTCTGTCTCTGTCTCTCTCTCTCTCTCTCTCTCTCTCTCTCTGTCTCTTTCTCTCTCTTTCTCTCCCTCCCTTCTTCCCTCCCTCCCTCCCTCCCTCTTTCTCTTTCTCATAACCTAGCCCCTCTTCCATATGGAGCACTACTATTTCTGACTCTTCTACTGAAGAAAGTACACCTGAGGGCCAGTCTTGGCCTATTTCCTGTCCATTGATGCCTAGGGATGTTGTAGCCAAGCATCTCATCTTCTCATCAGCCTGTCAGGACCCTAGTACCCTGAGTACTTTTCATTCAAGCCAAAGTTAGGAGGTATGAGAAAAGGACCAAGAGCTATCCCTCCTCACCTCCCATTCTATCCATACCTCTTCAGTAGGCAGATTTGATATATAAGGAAACTGGGAAGTTGTCTTGCCAACAAGTATCCAGCTCAAGATTAGATAACAAGGTCTCAGTTATCTATTACCCAACCTGCTCTTGCTTCAGGCTGGTTTAGGGACCTTTCTCCACCAAGAAAAAGGAGATTCCCAGGGTGAGATGAGAAAGAACTGCAAGTCTCACAGAGCAGGCATAGACTGGGCACAAAATGGCTTGTTGTCTCTGGTTATAAGGTCCTTTCCAGTTCTAACATTCTATGTGCTATGTGTTTTAAGGCTCCTTCCAATTCTGAAGTTCTAATGATGATTTCCTATGATTAAAGGTCCCTTTTGCAGAGAGAAAGACAGAGATAGAGAGAGACAGACAGAGACTGAGAGAGAGAGACAGAGAGAAAGAGAGAGACAGAGACAGAGAGAGACAGTGAGACAGAGAGACATAGAGACAGAGACAGAGAGACAGAAACAGAGACAGAGAGAGAGACAGACAGACAGAGAGTCAGAGAGAGAGAGAGAGAGAGAGAGAGAGAGAGAAAGAGAGAGAGAGAGAGAGACAAAGAGAGAGAGAGATCAAATGTCAGAGAGACTTCTTATGCTGGTTATCAATGAAACAAAATTTAATGCCCGAGATGAAGGATGGAAAAATCCTGTGTGATCATGCATGATAAACATAGGTCCAGCTGTTCCAAAATTGTGAACTCAGTGAAAGGCATTGTGGGTTAATGTGGATAGCTCAGTCTACTGGGAATTTTCTCTTTGCTGAGTAGATGGGGTTTTTCCTCTTCTCTGTCCTTAAGGCTTATACCAACTGACTCATTCAATAAATACTTATCAAGTGGCCATTATGTACAAATTTTGAACCAGATGTTGGGAGAGAAAGAAAAATGAATAAGTCATGGTCCCTGATCTTAAAATACTCACAATCCTTACGGTCTAGGAGAGGAGATAATGGGCAACTGGCTGACATGGTGGATGAGTTCAGGGCCTGGAGTCAAGAAGACTCATCTCACTGAGTTCAAATCTGATCTCAGACACTTGCTAGTTCTGTGATTCTATTTTTATTATTATTATTATTTTTTATTTAATAGCCTTTTATTTACAGGTTATATGCATGGGTAACTTTACAGCATTAACAATTGCCAAACCTCTTGTTCCAATTTTTCACCTCTTATCCCCCACCTCCTCCCCCAGATGGCAGGATAACCAGTAGATGTTAAATATATTAAAATATAAATTAGATACACAATAAGTATACATGACCAAACCGTTATTTTGCTGTACAAAAAGAATCAGAACTCTGAAATATTGTACAATTAGCTTGTGAAGGAAATCAAAAATGCAGGTGGGCATAAATATAGGGATTGGGAATTCAATGTAATGGTTTTTAGTCATCTCCCAGAGTTCTTTCTCTGGGAGTAGCTGGTTCAGTTCATTACTGCTCCATTGGAACTGATTTGGTTGATCTCATTGTTGAGGATGGCCAGGTCCATCAGAACTGGTCATCATATAGTATTGTTGTTGAAGTATATAATGATCTCCTGGTCCTGCTCATTTCACTCAGCATCAGTTCATGTAAGTCTCTCCAGGCCTTTCTGAAATCATCCTGTTGGTCATTTCTTACAGAACAATAATATTCCATAATATTCATATACCACAATTTATTCAGCCATTCTCCAACTGATGGGCATCCAGTTCTGTGATTCTAGATAAGTCACTTAAACTCTCTTTGCCTCAGTTTCTTTATTTTTAAAAAGAACTGGAGAAGAAGATGGTAAATTATTCTGCTATTTATGCCAACCTCAAAAGGAATCATGAAGAGTCAAACACCACTGAAAAATAATTGAACAATTATGGCTACTGGTTGATTGTTGATGGAAAAATTCTAGTAGGGATTCAAATGCTAGTGTTAGTGCCCACAGGGTTACCCCTAGTACTTGTGGAAGTAAGGGAGATTCAAGGGGAGTGCTCTAGGATATAAAATATTAGAAATACAAAATGCTAAGAGATCAGATGAGAATAAGTTATTTCCAAGTGGGGGAATCAAGGAAGTATTCATGGAGGAGATAGCATTTGGAAACAACTGTGGTCTGGCAGTAAAAGTGTTATATTTAAAATCAGAGGATCTGGATTTAAGACTAAACAACCACAAAACTTTTGGGAAACAGAATGGTACAAAGGACAGAACAATTTTGGAGTGTGAGGAATTTGATTCTTATCTCTTTTGTGAATTTGAGTGCGACATTTAATCTCTGAATTTTTTTTTTTCTGATCTACAAAACAAGGAGATTAGACTAGATTCTTTTCTCTGAAAATCCTTCTTCTCTAAATTCCATGATCCTTTCACAGTAAATCAGTCACTTCACTCTTTACTTCTCATTTTTCTCATCGACAAGATGGAGATAACAAATGTATCCCCTACCTCCCAGGTAGAGAGAAAAATTATTTGTTAACTTTAGGGTGTTTTAGAAATATGAGCTATTCTTATTACTTGAGCTGAACATAGAGGGGTGAATAAGATTACAACTGATAGAGATAAGAGGCAAAGGAATGTATGCAAAAGGAACTGTGTGAACAAAAGTTTTGGGGGGGAGGGGAATGACACACATAGGGCATGATTGGGCAATGATGACTAATTTAGTCCAACTGGGAAGTCCATAAATAGACTTGTAGAATTATATGTCTTTGGAAATAGAAAGCCCCTTAGAACATTGTCTGTAGAATATCAGAGATGGGAGGAACCCTAAAGACCACCTAATCCAATACCCTCATTTATAGAGTAATCAACTAAGTGCCAGAAAGGACTTGACAAAGCTTACATAGATAACTGGATGCTCATTCATCACTTCACAGATAGAGAAATCCCAGTGGAGGACAAAAATGATCCAAAGAGATTTAGAGAAAGTATGGTTTTGCTTTAAAATATAAAAATATATTAGATATTCTTGAGCAACTAAAACATTTTTGCTACCATAGTCAGGAAAGAGCAACTTTATCTCAAATCTTTATGTTCAACTCAATTATGGAAATAAGAAAAACTATCTCTTCCCACCCAATTCCCCAAAGGGGCAAGTGGGTCTTCCAATTGTGGAGAAACAAGTTACCCCAGGCCAGCTGGTCTTCTGGCTTCTTGACCCAAATCACCTTCTGAAAGGAACCTCGACCATTTTACTCTCTCCTAACCTCACATTGTCCAAGTCTCCTTGGGGGTGGGGTTGGATGTGGAGGAGGAAACTAAGGTCCTGTGCCCTCCACAGCCCGGGGCTTTGGCTGTAGCCTAGAGCTCAGGGCTGCCAGGAGTCTTGTGTCCTCCACTGCCACTGCTGCCACCTTGGCCTGGACGCCTGCCACTGATGCTTGCACCACCACGGCTGCTCCTGCTGAACACGCCAGCTGCTCCAAGCCCCTTCCAGTTCCTGTTTTGGGAGCTAGAAGACTATGCTGCAGCCACATGATCCTGCAGAAACTGCCTGTGATCTGCCTGCTGAGGTGCATTCACTCAGCATCAGGGGTTCCAACCTGACAGTATTACACCACTGCCTTGGCTGAGGAGAAGTTACCGATTTTTATTTTTTATAAAGCTTTTTATTTTCAAAACACATGCATAGATAGTTTTCAATATTCACCCCTGAAAACCTTGTGTTACCATTTTTTTTCCTCCCTCCTTTTGGTTTGAATCATCTCATTGCTGAGAAAAGCTATGTCTATCAGAATTTATTGTCATATAATATTAATGTTGTCATGTACAATGATCTCCTGGTCCTGCTCATTTCACTCAGCACCAGTTCATGTAAGTCACTTTAGGCTTCTCTGAAATCATCCTGTTGGTCATTTCTTACAGAATAATAATATTCCATAACATTCATATACCACAATTTACTCAACCATTCTCCAATTGATGGGCATCCATTCACTTTCCAGTTTCTGGCCACTACAAAGAGGGCTGCCACAAACATACAGGCCCCTTTCCCTTCTTTAAGATCTCTTTGGGATATAAGCCCGGTAGTAACACTGCAGGATCAAAGGGTATGCACAGTTTGGTAGCTCCTTGGACGTAGGTATAGGAGTTGCCTATTTCTGAGGGCAATGGCAGTGGCCAGGACTGGGCAGAATGCCTGGCCAACCTCACATCCCTTCTGCTCAACCAAATCAACAACCAAGTGGGACAAATGCCCAGCAAGCCAAGTGCTGCAGCATTCTTTGTTTCTCTTTGAAATGCATTGAATACCCAATTTGACAAGTTTAGAAGCTGAGGACAGCCGAGGTTCGGCTGAATAAAACTTCTATCTATTCTCCATTCAATGACTAAAGTGATTCCCCTAAAAGACAGGTCAGGTCATGTCACCCCTTTACTTTTTCTTTTTGGTTTGCCCAGGGCCACATAATGAGTGTCAAATGTTAGAGGTGGATTTGAACTCTGGCACTCCTGCTTCCAGAGAAAGTACCACTTAGTTGCCCCTCACCCTTTTACTTTCAATAAACTCCACAGGCTTCCCATTTCTCCAGGAGTAAATACAAAATACTCTATTTGGCATTCAAAACCCTTCATAACCTAGATCCCTCCTACCTTTCTAATCTTATATCATGTTCCCTTATACAACATATACTCTTCAATTCAGTGACATTAGCCTCCTAGTCACTAGTCTCAAGAACAAGACACTCTAATCCAGTGGTTCTCAAAGTATGGTCTAGAGAATCCTGGGGATCTCTGAAACCCTTTTAGAGGGTCTACAAATTCAAAAATAGTTTTTATTTCCAATATGGTAAATGTCTATAAATATAACCCAGATAAACAAAAACGCTTTGGAGAGATCCTCAATAATTTTTAAAAGGATAAAGATACTGAAAACAAAAGTTTGAGAACCATTGCTCTAATCTTTACATTCTCGGAGGTTTTTTTTTTTGTTTTTTTCCTTTGGCTGTCTCCTATGCCTATAAAGCTCTTTCTCCTCCATTCCAAATACTGACCTCCCTGTCTTCCTTTAAGTCCCAACTAAAATCTTACTTTTACAGGAAGTTTTTCTTAACATTGCTTAATTCCTTTGCTTTCCTTCTCTTAATTATTTCCTATTTGTCACACACATGTATATACATACGTACACATATATGCAATATATGTGTACATACACACAATATAATTTTCAGTTGTCTCCCCCATTAGGTTGTAAACTCCTTGAGGGCAAGGATTGTCTTTTGCTTCTTTTTGAAAGTCCAGGGATCAGCACAGTACCTGGCACATTGTTTTTGTTCAGTCAAGAAAAGTATGAGAGAGAAGCCATATTAGACTGCCTCTCAAACTGAAGGTCTGCAGAGCCATTGTGCTGACCTCATTGTTGTAATGCCTGTGAAATCTGAACAGTATACCAGTAATCACTTTCATTTGAGTTATCTTTGGAAGAGTCTGAAGATCACCTGATAGGATAAGTTAGTGGCACAATATTTTGTGATCCATAGGGTATTTTCTTGGCAGTGTTTTTTTCCTACACTGGATTCCAAAAACAAGTTAATTGACTTGCCCAGAGCCACATAGTGAGTGTCTAGGGTTGGATTTGAATTCAGGTCTTACTGGTTCCAAATCCAGAGTTTTATCCACTGAGGCATCTAATTGCCTCTCTGGCACACAAAAGGTGCTTAAGCATTGTTTATTGAATTGAACTTCTGAATAGTATAAACATAAATCAAGCAAAACTGGTTACATCTAAAAATGTGTTTTTCATTCTGCAAATTAGTCTGTCATCTAGCTATCATGAGATGGGAAATTCTTCTTTATCAGTCCTCTAGAATCATAGTTGATCATTGCATTAACCTGAATTTTTTATGAATAGAATTGCTCATTTTGACAATGTTGATGAAAAAGAGAGCACAATGTTAGGGGATCAGAAGAGACTGACAAAAAGCGTTTCCAAATGTGTGTACAAAGGATCTACTTCCCTGACTTTGGCTTCGGTTTTTTTCCTCTGTGAAATTAAGGGTCTTGAAAGGCCTTCTTGTCTTTAACATTTCTGTAGTCAATATCCCAAGGAATATTTTTGACATTCTATGTCAAACCCCAGGTTTGAAGTCTAGAGTCCTGAGTTTGAATTATAGGTCCAACACTAACATGTGCTTTAATCAACCACTTTCCCAAGTTCTACATCTTCACTAAGTAGGCAAAGTAGCAAAAAATAAGAGAACCTTAGAATTAGAAGGCTCTTCAGGGGACATCTAACCCAAGATCTTTTTCAATTGTATTTTATTTTTCCAAATACATGTAAAGATAGTTTTCAATATTCATTTTTGTAAAATTTTGGGTTCCAAATTTTTCTCCCTCCCTCCCTCTCTTACCCCTGCCTACCCAAAACAGTAAAAGTTTAATATGTGCAAAATCAGCTCAAAAAGGGAGAGAAAAAAACAAACAAACATGAGAAAGAAAAAACCCCAAGGAAATAAACAAACAACAACAACAAAAGGTAAAAATACTATACTTTGATTCACGTTAAGTCTTCATAGCTCTCTCTCTCTCTCTGGATGTGGATGGCATTTTCCATCCCAAGTCTATTGGAATTGTCTTGAATCATTGCATTGTTGAAAAGAACCAAATCCATCACAGTTGATAATTACATGATCTTGTTGTTATTGTGTACAATGTTCTCCTGGTTCTACTCACTTCATTCAGCATTGGTCCATGTAGGTCTTTCTGAACTTTATTAAATCAACCTGCTTATCATTTCTTATGGAACAATAATTTATCATTACATTCATATGCCATAACTTATTCAGCCATTCTCCACTTGAAGGGCATCCACTCAATTTCCAGTTCCTTGCCACTACGAAAAGTAGCCCAAGATTTTTGAAATCTACAGATGGATTTCATGAGGTATATGAATGTGTATGGGAAAACAAGCAAACAAAACAAAGTGAATAAACAAACAAAAAAAACTTTTATAATCTTTATTTTCATTAACCTCTTAATGAAATTTAGAATTTCCTTCAATAACTTAAAAAACATTATTCTGAGAAAAGCTCCATAGACTTCATCAGAATCCCGAGGATATCCATAATATACACAAAATCATTAAGAACCTCTGTTCTAGCTCAGTCTGTAACTAAGCAGGAATTCCTTCTAAAAAATTTCAGATAGATACTCATCCAACTTCCTTTTGAATGTCTCCAGCCATGGGGAAGCTACCATTTCCCCAAAGCAGCTTGTTTTTCTTTTGTACAACTTACATTATTTTTTTTTTATTATAATAACTTTTTATTGACAGAGCCCATGCCTGGGTAATATTTTTTTTTTTTTTACAACATTATCCCTTGCACTCACTTCTGTTCCGACTTTTCCCCTCCCTCTCTTCACCCCCTCCCCCAAATGGCACCTATATATGTTAAATATGTCGCAATATCTCCTAGATATAATATATGTGTGCAGAACCAAACACTTCTCTTGTTGCTCAGGGAGAATTGGATTCAGAAGGTATAAATAACCCGGGAAGAAAAACAAAAATGCAAGCAGTTTACATTCATTTCCCAGTGTTCTTTCTTTGGGTGTAGCTGCTTCTGTCCATCATTGATCAATTGAATACAACTTACATTATTAAGATGTTTTTTCTTAATACTGATTTTCCCAGTTCTGAAGGTTATGAGCCTATGATCCTTTCTCCTTAGTCTCTGTCTTGGACTGTGCTTAGTAAAGTGGAAGTCTGACTCATCAACAGTCAATCAGAGGATCGTGATCTGGAGCATTGACCTGGATTGACTCACCATCCTCCCATCAGTAGTTTTGAAAAAAACTCCCCTGAAGAACACAGAGACACAAATGGCTGCAAAGGTAGAAACAGAGGGGTTGGCTTGCAACAGTTCTAAGCCCTCCCCATTCATTTGCTGCCTCCAGAGTTTTGGAGGGATGTCTTAAAATTTATTTTCCTCTTATCAGTTCTTAAGTATTTTCCAGAGTTGACTCAACATTTGGGAAGATCTGAAGAAAAGTATGAGATAAAGCCATCTTAGACTGCCTCTCAAACTGAAGATCTACAGAGCCGTTGTGCTGATCTCATTGTTGTATGCCTGTGAAATATGGACCCTATACCAGCCATCACTTTCATTTGAATTGTCTTTGGAAAAGGCTGAAGATCACCTGATGAGATAAGGTATCAGCACTGATATCTTGAACTCAACTTGAACTAAACTGCCAAGCATTCCAACAGCACAATTCCAATGGTTGGTCATGTTATTCAAATGACAAACACATGCTCATCTAAAAGACTATTTTAAGGGAACTCACAGGAGGCAAGTGCTTACATGGTGATCAGAAGTGATACAAGAACACACTCAAGATTCCCCTGAAGAACCTTAGAATTGATTGAGTGACATGGAAGACACTGGCATAGAACCTCCCAGCATGGTGTCCCCTCATCAGAGAAGGTGCTGTGCTCTGTGACAAAATAGAATTTCAGTAGCTCAGAAGAAATGTGATATATTGTATTTAACTTATACTTTAACATATTTAACATGTATTGGTCAACCTGCCATCTGGGAAAGGAGGTGGGGAAAAGGAGGGGAAAAATTGGAACAAGAGGTTTTGCAACTGTCAATGCTAAAAATTACCCATGCAAATATCTTGTAAATAAAAAGCTATAATAAAAAAAGGAAAAAAAAGAAATGTGAGATGCACAAACTTAGAGAATTTACCCCAAATGTTCACAGGGACTATTTGGGTCTGATGTGTGGGAGAGCATTGCAAGCCTGTATTGGTCAGATCAGCCACAGTGGGATACACTGTAACTTGATTCTAACATGGTGACGCCATTTTGGTGATTTTTAAGAATGAAGGACAACAACCAGCCTTAACTATTTACTATGTGAAAAAACAAAGGACAATGTGATGTGAAGGTTCACTGGATCTCAGTTATAAGGACTTAGAGCCAGAAAAAAAAAAAAAACAAAAAACAACTTAGAAAACTTCAAGTACCATCAGCTCCTTTTACAGATGAGAAAACTGAGGACCAGATATTGACATGTCCATATGTAGCAATTTTCAACATTCACCTTTGCAAAACTTTGTATTTCAAATTTTTCTCCCTCTCCCCCATCCCTCCAAGACAGCAAGCAGTTCAATATAGGATAAACATGCACAAGAGAATAATGTTTTTAAGTGCAGAAAATAAAAGACCCAGCACTACAAAGGAAACCAACTGTATTGAAAGGCAGTTTTTAAAATATTAAAAAACAAATTCAAGGGCTCCAGATGAAGAACCTTTGATAGCCCAGCTCCTTTTGTTTCAGAAGGGAGAAACTGAGGCTCTGAGAAGAGAAGAAATATATCCAAGATCACATAATAAGTCAAGAAAGCAGAAAGGAGGCAGAATCCAGCCTTCTTGATTTCTAGCCCAAGGGTCTTTCCAATATACCATCATCTTATATCATCTGTCCATTTATCCATCTATGTCACTAAGTGATGCAGTAGATACAGTGCCATGCCTAAATGCAAATGTGACTTCGACACAAGCCCTGTGACTCTGGGCAAGTCACTAAACCCTGTTTGCCTCAGTTTCCTCATCTGTAAAATAAGTTGGAGGAAGAAATGGTAAACCATTCCAATATCTTTGCTAAGAAAACCCAAATAGAATCCTGGAGAGTTGGACACAACTGGAAAAATGACTAAATAAGTAGACCTTCAAAATTTTCCCGAGCACCTACTGTTTGCAAGGAAACAAAGAGCAGATAAATAGCCTTATATCATGAAAGATGGAAAATATTGGGGAGTTGTCAGGAGAGGTGGAATGGACAGGAACAAAGGCTAAAGGCCTTTTCTTGGAGACAGTAAGGATTTTAATTTGATTTAAGGTGGTGCTTGGAGGCAAATAGAAATAATGAGGGTAGAGAAAGAAATCTGCAATCAGATGTAAAAGGTTCCTATTTGCTATGATATTTAGAAAACCTGTTAAACATAAACTTGGCTTTATTTTCTACTAACAGGATATGTTTACTAGGTTAGAGGCAGAATCCTCCCCTCTCTCATTTTATCTGATCATATCCTATCCTATTCCATCCCATTCTATTCTATTTTGAAAGAACACTAAACTTTGAGACTGGGAACCTGGGTTCGAATCGCAGCTTTCCCAAGTCCTTTTGGGGGCAAATCATTTTCCTTTCTTGATCTTCTATATTAATCTATAAATGAGCTATTTGAACTAACTGATTTGTAGAGTCTTCTCCACCCCTTAAAAATCAATCAAAATCCTAATTCCATTCCATATGATTGAACAAATATTTCTTAAATGTCTATGGTAGTAGAATTCTGGTGTGGGTATGGGGAAGAGCCAGACATGAATGATAGTCCTTCCCCTCAGAAAGCTTAGCATCAAGTGCGTGTGTATGTGTGTGGGACAATTAAACATTCAGATATATATCACTAAAATACAAGACAGAGTGAGGTAATTGCAAACGTGAATGGGAACAAAGCATTTTAGGTGGTTACAGGAAAGTAGGATCACTTTGGGAAGAAGTAACATTTAAGTTGGGCTTTATTGAGCAGGCAAGGAAGAATTTTGGACTATCTCAATCCAATTTGAAAGGTACAGGGAAACAGTCTTCAGTCTGTCACAGTGTTTGAAATTCTACCAGTATAACTTAATTCTTTTGGATTAAAGCATTATACCCTTTTGATATTCAATTGTGGGGAATATAACACATTAAGCCAATAATTCATCATTAACACCTCAGGATAAATAAGTTTATTGTTGTTTTTCAGTGATGTCAGACTCTTTATGATCCCTTTTGGGATTTTCTAGGCAAAAATAGTGGAGTGAGGGGGCAACTAGGTAGTGCAATTAAGAGCACCAGCCCTGAAGTCAGGAGGACCGACCTGAGTTCAAATTTGACCTCAGAAACTTAACACTTCCTAGCTGTGTGACCATGGACAAGTCACTTAGCCCCAGTTACCTCAGCAAAAAAATAAAAAATAAATTGTGGAATGATTTGCTATTTCCTTCTCTAGTTCATTTTACAGACGAGGAATTTAGGCAAACAGAGTTAAATGACCTGCTCAGGATCACAGGAGTAAGTGTCTGAGGTTAGAGTTGAACTCAAGAAGATACTCTTCCTGACTCTAGTTTGACACTATTCCCTTCACCATCTAGCTGCCCTTAAATGAGCTTATTAGAGTTTATCCAATTGAGAGCTGGCTATAAAATGGAAAAAGACATCAATTCTAATGGATGTGGCTCTTTCCAAAAACTAGATGATCAGATCAGTTCCATTAATCTTGTGATGAAGAAAGCCATTTGCTCCCAGAGAGAGGACCGTGGGAACTGAGTGTGGACCACAACATAGCATTTTCACTCTTTCTGTTGTTGTTTGCTTGCATTTTGTTTTTCTCAATTTTTTTCCTTCTTGATCCGATTTTTCTTGTGCAGCAAGTTAACTGTATAAATATGTATATTTACATATATTGTATTTAACATATACTTTAACATATTTAACATGTATGGAACTATCTGCCATCTGGGGAGAGGGTGGGAGTAAGGAGGGGAAAAGTTGGAACAGAAGTTTTTGCAAGGGTCAATGTTGAAAAATTACCCATGCATATTTTGTAAATAAAAAGCTTTAATAAAAAAAAAAAAAGAAATGGAAAAAGGCAGAAGGATTCAGGATGTAGGTTGTGTTCTGAAGATGTACACCAGAAGAGGAGGGCCTTGGTCAAACAGAGGAGGCCTAGAAGGACTTGGAACACTAAAGGAAGGTGGAGCACTGGAAGGGAGAGGCAAGAATAATAGGATTATAGATTTAGGAAGGGAGTGACCTTATAAATCATTGACTACATTTCCTAAATGTACTTTTTTGATGTGGAGGAAATTGAGGCTTAGAAAGTTGAATCCATCCCAAGATTGCACAGCTAGTAAGGTGGAGAAGTAAGATTTGAATCCATGTCTTTAACCTCCCAAATTTAGCACTTTTACTACTACACTTCACATTTAAACTTGCATCATTTGGACATGTACTGATCCTTGACCTTTCTTCTCTGGTTGTATAATCTAATTGCTAATCCCTAAAATGAAAGTTTAATTCCCTAAGGCAGTAGTGTAGAGGTCAAATAGAAAATGGAGACCACTAAACTATATACTGAGTATCCCTTATATACAAAAGAAATCATAGATAAGGCTATATATTGACTTAGAAAACTAGATATTAACAATAGCTATGTTCTATTGTATTTCTTGTTTATTTTGTCAGATATTTCTGAATTATATTTTAATCTGGTTAAGTCAAGACCTCTCATGGGACATATAGATAATTCCTAAGGTAAACTGAACTGACTGTGGGATCTTAAGGAAATCACCCTCTGCTTCTGCACCTCAATTTTCCTCCTCTATAAAATGAGGAGGGTGGACCACACATCTCTAAAAGTTAACCCTATGAATCACTTCTTTTGGTTAATGTTTTGCTCACTGTTAAGTGACAACCCCACCTCGGTAGTATTATATTATTGTCAGTCATTTACACATTGGTGTGAATGAGTTTGTCAGATTCTTTCCAAATGAAAGCAAATTTTTATCACTTACACACACAAATACATAGATACACACACACACACACACACACACACACAGAGACAGAAAGAGAGAGAGAGAGAGAGAACAGGATACCTGAAATGGAGGAGGTTGGGAACTGGGAGAGAGAGAAAAAAGAGCTCAGAACTAGGGCTTTGAAAATGAATTTTAACAACTTCCTAGTTCTTCTTCTGGATTCCTAAGAAAGAAGTTTCCCAAGTAAGAAACCCTGGACAAATACTTTTCTACCACATTGTTGGGTCAGGCAGGCCTGGGCAGAAAGAAACTCAGGGCAAAGTCAATCATTGGAACAGCCTTAGGCGCGTCTGAATTCCCCTCCTAAGAGTGACTCACTTCCATGATTTTTGTACAAAATGAAGATACTTAGGACAGACATCACTCTCTTAGTCATCCCCTCACTCAAAGAATGAAGCCTATATAGAGAACCACAGATGAGAAAGTGTAGAACCAAGGAGATGAAAGATTTTTTAGTGACTATCTGTTCTAATCTTTTCATTCTTTGACAGAGGAAGGAGGTCCAGAGAGAAAGGAATATACTTAAGATGATCCAGTGATTAAATCAGAAAAGGACTAAAACATTTTTATTGGTAGAATATAGGATTTAGGATTATAAAGTTGGGAGGGAACTTGGAAATGACCTCCTTTGCTCAAAGTCACATAGCAGATTGATGGCCAAACTGATACTCAAATCCAGGTCTTTTGATTTCCAAGCTAGTAAAGATTACGTCCTATCAGACCACAGTACATCCTAAAAGAATCTGGAAGAGACCGGTATGCTTTTGGGTTTGCTTAGGCTAACCTGATAAAACAGTGCTATTATCAGTAGATTAGCAGAGGTTAGGAACAGAGGGAGAGGCCAAACAGACAGAAATGATTCTCTCTTTCCCAGAAGCCCTGAAATCAGGAGCCCAGCTGCAAATAGGTCCAAGAAAAAAATGCAGTTTACCTGGTGAGTCATTATCAGTAAAGAACAGCCCTGGGATGAGCAGGTTTTCACATGACAGTCCTTTACTGCAGCAAAATACTCTCAGCAGACCCACCCTATAATCAACATAGCTTACAAATAAAAGCTCACAAAAAGAAAGAAAACACTAGAATTACACACTTCAGCACTCCCTAGTGGACATAACTCTGCTGTGGCCATTTAAATGTAGAACTACAAAGGACAGTAGCTCAACTTGATGGACCGGGAGTGTGCTACCCCTACCCAAGTCTTAAGAGCGTGACATCCAGGTGAGAGTACTAGGAATTGAGGGATATTCAGTATAAAGAAAAGACCTGGGGCTGGTGAGTTAGGGATGGGATAAATAATCTAGGTGTGAGAGATATAGCTCTAACCTGGTCTTTCAGAGCCACACAGTTCATTATTTCTCAGACTATAGGGCAAAAGTGTCAAATTTGCTATACACTTAGTCCAGGACCAGGTTAAAATATAATTAGGAAATGTCTAACAAAACAAAAAAAAATACAGGAATTAGGATGTTAAGTTATGGTTTTCTCTCTTGTTTCTATTTGAGTTTGACATCCTTGCTCTGGGGTACACTGGAAAGTATGTGAGTGTCTCTTTTCTCGGCTGCCATTGGCTTAAACCTCAACCAGATGAATTCTCTTCACCCTTGCTCCATTTTACCACTTAGCATTGGATAGCTTTTACATGGGGATGTTTATCTTATGGATATGAAAAAGACAAAAACATTTTCTCAGATACCTTGGGAGCAAACATTCTCCCACATACCACGATGGGGGGCACAAGTTTAGAACTTTTTTTATTTTACATAGCATGGGTTCCACTAAATTCAGATCGAGATGTGGTATGACTGCTATATGAGCCTGTGTCTCAGTTACTGTTGGGCTGGGGTCCCAAAGATCATTCTTCTGGGTCAGAATGGTGTGCCAGAATGACAATGCTGAAGGAAGCTCAACTTTCTTCCAATGTCAGGGAATTAATTCTGGACCCAAATTTTAGAATGATTGGATGGTGAAAAGTCTTCTAGATCAGTTTCTTTTTCCAGTCATGACCCCTTTTTGCTCAAGAAATTTTTATGCGATCCTGGATATATAGGAATATAAGTTAGGCATATAAATCAAACATTTACTGACAGCAAATCATAACTTCATGACCCTCACATTCAGTTACAAGACTTTATATGAGGTGGCAAACCGTAGTTTAAGAAGCTGAGATCTAGATCTTTCATGGTCTCTCCACTGAGTTCCTTAGAAAGCTGGAACAAAGTCAAGTGATAGGACTTTTTTAAATGCCTCCATAATTAATCAATGATCCCCCACCTCCTTACATGGTTGGCTGACTGGAACTAGCTATAGAATATCTACACGTACTCCAGTTTCTTCCAGGTACTTGTCTTACACATTATCATGATTCTCTTGGAAAATGGATCTTAAATATGAGGAGACACCATCAGAGGCTCTCTATCCATGTGCCAAAACCCCACATATTCAAATCTCTCAAGGGTAGTTTAGAGAAGAATGATTAGATTTGTTCTGCTTGACCTTAGAGGACAGAATTAAAAGCAATGATGAAAAATTACTAACCAAATGATTCTAAGATCAAAAGAACTGGGGTGTGTTTAGTCTGGAGAACAGAAGAGCTTGAGGGTGGGAAGGAAATGAGAATGTTTAACAGTCCTTCCTGCTTGGACTGCCTGCCTTGTGAAGAGGCAGAGGCTGTAGCAATGTTTTTGGACCAACAATGGTAGTTCCCTTATTCTCCTCCTCCTCCTTTTCTTCCTTTTCCTTCTCCTCCTTGTTCTTGTTCTTGTTATTTCACTTCCTCGTCCTAGCCCCTCCTCCTCCTCCTTCTTCTTCCTCCTCTCTCTCTCTGTGTGTCTCTGTCTCTGCCTTTCTTTGTATCCCTAGAATTTATCACAGTGTTGGCAAATTGTTCAGTTGTTTTGGTCCTATCTAACCCCATTTTTGACCCCATTTGGGGTTCTTTTGGTAAAGGTACTGGAATGATTTGCCAATTCCTTCTCTAGCTCATTTTATGGATGAGGAATTTCAGGCAAACAGAGTTAAAAATGACTTGCCCCAGGATCACATAGCTAGGAAGTATCTGAGCCCAGATTTGAATTCAGGAAGATGAGTCTTCCTGACTTCAGACCCAGTACTCTAGTACTACCTAACTGATCAGTGACAAACTGAATCTAAAACTTGATTCATCCCTTTTGATTAAGCCTTCAATTTCTTCGAGACTCTTCTAAGATTCTGTTCTCTTTGAGGATGACACGAAGTCAGTTGCTCAGTCTTAGTGGGAATGTATTCAGAATGTGACTGTGAGTCCACCCAAATCCCTTAAATTCACCTTCAGTTGCTCATACTTTTGGAGAGTATTAAAAGACCATAGGAACAGTGTGGTAAGAATGTTGGCTTTGAAATCTATGGTTCTTGGGTCATATCCCCTCTCTGATGCTCCTACCTATGTAATCTTGGGCAAGTCACACCTTGGGCCTCATTTGCTTTCTGTGTAAAGTGAAAATGTTGGATCAGATAACCTCTGAAGTTCTTTCCAGTTCTAGATGTATTTTACTTTTGTAGTCAGAAAAAAGCTCCTAAAATCCTCATCCAATTCACTTACACAAATGAGTCAAATCTCTAAACAAGTCTATTTCTCTCCCTCAGTTCTAGGGGTACCCCAGGAGCGATTTTCTAATACTACTCTTTCTAGGCATTCCTGTTTGTTCTTATCAATGTTAGCTCTCCAGTGACTAGTATTCTAGTTTGAATTCATTTCATTTCACTTTTACAAGGGGATATGTACTTAAGAGATATAGCAAGAATAAAAATTACAAACATTTCCCCCCAACACCTAAGGGCACACTCTCCCTAAAAAATCTTGATCTCAGGAAAGAATGGGTTCAAATATATATATATATATATATTATATATAACAGAGAAATATTATATATATATATATATATATATATAATTTTTTTTCCCCTCCTGATAGCTTTCCTTCCAGTTTTGACATACTAAATTACTGTATCTTCCTTTTAGCTGCT
Organism: Sarcophilus harrisii; assembly: GCF_902635505.1. Lineage (NCBI taxonomy): Eukaryota > Metazoa > Chordata > Mammalia > Dasyuromorphia > Dasyuridae > Sarcophilus > Sarcophilus harrisii. Next base: position 355,755,057 of record NC_045427.1, read on the forward strand.
TTTGGATTCTTTGATCTATGCTGAATCAAACAAGTTACTTAGGACTTTGCTCTTCACCATCTAGTTTCAAGAAAATCCTGGCCTGGTATAGCCATCTCCAATATTCCTTCATCTACAGGTGAAGCTTACTGTCTGTCTCTCTTTTAAAGGAAAACCATAGAGATAAAGCATAGAGAGCCACTCTCTTTCTTTCTCTCCATCCTTCCCTCCATTTCTCTCTCTCTCTCTCTCTCTCTCTCTCTCTCTCTCTCTCTCTCTCTCACACACACACACACACACACACAAGCATGAAGAAAAGATGACCAAAAAAACACTGATTTTGGGCAATTAGCGTCTTTTTAGTTACCTTCAGATTAGCAAGCAACATCCTAACTTTTTACCATGTCTTTTGTTAGCTAAGACAATACATCTGAGCAAACTCTAAATCAGGGAGCAGGACCCTTTCACTACATGTCAACCTGCCTTTTCAGAAACAGGCTTCCCAGTCTCTTCCATGTAGGTTGGCAGCAAGTAGAGCATGCTGTCCATGTTCTGAGGATAGTGTTCTACTGGCCAGACTACTCATTTTATTATGATTCTATTATATTGTTATTCAGTCATGTCTAATTCTTTGAGATAGTTCACCATTTTCTTCTCTAGCTCATTTTACAGGTAAGGAAACTAAGGCAAACAGGGTTAAGTGATTTGCCTGGGATCACACAACTAATAAGTGTCTTAGACCAGACATGAGACTTCAGGACCATTATTCTATCTGCTGACCATTATTCTATCTAGCTGCTCCCATTTTACTATGAGAGATAAGAATACCTCTATTAGAATGGGAAAGTTATTTGTCAAAGATAACAAGTAATAAAACAACAAAAACAAAATAAAACCCTTTCTCCCTGCTTCCATAAAGGAAATAGGAAGAGAGAAGAAGATAGGGACCGGAGGTCCAGGGAACTTCCCTTCTAGGCTCACAGGGCAAACACAAGCTGCCTACCATGTGCTTATCTTCTAAATGATTCTTTTTCACTCCTAGTGGGCTGAGGGAATCTCCTTCCTTACTTTATTATCTCCCAATCTAAACTCCCTATCTCAGTTTCCTCATTTGAAGTGGCTAAACTTAATGACTTTTAAGGTCTCCTTTAGTTCTGAATCCATGACATTAAAATCCTATGATCTGAAAATAGCTCAAAGAATAGCAATCTGCAGAATGGACATTTCTGTCATGGACGTTATTTCATGAGTTCAAGAATTCTCAAATTTTAGAATTACTAAAACTGAGAGTCAGACATTAGTCTACCTATAAGAATAAGATGTTTTTAATCTCAGGCTTGGAAAAGGAAGAGAATTTTCAACAGGGCATTGCCAGACAATCTCAGTAAGGACTAAAACCATGGGGAAGGAGAAGGAAATACAAAAGCTCTCAACCTCACCAAGTCAGATAATGCTTACCCAGTGTAGGTGCAGGAAAAATGGAAAATATTTATTTAGCCTTCAAATTGTCTTCAGCCCATAGAATGAGATCCCAGCCTGTATGAACCAAGAATCTTTTGTTGGAGTTGGGTATGGGTGAAGATCTTGGGCCATGGCTGAAGCTATTTTTCACATTCTAAATTCTACAAAAGACCCTGAACTTGCCAACTTTCCTTGACTGATTTTTGGGGTTTGGAAATCAGGTAACCATTATTGATATCCTTCATCTTTTGCTATTTGTCACCATCATGTTCAAAGTTAAAAAAAAAAAAAAAAACTTTTAAAAAATTATGGACATCAATAAAATTAACAACATTGAAAACAAAGAAAAATTTTTTTAAAGATTGTATATAAAACATTACACATTTACACATATGCTTCTCTTGTGAACTCTGTGGGTCCATTTTTCCTATTAATTTAACATTTTAATTGCTAATTAATTTATTGAATTATTAAATGGGGCAGGCACATCCAGTTTTTGAACATTCACTAAAAAGGGCCACAATAATAGTAAGGAGTAATGTTTCAATCACACTTTACTAAGGAACAAAGGGTACTAGGGCAAATGACAGAAAGTACAGAGATAAAAATGGTGAGAGGTGGAGGAGGGGTGTGTGGAGGCAGACTATGTGAAAATGGTAATAGGATGGTAAAGGAAAGCAGGCAGCCTGGGTAGGAGAATGTGAAGTAGGAAAGTCATGAATTAGATTTGAGAGCCCGCAGCAGCATGGACCCATGTGGAGATAGAGGAGTTCTGGACAGAGTGGGAAGCAAGACTTTGGGAGTCTCATTTTTATAAGTTTTTCATGGGAATCAGACTAACTCTTTTGTGTGTGACCTTGGCATTAGTTAATTAACACATCCACAACATCTCTAAGTTATCAGCAACATTTGGTGTTCAGCTAGTCTTAGTAAGGATCCTCTTTACAATCTTATTTCCTGCTATTGTTATTTTATACTGGTTACTTCTAAACTTACTATCTTAACTATAGAGGGGGGTGGGAATGGTCAGAGGAACCAGAACAAGTTACAATTTTAACACTGAATGCTTTGGTGGAAGAATGCACCTCAAGTTTAGGGGGAAGATATTTTGTTGCTATTCTTGTTATTCCACCTCAGTAAATGACTTTGCTTTGAGCTAATTGTATCCCCTGGCTGACTTAAGGGGAAAAAAAAGTTTTTTAAAAACTCCCAATTTTAAAAATTCATTAAAAAACTCAAAAGAAACAAACAAAAAAGCATTACTATTACAATAGGACACAAAATGAGGATTCTATATGAAACCATGAATCTCATTTCATACCACTTGCTATAAATATATATATAATGATACTTTAAATACTAATCTACTTATCTTTGATTCTTCTTGAACTTCCTTATGTTCTTTCTTGTGCATTTAATTTTGTCCCTATTGGCCTCTTTTTGAGGGGGATCAACTTACCTTTCCTGGTAGTTTCTCTACACAAAAATAAAAAAAGAAAGAAAAAAAAAAAAACGATGCATATAAACTAAAATGTATAGTTAAAAAAAACAAATATACACAGTAAAAATATCCAAAAATATAGGTATCTTTCTGCACCTTGTGTGCATATCTTCTCTGTCACAAGGAGAATCACATACTTAATGGTCCTCTGGGTCTATCATTGTATTAATCAGAGTTCTTAAGTTTCCTAAACTTGTTTTTCTTTACAATGTTTCTGTTTTTGTATAAATTATTATCTTGATTCAGCTTACTTCACTCTGTATTTATCTTGGTTTGTACTACCAAGAATTTTTTGAAATTGTCTTTTCAAAATTTTTTTCTTTATTTTTTTGAAATTGTCTTTTATAATTAAGAAATTATATGTTATAAGAATAATCCATTATATACATTTTGTTCAATTCCAAATCTTTTCTTTTTCCTTTGCAATTGTCCTTTAAGAGTCAGAAAGTTTGTTTTGTTTGTGACTATTCCTTTCCAGATATAATTCTCCTTCTTAAACCCCACCTATTTTTCTATTGAATTTGATGTATTTCTATGCCAAACTGGTAGATGTGAGTATGTGTTCAATATTCCTTTGGAGTTTAGATAAGAATGAAGCTCACCATTCTCCTTTTGTATACCTTTCTTCTCATGTACTCTAATTATGAGAAATATTAAATTCCATCCTTGTCTTCCTCCTTTCTCCCCTTGATTACTCCCTTTGATTATTTCTTTCTTTTCCTTTTTTAAAATTCTTATAGTAGAATCAACTCATCTTCTCAGAATCTTTTTTCTTATTTAACTACCTCATTATCCTTTAAAGATATTAAGGTTCTGAAAGGACATTTCTTTCTTCTCCCCCATTAGAATGCATACAGCTCCTTCATTTGTTCAAATAAATGTGTCTTTCTAGCTTTCTATTGGCTCTTGTGTTAATGACGTGGGTCTAGTGGTAGTGGAGAAGTGTGAGAATCCCCTCTTTTTGGTATACTGGTCCAGCATGAAAGAATTCACAAACCCAAAATGTTTGAATGGCAAAAGGGATTTTTATTGGCACTGAGAAGCCAGCTTTGCTAGGAAGACAGACTCCTCAATGGCAAGGTCCTGTCACAGAAATAACAAAGATTATCACTGAGAAGAGGGTATCTTCACAGCAGGCAAGACTCCTGGATGGCAGCTATGTCAAGAAGAGAGGTCCTTTGGCAAAGCATAATCCTACTTCAGACTTCTGCAAAGATGTGGGGTTCAAAATTGTCTTTTATTGACTGTCTGAGGCTTGGGCTTCCATTGATAATGGAGTGAGAATCCCTCAATGTTGTCAATGCCCCAGGCTTAGATTTCCAGTTGAAAAAAGAATACTTATCTTGGAGTTTCAAAGCACTCAATAGGAATATCAGGCCCAGATCTCCAACTGAATAAAATAATTTTGAAGGCTTTTTCCCAATGTCTTGGGAATTTGAAGGGGAATCCGAGCTGCCCCAAAAGATCAGTGGAGGATGATTTGACCAAGATCTCTAATTGAATAAAGCCACTTAATTTGGAAAAGACTTATCTGGGAAAGTTTGCTTTCTCTCAGACTTTTCAGAGTCTGAGATCCCAAACTTAGTTTCAGGGTTTACTTCTGTCATTAATATTTCAAACTCCCTATTCAGCTCTAATCTTTTCATCAGACAAGCTTGGAAATTCTCTATTCTCATGATACCAACTTCTGTTAGAAACTGATGAATCTAAAATCCATATTGAGGAACACATTTTTAGACATTGCCAATGTGGGAATTTGTTTTGTTGAACTATATGTGTTTATTGTGCTTATAAAAACAAATATATATATATATTTGAATACCAAAACAAACTAAAAATCAAGAAATTTCTCTATTCCATTAAAAATTTATTTTATATCTTGTGACATTATATTCAACTTTGCAGAGTTTATATAATTCTTAGCATATTTATTGCTTTTAGAATTTTATATTACAAGATGTTTCAACTGTAGTGGAGCTGTCAGGCCTTGTAACTGTTCCTTGGTACTTAAAAAGTTTTTTTAGGGAAGATAGTAGTAGGAAGAAATGCAGTGAGCTCTCTATCTTTCTCTTTCTAAAAATCCTCCAAACAGATCTGGAAAACATACTGGAATTAGCCCTGATGGGAAAATTAAAAAAAAAAAGCCACAATGAGTCTTTTTTCTAGTCTAACTTGGTATGGGTATATAGGTTTATGGGTATAATGGGGTATGGGTATAATATGGGTATAATAGGTTTATAGACAATAGGGATAGGGCCTGACCAGATACAGACCACTCAGAATATTCTAGCACCTAGAGAAACTGTGAATCAAAATAAGAATAGGTCTCAGAGTCACACCAGGGCAACTTGTGCAGAATGCAAGAACAGATGCCAAATGGTGCTTTGTTAGCCACTACTCAGTCCTGAGTCACAGATAGAGGTGAACTGACTAAAGGAACTTGTGTCCTAGAGTGCCATTCCAATGGACTCAGATTATGAATTGAACAAGTAATAAATTCAGAAATAAACTGCAATGATGTGGCTTAGATTCCAAGAGTGAAGTGGGGTTTTAGTTCCAGATTCTAGACTTGTCTGAAACCTGCAAAGAAATAACAGCCCAGAAATCTCAGACCAAAGGAAACACTATAAACCAGCAGAGCTTCTTAGCTTCTTGATAGTGTCAGAATCCAGTAGTAATCTACTTGTTGCTTAGACTCAAACTCAAGTGAGGAACTTGAAGCAATCAATCAGAATTTGACTTGGATCAGAGAACTTTGAGATTACTGAAAGCTTGCAGGTCTCCAGCCTAAGCTGTTCCTGAGAGCTTGAAATAATGATATTCTCAATATTTCCAAGAAATCAGTAGAATACCATTCTAAACCTTCTCTCCAGAAGTACCCAGAACCATCAAGTTTAAAGTCAGAAAGGAAGATGGAAGAATGAGCAGACAAAAAAAGAATCCTACCATAAAAAGCTAATATAGTGACAAACTCAAAAGAAGACAATAACTCCCCAAATATTTATAAATAAAGCAAAAAACCCAACAACAACAACAACAACAACAAAACCCAACCCAACCCACAGCTGGTCATAAACTCAACTAGAATTTCTAGACTGATGAAGTTAAAAAGAGTTAAAATTCAAATGACAGTACTAGAGAAAAAAAATTGAGAAAGAAATGAGAGCTATAGAAGAAAAAATTGGAGCGTTAACATATTTGAGGTTTTCCCCCTTAATAGTATTTTATTTTTTCCAGTTACATGTAAAGATAATTTTCTTAAAAAATATTTTACATTTATTTTATTTTGTTTCTGAGACAATTGGCATTAAGTGATTTAGCAAGGGTCACACAGCTAGGAAGTGTTAAGTGTCTGAGATCAGATTTGAACTCGGGTTCTCCTGACTTCAGAGCTGGTGAACTATCCACTGCACCACCTAGCTGCCCCCTAAAAATAGTTTTCAACATTCATTTTTAAAAGATTTTGAATTCTAATTTTTTTCTCCCTTCCTTATTTCCCTCTCCCCAAGATAGCAAGAATCTGATATAGGTTATACATGTATAATCATTTTTTGCATTTTCCATATTACTCATATTGGGAAAGAAAAAATAAACAAAAGAGAGAAACTATGAGAAAGAAAAAAAACAACAATAAAAGTGAAAATAGCATGCTTCAATTCATTCAATCTCCATTGTTCTTTCTCTAGTGCAGATAGCATTTTCCTTCTCAGATTTGTTGGAATCGTCTTGGATTACAGTATTGCTGAGAAGAGTTAAATCTATCATAACTGATCATCACATTGGGAGTTAACAGTTTTGCACAAAAAGTGTAAAACCTGATTCAAGTAGACAATTTCCTGAAAATTAAAATAAATCAAATGGAAGCCACAGATTCTATAAAGCAAACACAAAGTCAAAAGACTGAAAAAATAGAAGAAAATGTAAGGTATGACATCCCAAAAAATAGCTGAGTTGGCAAATAAGTCAAGAAGAAAAAATTTAAAATCATTGTTCTTCCCGAAAGTCACAACCAAAAAAGATCTCCTAAGTATCCTATTTTTTTTTAAATCTTAAAAGAAAACTGCCTAATCTCTTAGAACCAAAAATCAAAGTAGAAATAGAAAAAAATCCACCAATCACCTCTTGAAAGAAACTCCAAACTAAAAACTTCAGGAAGATAATAGAAAAAGTCCAGAGCTTTTAAGTCAAAGAAAAAGGACTGTAAGTATCTAGAATAAAATGATTCAATTATGAAGGAGCCACAATCAAGATCACACATAATATAGCAGCCCTCATAATGAAGAAATGGAGAACTCTGAATAATTTAGAGGGCAAAGATTACATATATATACATACAAACATACATACACACACAAACACAGACATGTACATTGCACATATATATCTATATGCATGTGTAAGTGTGTGTATGTGTGTAGAGTTACACCCAAGAATAACTTACAAACTGAGTATAATTCAACGACTAAATTAAATATAATTCTTCAGGGTAGGAATGTATCTTAAAAGAATTAGAAATCTTCCAAATATTCCTAATGAAATATCAGGATTGCAGAGAAACTCTGAGATTCAACACAGGAGTGAAGAGACATGTGAAAAGGTAAATTTGAAAGAATAGTATTAAAGAATGAAACAAAGACACTTAAATTTCTTTCTGAATACTTGAAGTATTTTTCCTCTGGTAAGGAAACTCTCAATTTTATCTATGGCATTCCTTTTGGGATTTCTTTCAGGAAGTGATCAGTGGGTTTTATACATCTTGAATTTATCCTCTAGTTCTAATAGGTCTGGATTATTTCATTTATGATTTTTTTGAGACATAAATACTTTTTTTTTTAAAACATGATTTTCAGGGAGTCAGATGATTCTTAAGTTATCTCTTTTTGACCTGCCTTCCAAGTCAGTTAGTTGTTTTTGATATTAGCTGTCTTATATTTTTTCCAAACTTAGTATTTTGCTTTAATATTTCTTGTTGCATGGAGTTACTGATTTCTGTTTAGCCTATCATAGTTTTCAGGGTCAGTTTTTTGGAAAAGGTTTACAATTTTCTCTTGTAAAGTATTCCCTTTCCAATTCTTTCTTCTAAGCCTTTTATTCTATTTTTTTTTTTAAATTTTTTTGTCTAATTTCTTTTAGGTGCTTAAGTAGTCCTTATTGAAAATCCATTTCGCTCCCCTCCCCCCAAGATTATTCTTATAGTTGTTGGAATTATTTCTTTTTGAGGAATTCTAGGACTAAAATAATTTTTATGCCAGTTCTTGTTTTCTGCGATTTATGAGCCTTTCCAGCTTTAATTCCTAAGTAGGGGCTTTATGACAGACTCTACTGTCTGCTGTGCTTCTGGGTAGAATGACCAGCCCTACTTAGTCTCATCCTGGATCACCTAATTTCCTGTGCTGACCTCTACTTTATGTGATTAATGCCTCCTGCCTTGGATTTTTGAGGCTCAGAGTTGAAATTTCTGGGTCTCATATAGCATCTTGCAAGAGCCCCTGGGTCTGAGGGATGTGACTTTGTTTACTCCCTCTCCTCAGGGCTCCCAAGAAACTTTTTGGGCAAATCATTCACTTTTGCTATCTTCAGATGCATAGTTCCAAGGGCTAAATGTGTCCTTGGCCCATCTCTGGTTATGATAGAAGGCTGCTCTGCACTGTTAACTCCCTTTCTTATTGCTCTCAGCCTTCTGGTTGACCTTTTGTGTGGTTCTGGGGTGGAAAGAGTCATTATTGTTTCTCAGTGGATTTCTTGATCATTATTTGATCTGGTATGAACATAGAATTTTGTTGGGATAGACATGTGGAAACTGGAAGAAGGAAGTTTTTCTTCCCTTCAGGCAGTCTGGAAGTCCTCCAGTAACTGACCAGAGACAAGACAAACATACCAATGGAGTCCATGAGCTATAGTTTTAGGAATGTAGAGCCACAGAATACTATAAATCTGAGGGCAATCATTCCCTGAGGACCCAACTTATTCTGAGTTTGAATTGTGGGTGTAGGACAGAAGGGATAAACACTGTGAAATTAGTCCATAATTACCTATTCTTTTATATTCTATAGTTGTGACTTTATTTTCATATAGGTGAATCTTGTTCCCTCAACTATATTGGTAGTTCCTTGAGGCCTAAATTTTCTCCTTTTTCTCCAGTATAACCATATACAAAGCTGGGTGGCCCAAAAAATGCTCATTCAAGTCACAGGTCAAAAAAATTTGTTAAGCAGCTATTGTGCCTAAAGTTCTGCCCTATTACTCTTCAAGGATACAACCAAAACATTAAATACATATGCTACATTGAGATGAATTGAATTGTTTTTCCAGGTCATTTCCTATCCATCCTTTTCTTTTTTCCTTTTTGTTTAGGATTCCTTAGGGATATAGAACTTGCTTTAGATATTTCCTTAAGACTGATACTGACCCAGAAACACTTGGAAAAACAATCTAGTATAGCAGAAAGTATAATGAAGTTTTTGCCAAAAGCTCTGGGCTCAAGTTCTGACTTCATAACTTACTAGCTATGTAAGAGACAGGTAGATAACACAGTGGATAGAATGCTGATCCTGGAATCAGGAAGAAATGAGTTCAAATCCAGTCCTAGATACTAGTCATGGAAATTCAGGCAAGTAATTTAAACTCAGTTTCCTCATCTATAAAATAGGGATAATAACAGCTACCTTACAGAGTTGTTGTGAGAATAAAATAACATTTGTAAAGTATTGTTAACCAAGGAGACTAAATATGAGAAGAGAGAGAGAGGGAGAAAGGGGAAGAAAAAGAGAGAAGGAGGAAGAGAGAGAGGGAGAGGAAGAGAGGGAAAAAAACGGTGGAAATCTCTATCACAAAGATACTTTTGAAGAAAGAGTTTGAAACTACCAGACCCTTCCCCTCAAGTGTGCAAAATATCATGTTAAAGTTCAAAGAGACCTTGGGCATCACTTTATCCAATTCTATTCTTTTACAAAGGAAAAAAATGAGATCGTTACTGAAGGTCCTTGGTAAAAGCTCATTCAGATCTTTGAAATTCAGGATGAATTGAGGTGGCATCAGATGGAGCTCAAATATCATAAACTCCTAAGAAATCAGAGCTGGGGAGGGGGGTACCTAAGAAATCACTTTGTCCAATGTTCTCATTTTACAGAGGAACCAATAGAAGCCCAAAGTTAGGGGTAGAGCAGGGACTAGAACTAGGTTCTCCTGAATTCCAGTTTAATGATCTTTCAGCCAAGTTGTTGAAAACTGCCCCTCTCAGGGCCAGTGACTCTTCTAGCCCTTCTTAAATTTTTTCCATTCATAATCTTTCTTTGATGGAGAAATTTTTACACAACCTCAGGTATATAGGGTATATAAAATAGGTATACAAACCAAACATTTATTGATAATAAATTTATAAAGATAAGTATTTTAAAATAATTCTTTGTTATACATAATTTTTAAACTGCTTATTAAAGACTAAATGGCAAAAGGCAAATTTGCCTACTAATAAGATGGGTGTATTTCTTTATTTTTACATAAAGAATTAAATCTTGGTGGAATAGTTGATAGTTTTTGCTGTTGTTAAATTTTTCCTGACCCCCACATTAAGTTACTGGAGTATTGCAATCCTGAAGAATAGTCCCTCAGATGTAGCTCAAGTAACTAAGTAATTCTGGCCCCAAGTTGACCCAGTTATAATTATGACTCTGAGTGGCCAGGATAGTGAGAAGCCTGGAGATCACATCTATATGGAGACTGAGATAAAGGAAGATGGTGGAGAGCAGACACAACTTTCTGTGACCTCCTCTGACCTCTCAAACCAACAGCAGATTAAGTCTCTAAACTGGTTTTGGAGTCAAAGAACGCACAAACATTTGGAGTACAACACATTTCCAGAAGATACCTTGGAAGAACTTCAGAACAAGTCTGTTTCAAATGGGCAGGAGGACAGTCTGCTGAGCCCAGATCACAGCACAGGGAGACCAGGACAAGGAGCTGGGGTGAGGAGTCAGAGCGTTTCAACTTCTACGCACTTGGGAATCTTCTGTGAGCCTCTTAAACTACTCTGTTCTGGTTGCAAGCCCAGATTTGCTGCAAAAGCAAATTGTAAACCAGGGACCTAGCTGTGATTACCCAGCACCCGAAGTCAATCAGCAGAACTGCACCAGGGCAAACTAAAGCAGCTGTCACTCCTTTTCCTTAAGAGCAGACCTTAAGCCTTAAAAAATGAGCAAAAAAACCAAAAAGAACTCTCACCATAAATAGCTTTTATGGAAAGAGAGAAGAACAGACCTCAAATCCTGAGGCTCCTAAAGGCAAATCAGCTCCAGATGAAGCCCCAAAGGGAGATATGAGCTGGTCTCCATTTCACAAGGCTTTCTTGGAAAATTGCATAAAAGGATCTTAAAAGAGAGTTAGAAGAAAAATGGGGAAAGGAAATGAGATCTTTGCAAGAAGAGATGGGAAAAGCATATAACTCTTTACAAAATGGATTTGATGAAATAGAAAAAGCATATAACACCTTACAAAATAGATATAAAAAGATACCAATTCATTGAAAAACAAAATTTGTGAAATGGAAAAAAATGCAATGAACAAAACAATTCAATTGGCCGAATACAAAAGGAGCTGAAAAAGGCAACTGAAGAAAATAATACACTAAAAGTTAGAATTGAACAAATGGCAATGAATGACTCAATAAGACTTCAAGAATTAAACAAAAACAAAAACAAAAAATGAAAAAATAGAAGAAAATATGAACTACCTCCTAGGAAAAACAATTGACCTGGAAAATAGCTCTAGAAGAGACAATCTAAGGATTATTGGACTTCCTGAAAGTCATGATGAAAAAAAGAACTTAGAGACATTATCTTACAGGAAATCATAAAAGAAAACTGCCCTGATATTCTAGAATTAGAAGGTAAAATAGCTATCGAAAGAATTTCCCCATCACCTCCTGAAAGAGACCCCAAAATTAAATCCCCAAGGAATATTGTGGCTAAATTTCAGAATTATCACACCAAGGAAAAGATATTGCAAGCAGCCAGAAAAAAGCAATTTAAATATTGAGGAGCCACAATTAGGATTACCCAGGACCTAGCAGCTTCCACCTTAAAGGATCAAAGGAATCAAAGGGATTTTTTTGAATCTGATATTCTGAAAGGCAAAGGAAATTGGATTATAGCCAAGAATAAGCTATCCAACTAAAATGAGCATTATCTTTTCAGGGAAGAAGATAGTCAATGATATAGATGAATTTCACCTAATTCTAATGAAAAGACCAGAACAGAACAAAAAATTTGATCACCAAACATAAAAAAAAACAAGCATAAAAAGGTAAAAAGGAGATGGACTTGAAAAACCTGAGATGTTTAGACTTATGGCTTTCCTGGCTTCCTTCAATTCTCAGCTAGAGTCTCACCTTCTGCAAGTTTATCCTAGTCCTCTTAATGATAATGCCTTTTTTCTGAAATTATCCCCAATTCATTCTGCAAATCGCTTGTACATCTTTGCATGTGGAGCTCCTCTGTGAGCTCCTTGCGACCAGGGATTGTTTTTTAGTTTAGTTGAAGTCTGACTCTGTGAGACCAGTTGGATTTTCTTGGCAAAGATACAGAAGTGGTTTATCATTTCCTTTTTAAGTTCATTTTACAGATGAGGAAACTGAGGCAAACAGGATTTAGTGATTTGCCCAGGGTCACATATCTTATCTTTGATTTTTTTCTTGTCTTTTCCCTTTCTTATCCAATCATTTACCAAGTCCTGCCAATTCTTAACTCTATAATACTTCTCATATCCCTATCTTGTCTATTATTTCTATCTGTCACCCTAGAATAGTTCTTTATACTTCCTTTCTAATGGCTTCCTAAAAGTTTTTCTGCCTCTATTCTTTCTTTGCTTCAATTATTCTTTCATAACCCTGACAAAATCTTCTTCCCTCCCTCCTCTTCCCTTCCCCCTTTCCTCTCCCTCTCCCTCTACTTTTTAACTGATAAATAGACCACATCATTCCTCTGCTCAGAAATCTTTCATGACTCAGTAAAAATCAAATTATTTGATCTAAAGACTTTCTACAATATAGTACCACTCTATTTTTCTTCTCTTTTTCCATTTTAACCTTGGTTTACTTTTCCATCTATCCTCTACTTTCTGTAGATGACCGTCATGGAGAATCAAGGGGATCTATAACTTTGTGATTGGCTCTCCTTACTCTGTATTGATGGTTTCTGGGGGTTGTTATTTCACTGCTCACTGTTTCTCTATAAGTCTTGGATTGACAGCCAAGGGCCCTACATCAAAGATGTCAGACATGGAGCCAGGAGCTGACAAAACTGATTGAAGCAGGAACCAGATTAAAATATAATTGGAAAATGTTAATATATATGTGTATGTATGCATATATGTATACATAATATAATATAGACAATGTTAATTTGTGATTTTCTAAGTCAAGATGTAATGATCTGTTGTTATTTGAGTTTAACAGCACTGTTCTACATGAATGCTCTCAGCTCCCTTTTTGCTACCACCATTACAGATCAAGGTCAAGGGCTCTACATGGCTAATACTGTCTCCTTGACCATGGACCCAAATACAGGTCGTGCACCAAAAGCTTAATGGACCACCTCTCATAAAATGGGCAAAGTTCCAAAGAAAAGGAATTAAGCACTAAGAATTGATTTTTTAAAAAATTGCTAGACAAATCTTACCCTAAAGATTTGCAGGACATAAAGATCTCACAATAAAGCAAGCAGTCTAGCAGATCTTTTTAAATAAAAAAAGAAAAATGTGAATATTTCTCAAACTCTAGTGATGTAAATTTCATACTTCTCATATATTAGTCTAAATATCAATGCTTATACAATAATACAAAAAAAATAGCATTTATTCAACAAATCAACAAATGGATAAGCCTACAAAAATCTCAAATAGAACTGACACAAGGGAAATAGACGCCAAAAAAAGAACTGCATAATTATAACCTAAAACAAAGAGAGAGAAAAAAAAGTACCAATTTCTCTAATGTTCTGCATAATAGGATATCCAAAAGTTAAAGTCCATAATAAATAATCTCTCCAGGGGACTGTGCAGCTGTGAAGGGGACTATTTTATTATGGACTAGCCCTTACATATAGAGAGCCACTATCTCTTTTTGTGAGGCCACTATCTCAGAGCCAGGCTGTAACTCTCTAGTTCTAGGAGGAATTTGAGGTGTCTTATCTCTACTTTCATCAACTCAAGTTTCTACTAATTTTGTTCCTCTCTTTGTTAGGTACTAATATCTAGTACCCAATCAATTAATATCAATTAGTCTTTACAAATTACAAAAAAATTACAAATTTACAATTATTTTAAAGGTACAGAAGAAAAATTACAATCCCCCTTCCCCAAAATTCAGGGATATAGTCTTTGCAGAGACCCATCTCTGGAGAGAATGAGTCCAGACTTCTATCAGTTTCTACATAAGATTGATCCTGCCAAGTTTATATCTGCATTTGGCATGATGATCAGCTTTGTCCTCACCTCAGCTACTGCTGGGTTGGATCAGGAAGGTCATTCCTGGCTCCTCAGGTATCAATGGGGATAGACTAAACCCTGCAGGGAATTTCTTCCATTCCTAGAGCTCTTCTGCTGACCCTGTGTTTTGTGGCCTCCACAGGGAGAACTTAAGACTTCTCCTTTCACTCCATTGCCTTTCACCAAATGTTGACAGTGAAGGAAGGAATCAAACCAACACAGTGCAACCAAAGAACAAAACAGCAGGCTCTGGTCACTTGTACCTTGGAGAAGGCATCCTCAGTTTTAGCTAAACAGCCAGTTGAAAAGACTTTTCCTAATGATAGAGTTAGTAGACCAGAATCAGCTATATAATGTTTACAGCATGCTTCAGTGTCCTCCCAAGGTACCTGAGTCACAAGCCATCATGAGTATCTAGGAATAACCTCTTTCCACATGAGGAATTTTCATCAAGCTGATGCAAAAAGCACACTGATTCCATCTCCCCATGTTCCAGTTATAATAAAAACAAAACAAAAAGCCAAACAAATAAAAACCAAGGAAAAATGAAATTAGTCCCAAACTTTAGGCCTCAAAAGGGTTGTAGAAATATTCTGACACCTTCCTCCTTAACCCTTACCCCACTTTGTCTCCTAAGTCTATATATTACAATTTATATTAAGACAACACTTATCTAAAGTCCTTGGTCTCACCAAAATCAGAAACTCTATTAATATTTAAATTTCTAGAAAACAATGTCCTATATAAAATTCCTTTTTCTTTTTACCAAGGAACTAAGCATGTTCTTTGAGGAAACTGGTTGAAAGGTCAGGGAAGAACTCTATTCTCCCTGAGGATGGAGTTTGGGCAGTAAGCAGACAAGCACAGTGGGCCACCTGATATGTCCATTCAAATACTTTTAAGAAAAGCATTCTCTAAGATGTGTCCACATTTTAAGTTATTATTCTTCTGAGATTGTTACCTAAACTATAAACCCTAGTTTAATCTATTGATCTCCCTCTGAGCATCATACACATAATCTAAGCTTCCTAAGGATAAGAGCTGCCCCACCAGACCCTTGAGTTTCCAGGAGACTGATTTTGCACTTAGTCTTTTTTTCTGTCTTCTTCCAAGTATGAGCTGGAACAAGAATAATTCTTTTGTGTAACTTGTAATAAGGGCAGTGGTGTCTCCTTCCAAGAGCCCAGAGCTCTTGGGCTGCTTTTTTCCTAGAGTCTTGGTCATAACATGTAAGCCTTATGTAAGCATTATGTAATGCTGGTCATTAGGGTTTCTTTCTTCTCCTCCTGTCCTGACCTGCCTTAATGACAGAAAAAGGTTCCTCTTTGGGGTCATGATCATGGCTTAATCATCCATGCCCATTGATAGGTAAAAGAGAACAAGAATAATTCAGCCAAGAATGTAGACTTAGCCACAGGGTAGTTGCATATTCCCTGATAAGTATTGCTCCTTGTAAACCTTGTAAACCAGTTCCTGGTCTTATCTCTTTGGAGCTACCAATACGCTAGAATACTGCTGCTAGAACTATAAGGACAGACTGATAACTTTTTAATCACTTCATCCAGCTAAGAAAAACAAGGCAGAGTGTGCCTCAATTAAGATATTAAAAACAGATTTTTTTATTCTGAATTGAACGTACACTAAAGAGAGGACATTTTCATATCTACATATATATATGAAGAACAGACAAAGATTATATATAAAGCCAGAAACTGCTATTATGTACAATTTGCTTTTTAAAAAAATTTATAATGGTTCACCATATTATTTTGAAGCTTTTCTGTTTGTATTTCCCTTTAAACTTCCTTTCTTTTTGTGCATTTCCTAGGATGATTCAATGATTCCCTTTCATTTCTTATCTTTTTCTTTGGAGGGGAGAGAAAGGCTCCTTCCCTGTCAAATCAGCCCCCTCAAATAAAAAAGTGAAAAACAATTTGTTGTAATCTTTATAACAAATTAAATATAGTCAAGCAAAATAAATCCACATTTTGCCATGTCTCATTCTGCACCTTGGATCTGCCACTCTTTTGTCAGGAGATTTGGGCAGAGGAGAAGATGAAGAGATTAGTGGAGATCACTGGCTTTAGACTTGGAATGAATTTTTTATTTATTTTTTAATAGTAGTTTATTTTTCTAAATACATACAAAGATAGTTTTCATCATTCACCTTTGCAAAACCTTGTGTTTAGAATGGATTCTTAAGAATTTAGTTATTTCAATCTTATTTTATAGCTGAGGAAGCTAAGGCTAGGGAAGTTAAATGTAGCATAGGATCTAGAATTTCTCTTCCAATTCCCACTCATACTGGCCACTTGAGCTTAATCAGAGTATGACTGCTAAATCTCCCCTCATATTTCTAGGGAGTCCCTAGAAAGCCGATGAAAAGGCCAAATCCTCTAGCTCACTATTTTATAAATGACTGAAATTTCTTTAACTAATTCAAGCATATTTCCCATCCAGCATCATTCAGTTCATTCAATGACTTTCAAAGATATCTAATTTGATCAAGGATTATCCTCTACCTTGTCCCACCTTAGTCTAAAGCCTGTGTTTGATTGGTTTTGTAGATGGATTTTCACCTGATGAAGGTATTAGGACATAGCATCTTGTTAGTTGTTTAAGAAAGCTGTAATTGCTGCAAGTGAATCTTGGAGCTAATTCTTACCAGCTCCTAGAATTAACTGCAAATTTTCAGTGTGAATATCTACAATTTCGAAATCATCAAATCAAGGCTTGATTTGTTGATTTGTTAGTTATCTTGACTTAGTAAAGTGATAGAAAAAATAGTAATAATTTAGAATAAACTTAAAAGTGTGTCATGAATTTCCTTCCTTTTTTTTTTCTGGAGAACTAGTTGCTAAACGTTTACCAGCATACCCAAGAGGTTTTTTAACTTTGAATCTTGATCTTTCTATTACCTCTTCATGATTTGGGATGGGTTGGAAGTGACATTCTTCACAGTGTCTCTGAGGCTAATGACACAGACATCTAATTCTGGGAAAACTCTTGGTTAAGACCAAGATTGCCAAGAGAATCTCTTCGCCACTACACTTCCTCACCATCTCCACCTAGGATGAGAGTCAGTGAAAAGGAAGCCCTGATCTCAAGGGGATGGGGATTGAATTGAAGATGCTGGAACTGCTTCCGTGATTTTTTTCTACAGAAAACCAGGGTTAGAAGAGGGAGTGGGTGAACAGAAAGTCTAAGGACAATCTTCCTGTGAAGGAAAAAGAAACAGTTCAGGTCTCTCAGATACAGACTTAACGGAAACCTAAAGGCTCATCTCCTGACTTTTGGCGCCCTCTTCAGGATCTCTGGGGAATAGAAAATGGATGGAGTCAGGATGGAATCAGACTCTTGGACACTTCAGTGAAACAAAATATGTCAGAGCTAGAAGGGAATTGAGAGGGGAGAAAATCAGGGGTGGGGGTGGGAGTGAATACACACACAGAGAGAATCTGGATATCTATATATCCACATGCAATCTGGATATATGTCCCTATGTATATGCAGATGTAAATATATACACATGCATACGTATATATAAAAATATGCTTTCTCTTTCTGTCTGTCTCTGTCTCTTTGTCTCTCTGTCTATGTCTGTCTTTCTGTCTTTGTCTCTCTGCCTCTGTCTCTCTTTCTGTCTGTCTCTGTCTCTGTCTTTCTATCTCTTTTTTTTTCTCTCTTTGGCTTTCTATCTCTCTTTTTTCCTCTCTCTGTCTCTGTCTCTTTTTCTCTCCCATCTGTCTTCTCTCTTTTTGTCTGTCTCTATCTCTCTTTTTCTCTCTCTTTGTCTCTCTTTCTGTCTCTCTGCCTCTGTCTCTGTCTGTCTCTTTTTGTCTCTCTGTCTCTATCTCTCTTTTTCTCTCTCACTGTCTCTCTCTTTCTGTTTGTCTCTGTCTCTGTTTCTCTTTCTGTCTGTCTCTCTTTCTCTTTCTCTCTGTCTCTATCTCTGTCTCTCTTTCTGTCTCTATCTCTGTCTCTGTCTCTGTCTCTCTCATTCATATTATCTTTCGTTTTCAAGGAGGACCAGTGACATCAGAGAATAACGTCTTGACTTGCTTGTGAATTGGATTTAAGTGAGGCAGAATTTCACAGAGCCGTCAGCCTCACTCTTTTTTCCACAGTCGCTGAAGTCCGGTGGCAGGGTAAAAGTCAGGAGGACTACCTGGCATCTTCCGTGCCTGACCAAGCTCTAGGTGTTTCCCAGTGCCTGCTTCAGCTGCCTTCGTTGCTGGGGGACGTTGTCACATACGTGGGGTTGACATCTCCCTAACTCACCAAGGGGCTCGAGGCTGGTTGTTTGCCCTCATTCTGGTCTAGCTCATCTGCTGAGATGGTTTTACTGGGGTGTGGCCGCTGCACATGCCCTAGCTTCTTGGAACGACATTAAGAGTTGCGTGACAGGTGGACACCAAAGGTGGATGAGCAGCTCTGAAAAGGGCTTGGCAAGCCCTCATATCAGAGGTGCTGGTGCTCCCTGAATGCCTTATCATACATATATGCATATATACACATTTATGTATACATACATATGTATGTATACTTAGTGACTACTATGTTTGAGGCTCTCTATTAAGTGCTTTGTAAACATTATCTTATTTAATCCTCACAAAAACCCTGGGATATGTGCTATTATTACTATATTCATTTCACAGGAGATAATTGATGCAAACAGTGGTTAAGTGGCTAATCCAAGGTGACACAACTAATAAGCATCTGAAGCTCAATTTGAACAAAGACCTTCCTGATTCCAAGCCCAGCATTCTATCTGTTGAGTTGCTTAATTGCCTTTAGAAGACCTAGATTTGAGTCATAGCTCTGCTTCTTAGTACCCACGTGATCTGGACAAATCATTTAATGTTTCCGGGCTTCAGTCTTCTGAGGTCCTTTCCAGCTCTAATCTGATGGTTCCATGATGCACTATCATAGTAAACAAGTCCAAAACACGGGCCAGCATGTGAGGATGAGGGTGTGAGCCTGCTCAGGGGTAGGGGATGGTAGGTGAGGGGTAGTCAGCGAAGGCTTCTTGGAAATGGTGTGAGCATATGTCAGAAGGTGATAGGCAGTATTTATAGCTGTTTTAGCCATGACTCATGGCTCATGACTGGATAGCTGCAGCATCCCTAGCATCCTGGGGAGTTGCCATCTGGATAGAGAGAAGGTGAGCTTGGTTTTGGCAAAACTGAGAAATACCCTGTGAGGCTTTCCCCAGTATGTCTGAGCTGTACTTGACTGGGTCTTGGTAGTTGGAGATGGTGAGAGATTTAGCTGACCAGTCTACCCCAAGACCATTTCCCCAAATGTGTCCCCAGTTCTTTGCCTTTATATAGAAGAGACAGAAGAAGGTATTGAGTTCCAGAATCTGCCACTGGGCAGCTCACAATCTAGAGGAGATGGGTGATGTTTATCCTGGAGAAGGGAAGATTGGGGGTGGGGTGGGGATGAGAGCTGTTTTTGAGAATTCCACTGTTTAACATGTGGATGGGAAAACACATTTATTCTGCTTGACTCTAGAGGTAACAATTGAGAAAACTGAATAAAAGTGGCTGAGGAGAATTTTGGTGGAAAAAAATTTGCTCACATTTATTGCTATCCAATGGTTTTCCTCGGAGGAATGAGCCTTCACATAGAGGGTCCATGACTTATTGCAATGTTGAAGTGGACATTTCTTTTGAAGCATGAGTTGTACTAGGTCATCACTGAATCCCTTTTCACTTTAAAATTCTGTGAGGAGCCAACTTGGGTTTTATCTACCCTTGGGGAGCTCTAGGCTTGGAGTGCATGTAGAATTTGGGGTGAGGATGGAAAGAGTGAATCTGGGCTTTGAGAAGAGACTTCATTGTCTAGGAAATGAGAATTGTACACAAAAAATAATTATAGAAGCCAATGCTTAACCAATGCCATAGATTGTATAGATTTCAAGGTCTAAAGGAGGTGAGGAGAATGAGGTGTAGGGTAGAAGACCTATGGAGAAGTCAAGGAGCCTAAATTAGTGCTGTTAAATTTAAATAAAAATACACTCTGATGAGTTATGTATTAACTTTAGAGAAACACAAATTAATATTATTTATATTGTTTTGTATTTTTATTTATTTTGTTAAATATTTCCCAATTTTAAGGTTCCAAATACTATCTCTCCCTTCTTCCCCTCACCCCTCCCTGAGATGATAAACATAAATGACTTTGATTTCTTTGCCTGAAAACTGCCTGTTTATATCATTTGACCATTTATCAATTGGGGAATGACTTGTATTTTTATAAATTTGATTCAGTTCTCTATATATTTCAAAGATACTTGTAAAATTTTCCCCAGTTTTCTATAGCAGATACATTTTGAGGATTGGGCCACCAATATATTTAAATATACTATCAGTTTTATTTCATTCTTCTTACTCATAAATCTTCAATGGCTTCCCATGACCTATAGTGCATATTTTTCAACATGATATCCATGGTCCTTCAATTATCACCTGAAAAACTCTAAAACTCACAAAAAAGTGGAAACTAAAACAATTCTGATTCACAACTTTATATGATTAAATTGGCAAAGATTTGCTCGAGGCTTGAAGGAAACTGGGGAAGTGAATAGGAGAAGGATATAGACAGGATGTTTCATCTTTACGTCCTTCAAAGTAGACATGGACCATTGTGTTGTTGAGAATAGCAAGTCATTTTAAGCATGCCATCCTAAAACTTTGCTATTACTTTGTATACATTATATTTCATTTTGCTTGAATTCCTGGAGGATTTTCCATGTTGTTTTTGTTGATGTTTTTCCTGAGAGCATCCTGCTTGTCATTTCCCATAGAACAATAATATTTCATCATAAACACATACCACAGTTTATTGAGCCATTCCTTAATTGATGGATATCCCCTCAATTTCCAATATTTTTGCCCTGAGAAGAGAGATGCTATGCTGCCTATTCACATTTTTTTTTTAGCCCTGCCCCTTCTATTTCTTTTCTTTCTTTTTTTTCTCTCTCTTTCTTTCTTTTTTATTCTCCATGCATTTCTTTTTTGTTTGTTGCACACAAGCATTTTAATCTTTATAGTGCAATAGGGTTCTTTTGTGTATAGAATACATCAGTTTATTTGTGTGATGCAATTTTCCTATATGGAGAAGTCCTGATCCTGATGGAATGCAGAATGGAAGTACCTTGAAGATGAAATAGTGGAGCACATGTAGATATTCTGCAACTGGTTCTGGTCTCCTCACCACATGGTTAGGAAGAAACTTGTCCAGGAATTTCAAACATCTTCAAAAAATTTGAGTCAGCTCCATTCCCATGTCTGAATCTCCTAGACACCTTTACGCAAGGCATCAGTGTGAGAAAATTCTGTAAGAGAGGAGGCCTTGAGGCCTTCTCATATCTTAGGCCATGTGGCCATCCATTTGAAAGGACTTAAGACCTTGGCCTATGCATTTATTATTTTCCATTATATTTGTTTGTTTGTTTGTTTTTTCCATTTCAGATGAAGAGATTGAAGCTTCCAACCTCGTGAGGTTAAGAGGGCATTCTAGCATCCCAGTATTTCAGAGCCAGTATTTTGCAGCCAGTCCAACACTGATGCACAGAAGAGTACAAAATGACCTTTAGGACCACAATC
This sequence comes from Sarcophilus harrisii, assembly GCF_902635505.1. Classification (NCBI taxonomy): domain Eukaryota; kingdom Metazoa; phylum Chordata; class Mammalia; order Dasyuromorphia; family Dasyuridae; genus Sarcophilus; species Sarcophilus harrisii. The sequence continues at coordinate 355,777,092 of NC_045427.1, forward strand.
CAGGTAAACTGAAATGAAGATGCATCCAAGGGCATCTCTCTTTGTTTTTTTTTTTTTTTTTTTTTTGGATCAATATTATGTAGACACTGAGCTGAAAGATGTCACTGAGATATTAAAGGGGGAAAGGTTTTATATTTGTTCTTGTTTTGTCTTCAATGTGGATAGTCCTTTGTAAAAGTTAATTGTCAAATGCTTAAATAGAGTTGAGACACTAATCACTAGCACCTAACAGTGGAGCAAAAACAACCTGTAAAGCTTTAGCTAATGGCAATAGAGAAGAGACATCTTCCAACCCTTCAATGCATCTTAGAACCACTGAGCTATAGATAGTTGTACTGACTCAGAGAGAATGAGACAGAAAACTTGCTACAATCATATAGATCACTGATGTTGAATTGTTAGGGACTTTAGACAACAACTAATACCCTCATTTTACAAATGAGAACACTGAGGTATAGCCTCAACAGTTAATAAATATTATTGAGTTTAAAAATAGGTCTTTCTCCTCTCAGACCTGTGGAGGAGAAAGGAATTTGTAACCAAAGAAGAACTAGAGATCATTATTAATCACAAAATGGAAAATTTTGATTATATCAAGTTAAAAAGCTTTTGCACAAACAAAACTAATGCAGACAAGATTAGAAGGGAAGCAATAAACTGGGAAACCATTTTTACATTTAAATGTTCATAAAGGCCTCATTTCCAAAATGTGTAGAGAATTGACTCTAATTTATACGAAATCAAGCCATTCTCCAATTAATAAATGGTCAAAGGATATGAACAATTTTCAGATGAAGAAATTGAAACAATTTCTACTCATATGAAAAGATGTTTCAAATCATTATTGATCAGAGAAATGCAAATTAAGACAACTCTGAGATACTACTACACACTTGTCAGATTGGCTAAGATGACAGGAAAAGATAATAATGAATGTTGGAGAGAATGTGGCAAAACTGAGATATTGATGCATTGTTGGTGGAATTGTGAATGGATTCAACCATTCTGGAGAGTAGTTTGGAACTATGCTCAAAAAGTTGTCAAATTGTGCATACCCTTTGATCCAGAAGTGTTACTACTGGGCTTATATCCCAAAGAGATCTTAAAGAAGGGAAAGGGATCCAAATGTGCAAAAATGTTTGTGGCAGCCCTTTTCATAGTGGCTAGAAACTGGAAATTGAATGAGAATGTCCATCAATTGGAGAATGGCTGAGTAAATTGTGATATATGAATGTTATGGAATATTATTGTTCTGTAAGAAATGACTAGCAGGATGAATACAGAGAGGCTTGTGAAATGAGCAGACCCAGGAGATCATTATATACTATATGAGGATCAATTCTTATGGAAGTGGCTCTCTTCAGCAATGAGAGGGATCCAATAAGTTTCAATTGATCAGTGATGAACAGAACCAGCTGCACCCAGTGAAAGAACACTGGGAAATGAGTGTGGACCACAACATAGCATTTACATTCTTTCTGTTGCTGTTTGTTTACATTTTTTTCTTCTCAGGTTATTTTTCTTGTGCAACAAGATAATTGTATAAATATGTATATATATATATATATTGTATTTAACATATACTTTAACATGTTTAACATGTATGGGACTGCCTGCCATCTAGAGGAGGAGATGGGTGGAAGGAAGGGAAAAGTTGGAACAGAAGGTTTTGCAAGGGTCACTGTTGAAAAATTACCCAGGCATGTGTTTTGTCAATAAAAAATTATAATAAAAAATTTTAGGTTTTCCTGATTCCACACCTAGCATTCTATCCATTGTTGTTCAGAGATTTTTAGTCATGTCTGACTCTTTGTGGTCCCAGTTGGGGTTTTATTGGCAAAGATACTGGAGTGGTTTGCTCCTTTCCTTGCAGTTCATTTTATAGATGAGGAACAGAGGTGAATAGGATTATGTGATTTGCTCAAGATCACACAGCAAGTAAGTAGGCTTGATTTGAATTTGTCTTCCTGACCCCAGGTCCAGCGTTCTAACCAACTGGCCACCTAGATGCCCTTTATCCACTATGCCATACAAATTTTACTTCCTATAATTTGTTCATTTTTCATAGCTAAGAATTTTTATCTCTTCACATTTGCAGTAGAAAGAGCATTCTCTTATCTTCTATGGAACTGCTTTCCACCTCTGCTAGACCAAAGTTAAAGAAATGGAAGTCAATTTCCATAATGAGGACACAGAAAAGGACCTAAAATTATTTTGGTTATCTAGTGGAGTAAAATCAATAAGCATTTACTAAATGCTTACTATATGCTTACTTAACATAGTGTTAAACACTGGGGATTTAAATATAAAAATCCCAAAACAAACCAAGCCTTCCTTCTTCCTCAAATCTCTACTTTCAAGGAGAATACATTCTTTTTTTTTTTTTTTCTATTTAAAACATTTTTTATTTCCTCTAGTTACATGTAAAAACATTTTTTTAGGGAGTGTTATACATGTACATTTTTTTAAAAATATATTTCCTTATGTTGGAAGAGAAAAATCAGAACAAAAGGGAAAAACCATGAGAGGAAAAAAAATGAACATAGCATGATTTACATTCAATCTCCACAGTTCTCTCTGGATGTGGATGACATTTTCCATCCAAAGTTTATTGGGATTGCCTTGGTTCACTGAACTGATGAGAAGAACCAAGTCTGTCCTAGTTTTAATCATTGCATAATCTTGCTGTTGTTAGGTACAATCTTTTGCTGGTTTGGCTTATTTCACTCATCAGCAGTTCATGTAACTCTTTCCAGGTTTTTCTAAAATCAACCTGTTCATCATTTTTTATAGAATAATATTATTCCATTACTTTCATATATCATATCTTATTCAGTTATTCCCCAACTGATGAGCATTTACTCATTTTCCAGTTCTTTGCTACCACAAAAAGAGCAGGTACAAACATTTTTGCACATGTGGGTCTTTTTTCCTTTTTTATGATCTCTGTGTTACAGACCCAGGAGATATCACTGGATCAAAAAGTATGCAGTTTGACAGACCTTTGGGCATAGTTCTAAATTGCTCAACAGAATGGTTGGATCACTTCATAACTCCAGCAACAATGTATTAGCATCCCAGTTTTCCCACATCCCCTCCAACATTTATCATTATCTTTTCTTGTCATTTTAATCAATCTGAGAGGTTTTACATGGTACCTCAGAGTTGTTTTAATTTTCATTTTTCTAATTAGTAGTGATTTAGAGCATTTTTTCATGATTATAGATGGCTTTAATTTCTTCATCTGAGAATTGTCTGTTCATATCCTCTGACCATTTATCAATTGGGGAATGACTTGTACTCTTATAAATTTGATGTGGTGGTTTTCTTGGAGGCAGCCTTATTGAAATAAATAATTACTCCTAAATTGCAGCCAGCTGGTAAAAATGCAAACGTTTATTTCTCCTTTCAAATTAGCCCGGTTAGTTGAGACCTATCTCTCTGCCTGGCTCCAAGAGATCTTGCAGCTTTGTCCTTGGCTTCTGCCTCTGCTTTCTTCAGCCTCCAGCCAGCACCAAGTTGGAAGATGCAATGAATCTCTCTGTACCTCCAGTCAGTTCCACCAGAAGAAGTAACTTCAAGCTTCAAAAGCTCCTTATATTTATGTGATCTCCCAAAGGTTAACTCCACCTTTTGGAGGGAGAGGGATTCTGGGTTATTTCCCAGAGTGCTCTCTGGTCCTAAGGAAGGTGTGAATTCAGATATCTCTTTCTAGACCCTGAATCTCCCAAACTGTGAACTCCATTGAGTTCTTAATGCTCTCTAAAGGTGTGAACACAAGCATTGTTTCCATCAGTTGTACTTAGTACCTAGTTCAAGTTCTGGCCCAAAATATCTTTTAAGATCAAATCAACTCCAATGTCTTAACACTTTATAAAGAAATGTCTTAACACTTTGTAAAGATTCCAACAATTTGGCTCAGTTCTTTATATATTTTAGAAATGAGGTCTTTATTAGAAACACTGCATGTAAAATTTTCCCCCAGCTTTCTGTTTCCTTTCTAATCTTGACAGTATTAGTTTTGTTTGTGCAAACCTTTTTAATTTAATGCAATCAAAGTTGTCCATTTTGCATTTCACAATGTTCTCTGGTTCTTCTTTGGCCATAAATTCTTCCCTTCTCCAAAGATCTGATAGGCAAATTATCCCTTGCTCTCCTAATTTGCTTATAGTAATACCCTTTTATGATTAAATCATGTACCCATTTTGACCTTATTTTGGCATGTGGTGTGAGTTGTAGGTCTATGCCGAGTTTCTGACATGTTATTTTTCAGTTTTCCCAGCAATTTTGTCACATAATGAATTCTTATACTAGAAACTGGAGTTAGGATTTATCAAAGACTGGATTACCTGAAGTCATTGACTATTGTGTCATATGTGTCTTACCTACTGATCTACCACTCTATTTCTTAGCACTTTATAGTTTTGATGCCTGCTGCTTTATAATAGAGTTTTAGGCATGGTACTGCTAGGCCACCATCCTTGTATTTTTTTTTTTTCATTAATTCCCTTGATATTTTTGATCTGCTATTCCAGATGAATTTTATTATTTTTTCTAGTTCTATAAAATAATTTTTTGGCAATTTGATTGGTATTGCAATAAACAAGTAGACTAATTTAGGTAGAATTGTCATTTTTTATTATATTAGCTCAGCCTACCAATAAGCAATCGGTATTTTTCTAGTTGTTTAGATCTGACTTTGCGTGAAAATTGTTTTGTAATTGTATTCATATAGCTGCTGCATTTGTCTTAACAAGTAGATACACACATATTTTATTTTGTCTACACTTATTTTAATTGGAATTTCTTTTTATATCTTGCTGCTAGGTTTCATTAGTAAAATATAGAAATGTTGATATTTTGTGTGGGTTTATTAATATAACCTATTATTTAGATTCTGCAACTTTGCTAATTGTTTCAAGTAGATTTTTGAATGACTCTCTAGGATTCTTTAAGTATATCATATCATCTGCCAAGAGTGATAGTTTTTTCTCCTCATTGTCTATTCTAATGCCTTTAATTTCTTTTTCTTTTCTTATTGCTAAAGTCAACATTTCTTGTAGAATATTGAAGTGCTGATAATGAGCATCCTTATTGCACCCCTGATCTTATTGAAAATGTATCTGGATTTTCTCCATTTCAAATAATGCTCGTGGATGGTTTTAAATAGATGCTATTTATAATTTTAAGGAAATTCCATTTATTCCTATGCTCTCTAGTATTTTTTAATAGGAATGGATATTGTATTTTATCGAGTCATTTCTGCATCTCTTGAGATGATCATATCATTTGTTAGTTTTGTTGCTGATAGTCAATTATGCCAATAGTTTTCCTTATGTTGAACCTTTCCTGGTATAAATCTCACTTGATCAGAGTGTATTATTTTACTGATAAACTGTTGTAATCTCTTTGCTAATATTTTATTTACCTTTTTTTGCATCAATATCCATTGGGGAGATTGTTCTGTAATTTTCTTTCTGTTTTGGCTCCTCCTGGTTTAGGTATTAGTAACATATTCATATCATAAAAGGAATGTGGCAGGACTGCTTCTTTGCTTATTTTTTCCAAATACTTTATATAGTATTGGAACTAATTGTTAAATATTTGGTAGAATTCACTTGTAAATCCATCTGGTCCTGGAGATTTTTTTCTTAGGGAGTTCATTGATGCTTTGTTTAATTTTTTTTTTTTCTAAAATAGGGTTGTTTATTTATTTCCTCTTCTGTTAATCTGGGCAATTTATATTTTTGTAAATATTCATACATTTCAATTAAGTTGCCAGATTTGTTGGCATACAGTTGGATAATATAGCTTCTATTATTGCTTTAATTTTTTTTTTTTACATTGGTGATAAGTTCACCCTTTTCATTTTTTTATGGTGGTAATTTGTTTTTTTTCCCTTTCCTTTCTCTAATTAAATTAATTAAAGGCTTAACTATTTTGTTGTGTTTTCTTTTCATAAAATCGACTCAGTTTTATTAATTAGTTCAGTAATTTTCTTACTTTCAATTTTATTAATATCTCTTTATTTTCAGAGTTTTGAATTTAGTATTTAATTGGGGGTTTTAAATTTGTTCTTTTTCTAGCTTTTGTACTTGCATGCCCAATTCACTGATCTGCTCTTTATTGTATTCATGTAACTATTTAGAGATATAAAAATTTCCCTAAGAATTGCTTTGATTGCATTCTACATTTTGGCATGTTATTTCATTGTCATTCTCTTGGATAAAATTATTTGTTGTTTGACCCACTCATTCTTTAAAATTAGATTATTTAATTTCCAGTTGGTTTTTAGTCTATCTTTCCCTAGCACTTTGTTGAATGTAATTATTACATTGTGACCAAAAAAAAAAAAAAAAAAAAAAAAAAAAAAAAAAAGGAAGCATTTACTATCTCTGCCTTTCTGCATTTGATTGTGAGGTTCTTATGCCCCAGTCAGTTTTTGTATAGGTGTCACATATTGCTGAGGAAAAGTTATATTCCTTTCTATATTTATTCGGTTTTCTCCAGAAGTCTTATTATATCTAAATTTTCTAAGATTCTATTAGCCTCCCTAGTTTCTTTCTTGTTTATTTTATGATTAGATTTATCTAATGCTGAGAGGAAGAGGCTGAGGTTTCCCACAACTTTATTTCTTCTCTTACAAATTTGGATGCTGTACATCCAAATTGGCGCATATACATTTAGTATCCATACCACTTCATTGTCTATGATATCCTTTAACAAGATGTAGTTTCCTTATCTCTTTTAATTAATTTCTACTTTTGCTTTTAAAATAAAAATTACTACCCCTGCTTTTTATGCTTCAGCTGAAGCATAATAAATTCTGCTCCAGCCTTCTATTTCAAATGTTTTTCTTGTAAACAATACATTGTAGGATTCTGGTTTTTAATCTACTCTGCTATCCACTTCCATTCTTTGGGAGAGTTCATCCAATTTACATTTAGTTATGACAGCTGTGAATCTCTTCATCCTATTTTCTCCACTGTATATACTTTTGTTCTCTCTTTTCTATCCTGGCTCTCAGTAGTATTTTGTTTCTGAATCACCCCTCCCTTCTATCATCTCTCTTCTTTTCTTACCCCTTTCTCCTAGTGTTTCTGCCCGCCTTTCTATCTACCCCTTTCCTTTTCTTTCCCCTTTCTCTCCTACTTCCTTATAGGGCAAGATAAATTTCTACACCCAACTGAGTGAATGTTATTTTCTCTTTGAGTCAAAATTTATGAGATTAAGCTTCAGACAAATGCTCATCCTCCTCCCTTCTTTCCCTCTATTGTAATAGTTCTTTTGTACCTCTTCATGTGATTTAATTTATCCCATTTTATCTCCTTTTTCCCCTTCTCCCAGTCCAATTCTTTTTCTAACCCTTAATGTCTTTTTGTTAAATATCACCACATCAGAGTCAATTTATACCCACATTTTTGTCTATGTATGCCCTCTTTAACTACCTTAATAAAAGTTGCAGTTTTCAAGAAATACAAGAATCAATTTTTCATCTAGGGATGTAAACAGTTTAATCTTAAATTTTTTTTTTTCTTTTTCCTTACTGTTCACCTTTCTATATTTCTCTTGAGACCTGTGTTTGAAGATCAAATTTTCTATTTAGTTCTGGTCTTTGCAATAGAAATGAAAGTCCTTTACTTCACTGAAGATCCATTTCTTCCTCTGAAAGATGCTTGGTCTTTCTGGGTAGTTGATTCTTGATTGCAATGCACCCAGTTCTTTCACTTTCCATTATATAGGTATTCCAGGCCCTCTTATCCTTTTCTGTAGAAGATACAGATCCTGGGTAATCCTTAATGTGTGGCTCCTTTATACTTAAATTGTTTTTTGTTTTGTTTTTTGGCAGCTTGCAGTATTTTTTCCCTTTAAGATTATAGTTCTGAAGTTTTGCAACAATGTTTCTTGTGGTTTTCTTTGTGGGATCTCTTTCAGGAGGTGATCAATGGATCCTTCCAATGATTATTTTCATCTTCTGGTTCTATATCAGGGCAGTTTTCCTTGATGATCTATCTCGTGAAGAATGCTATCTAGGCTCTTTTTTGGGTCATGAAAGGTAGACCAATACTTTTTAAATAGTCTCTCCTGGATCTATTTTCCAAATCAGCTATTTTTCCAATGAAGTATTTTATATTTTTTCCCATTTTTTTTCATTCTTTTTAGCTTGACTGATTCTTGACATCTCATCTCTAAGGACTATTAGCTCCCTTTTGCTCCATTCTAGTTTTTATTTTCTTCAGTTAGCTTTTGTATTTCCGTTTCCCTTTGATTAATTCTACTTTTCAAGGTGGTGTTTTATATATATATATATATATATATATATATATATATATATATATATATATATATATATTTGCATTTAGCCAATTGTATTTTTTAAGGAATTGATTTTTTCAGTCAATTTTGGTCCTTTTTTCCATGCTGTTTACTTTTGAATACTTCCCCCCCGCCCCCAATTTTTCTTCTACCTCTTTTGCCTGTTTTTGAGATTTTCCTTGTGAGTGTTTAGTCCTCTTCTGAGTTGGTATTTTGTTCTTCCTTGTCATCATCTTAGCCTTTTATGGTTAAGGTTCTTTTCTAGGTTTTGCTCATTTTTTTCTTTATTCCTATTTTGTGACTTTTAAGGTCAAGCTCTGCTCCTAGGGTACAAGCTTCTTGTGCAGCTCTGAACCTTGACTTTAAAGCACAGGGCCCCCTTACATTTGGTATCTTGCTCAGGCCTATTTGAAAACTATATATTAAAACCTAAATGAAGAGTCCAAGTAATTTAACCAAAATACTGGCCTTGTAAGTCAGCTATGAAGGTAAAACCCCTTCCTAGGACCCATCAGGAAGAAGGCATTACGCCCCACCATCACAGGGGCGTATCCCTCTTGGTCCTTCCAGGCAACAGCCTAGTTTCCTGGACTGGCAATTTGCCTTCTGCGCTGGGACTGAAGGCTGCCCCTCTGCTCTGCTCTGCTACCGAGTCAGGGCCCAGTGTCTCAGTTGAGGATCTGCTGCAATTAAGACCCTCTTACTGGCTGTCTAGGACACTGTCTGAGCTGGGTTGAACACTGGGCTGAACCTCAGTGAGAATGACTTTTCTTAAATTCCTTCCAACCTATCTTGAGCTGAAGAATGGTCTCATTCTATTCAACACAGAGACTGGGTTTCATGTGATTTTGGAGAGAAATTCAGGGAGGACACATTCTAATAGATTAGACATTTGATTATCTATTAGTACAAACAAGATATATACAGTACATGAAAATAATCTAAAGAGGATGGCATTAGCAGTTAGGAGGACCAGGGAAGACTTACTGGAAAATGTGGGTTTTAGCTGAGTCCTGAAGGTAGTCAGGAAATCTAAGGGGTGTAAAGATTTCCAGACATGGGGACCAATAAAAGATATAGCAATAAAGACAATATAAGTTTAGAATATAAAACAGGGAAATATTTACCACTAACATTTATTCACCACTAACATGAAGATGCAGCATAAAATCCATATCAAAGAGATATTCCCAGTAGATAGTTAAGGTCCTCTAAATGTTTCTTTGTTGTTTTAAAATTGGTTTTCAGGTCATAAGCATTTATTTTCTCTCCTTCCCATTCCTTCAAAGTTCATTGAAAAATTAAAAAACCAAACTAAATCCTTGTAACAAATATATTTTGTAACAAAACAGTCAAGCAAAACAAATCTTGAATTAACCATGTCCTGGAACAGCTAAGTAGTGTAGTGGATAGAGCACCAGCCTTGAAGTCAGGAGGACCAGAGTTCAAATCTGGCCTGAGACACTTAACATTTTCTAGCTATATGACCCTGGGCAAGTCACTTAACCCCAACTGTCTCAGCAAAAAAAATAAATAATTAACTATGTCCAAAAAGTATATCTTATTTTGCTACCTGAGTTTATCATCTCTGTGAGAAGGCAGGTAGTATGCTTCATCATTTGTCCTTTGGAATCACAGTCAATTAAAATGTTGATCAAAATTCTTATATTTCCTTTTTAAAAAAAACAATAGATTTTTATTTTCAAAATATATACAAAGAGTTGAACATTTACCCTTGCAAAACCTTGTGTTCCAAATTTTTCTCCCTCCCTTTTCCCTACCCTTCCTCTAGACAGCTCCCCAAGTTCCACATTTATCATGGCTGCACAAGAAAAATCAGATTAAAAAGGGAAAAAAAAAGGGAAAGAAAAAATAAATAGATTTATGATGGAGAGAGCTATCTGCATTCGTATCGAGACTGAATGTGGATCATATTGTGGGATCACAGTGGGATACTGTCATGTATTTTCCCCTTTTTGTTATTTGCTTGTTTTTTTTTTTTCCCATTTTTGTTGAAAAGAGCCACATCCATCAGAGTTGATTATCACATAATCTTGTTGCTGTGTACACTGTTCTTGAGAATTTTTATTTCAAAATTATTTGTCTTTACAATGTTGTTTTTATTATGTATTATTCTCCCAGTTCTACTCACTTCATTCGATCAGCTCACAAAACTCTTCATAGGTTCTACTTGACATTTTTATTATTGTTCATCTGTTTTCAGAGGATCAATGTTTGGGTAAAATAGTGGATGATGGATGATATCTTCACTGTGAACTGAATTTAAGTGAGACAGAGTTGCATTAAGTCTTCAGCGTCACTTTCTCTTCCAGAATCATTGAAGTCCAGAACAAGAAAGAATTGCCGATGGTGTCTTCTAAGTCTGATCAAACTAATTGCTCCACAGTGCCTGCCTCAGCTGCCTTCATGGCTTTTGATTCAAATTCTTCTATTTGCCCATTCTCTCAGAAGTCTTCACATCTTGGGGTAGACAACCCCTAACTCATTGAGGGATGAGACCACCAGTTACCCTCAACCTCATTTAGCCTTTCTCCTGAGACGGTTTTACTAGTGTGACTACTGCTCATACTATACCTTGGAGCCCCAGGTGAGAACCAGGTAACAGGTGGACACCAAAAGTGGATGAGCATCCCTGTAAAGGATTGTAAGCTCACACTAGAGGTGCTAGACTTCCTGAACTCTCTATATATTCTTATAGCAATTATGCTCAGTTACGCACCACTTAGTTTCCATTTCTTTGCCATTACAAAAATATACATTTTTGTACATCCTTTTCTTCTGTTTAAACTCTTTGAGATACAGGCCTATTAGTGGTATTGCTAGAACAAAGAGTATATATCAATTTGGTAACTTTTGGGGCATAATTCCAAATTGCTTTTCAGAATGTTTGGACAAGTTCATAGCTCCATTGTCAATATGCTTATTTTCCTTAAGTCTTGATAACCTTTATAATTTTATTTTTTGGTTAACTTTGTGAATCCAATGGGTAGCTTTGATTTGCAAAGTTGCAAAGCCTGGGAAATCCAACTCCTCTGATTTTCACTTTCTCCTTTACACCAAGCCATGTTATTTTGTCTTATAATTTTGCTAATTTCTTTGTTTAGTTCCTTCTGTGTCTATTATTACTTTTATTGTCTTGAAGAAATCCTAGTTGTTTGTCAACTGTTCATACTATTTTTGGATTTTTTACTCTTCACCCTTGCACTGCTCATGTTTTAACTCTTTAATCCTTTTTTTAGTCATGTAATTACTACTTTGTCAATTTTTTATAAAATGTTTTATTGATCCTTCTAAAGTTTTTACTAGTGTAAAAATAGCAACTTATCTAGGGGAGAGGGTGAGAGAAAGGGAGGGGAAAAAATTTAGAATACAGGTGAATGTTGAAAATTATCCATGTGTATATTTTGAAAATAAAAAGCTTTAACAAAAAAAGACAAAATTACCAAGTAAATTTTCTAATGTCAGTTGCTGATGACTTCCTCCTACTATAAAATGTTCCTTTATTAAAAGAAAAAAACTTATCAAGACCAAAGTGACAGATGTCATGCCTCACAGAAAAGGCAAGATCCTACACCTGTAGTTCACTACCTTTCTCTGGAGGGAAAGTCATCCTTAGTGGTTGGGAACCAAAGTTGTTTATTGTGCTTAGTCTGATTTTTGATTTTTTTAAAATTACTGTTTTCATTTAAGTTATTGTGGTCATTATACATTTTGTTTTCTTGGTTCTATTTTCTTCTCTCATCAGTTTCTACTTCCCATGTTTTCCCCATAGTTCTCTGAATTTTCCATTTTCACTTATTACATAATATTTCATTAAATTCAAACACAATTCTATTCCCCAATTGTCATATACTTTATAGACTGTTTTTGGCTAACACAAGAGCTGATTTTTAAAATATTTTATCTTTGGTACATTTCTATCTAACTTCATTTGGAGATGTGCCTAGTTGTGGGATGACTTGGGTCAAAGATAATAGTCATGCTTTTTCATATATAATTCTATTTCTCAGGAAGTATAAGTGTGTTTAACTTTCACAACACTTTTATCATCCTTACTAATTTGATGGATATGAAGGGAAAGCTCAGAGTTGTTTTTCTTATTAGTAATGAAATTTTTTCCCATAGGACAGATTATAGAAACTATTCAAAACATTACATTGCATTTTAATGTTCACATATCTCATTTGATCCTTACAACCACCCTGTGAGATGGGAGCCATTTCTGTTCCACAGATAAACTGCAGACAACAGGCTTGCTAAGGTTTAAAGAGGCCAATTTTTAATTCTCATTCTCCTTGGCCTTTCTTCAGACTGATACTATTCATTCTCTCCTTGATACTCTTTTCTAGTTTTCAGGACACTGTCCTATCAGAGTTCTATGTATTTGTTGGTGTTTTCCAGTGTAGATGAGGTACTCACAAAGTACTAGCAGCACCTCTAGTGTTGAGAGCCCTTTTCAAGGGCTGCTCATTCAGCCTTTAGTGTTCTGTCACTTGACTCTCACTTATGACTTCAAGCTGTAGCATGAACAGCAGCTACACCTGGGGGTAAAACCCATAGGCTAAAGAGTGGGTGATGAACTTCCAACTCCTGTGAGTTAAGGAACATCCAGCCCAAGCATGTCAAGATTTCCATAGGGGAATGAGATGAGAATAATTTGTTTCAACAGGCATAAACTATTTTCGTGGCTGAAAAAGATGCTATTCATCCTGGTCATCTTTATTTCAGTCTTGGTCCTAGACTTGATTCTGGAAGAAACTGAGGACTTCGTGCAACTCTGCCTTGCCTAAACTGATATTATATTGGTCCTCTTCAAAAACAAAGGATGAACATCTGACCACTTCTGTTTTTGCTGGATCCTCTTCTAGATTATACTCTAACCTCAAGATTTTATCATGTGCTGCTTTCTCTTCTCCCTCTATACTAATTTAAAAATATTAATCTCATAAGCTCTCATTGATCTAAACTGATAATTCTCAAAAATACCTTTCCTGTCACCTTTGTTGAACCCCAATTTCACATGTTCAACTGTCTCATTGAGAACGATGTCCAATGGACATCTTAAAACTATGTCCAAAATAGAACTCATCTTTATCACAAACCCTCTCCCATCTGCTACCTTCCCTATGAATTTAGAGGATAACATCATTATCCCAATTCCTCAGACTGAAAAACCTACAAATCATTCTCAACTCCCATCTCAGCGCGATGCCCAAAAGACCTGTCAATTTCTTTTGCAATACCTCTTATTTGCTCCCTTCTTTAATACTGCCACCAATGCAGATCCTCATCGCTTCACACTGCCTGCTGGTAGTTCTATCTTGTTTTGTCTCACCCCTCCAATTTATCCTACTAGCGATTTCCCTTAAGCACAGACATTGCCTCTTAACAAAAACTCCAGTAGCTTCCTATTGCCTCCATTATCAAATACAAAACATTTTTGTATTCAAACCTAGTTCCCTCCTAAAGTTGTGTTGCACCTTACATCTCAATACTCTCAACACTGCCCTCCTAAACAAGATACAAGTTAGCTCTGGGTCCACTATTCTTTTTTCCTCCACTCCCAATATCCATCTGGCCAATTAAAATTCTACCTACAGGGAAGACCAAACTTTTAATTCCAGTACCTGTTCTCTGCTTTCCCTTTCACCTTGTATTTCAGCTTGCTTTGTAAATATATTTGCATGTTTTCTCCCCATATTGGATTGTTTAGCAACTTGAAGACAGGGACTGTCTTTTGCATATGGTTTGGCATGTAATACTTCATGTTCATCGATTTAACTCATTATGGATTTATCTTATGCGTGCTTGCATATATATATATATACACACACACACACACTCTTATTTGCATGTCTATCACTAAGCATTTCATATTCATCTAAAAACCAATTATCCTTTTCTCCAAACCTGTCAAGTCTTCCACATTTCTAGTTCTGCCATCCCGACCTATTCTAAGTTGGCAATCAAAATGTTATCCTAATTTCCTTCACACTACATATGCAACTACTCCTAAGTATTATTCTTAATACCAGTTTTATTTCCCCAACAATCTCACTGCTTTCCAATTGTCTGGCAATTTGATTCAACTCCTGACCTCTCCCATTGGGATACTGCAATAGCTATTCTTCCCACTTAATTTTTCTGTTGTAATTTGCCATAAGCAGATCTGTACTTCTACTCAGTAACTTGTGGTATTGTCTTCTATATAAAGTAAAACAATTTTTAAAATCCTTCACAATCCAGTCCCAAAATGCCTTTCCAGCCTCATCATGTTGCTCTTCCCATTCCTATTGAATGTACCCAACTTTTTCTTTGCCGTTCCTTACAATACTCAAAAACCTGTCTCCATGCCTTTTGCATTCATTCCTGCCAACACACTTCCTCCACTGCTTCACAGAATCCCTTAATTTCCTAAAAGACAACTAAAGCACCTTTTTCTTGTGAGGTCTTTCCTGAACTCCAATCTATACTTGTTCTTGATATTTATTTCCCCTGGGAAAATATATGCTGCCAGCATTTTTTCAATTCCCATGGCTTAGCATTAGCAGTGGCAGGAACATGGCAAATACTTTAGTGCTGATAAGTCACCAGGAAAGGACTGGCTCTGTGTAAATCTTTAGATATCACTTCATTTGTTTGATTTTAACATTTTCCTACTCATTGGCTATTATGTAGCTCCTCTATATAAATGCTTTACTCATTTAAAATCTTCTAAATTGATACTTTTGTGTTTATTATACATCACCCCGTCCATTAATAGTTTGAACAATTAGCTGTCCACTGCAATAATCTTTTTTTGTTTCATCAACTTTCTTCTTTGTAGTTAACATTTAAAACTTGCATTTTAAAAACTATTGTGAAATTGATTTGGATTAGGCTTTTTGTATATACTGTACTTCACTCTCAAAAAACTAAGGTAACATATTACAGAGGTCTAATGAAGGGTTCTTTATACATGTTAAAAATTTGATAAATTGCCAAATACCAAGTCATTTCATGCTTATGAAAAGCATGGAGCAGAATGTTATTATTCAAGTGGCACTTAACTGGTCTTTAAAGGTGGCTTATTTCAACAGGTTATTTTAGATAAATACTATCTTATCACAGGCATAGAGAAACTAAGATTTATAGACTGAACAGTGAAGTTACTCAGGTTAGATGAATATAACAGATCAGAAATTGAGTAAGAGTATAGAACACTTTGTTGATTTTTACTTCAGGCAAAAAAAAAAAAAATTAAGATATTGATGTAGTGTCCCATTATCTGTCTGATGATAAAATTCTCACGTTTAAACAAGGTGACATTTAAAAATTTTTCTTCTTAGTTTTGTACTTAAATCACATCTTTCCTAAAAGGAAAAACTATTTGTACCCATTTTATATACAAACAACTCACAAGGAGTGCATTTCAAGATCTTCAAAGTAAATTTCTTTGCTATAAAGCCAAGTTAAATACACCTGAGCCCCATTTTGAATACATGAAATCAAATTAGGATTAGCAATTGGGATTTTCTTGGCAGAAAGAAAATGGAATGGTTTGCCATTTCCTTCAACTCACTTAATAGATGAGACATTGAGGCAGAGGGTTAAGTGGCTTACCTAGTGTCACATTAATTACTAATTACTGAGTGTCTAGAAACCAGATAAGTTAGAAAATAAGGACACATACCATTCCAATTACTCTACACAAATAACTTCCCACTATTAGTGGAAGGTAGACCACACATTTCAAACTTAGCTGTCATCCAAATATCATCTAGAAATTCTTTGTTCCAGACTTCGAAATAAACCAGTCTCTTTAAAGCTCAAAACTTAAAAGTATTTAGCAAATACAAGTCATTATGTGGCCAAGAGAACCCCCAAGTACAGATTAAAGACCCCAAGTTAAAGAGGATCACAAATCTTTCACCTTTTAGAATTCTGATGCTATTAAATACTTATCTGCACCCTCAGTCCCACCTGTACCAAATACAAATACAGGTTTGATTGATCACACTAAATTAAGAGTAGGCTTTTAATTAACCATTGCTCACCATTGCTCTTTTTTAGTTTAGATTTTTCCTTTCATGACAATGAACTGAAAAACCAATTTACATTCAAATGGTTGAGCTAGTCCAAACATTCAGAAATGAAATTCATGAAAGCCAAACATTCAGAATGCTTAAGACAGACTTCAAACCACCTTAAGTAACTGAAAGACCAGGTATCCAAATGAAATATGTAAGCTTTCTTAGGGGTTTGATAATGGAAAATGCACAAGAAAAAACCTTTTCTAGGACAGCAGAGGTATTAAGAATACCTCTTCTCTGCACATGGATATTATTCACTTCAATTAAGGTCTATCTTTATGCTTGTCCCGATGGAATAACAATGGTTGGTTCATTTCTTTCACACTTAAACCTGGCAGGATGGGAGGAACAAGTTCTCTTAAGATAGTATACAGCAATGACTTTTCCAAAATAGTTATAATTACTATTATGTAATTATAATTACTATGAGTTAAGGTCTCACAAAAAAATGCAAATGGCTCAATATTAATCTTTTAATAATCAAGTAATGTAGAAGAAAACAGGAAAGTTTTAAAGACAGTGGTAGAGAGCAAAGCATACAATTGCTCCTTAGGATAACCTTTGTGAATATTTTATTTTTCTCAAAGCTTCAAATTTAGTTACATTTTGATCCCTTCAGATTTCACATTGGTCCAGTGTACAAGATTTCCTGTCACTTAGTGTTTCAAAACTGAAATGTTTTTCTTTAGACTTATAAAAGATTAAGATCCTTGCTAGCATGTTTTAAGTGATCCTCAATGTTACAACCTTATCTCACAGCCTGTCCATTTCAATTTAAAAAGGTTTTCTGACATTTGGAAATTCTGGTGTTTTTACAATACTTTTGCCTACATACTAATTTCTCTACTATCTGTGAGGTCAGTCAAGTAGATTTTCCCCAATCCACAGAAAAGGCCTAAAAAGATTCTGCCTTTCAGCAATGGCTTCTTGATTTCCAGTATTTTTTTTCAAGATAACAAAATCCCTTTAATAAAGACTGTTGTTTCAAAATGTTTTAAAGTCTGGGCCAGAAGTTTTAAATCTGGAAATCACATTAAGAATCAACCAAACCCTTTGTGAACATCTGGGCTGAGACTACCCCCGCTTGTAGAACTAACACCCATCACAAACAATTTTGTAAATATCTGGCTATTGTCAATGTAAAATAAAAAATATACCAAGTCACACTCTGTATTACAGGTTCTGACTTATAAAGTACGCTTTTAGCTTTATTTCAGTCTTTTTAAATAAGAATGTTTAGAAAAATCAAGTTAGACATATTAACACTTCTTAAAAATTTTGGCAAGATAGTGCCCAAGTTCCAAACAGCACAAGCTATATCAATGTAAAAAGGCATGAAAAGATATCAAACCAAAACATCAGGGCAAATAGCACACTGAAAAGGTATAGTAAATGCCCAAACATTTTGAAGTTGGGATCTAGACTCTCAAGGTCAAGGCTGAAAAATTCTCAGTAATGTTCACTGTTTTAGATTAGTGCACATCTTCTCCCTGTTTTCCCTAAATAAATCTTCGATTTGGCTGTTATAGGTCAACCTATTTAATCACATCCAAAAAGTTTGAAATTTCACTCAGCAGAGTTGCTACACATACAGAAATACTCCATTTGTTAATATAGATTCTCAGCTTAGCCCACATGTACATTGCACTAAACCTCAATGACAACATGGAGCAAACATAAATTTGCAGTTCAAGTTTAAAAAAAAAAAAAAAAAAAAAGAAAAAAGAAAAGGAAAGGAAGGGAAGGGAAGAAAAAGAAAAAAAGGGGGGAAAAAAGAAAAAAAAAGGGAAAAAAAAACACACCCTTTTTAACTTTACACTTATATCCTCAACTTCCAATGAAGCAAGGTGTTATCCCATCATTTTTATGGTGGCACTTTACCCTAAGAAACAATTTCAGATGCCAAATTTGAAGGGTTAGAAATAAGAAGGATTTCCCCCATATATTTGCTAACCAGGATTAACTAATGTCAAACTATCAACTTTTTCCCCAGGTGAAGCCCTCCAAGAAATATCAAATCTAATAAGCTCCCAAGATCACAAAAAATTCAGCCTTTTCCTTTCCTCCTTTTAAGCTGGCTGAGACACTGAAGTCAGTGTCAATTTAGGCTCAAGTCATTCAAAGTAACAAACTGAAGAATGACCAAAAACAAATTTTTATTTTTACAACTAAATAAATGTAATTTAAATGTGTCCATTGCTAGTTTTTTTTCCCCCCAAAGTAACATGCTATAAATAAGCAAACTAAACCTGGGCACTGATGTAATATGGACTCCCTAGATGTCTCACTGGGCTTAGTTACAGAAGACCACTCACAGTAAAAAGACATTTTGAGTACAAAGTGTAGCATGATGTTAAGCCATTTTTAGCTTCTGCACATACATGTTGCACTTCTGGCTGAAAATGCAGAGAAAATCGAAGCATTACACTGTAAGCTCAGTTGCACTGTTTTAAATGGCATCAATATCAATGTCATCATCCTTGTTATCAGCAGACTTCACAGTTTCAACTTTAGGTACGCTGGCAGTCTTAGAATACACCACCTAGGAAACAAAGGTAGTTTTATTTAGGAGAAAGGACACAACAGTCTAGTTACCTCACTTAAAGCATTTTGCTGTAAAAATCAGATGTTTTTCATAAAATCAAATCACATCTCAAATAATCACATCACAGCTCAAATAATTTTATCTGTCTCCAAAGTATTTGTTGTTATATAACTATTCTGAGCAATTGTCATATTCGCATCACATTCTGTTAATTACCCTAGAATCTTAAAAGGGCTATTATATAAATGGAGTAGGAAGAAAAGGTTTTAACATGCTTTGCCTTGAAAACAGGATGTTTTTGAAAAGAAATATTTCTTTTAAAAATAAATACACTCCTAGCATTTGTATCCCACAAGCAATATACCTCAATATTTTCATCTTCATCTTCCTCTTCTCCACCAGAGGATTCTTCTTCTGCTTCCTTTAGCCATTTTATAAAGGGCTCCGCTTTGACACGAATCTCTTTGGCAAGTTCCTTTGAGACATATTTCTTAGAGGCCTGAATAAAGTCATCATTAATTTAGCTTCATTTAAGAAATCTTAACACTATGAAATTTTAAACAATAACACAATCCTAACCCCAAACGTTTTCCCACCTTTTCTGACCAGCTAATGATGACCTCTTCCTCCAAAAGGTCTGCATCATACATTTCCTTCAAGATATGTGGAATTTTAGAGATGAGCTGAGCTTGATGCATAGCTACTACACACTCCAAACCATGAAGAAGGTATCTCTGAGCTTTTTTGTTATTGTGGCAGAACTGTAAAAAACAAACTAGCATTAGGAAACATTTAAATACTTTAATAGCGAAGTCTAGCTAACAAATAGTTTTTATATCCACAAATACCAGTTACTACTCTCCAAAGATAAAACCTATATTGTACTCCCCCATAAAATCCCCTCCAAAATCCTTTTTACTTCAAGTGAAATGTTGTCTATCCCTAAAAGAGTAGCCACAAATACAAAGCGCTTACTCGTAGAAAATGACGTCTATACTTCTTAATTTGTTCTCGAATCTTCTCATTAAAAAGAACCTCAGTCAAAACAAGAGGACCCATAGCTTTTACATCCAGTCTTTCTGCTTCTGCGACAATTTCTTTGTCAGAAGTATCAATAATACCTTCTTCTTTTTTTTTCTGCAGGAAGGATACAAGAGTTGAAAGTTACAATTTGATATCCATTCACAAAGTACCCAAAGGGGTGAAATTCAAATTAAGGGTTAAAGGGTAAGAGACAATGCATTACAGTTTCAAAAGGAAAATTCTGTACTACATTCTTCTGGTAGTCTAAAATGCTGAACATTAAATAATTGAAGAAAGCTCAAAGTATATTAAAATATAAATATACTTTACCTTCACAAAGTCAAATAAAATATTGACTCTTTCTTCAACTGTCCTTTCTAGGTCATCACTAAGTGTCAGAACTTTTGCATGATCACTAATTTCATCCATTCTGCGCCTTTGAGCTTCTTCAGTTGTGTCCTCTCCCCAATCTTCATCCTCATCATCTTCCTGTATATAAAACCAAAAATATAGTTTACAACTTACAGAGCTACACTTTGGAAAAAACTGAATTAGGTCTTTCCCTGTGAAAAATACAGTTTTGAATCCTTAATAAAAGCAAAAACTACCTCTTTGCCTGGTGTTTCTTCCAAATTTATTTGTATCCTAATTTAAGCCAAAAGTTCTATATACTGTTATATTCTACATTTGCTTATTTATTGCCTACTTTTAGGATCACTGCCCACAAATTCAGATCCCCTCATACCTGTATATGCTGTAAAATTCAAATAATAACAACTAACAAGACTGTACTTCCCACACTCACCACAGCATGTGGAGGGTTAAGTTCATTGGGTGGTGGTGGTGGTGGTGTTGTCTCATTGCTGGACACAGAACCATTTTCTTTGTCTTTGCCCTTTCTATTTTTCTTTTCTTTTTCTTTTTTTCCCGTAACACTGTCACTATTCTCTGAGGAAGAAAGGGGAAGAAGACAAAGTTGAATCCCACAATTTCCATTACTATTCACTCTCTCAAGCCCATCTATAGTTGCCAAAAATAGGATCTTCTACGTTTCTTTCCTGTGTCCTAGGGGGTAACTAAATTAAGTTTCAATATAAAGTCTTCTAGTCCTGGGTACTGATACTGTTTAAGTCTATATAACAGATGGTCTCATTTAAAAGAGATCACTGGAATAGGTTAGACTTACTTAATTTTTGCAAGTTGAAATTGTGTCAAACAACTTTTTGTCAGCCACAGAGTGTTACTTGCAATGATCGATCAAAGAGCCATGGTAGAGAACCAATCCCTCAGGGAAATATATCAGTATCATCCAGTCTTTCTGCCTTTTTTTTTTTTTTTTTTTTTTTTTTAAATTTAAGGTAACAAATCCAGTATGAATTCCATTGTTATACTGCTTTATACAAATGTTAAATAAGTAGGTGGAGATTACTTACCAGGTGGGTTCTTGAGAATGAATGTGCAGAGTTTATGGTTTGTGTCAAGCATGCCTCGATAACCACAGGCTTTGCAAGAGTTACCTATTGTTTGTTTCTTAGGATTGACATGCTGTAGAGAGAAAATATTCAATGAATTAAGTATAGTTTTCATTCTAGAGTTAAGTATGCACATAAATTAGGTATGCATTTACCTTTAAAAACTAACACTGATTTCCTATGCCAATACAAACATATATAATGCTAACAATTCACTTACCAGATCAGTTTCAGGATTCTCACACTCAGGACAGAGAACAAATTTTTTAATGAATCCATCCAACATGTCTTGCAGCTTATTCGCCTCATGAGATCCATTGACAATGTAACGGTCATTCTTAACATCAAACTGGGTCTGTGCTCCCAGCTCACAACCAAAATATTTGGTGGGATCTTAAGGGGAGAGAGGAAAAGTTAATGAACTAAAAAAGGTCTTGCTTCACCAATGATTGTTGCATTCATTGCTTGTCCACCCAAACACATGCAATCATTACTCAATATTAGAGTATTTAAAGTTGCTCCAAGGTTTAAAAATCATTGCTTATATTTCAATGTATATACATATAGAAGACAGACTAAACATTAGAAAAACAAAGTCTTCTATTTAGATTGGTGTTTCCAATTGTGTTCTATAGGCTCAAAACCCAAGCTTTCCGATTAGAAATATACCAATGGCATTGTCAGCATTTTATTTGTTCACATCTCTTCAAAAGGTACTTACACGTTGGAGGCCGATTAAGCGCCTTTGCAACGTCAACCATGTTGACTATGACTGTCTTTATTCCATTTCCTTTGCCCTCAACCTGAAAAAAAAAAAAAGTTCAATACTGTCATTTCCATTCTAGAAAAGACTATTGTGCTTTGCATTTAAAGGACATAACTAAATGAGACTTACTGACACTTGGTTCTCCCAAACCAACTGGAAAAGGAAATCATTACCTTAGCAATCAGACGGGGCATTTTGTAGCGATAGAACTGATCTGAAACGCTGCGGTTGACGTTGACAGACATTTTGGCTTATTAGTAGTAGTTTTATCAATAAGATGAAGAGATCTTTGATTGCAACTTTTTGGTATCTTCTGTCTGGAGAAGAAGGGATGACATAAACGACTGCAAGAGTTCTCGGTCTCTGACATGAAAAAGTTTTTGCCACAGAGGCTGTAAGCGTCTTGCTTGTATGCTATATTTCCCCAATACAGGTACCAATGGCTGCGCAACAGCTCTGAAACAGAGGGGGAGGTAGGGTGAGAGAATAAACAAAATTTAATTATTTCTAAAAAGAAAAATACCCCCCCCCCCATTTGGTGTTCTATCGGTCTCAAAAAAACCCACATCTAATGCCATACAAACTGAATCACTAAATAGGGGAATGGGAAAGGACTTAAATGCTGTTAATTTAGAATACACAGAATTGTTGACAATTTTAACTTTTCTTGTTGGGAGGGGAGAAAAAAAAATTTTTTTTAAACCACAGCCAAGAGATTCAATTATATTCTTGTTATTATTGTTGTAAAGTCTTTTCAGATATTTACATCTCCTCACAATCTTCCTCTCCATTAGTGAGAGGCTAGTTGACCTTGGATGCACTGTCCCTGGTTCCCTCAGTTCAGCAGGATTCAGAATATAAGTCTAAACTAATATTTTGATAGTGAACATATTTACATGAAATAGATTTAAATGTAATTAAGGTCAATATAATGCCTGTTAATTTTACGTGGGAATTCTTGTTCAAAATACAAATCAGAAAGATGAGGACATCCCAACCACAAGTTAACTATTTTGTTACACCAGGCATAAAAACTTGATCTAAATGTTATAACTGTAATTCTGCTAAGTAGCTGACAATTCGGCCTAGTATTTTTCGTTTATGTTGAAAAAAGCGCCATTCGCTGTTACCTGTATTCTAACGCAACCACGGACATCAGGCTTATGAAAGACCTTAAGTATAATTTCTCTCTAGGTCAAGGAATAGACGACACCCTAGAGAAGGTTCAACTAAGCAGATGGGGTTTGCCCCCAGGCTGCCTCCGAGTTCGGGGCCCCTCTTCCCTGCAGCTGCCGCACCCACAGGGTGACAAAAACTTGGCAGGAAGAATCCGAAGAAACGAAGCGACAGCGAGGAGCAGCGGAGGCCTGCTAGGACTGCGGAGCCGGGCCCTGCTCCTAGGCAGTCTCCTCCCCCAGCCGGGTTGGATGACTCATAAATGCAGCAATTAAGCACTGAGTCAGCTTTTGAGGAGGCGTGGCGCATGCGCAAAGCTCCCAGGATCACCACCCCCTTCCCCAGTCGTTCGCCAAACATCAACCTGGGTGCGCCCCCTTCCCAGAGGCGGGGGGTCGTACTCGCCGACCCCGGGACTTCCCCTTTCCTCTCCCAACTAGTGGGGGTTCGCTAAGTAAACTGCGCCACGCGACTGGGGGGGAGGGAGAGGTCACGAGGAAGTAGAGCCGCCATTTTGTGCGGCCGCCATATCCCCAGGGCCGGGGAGCCTCCTCACACGCTTCCCGCCGCCGCCCCTCCCGCCAAAGCCCCGCCGCCCGCCCTCCACTCACCGTTTTCGTCAAATAAAGACATAAACCCAACGCTGCTCGCCCGGGACTGGGATGAAGTGTCTGAGGCGCGGTATAAACAAGAGACCGAGCAGCAGTAAGAGGTGGAGGAGGAGGAAGGGAAGAGGAGGAGGAAAGAAGAGGAGGAGGCGGAGCGGGAGGAGCGGCCCGAGCCAGGTGCCGCCGCCGACCAGCGGGGGGGAAGGGGGGGCGGTCCCAGCGACGTCCGGGGGGAGGCAACACCCTTCGGCACCTGGGAGCCTGGCGACCTGAAGGAAGAGAAACAGAGACGCCATTAACAGGAGCCAGTCCCTGCGAGAAAAAAGGCATCAGCGCAGCCTACCTACCCCACCCGCCTGCCCCGGGTGCCGCTAGTCGTTCCGAGAGCCCAGACCCTTGGCGGCTTTACAGTAAGAGGCCCCGCAGGGCTGGAGCTAAAGCCACTTCAGACTCACCTCTGGAATGTTCTCGCTCTGACTGAACAACGCCGATGCCGCCGCCGCGATCAATCTACCCCCCCAGGCCCCGCCTTCCCTGGTCCGGCCGTCCCAGCCCATTGGCTGGTGGGCCTCTCGAGCCCGCGTACCATTGGCCTTTGCTTCATGTCAATCATGGCCGCCAGCCTTCCCCCAGCGTCTCGCTTCCCTACTTTCACACCCGCCCTTGCGGAGAGTCCCAACCTATTGGCCGATAGGCCTCTCGAACTCGTGCACCACTGGCCAAGCTCTCGAGTCAATCACGGTCTCCTGCCCGCCTCTGCTTCTCGTCCCTTCCCCCGCCTCCCCAGAGCTCCGCCCCCACCCGTCCCAGCCAATTGGTTGGTGAGCCCTTCGAGTCTGCACACCATTAGCGGCGGTGTCGTGTCAATCAAGGTCTGCCGCCTTTCCCTGTCTTCTCTCTTCCCCTTCTCCACACCCACCCCTCGACCAAACCAGCAACCCCAAGGTACGGCTCGACGAAGACGGCTCGAGATTTCTAGGAGTGCAGTCTCGCGAGACCCGCCGGAAGCTGGAGGGGTTGGGGTATTAGGCGGTCCCGAGGATTGAGGGGGCGCGCGCGTGTCCGTTTCGTTCTCGAAGCGGGAGGAAAATGGCGGTTGGTTTTCCTTCCCGTCTCCACCCCCAACCCCCGCCTTTCTGGCGCCCCGGCTCGCTTCTTGGGGGTGGGGTTTGTCGTTACATGATGGTGTGGGTTTCGTTACCCGGCCCCCAGCACCGGGCTGGCGGCGTTCTTCCTCAGCTCTCGAGCTTCCCCCTCTACGGTAACCCTGGCGCGCGCCTTTCCTGCCACTGCGCAGGCGCCTCCGTCTAAGGTCAAGGGGTCAGCGCCGGGGACGCGGAGGTGGCTTACCCTGCGCGTCCATGTGCGCGTCTCGGTGTTACCTCTGAGAGCGACCTAAGGGTGACTCAACCCTGTCTGAAGCAGGCAAGCTTGCACGCCGCCTCACAGCACGTGGAAGCAATTAGCAACTTTACAAAACTCTGATGCGGGAAGAAAAAATAAAAAGCCAAGCCGCTGTATCATTATGGTTGCTCCCTCAGGTGTTTATTGAGGTTTCTTCTGAGAAAGTTGTAAAATTTTTTTTCTTTAAGGAAATCCCAGGCAAGGCATAAACTTCAAGGATGATTCAATTGGCGCCGGTGTTTCCTGTTTAAAAGTAGTAGCTCTAAAAATTTGTCATATTTCTTTTTTTTTTTAGGGACCTTTCCATTGCACCACAATGTGGGTGCCTCTCATCTTTCCAGAGTGAAATCTGAATCTAGCTCAGTGCCCGGGATTTGAAGTGGTAGATGGTCCGCTTTTCCCCATAAAAGCTATCTTTTATTCCCCAAACGCAGGGAAGCTAGAGTAGGAATTGGGAGAAATTTATCAGTAATGTTTTTAGGGTCTTCTATGTTTGGCACAGTTCTAGGAGCTAGAGAAAGTGCTAAAGTCGATCAGATATCGTAGGAGTTTTACTGCCTCTAGCCGAAAAACTAAACAAGCATAGAAAACTAGTAGAAAACACGGTGAGTGCTTTAGAGAGGTAGGGAAGTGGCCACAAGGGGCTTAGGAAGTGGATTTGAGGTGGGAGATGATGTAGTAATTAAGGAGTTCATGAAGTGAGCAGGAAGCATGCAGGAATGCCAAGAACCAAGATACAGAGGCAGGAAAGTAGACCTGTTAATGTGGCCATTCTGGTTTTGCTTTTTTCTACATCAGGACCTCAACTTTTTTGGTGTGTAATGGATCCCCCTTTTGCGGTCTGACAAAGCCAATGCACCCATTTTCGGAATAACGTTTTATAATGGTTTAAAATATATTAAAATACATAGGATTATAAAGATAGGCAATTATTTTGAAAAGTAGTGTTGTAAAAGAGTTCATTGGACCTCAGATTAAGAATCCCAATTATTATTTTTCTGCTTCTGCCCCACCATGAATTATTTTCTTCTATCTACCTAAGATAAAACCTGAATCTAGCCCAGTGGGGAGAATGAGAAGTTAAAGGTCATCGGCTTTCCCCCAACAAAAGTTACCTTCTATTCCTCCTAAAGATCTGACTTTTAAACTTTTATTTATAGGAACACAAGGAACCTTGAAGATTTAAAAAAAAAATGCTGAACGCCTAATTTTCCAGCCTTTGTTAGAGGGCATACCAAAGGTACACACTTACTGTAAACAGGATCTTAGTCCTGTTCTTTTCTTTTAGGAAATCAGCACAAGCAATATAACTGTATAAATATGTCTACATATATTGGATTTAACATATTTTAACATTAATATGTTTAGAACTACCTGCTATATAAGGAAGGGGGTGGAGGAAGGAGGGGATAATTTGGAACAGAAGTTTTTGCAAGGATCAGTGTTGAAAAATTACCCATGCATATCTTTTGTAAATAAAAAGCTTTAGAAATTAAAAAAGAAAAATCACACAGAAACAAACCTGTTGGAATCATATAGCTGTTAGAGAGTGGAGATAATAATGTAACCTTGAAAAGTTGTTTCTAATTTTATATATTATTGCTAATCTGTTAAACATAATATGTGTTATTATAATATATGTTATGTATAGAAATGGCTTTCCTATTCTTGAGAGGAATAATACTGTATACCTTTTGAACTAGACACTATATTGCAGTATATTTCCCTTGTAGTTTGAATACTAAAGATGACACAGTGTAAAGAGAGGAAGGTCAGTGTCTGGGATTATTTCAGGTCAGATGAATTTACATGAAAGATAATTATGTGACCCCTCTGAGGGCAATTGGTCTGGGGTCACTTTTTGGAGCCTTGGGTGTTTTTTAAAAAATATATTTTTGGATTAGATTTTTTATTTATTTATTTATTTTTTTAAAGGTGAAAACACTCTATGAGGAAAATTTTTTCAACTAATTCAGTTACTGGCACTTGCTCAGCATTTTATAGTATTGAGCGATTTGATTAAGGGCACCAATCTTATAATAACCACTAATGTGGTGTCAGAGATGGGATTTGAATGAAAGCCTTCCTGATTCTAAGATAGGTGCTATATGCATTATGCCAAGCAATCTGTCTTGGGAGTTTTAGCAGTTTAATTCACTTTAGCAGGCATTTACTAAACACTTACTGTATGTATGGACTCTCAAAAAACTTAACATTGTATTTATTTTTGATCATGATCCTGCCCAAGATTTTCTTGGAAATATCTAAATCTGGCTCATTTTCATTTTCATCAGGTTGTCCTCCCATTCCCTTGCAAACATTCAGGTAACAAGGCATGGGATGTAGAACAAATTTATTACATACCAAAAAAAAAAATGTAGGAATAGCTTGTAACCAAGCCTCATCTTCTCTATTTTGTACTTAAGAGTGCCCCTCTGGACTGGATGTTCTTCTTACTCCAAGTAGAAAAAATAGAATAAAGCATTCTTTCCTTATGGAATCCCATCCTCTGTAGGATGAATATAATTATCGCAAACTTAAAGCACTAACAGAGAGATCTTAAGTTGTATCTTGCCTTGTGGCTTCCTTTTGTGTGAATCCTTTCCTTTTACATCTTTGGGTATAGTTTGGTAATAATTTACTCTTTCTCTACCTTCTCCCTCATGAAACTTCTGGAGTTTTCTGATGTCCTACTTTCTCAATGCATGTGATTCCTGGAGGGGCACGTTGAACAGGCACCTCTCCAAGGAATAGAGTCCATGTTTATATATAAAGGCCAAACACAAGGTCATAGCTCAGTTATGTGAACTAATAGCAAACCTGATTCAGTGCTAAAATAAAAGCTTCATCAGTAGAAGAGTATCTGAGACAAGAGAAGTTCCTGGCTTGGCAGGGAAGAAAGAGGAACCTGGGTCATGTCACAAAACTACCTAGCATACTATCCTGTAGCCTCACTTCTGGGTATTTCTCTGGGGAACATGGTATCAACTAACTCATTCTGCACCCCAGTTGCATCTGTTTTTTTATTACCTTTCCTAATTTGTTATACTCTGAAACAACATCTTCAACAGGGCCTTCTTCAGTTGATAGATATCCTTAAGATATTCATTGAACTTCCGGACTTAAACCTACCTTGTTGCTAGCAAGAATCTTCTTTCTAAGGTGCTAAAAGTTGATGCCACAGCCTGCTGGTGCTATGCTGCTTGGGGCAGTGAGGTGGGGAGTATAGCCAAAGCCTTAGGAAAAAGTCATTGATTTATCCAAAATTGAATTTGTTCAATCTGCCCAGGGTTTTTTGGTTCTGACCACTCTGGTGACATTCAAAGATTTATCTGGGATGTTTTGAAATCTTTTTTTATTACGGATATTTATATTTTCAAGATGTACTATATTTTGTAATTCTGGTGATAATGAAAACTTTAAAACACTCCTAAATTTTACATTTGGTAGACAAAACTATATCAAACCAGATATTAAGTGAGATTGAGATGAGACAAGTAATGTGAAAAGTTTCTCCTGAATTTTTGTACTGCCTTAGCAACATTACCAATTTGCACCTGGATGTCCTGTGTAATACTATAACTGGCTAGCAAATATGTGGAATAGCTTGCCTGGGGCAAAAAAACCTCCGTAAAACATGAGACAAAGACATTTAAAATTCTACCAGTCCAATAGAAACTCTACAGGAGAAATTCTTGGCTTACTGTTTTGCCAAGATACGTTCTGCTCACAAAAATTCCAAACATTCAAGGACATTGGTAGCTTAGTTTCTTTTTCAGTGGTATTTTTTACAAATTTACATGAATAATTGACCATGAAATTCTTTAATTTAATAAAATTTCATTCAACTAGGGTGGTTTGGGTTTATTTTAAGGCCTGAAAAACTTTGTCTAAAATGTATGGAGGAGAGAGGAGGCATGTTGTGGTAGAAATTTTTGTGTCAATTGTTCTGAAAATACTTTTTTAAGCAGAAGGTAATCTGTTCTATTCAGAGGAACTGCAGACCTGGGAAGCCCTGGGATGTAAACTATGCTTATACCAGAACTCAGGTTCAGGGCATGTATCCTAGACTAATTAACCATCTGCCATCTGCACTATTTTGTTACTTGCCCTGGTGTCCTTCTGCTTCCACACTGGGGATCAAACACCTTTCTGATTCACTTTTTTAAGCAGAAGGTAATCTGTTCTTTTCAGAGGAACTGCAGAGACCTGGGAAGCCCTGGGATATAAACAATTCTTATACCTGAACTCAGGTTCAGGGCATGTATCCTAGATTAATTAACTTACATGCCATCTGCACTATTTTGTTACTTGCCCTGGTGCCCTTCTGCTTCTACACTGGGGATCAAACATCTTTCTGACTCACTCCCAACATAGGGATGAGAATCTAGTCAATATTGATGTGAGCCTAAACTAGGCTAAGGATAAAGAGATATTTATACCTTAAACATAATTCAGAACTATATAGAAGAAGAAATTCCTCTTGTTTTCAAAGTTCCTAGGTTATTCTTCTAGTCAAGAGGGACTGGAGTAAGAAATGGAGGGGCTCTTCCTGGTGATAATGAAAACTTTAAAACACTCCTAAATTTGACATTTGATAGTATATAAACCACTGAATGTGTATTCAGTGAGATTGAGATGAGGAGACAAGCAATGTGAGAAGTTTCTCCTGATTTCTAGAAGATAAAAAAGAAATTAATAGAAATAAAAACCAAATTTTAAAAACCCTCAAGAATATTATAGCCAAATTCCAGAGCTTTACCTCCTCATTCTCTTGGAAGCTTGGCTGTAGGTGCTCTCCTGACTTGTCATGAATGCTGTAGTCTGAACCGACTCCAGACTCCCTCACAGTGGCATCAGGAGACTGAGTCTCAACCATTCTCAGCACATTTATATAATCCTTTGATCTTACCCAGTGCCTTCCTAACTTCAAGTTCACATTTGTTTCAGTATTCTTTGATTGATTCAGATGTGTTCTTATGTCATAAAGTTGATGTGGGGTTGAGGTTGATCCTCTCCCTTAAAAAGAATATACTTCAAATGTTTCCAAAAAAAGATTAAAAGTTAATTTTCCTCCATAATCATGAACAATCACCAGGCTTGTTAATGTAGAACAGGCAGTAAGAGTCTAGCCGTCCCAAGGGAACCATCCAGTTTAGCAAAAGCTCAGCAATAGCTTTCTATTGATAGTCTTCTTTTCCCCTTTTGAACAGCAAAAGGGCAAGTAGGTGACCCAGGCTGTTTCTCTTAATGTTGGAGTGAGCATATTCTCACCCCTCTGGCATGACTATCAAGATCCTACCACATTTCTTCCAAACTTCCCTCTTTTATGGCAATGTGCTAGTCACTAGTGTTAGCAACCTGGATATCATGCCCTTTCTCTTTTATATATTCTTATCCACTTGCCCCTCTTTTAAGTAGCTGTCAACTCTTAACCTCCTCAACAATATATCATAGCTCCTTTATGATCCATAATATCACTACTCTTTTTTTCTCTCTTTACAGCAATCTCAGTTCCCTTTTGGAGTAAATGGGAAAAAAAAAGCACATTAATTAAGAACTATTTACCAAGCATTAGGAATACAAATAAATAAAAGCCTTAGTCAAGGAAGTTATGTTCTAATTAGAGGAGGGTAACCTAGGGATATGTGGTCAGGAAGGGGTCCAGAAAGTCACAGTCAGCTATCAAAAAAAAAAAATGTCTTTTGTTTTAATTATTTGGCAGTCACTAAACCCATCTTATTTGCCTCATCCTTTTTTGCTTTTTAAATAAACTATAACATGACCTTATTGTGATTGTTTTAACCACATTATTGTAGTCTGTGTATATTGTTAATTAGGTTCTTTTTCATCACTTGACAGCATTTCATGTCTTCCTATATTTCTTTGAATTCTTCATATTCATATTCAATTTTTTATGATGCAACAATATCCCAATTAATAAATACATCAAATACAATGATAAGAATTGTGACTACAGTTACAAATGTGAGACAGTCCATGCCCTCGAGGAGCTTATATTTTACAACATTCATATCTAGTCATTTTTCAATGATTCACATTTAGTTTGTTTCTAGATATTTCCCCCCCATTGTCAGTAATCTCTTTGGGTATACTTTTAATAGTAGGATCACTTGGTCAAAGGATAGGGAACTTTTTGTAACTTATATATTTCCATATTTCCAAAAAAGGTTGGACCAATTCACAGTTTTACCAGCAAAGGAATAACATGCCTGTTGAGTCAAAGCTTACATAGCAAAATATATTGCATTTTGTTGCCTTTCTTAATCTTTGTCAATATGATAAAGGAATCAAATAAAATCTCAAAGTTGTTTTAATTTTTATTTTCTATGAACATTTTTTTACATGATTTGTTTTTTTACTATACTCCACAGCATTTAAAATATGTTTAAATAACTTTTTAAGAGATTTGATTTACTGTAGCTGTAATTTAGATTTATCATGAATGAATGAGTGAATAAATATATATGTATGTACACACACATACATATATATATATATATTTTTCTACAATCAGGGTAACATAAAACTTGGCACTTGCCATTATAAAAAAGAGGAAAGACAGAAATAGATATTTCAAAAGATAAAGATTTACAAGCAAAAATAGTCTGTTTAGTACTTTCATTCAATTCAATAAATATTTCTTCTGAACCTAAGAAATAAGTATTTCCATAATAAAAAGAATAGGAAAAAAGAGGAACATGAAAATGAAAATCTGTTGTGTACAATTTGCTTTTCCTTTTAAATATATAATAAAATTACATGGCTTTCTTCCCCCTCCCCCCCTTATGTAGATCAGATGATTATCATTAGATATAAATGTGTATGTTTATAAATCCAAAACATACATACTTTTATCTATCAGTTCTTTCTCTGGATGCAGATAATATCCTCCTTCATAGTTCCTTTATAGTTAATTTGGGTGTTTATAATATATGTTCTCAAAGTTGTTCTTTAAAACAGTATTACTGTTACTATGTACAATGTTGTCTTGGTTCTGTTCATTTCACTCATTATTTTGTGCAAGTCTTTCCATGTTTTTCTGAAATCAATGAGCTTTTCATTTTTTTTATAGCATATACCACAACTGGTTTAGTCATTCCCCAAATTGATGAAAATCTCTGCAATTTCTAGTCCTTTGCTAACACAAAGAAAAGTACTATAATTATGTCAGAGCACATAGGTTGGTTTTTCTTTTTCCTTTTTGGGAAACACATCTAATAATGGTATTTTTGGATCAGAGGGTATAGGCAGTTTTATAACTCTTTGAGTGTAATTACAAATTGCTCTCCAAAATGGTTGGACTAGTTCACACTTTCACCAACAGTGAATTATTGTCCCAACTTTTCCACATCCCCTCCAATACTGGTTGCTTTTCCCTTCTATCATTTTAATCCATCTGATAGGTATAAAATGATATCTCAAGATTTGTTTTAAATTGCATTTCTCTAATAAGTAATGATTGAGAGCATATGAGTATAAATTGTTTTTATTTTTTCGTCAGCAAACTGCCTGTTTCTGTCCTTTGACAATTTATCGGTTGGGGGAATGACAAATAGGTTTGACAAAGTTCTTTATATATTTGTGGTATTAGGCATTTGAGGAACTGTCTATAATATAAAATAATATTTTTCCAGTTTTTGTTTTCCTTCTGATCTTGAGCTACATTGGTTTTATTTGTACAAACTTTTTAATTTAATGTAATCAAAGTTATTCATTTTGTACTTCACAATGCTCTTTCTCTTGTTTAATAAATTGTTTGCCTATACATAAGTCTGATAAATACGGTTTCATGTCCTTCAGATTTTCTTGAATTATCTTCCTTTATATCTTGGTCATATATCCATTTTGACCTTATCTTGGTAAATGGTATAAGATACTGGTCTATACTTAATTTCTGCCAGACTGACTTTCCCAATGGTTTATACCAAATGATGAATTTTTTTTTCAAAAACTTAAGTTTTGGAAACTGAGTGGATGCCCGTCAATTGAAGAATGGCTGAAAAAATTGTGGTATATGAATATTATGGAATATTATTGTTCAGTAAGAAATGACCATCAGGATGATTTCAGAAAGACCTGGAGAGACTTACATGAACTGATGCTGAGTGAAATAAGCAGGACCCAGGAGATCATGATATACTTCAACAACAATATTATATGATGATCAATTCTGATGGATGTGGCCATCTCCAGCAATGAGATGAACCAAATCAGTTCCAATAGAGCAGTAATGAATGAACAGCTACACCCAGTGAAAGAACTCTGGGAGATGACTATGAACCATTACACAGAATTCCCAATCCCTATAGTTTTGTCCGCCTGCATTTGTGATTTCCTTCACAGGCTAATAGTACACTATTTCAAAGTCTAATTCTTTTTGTACAGCAAAATAACTTAGGACATGTATGCTTATATTGTATTTAATTTATACTTTAACACATTTAACATGTATTTGTCAACCTGCCGGGGAGGGGATGGAGGAGAGGAGGGAATGGAGGAGAGGAGGGGAAAAATTGGAACAAAAGGTTTGGCAATTCTCAATGCTATAAAATTTCCCATGCATATAACTTGTAAATAAAAAGCTATAATAAAAAAAAATTAAGTCTTTTACTCTTGTCAGATACAAAGTTACTATAGTAATTTGCTGTTGCAGATTATATGTTTACTCTGTTCTACTGATTTGCTTTTCTATTTTTTAATACTAGATAGTTGATAATTACTGACTTATAGTTTGATATGCTACTGCAAAACCTTCTTGCTTTACATTTTTTCATTAGTTCCTTTTATATTCTTGACCTTTTGTTCTTCCAAATGAATTTTGTTAACATTTTCAAATTCAATAAAATATTTTTTTTTGTAATTTAATTGGGATGGCATTGATATATTCCAAATAACATTTTCCATATCTAACCTTATTAAATTATGATTTCCCTTTTCTTTTTGCTTTTTTTATGCTTCTCTTGAGTCTTCTTGTATTTGAAAGTCAGATTTTCTATGTAGCTCTGGTCTTTTCATCAACAATGTTTGAAAGTCCTCTGTTTCAATAAATATTCATTCCCTACTTTCCCTCCCTTTTCTCCTTACTCCCAAGGATTATACTCAGTTGTTCTGGGTGGGTGATTCTTGGTTGTATTCTTAACTTCTTTGCACTGTGGAGTATCATATTCCAAGTATTCTGATCCTTTAATGTAGAAGCTGCTAAATCTTACATTATCCTGACTGTGATACCACAATACTTAAATTGTTTCTTTATGACTGATTGAGGTATTTTTTCCTTGACCTAGGAGCTCTAGAATTTAGCCATAATATTCTTAGGAGTTTTTATTTTGTTTTTATTTCTATTAATTTCTTTTTTATCTTCTAGAATATCAAATCCTAGAATAATAGAGCAATTTTTCTTGATATTTTCTTGAAAAATGATATCTTAGCCCATTTTTTTCAGATTGTCCAATAATTTTAAAATCATCTCTCCTGGATCTATTTTTCAGGTCAGTTGTTTTTCTAGTGATATATATATATATATATATATATTTACTCCTTTGGTTTTCTCTTATTTTTAAATTTCTCATAAAGTCATTACCTTTATTTGTTCAATTTTAAATTTTTAAGGAATTATTTTCTTCAGTGAATTTTTGTACCTTTTTTTTTTGGCATTTGGTCAATTCTACTTTTTAAGAAGCTTTTTCTTAAGTGAATGTGCTTCTCTTTCCATTTGGTCAATTTTGCTTTTTTTTTTTTTTTTAAGGCATTTTTCTCCTCATTGACTTTTTGTACCTTCTTTACCATTTGGTCTTGTTTGTTTTTTAAGTTGTTATTTTCTTCAGTTTTTTTTGTGACTCCTTTATCAAGCTGTTGACTCATTTTCAAGATTTTCTTCCACTACTTTTATTTCTCTTAATAACTTTTCTTCTATCTCTCTTACTTGATTTTCAAAATCCTTTTGGAGTTCTTCAATGGCCAATTGAGACCAATTGATATTTTTCATGGAGGCTTAGGATGTTTTGAGTTGTGTGTTTTGATCTTCCTTGTCACCATAATAACTTTGTCTGGTCAGAAATTTTTTTCTGTTTGCACATTTCCCCAACCTATTACTTGACTTTTAAGTCTTTATTAAAGTAGGGCTCCACTTCCAATACACTTTGGAGGGTGTATTGTCTCAAATTTCAAGGTTGCTGCAGCTCCTGCTTTTGATTCAATTGCTCCCAAAGCCTGCTCCTAGTTTTCTGAAGTGGCTGTGCTGATGTGGCCTGTGCTCTCCATTCTACTCTGGTGGGACAGATCTTTCTGCTGATCTTCTAAGGCTCATCTTTGGTATCTGTGGGATGAGAGGTCCAGAAACTGCCACTGCTGCCGCTGAGTCAATTGCCTCAAAGTCTGCTTCTGGCTTTCTGGAGTTTGGTTTGTGCTGGAATGGCCTTTGCTGGACTATGCTTTACTTTTACCCTGGTGCAGCAGATCTTTTCTGCTGACCTAACTTGTCTTGGGCTAGAAAATTTTTTCACTCTATCTTTGAGTTCTACAGCTCTAAAATTTATTACAGTCATTATTTAAGGGTTTTTGGAAGTTTGGGGGTGACCTCAGGTGATTCCCTGCTTTCATTTTTGACAAGCTTTCCTAAAAAAGCTGGAGTTAGGCCTGAGAAAATAAACTTTAATGGAGGGTATTGTTCCCTGAGAAATTTGATTAAGGATTATCTAAGTGTCTTTCTTTCAGGTAAGTCTAAAAAGAACTTTAGACTGGAGAAATGTTTATTTCTTAATATTTACAAGTGAACTAATTTTTTTTTTAAAAAATGTGATTCACATGTGCCTTAATAGTAAATATCCCTTTGTTAAAAGCTAATTGATATTAATTGGTTAATTGATAATTGGGCTTACTAGAATATCCCTAATCTCTCAAGTTAATTTTTTTATCCTTTAAGGGAGAAAGAGTCAGCCAGGATCTAGGGACTTGAGTCAATGTATGCAGGGTTACAGGAGACAACTCACAGCTTGATGCCTATAGTACTAATCCCTACGTATGTTGTGAGGCTCAAATGAGACAATTTCACTATATGAAAGAGCTATAATAGCCAAAATTCTCAGCCTCACCCACAGCTTTCTATCAAATTTAGGTTACAAGGTTTACAAGTAGTAAGACTCCTTTCCCAAACTTAAATGTGCTCTGTTTTAATCAGTGAATATTGGTCTTGAGCCTTCTTGGGCACAAGACAAAGCAAAGCTAAAAAGAGTGAATCATGCTTCATTTTTTTCTTTGTGATCAGAATCTGATTCGTATACTCACCATCTGTCAGTCATGTCAGTCATTTGTTCCATTTCCTCATGCTTATGTTTATCAAAAAGGTTATAACTGTATCTGCACTTTTTCAGAAGATCAGATAGTATTGTTACCCTGGCTAACACTGGCATAAGAAACAACTCTCAACTTACATGAACTGGTGCAAAGTGGAGAAAGCAAAATCAGGAGAACACTAAATACAATAACAGCAAAACTGTACAATGATCAACTATGAATGACTTAATTGAAATTATACAATGAGGCCATGGTTAAATTACACTGTCTTAAGTGTAGAGTTTCAAAGTAAGTATCTTTTGGGAACATAAATGGGAAAAGATGCTGAGTGACTTTCCTGTGCTTGAAATTCTCTTTGCAGTGTGACTAGTTAATATTTCTAGAGACTTAGATAACCTATTGCACAGATGCTATCCATTGGCACTATTGTATAGATGGGAAGGATTGTACTGTTAAGATTTTATAAGGCTACTATCACTTTGTGAACAAGACTAAGAGGTTGAGTCCAGTGATTTCAGAGCTTAGAGACTTAGAGCTGGAAGTAGCCTCAAAGGCCAACTCACTTAATTTTACAGATGAAAAAGGCTAAAGG
The DNA here is from genome assembly GCF_902635505.1 of Sarcophilus harrisii. Lineage (NCBI taxonomy): Eukaryota > Metazoa > Chordata > Mammalia > Dasyuromorphia > Dasyuridae > Sarcophilus > Sarcophilus harrisii. The sequence goes on from NC_045427.1 coordinate 355,814,403, forward strand.
AGAGTAATTGAATTGTTCCAAGGCCACATAAATTGTAAATAAAAAAATCAGGATTTGAATCCAGGAGCTATCTGACTTTCTTTCAACTTTCCTTTATACCACATGGACTCATAGACATCTAGAGTTAATACTTAAGGGTAGCAAAAGTAAATATATCTGCAGAAGGTATTGTCTTCTCCTAGGTTACTATCCTAAGTGAGTAAAAACCTGAAGCTTATACTGTGTGGGACCTGTAGAGAAAGATGCCTGAAGATCTAAAAACAAGGAATTTTTTTTTAAATGACGCTCTTTTGTTTCTCCTATTCCAGATTGCTTTACATTTATTTGCATCCCCTATTAATTTCATTTTTAGTTTTGTTCTTTTGGTGAGACTTGCTACTATGGATTCAAATTTTTCTATCTTGCCAATTGTTTCTACTACAGGAACACATCCTGTTTTCTTGAGAATCCACAGGGTTCTTTGCCTCAATAGGTGTTGTTTTCCTTTGTCATGTAATAATTATTTGTGCATATCTGAACTCTTACCTGATTTGGAGGGAATATTCCCTTTTGTTACTAATGTTTGAGTTTCTTCCTTTTATGATCTTCCATAATTTTTTTTTCTCTTTTTTTTCCCTTATAGTCCCCTATCACTTTTTGACTTTTTTTTTTCCTTTGAGTGGTTTCTCTGAAAGTTGAACCTCAAAGCCATGTCAGTCTCTTCCTGTGTTAGGCAATTCATGCTTCATCAGCCTTGAATTCTATCTGATGTCACTTCTGTAGGAACAGAACTGTCCAAATATGGTTTCTGGATTCTTTATTTCAAGATTAGTAGGGTTTCAAATTTCCCCATGTACGTGTCCTGCCTACCCCAGCTTCCTCTATTCAGTTTTCTGACTGAAAGCTTTTGCTTTTTGGGTTTCATTGGCTGTCAGAGGGGAGATGAGGTATAGAGTTGAGTTCTCTGATGAACCAGTATCAGCTTATGCAGACCTGCTGATTGAGAGAGGTAGGCAGAGGAAGAGGGGATGCTTTTAAGAGTTTAGGGATTAGCCTTTCTCTGTTTTTAGTTCAGGTTTTTAACCTTGTTTGAGTTCATAGTGTCCTAGACTGTGGAGACAGCTGAATTTTCTTGATTGTTTAACATGTAATCCCTGTTTTAGACAAGTTTGAGAAGTTCTAATGATGGAAGAAATATTTAGTCCTCTATCTTGTTGATCATATTGCCCAGAAAGGCAAGAAATCTTTAATAGAGACTTTAATGCTGTTCTTAGGAACTGAATATCCTCTAAAAAAGGGGAAAGGATAGGGTCATTTTTCACAGATTTTCATACTTTTTTTTTTTTTTTTTAGCATATCTATCTTTGCCTAAAACAGGAAGTTTCTGGTTCTGTTGGGGTAAAACAGGAAATAATAGTATATATTGGACTACCATAGCAAAGAAGGCATAAAGTTTGACCTAGGTGAACCCTATAAAGAGGAAAATTTCAGAATTATTTTAAAATTAATTGAGGGATAGGTTTTCCTAAGAAACTGACTACTTCATGCTTTTGTCAAATCTCTCCCCCAAATGAGGAAATATCTTGAGAGCTTTTAAAATATGTTTTTTCATCTTCCTTGAAAATCTCATATTCTTATTCCATAGATAATGACATAGCGGTGGTTATAAGTATTCAAGGGCTTGATACTATACATGGGATAGAAGATTTTGAACAACTTTGAACCTTTTCTGTTTCCAATTGGAACTTTTTTTACATTTAGTTTGTTTTTTTCTTAATTATATGTAAACAATATTTTAACATTCATACAAAATGATTTGCATTTTAAATTTTCTTCTCTTTCTTGAGACAGTAAACAATTTAATTTTGATATACATATGTAGTCATGGAAAACATTTCCATGTTAGCTGTATTACAAAAGAAAATGCAGACCCTCCCCCCAAATAATAAAGTAAAAGTATGCTTCAATCTGCATTCAGAATCTTAACAGTTTTTTCTCTGCAGGTAGATACCATTTTTCATTATCAGTCATTCAAAATTGTTTTGGATAATTATATTGCTGAGGATAGCTAAGTCATTCACCATTGATATCATGTAATATTTACTGTCCAACTGGAACTTTAGAACTTACTTGGTTGTTTACAGGAATAGTGTCTTTATAAAGAAAATTTCTGTGTTTTTTTCATTCCCAAGGGGGAGAAGGGGACTCTCTCTTTCCTCCCTCCCAACAAAGGAAATTATTAAGTCCATAATTATCCCAGCTTTCCCTACATCATACAGTCATGACACTTTGGGTAGCAAGACTGTTCTGAATGTTGGAAGCAATTTGAAGGTTAGTTTAAACAACTTAAGAGATTTTGCTTTTGACTTTTATGTGGAATGTGTGAACCAGGATAGAGTTCTACAGAAGAGTGATATTGTACATTATGAAAATTATTACCTAATATAAATCAAACTGCTGAAAAGCACATCATACGTAGTCTTTAATGAAGAAAAGTTGAAAAAAAAATTCATGAATTTAGTAAACATAAAAAATAAAAAAAGAGAACATTTCCATATACAAAATAGAAGAGAGGCAGAGCCAAGATGACAGAGTAAAGGCAGGAACTTGCCAACTTCTTCCCTTCCCCCAAACTGCTCCAAATTCCTTTAAATAATGACTAAAGAAATTTTAGAATATCAGAACACCCCCCCCCCGCAAAGTACAACTTTTTCTAGCTAAAGTCTACTTAGAAATTCAGCAGAAAAGAATTATAGAATCAGTGAGAGCCCATTCCTGGCTTCAGCTCCTGCCTGGCTGGCCCTAACTTTAGCATCAGTGAGGCTGGACCTCTGAATCGGCAGCAGTGCTGGAGGCTTCTGGATCTCTTAGTCCAGGGACATGAAGGAGGACTTGGAAGTCAATGAAGATCATCTGTGGCAACTGTTTGGGAGTTTGATGTGCAATCCCAGTGAAGCCCCAGTCAGTGGAACCCCAGCTCTGGCCAGCATACTATATTTTACAGCTATTGTAGGGCAGAGACATGCCAAACAGCTCCAGGGCAGAAAAGAGTGCTTGTGGTTGAATTGCTAGAAAATTTCTGAAAAGAAGCTGTACAAACCCCTGAAGCCTAGAACAGTGCACCCTCCATTATGGAGACAGAGCCCTGTGTTAACAAAGAATTAAAAGTAGAATAATAATAGGCTAGGAAAATGAGCAAAAAAACTCAAAATTCTGACTCTTGAAAGTCATTATGGTGACAAAGAAGATCAAAACACTCAGAAGATGGTAACAAAGTCAAAGCTCCTACATCCAAAGCCTCCCAAGAAAAAGAATTGGGCTCAGACCATGAAAGAGTTCAAAAGGGACTTTGGAAATTAAGTAAGAGAGATAGAGGAAAAATTAGGGAAAGAATTGAGATGCAAAGGGAAATACAAAAAGCTAATAAGGAAAAGACTGCTTTTAAAAAAGGCTTTCTTTGCTTTTTAGCAAAATTGATCATCAGTTGGAAAAGGAGGTAAAAAGCTCAGGAAAATAATTCCTTAAAAAGTAGAGTTGAGCAAATGGAAACTTTATGAGAAATCAATATAACAATAAAGCAAAACAAAAAAAAATTGGAAAAAAAAAAAAAGAAAATGTGAAATATCTCATTGGAAAAATAACTGATCTTGAAAATAGATCCAGGAGAGATAATTTTAAAATTATTGGTTCACCTGAAAGTCATTAAAAAAAAGCCTGGACATAATCTTTCAAGAAATTATAAAGGAAAATTGTTCTGCTATTTAGAATCAGAGGATAAAATAGAAATTGAAAGAATCCACCGATCACTACCTGAAAGAGATCCCAAAATGAAAACTCCCAGGAATATTCTAGCCAAATTTTGCAATTCTCAGGCCAAAGAGAAACTATTGCAAACATCCAGAAAGAAACAATTCAAGTATAGTGGAACCAGAGTCAGGATAACACAAAATTTAGCAGCTTCTATATTAAAGAACTGTAGGGCTTGGAATAAGATATTCCACTGTTCAGTGGAGGTAGGATTGTAACCAAGAATCACCTACTCAGCAAAATTGAGTATAATCCTTCAGAGGAAAAGGTGGTCATTTATTGAAGCGGAAGATTTTCAAGCATTCATAATGAAAGATCAGAGCTGAATGGAAAATTTGATTTTCAAATATAGGACTCTGGGGAAGCATAAGAAGGTAATCAGGAAAGTGATATCATACGGGACTTATGGTTTACCTCTTTATATTCCTACATGGGAGGATGATGTGCAATTCATTAATTAGAACATTTTCATAATGGCAGAAGTAGTATATAAGGATAGAGGGCACAGGTGTGAATTGAATATGAAAGGATAATATCTTTTATTAAAAATGGTGAAATTAATGGGTGAGACAAATGTACTGGGAGAAAGAAAGGGAAAAGTGGAATGGTGCAAATTATCTGCCATTAAAAAAGAGGCAAGAAAAAGCTTTTACAGTGGAGGGGAAGATGAGGAAGAAAAAGGGAGTGAGTGAACCTTACTCATCAGAATTGGCTCAGATAAGGAAATAGCATACATACCTCACTAAGGGTGTAGAAATATGTCTTACCCTGCAGAAAAATAGGAGGGGAATAGGATATGGAAAGGGGAAGAGAGGGTAATAAAAGAGAGGGCATATTGGGGGAGGGAGTGCTCAGTAGCAAAACACTTTTGGGGAGGGAAAGAGTGAAAGAATAAATGGAATACAATTAGCAATAGTAATTGTAAAAAAATTTTTTGGAGAAAGTTTCTCTAATAAGGCCTCATTTCTAAAACAAAACAGTCAAATTTATGAAAAATAAGATTGATAAATGTTAAAAAGATATGATCTATACTATCACATACCTCTCAGATTGGCCAAGATGACAGGAAAAGATAATGACAACTGTTGGAGGGGATATAGGAAAACTGGGACACTGATATATTGTTGGTGGAACTGAATGAATCCAACCATTCTGGAGAACAATTTGGAACTATGCCCAAAGAGTTAACATACTGTGCATACCCTTTGACCTAGCAGTGTTTCTATTGGGCTTATATCCTAAAGAGATCTTAAAGGAGGGAAAGGGACTTACATATGCAAAAATGTTTGTGGCAACCCATTTTGTAGTGACTAGAAACTGGAAACTGAATGGATGTCCATTAATTGGGGAATGGCTGAATAAATTGTGGTATATGAATGTTATGGAATATTATTGTTCTGTAAGAAATGACCGGCAGGATAATTTCAGAAAGGCTTGGAGAGACATGAACTGATGTTAAGTGAAATGAGCAGAATCAGGAAATCATTATATATGGCAAGATTTACAATGATCAATTCTGACGGATGTGGCTCTTTTCAACATTGAGATGATTCATACCAGTTCCAATTGTTTAATGATGAAGAGAGCCATGTACATCCAGAGAGAGGACTATGGGAACCGAGTTTGGTTCACAACATAGCATTTTAACTCTTTTTGTTGTTTGCTTGCATTTTATTTTGCTTCTCATTTTTTCCCTCTGGTTTGATTTGATTTTTCTTGTGCAGCAAGATAATTGTATAAATATGTATGCATATATTGGATTTGACATATATTTCTACCATGTTTAACCATGTTAACATGTTAATTTCTACCTTATTTTGGACTACTTATTTAGGGGAGGGAGTGGGAGAAAGGAGGGAAATTGGAATGCAAGGTTTTGCAGGGGCTAATGTTGAATAATGGTCCACACATTTTTTGAAAAATAAAAAAATTTAATAAAGGTAAAAAAAAAAACAAAAACAAAAGATATGATCTGTGCCCAAAAGGCAACAAATTCATGCATATCCTTTGGCCTAACAACACCACTACTCAAATTTGAGGGTAGATCACTTGTTTCATCACCATTCTTGTTTGGTTTCCATTGTGTTGATTAGAATTTCCAAGTCTTTCAAACTTGTTTGTTTTATTATATATGTTATATATTCACTTTGTTCTACTCTACCTTGCATTAGTTTGCATTGCTTTGTACAAGGCTTTTTAACAACAAAAGATATGATCGGTGCCCAAAGGTGCACCAAGCTGCTGTTAAAATTTAAAACTGCACTAAGATTTTTGAGACATCTTATATAAGCATGTGTATACACACACACACACACACACACATACACACACACGTTCTCTGATGCTTGCATTTTGTGTGACTTTGGGTAAATCTAATATTCTTGAGTCATGAAGACTCATATTTCTGAATTCAAATTCAGCCTCAGATGGGGAGGGTTGATACTGGATGTTTTGGGGGCATGCAACATTAGACTAGTTCAATGGCTAGACCGAAGGTATCCTTAGTCCTTGATTTTTACATTCAGTACATTAAAGACTAGCTTTTTTTGTAAAACAGGTTATTGCCCAGAGAGTGGGCTGTTCCAGTTTTTTGCTACCTACTCTCAAAGATGCTCAAATCACAGGACCATAATTACTTCACTGTGTTCATATTATTATAAACCCTGACAGCCAAACATTGTACTTCCATTATGAAACTGAGTGGTGGGGCTGTCCATCATGACTCTTCATGACCCCATTTGGGGTTTTCTTGGCAAAGATACTGGACTGGTTTGCCAATTCCTTTTTTAGTTCATTTTACATATAAGGAAACTGAGGCCAATAGGATTAATAAGTGACTTGTCCAGCATCATCCAGTTCATGTCTGTGACTGGCTTTAAACTCAGGAAGAAAAGTCTTCCTGACTCCAGGTGTGATGTTCCATCTACTTTGCTAAGCACGTAGGTCACCAAATTCCAACATGAAAAAGCCCATAAAGTTTTTTTGCTTGGCTGATGAGGTAAGTGATCACATAAGATCACAGTGAATTTTTGAAATTAAAAGCAATGAAATAGTTGATCAATGACATATTTGTCATTGTCCTTTTCTCTTAAGTTAAGGTGGCTCAATATGCCTGATATATACTTTGCAGTTTTCTGTTTTGAAAGACAGTCTTTCTCTTCTATTAACTCTGACTTCTTTTAAAAACTGATTGTAGGGGTAGCTAGGTGGTGCAGTGGATAGAGCACCAGCCCTGAAGTCAGGATGATCTGAGTTCAAATCTGACCTCAGACACTTAACACTTCCTATCAGTGTGACCCTAGACAAGTCACTTTTTTTTTGGTTTTCTGAGGCAATTGGAGTTAAGTGACTTGCCCAGGGTCACATAGCTAGAAAGTGTTAAGTGTGTGAGATCAGATTTGACTAAAGGGGTGGTCCACCCAACTGCCCCATTGGGCAAGTTACGTAACCCCAATTGCCTCAGAAAACAAAACAAAACAAAAAAAGTGATGTAACATTGTCTCTGAGCAGGGTCAGGATAGAGATCTGTTCCCCTTTGCTCTTGAACCAGTTACCAAGCATGTCTGTGCCATGACTCAGAATATCATTCTGTTTTTAGCTGTTGCTTTCATGAAAAGTATTACAATCTCCAGACCTTTTCTTTTTCTTTTTCTTTTTTTATTATTAAAGCTTTTTATTGACAAAACATATACATGGGTAATTTTTCAAAATTGACCCTTGCAAAAACTTCTGTAACAACTTTTCTCCTCCTTCTCTCCACCCCCTCCCCAGATGGCAGATAGTCCCATACATGTCAAATATGTTAAAGTATATGTTAAATACAATATATATATATACATATTTATATAGTTATCTTGCTACACAAGAAAAATCAGATTTAGAAAGAAGGTAAAAATAATCTGGGAAGAAAATTTTCCTGGTTCTGCTCCTTTCACTTAGCATCATTTCATGTAAGTCATCCTGCTGTTCTCTAGACCTTTTCTGAAAAGAAGCATAGTCTTTTGAAAGAGACTTTAAATTTTCCACTTATACTTGTTTCACACATTACTAAGTTTTAATCTCTCCTCATCTCTACCTCCTGGCTTCCTTGTTTCTCTTGAAATCTCACCTTCTATAAGAAACCTTTGCCAATTCTCTTTAATGTTAGTATCTTCCCTTAATTTCACCCTGTCCATATCTTGTGTAAGATGCAAATTTCTCATCCATTAAAATGGGAACTTCATGAAAGAAGAGACCATTTTTACCTTTCTTTGTATTTCTAGAATTTAGCATAGTACTTGATGTATGTTACTGAATAAAGCTTATTAATTGATTATTAATTATGAAAATCCTTTAACACACCTATGCTTTATTCTAATCTCAGGACATGCATGATTCCCCATAATCTTTCAGAAATGTTTAATGATTACTTAAAATTTTCTATGCATATGCATATTTCTTTCTCAAAGTGAAATAGTTTTGTTTTGGTTTATATTTCAGTGAGCAAGTAAGTATTTATTAAGCACCTAATACATATCAAGCATATTATACTAAATTCTGGGGATACAAAGACAGGCAAAAATTCCCTGTCCTCAAGGAGCTCACATTTTAATGAGGGAAGCAATAAGAAAACAAAAATGTGCAAACAAACTATGTACAAGAGAAACAGGAAATAAAGGAAGTTACTAGAATTAAGAGGAATTGGGACTATATGATGACCAGTTCTGATGGACCTGGCCATCCTCAGCAATAAGATCAATCAAATCATTTCCAATGGAGCAGTAATGAACTGAACCAGCTGTGCCCAGAGAAAGAACTCTGGGAGATGACTAAAAATCATTACATTGAATTCCCAATCCCTATATTTATGCCCACCTGCATTTTTGATTTCCTTCACAAGCTAATTGTACAATATTTCAGAGTCTGATTCTTTTTGTACAGCAAAATAATGATTTGGTCATGTATACTTATTGTGTATCTAATTTATATTTTAATATATTTAACATCTACTGGTTATCCTGCCATCTGGGGGAGAGGGTGGAGGGGTAAGAGGTGAAAAATTGGAACAAGAGGTTTGGCAATTGTTAATGCTGTAAAGTTACCCATGCATATAACCTGTAAATAAAAGGCTATTAAATTAAAAAAAAAAAAAAAAGAGGAATTGGGAAAGGTCTGTAGAAGGTGGGCTTTTTGAAAGTTAGGGAAGCCAGGAGGCAAAGATGAGTGAGTGTGATTCAGGTATGGGAGACCACCAAAATGCCTAGAGCCAAGAGATGAAGTTCTTGTTCATGTTCATGTTCGTGTTCATGTAACAGCAGGAAGACCAGTGCCACTAGATCAAAAGCGAGGGAGAAGTTATAAGTTATGAAAAGATTCAAAAGATGGGGTGGGGAAGTGAATAGGTTATGAAGGATTTTGAATGCCAAACAGAAGATTTGATCTAAGAAGTAATAGAAAGACACTGGAGATTATTGAATTGGGAGATAATAGGGCCAGACCAGTACTATTTCAATATTACTGGTCCCAAAGTGTTGCTTAATCTTTCCAAGACGTGAACATTTCCATTGACAGAGTCACACTCAATAAAAGAACATAATGATTTCCAATGAATTTGATGATATATACACACACACACACACATATATGCAGTTATATGGAGTGACCCCAGATGTGCCAGTCATTAAGGCTTCTCACCCTGACAATATTACAATTGACTTTAACTCCTGTATATTTACATGAATGTATGAACATTTGCATTATTATTATTATATGAATACACAATCATTTAAAAATAGCTGTAATATTGGCAATGTGTGAAGCTTTGTGGATTGGCACATCAGGGAGCATACTATATAATAGTTATAAAGAAGTGAAGGGGGAGAGCTCTTCATTAGGTTTGGCATATATCTACCACAACAGGATTATAGCTAAACTTTGATTTGATATCTTTTTATAATATAATTTTTTGACAGAGTCCACATTTTCTCTGTTTCCCTCCTTCTGTCCCTACCCAGTTATCCCATGTAACAGATTTTAAATATATATATATATATATATATAAAGAGAAGAACCCCCCCCCCCAGCAAAACCTGTTAATACATTGAACAAAAGACCTGATAATATATTCAGTGTTTCATATTTAGGGACTTCTTTTCTGCAGAATAGGTGGAGGCCGAGCATCATCTTTCAGGGGAGGAGATGGATCTTCAGTGAATTAAGAGACTTTCAATCATTTCTATTGAAAAAAAAAAAACAGAATTAAACAGAAAATTTTATCTTCAAAAACAAGATTCAAGAGTAGTATAGAAAGGTAAATGGGAGAAAATATATTATTTAAGGGTTAAACTGTTTATATCCCTAGATGAGAAAATGATGTCTGTAACTTGAGAACTGTATCTGTTATTGGGGCAGTTAGAGGGACTAATCATGGGCAGATGTGTGGATATGAATGAACTTTGATGTGATATCAAAGAAAAAGACATTAAGTGGTAGGAAAAAAATTGTACTGGGAGAAAAGGAAATGGGACAAATTAGATCACATGAAGAGGCATAAAAAACCTATTAGAGGGAAAGAAGGGAGAAGGATGAGCATTGTCTGAAGCTTAATTTCGTCAGTTTTGGCTCAAAGAGGGAATAACAATCACTCAGTTGGGTATGGACTTTATATATATCCTTTATATAGATATGTCTATATATAGGTATACCCTATATGGAAATAGGAGGAAAAGAGAAAAGAAAAGGACTAGATAGAAAGGAGGGCAGAAACACTAGGAGAAAGATGTAAGAGAAGGGAGGACAGATAGAGGGTGGGGTGGGTTAGAAATTAAGTTATATATTTTTTAGGTTTTGGTAACTAATGTTTGAATCACTTAAAAAAAATAAACTACCTTGTTATTAAAGACCATGTTACTCAAATGCTCTCAAGTATGTAATTCCATTAGTTTGGAATAAATATATCATTTATTTTTTAATATTTAAAAACATTAAAAAATTTTTTTTTAAATTTCTCCCTCCAGTCCCTCTACCACCCATTGAACAGGCAAGCAATATGATAGCAGATACATGTGAAATTATGGAAAGCTTATTTCTATGTTGTTAAAAAACAAAAAACAAAACAAGAAAAATGAAGTGAAAAATTGTATTTCAATCTACACCCAGAATTCATCAGTTCTCTCTTTGAAGGTGAATATAGTTTTTCATGAGTCTTTCAAAATAGTTTTGTATCATTGTATTGATTAGAGTTGCTAAGTCTTTCACAGTTGATCATAGTTACAATATTACTATTACTGTGTACACTTGGTTTTGCTCACTTTACTTTTTATCACTTTATATGTCTTCCCAGATTTTTCTAAAAACATCCTGCTCATTTCTTATAACACAATAGTATTTCTTTATGATTATATACAACTTATTCATCCTTTCCCCAGTGGATGGACATCTCCTCAAAGTCCAATTCTTTGTCACCACAAAAAGAACTACTATAAATATTTGTGTGTGTCTATCTATATATCTATATATCCTTTTCCTTTTCTTTTGATTTCTTTGAGATACAGATCTATTGTTGATTCTATTGGGTCAAAGTGTATGTACAATTTTATAGCTCTTTGGGCATAATTCTAAAGCATTCTAGCCTGGAAAAGTTTTAAGACAAACTATTGATTTACTAAACATTATTTTATTCCTGAGAACAGAGATAGATCATGTACCTGGTGATAATTTTTTCTGGCTATGGCAGAAGTGTAAAGTGAAGGAAAGACCATTTTAAATTGATGTTGTTCAAAAAATTCCCTCTCAACAAATCAACTCATTGTTTATGTAAGGAACACTGCGACAGTAAACAGATTGGCAAGTTGTTAAATTAACTGACTGAAATCATAGCTCTAATTTTGCTATTCCCACAACTTATATCTTGGATAATTGGTATAATGATGTTACATTTGAAATCTTTGATAATAGAGTGAGTTTGTATTGTATCAATATGTAATTGTGTACCAGGCCAAACTGAATAGTAGAACTGTCTTTCCAAAAGGAAGGAAAAGACATCTGTGTTATAAAAATGGTTAGAATTAATTCTAGCTGTGATTTATCTCACAACTAAAATATTATAACTAGTTATTTATATATTTGCGTTATTATTGATTCTGTTATTTAAATGGTATGACTAATAATTTTAATATTGAAATTAGGAGCTTCAATACACACAGAAATATGAATGATTACATATATGGAAGTAGTATATTCAATTTATTAAATAAACTTATTCAATAATTTATTAAATCGAATACATTTGGGGGGGATTTCAACAAATAATAAGGTTGCAGTTTTGTTAATGAGAAAATATGCAACCATAAACTTAGATTATTCTAGAATTTGGGATGATGAGCCTATGTATGGTTATGAGTTAAGTAGTAGGTTAAGGGATGGACAACAGTTGAAGTTGGCCAACCCTGTGCAACTCTGCTATAGTAGTTTATCTTTGTGGAGAAATATCATGATATAGTTTATAACCATGGATAAATCCCTTCTCTCTGAGCCTTAGCCTGTTTCTATAAAATAAAAATAGTAATCCCTTTCCTTGTCTTTCACAGGAATAGTGTAAGCATCAAATGAGATGATGACTATGAAATTAATTAATCAGCAAATATTTATTAGGGCCTACCATATGTTCAGTACCATGTTTAGTGCAAAGGAAGTAAATGTAATGAATGAAACCATACATATGTTCAAATAATTTATATTCTCTCCCCCCCCCCCATTTATTTATTTATTTATTTTAACATTGACAGAATATTAGGGTAATTTTTTTACAACATTATCCCTTTGAACTACTTCAGTTCCGATTTTTCCCTCCCACCTCACCCCTCCCTAGATGGCAACAGCCCTATATATTTTAATATGTCCTAGTATATCCTAATTACAATGGATGTGTGCAGACCAAACAGTTTTCTTTTTTGCCGGGAAATTGATTGGGTAAAAAAACCCGAAGAAAACAAAATGCAAACAGTTTACATTATTTAGGTTTTTTTTTTTGGTGTACTCTTTTCCATTATTGATCAATTGAAACTGAATTAGGTCTTTTGTCAAAAAACCATTCCATCAGATTACATCTTCTACAGTATGTTGTTGATGTATAAATCTCTTTTTACCATTTCACTTAGCATCAGTTCATGTAATTTCTCCAGCCTCTGTATTCATCCTGTGGTCATTTCTTAAGAACAATAATATTCCTAAATTCATAACCACAATTTACCCCCATTCTCCAATTGATGGCATCCACTCAGTTTCCAGTTTCTACTACAAACAGGGTTTACAAACATTTTGGACATATTGGTCCCTTTCCCTTCTTTAGTATCTTTGGGGTATAACTCAGTAGAAACCTGGTGGATCAAAGGTATGCACAGTTTATAATTTTGGGTCATAATTCCAGATTGTTCCAGAATGGTTTGGATTTTTCACAACTCCACCAACAATTATCAGTGTCCCAGTTTTCCGCATCCCCCAACAATCATATTATTTTTCCTGTCATTTAGCCAATCTGACAGGTGGTTTAATCTCAGAGTTGTCTTAATTTGTTTTCTGATTAATAAGATTTGGAACACTCTTTCATATGAGTAGTAATAATTTCAATTTCATCATCTGAAAATTTTTCATATCCTTTTGACCATTTATCAATTGGAAATGGCTTGGTTTCTTTAAAATTAAGTCAGTTCTCTATATATTTTGGAAATGAGGCCTTTATCGAACCTTTAACTGGAAGATGTTTTATTTGTTGCTTCCTTTAATCTTGTTTACATTAGTTTTTGTTTGTCAAAGCCTTTTAATTTGATGTAATCAAAATTTTCTATTTTTGATCAATAATGGTTCTGTTCCCTTTTAGTCACAAATTTTTTCCCTCCATAAGTCTGAGAGATAAACATCCATGTTCTCCATTTGTTTTAATTCTTCTTATGCCTAAATCACGGACCCTTTTTGATCTTATCTTGGTATACGGTGTTAAGTGTGGGTCCATTCCTAATTTCTGCCCTACTAATTTCCAGTTATCGCAGCAGTTTTTGTCAAATAATAATTTTACCCAAAAGTTAGGATCTTTGGGTTTGTCAAAACTAAATTGCTATGTTGACTTTCTGTCTTGTGAACCTAACCGTCCCACTGATCAACCAACCTATTTTTAATCAATACCAAATGGTTTTGGTATTCTTTTTTAAAAATAGTTTTAGATCAGGTAATTCACCTTCATTTGATTTTTTCATTAATTTTTTGAGATTTTGACCTTTATTATTCCATATGAATTTTGTTGTTATTTTTTCAGATCATTAAAATATTTTCGGAAGTCTGATTGGTATAGATAAATAAATAGATTAGTTTAGGAGTATTGTCATCTTTATTATATTTTGCCTATCCTGGAGACTTAATATTTTTCCAATTGTTTAATCTGACTTTTATTTGTGTGGAAAGTTTTTGTTTTTTCTTAAAATTCTGACTTTCCTTTGGTAGATAACCCAAATATTTTATGCTGTCAATTATTCTGAATAGAATTTCTCTTTTGTATTCTTGCTGTTGGATTTTTTTGGGATGTATAAAAAATGTTGAGGATTTATGGGGGATTTATTTTTTCCCAACTTTGCTAAAGTTTGGATTATTTAATAGCTTTTTTAGAATTCTAGGGTTCTTATTCTTTATCATCTGCAAAAGGATAGTTTGGTTTCCCCTGCCTATTCTGATTCCTTTAATTCTTTTTGAGTCTTATTGCTGAGGCTAGTGTTTCTAATATAATATTGAATAATTGGTGAATGGGAACCTTGTTACTCGATCTTACTGGGAAAGATTCAGTTTTTTTCCCAAATGTTTTATGATGGTTTTAAATATATGTCTGACTATTTTAAGAAAAATCCATTTTTCCTATATCTCAAGTGTTTTATTGAATGGAATTTGGATTTTATCGTTTTTTCACATTGAGATGATATATGGTTTTTTGTTAGTTTGCTTATTATTTAAGTCAGTTATGCTAATAGTTTTCCTAATATTGAACCAGCCCTGCATTCCTGGTAAAATCCTATTGGTCATGGTGATTATCCTAGGAATGATTTTTTCTGTAATCTTTTTAATATTTTATGTAAGATTTTAGCATTGATATTCATTAGGGGATTGGTCTATAATTTTTCTTTCTGTTTTCAGCCTACCTGATTTAGGTATCATACCATGTCTGTGTTGAAGGAGTTTGGAGGACCCTTCAATCCCTATTTTTTCAAATGTTTATATAGCATTGGGAATTGTTCTTTAAATGTTGGTAAATTCCATGTAAACCATCTGGTCCTGGGGATTGTTTTTAGGGAGTTGGTTAATAGGTTGTTCTATTTTTTTCTGATGGGACTGTTTAGGGATTTTTTTTCCTGTTTCTGGCCAAACTATATTTTGAAGGTATTCTTCCATTTCATTTAAGTTGTCGAATTTATTATAAAGTTGGGCAAAGTAATTCCTAATTATTGCCTAATTTCCTTCTTAGTGGTAGTTCTCCCTTTTATTTTTAAGAGTCAATTTGATTTTCCTCTTTCCTTTTTAATCAATTTTACTAAGGGTTTGTCTATTTTGTTGTTTTTCATAGAACCAACTCTTTAGTTTTTTAATTAATTCAATGTTTTTTTACTTTCAATTTTATTGACTTCCTTTTTTTTTAGGAATTTCAAGTTTAGTGTTTGACTGGGGGTTTTAATTTGTTCCTTTTCTAGCATTTTATTTAACCCAATTTGTTGACCTTTTTCTTTCTACATTATAAGTAAGTCTAGAGATAGGAAATTTCCCCTTAAGCTTTGGTGCATCCCACACATTTTATCGATGTCTCATTATTGTCATTTTCTTGGGTGAATTATTAATTATTCTATGATTTGCTTTTAAATCATTCTTTTAATGAGTTATTTAGTTTCCAATTATTTTTTGGTCATTTTCCCCCTTTTTTGAGTATAATTTTATTGATCGTGGCAAAAGGATATTTACATTTCTTTTACTGATTTGAGTTTGTTTTATGTCCTAATATATGGTCTATTTTGTAAGGTTCCATGGCCCTGAAAAGAAAGGTACTCCTTTCTGTCTCCATTTCGTTTTCTCCAGAGGTCTATCATATCTAACTTTTCTAGTATTCTGTTCACCTCTTTGACTTCTTTCTTATTTTATGATTTGATTTATCTAATTCTGAGAGTGCAAGGTTGAGATCTCCCACTATTATAGTTTTGCTATCTATTTCTTCTTGCAGCTCTCTCTTTTTTATTTTTTAAAAATTATAATATCTTCTTGTTTTTCCAAATACATGCAAAGAATTTTCAACATTCACCTTTGCAAAACCTTGTATCCCAAATTTTTCTCACTGTAATCCCAAATAAAATACAAGTCTATTGGAATTGCCTTGAATCATCTCTGTTGAGAAAAGCCAAGTCCATCACAGTTGATTATCATATAATCTTCTTGATGTTTTTTTGGTGTTCTGTTCACTTCATTTAACATGTAAGTCTTTCCAGGCTTTTCTGAAATCAGCCTCCTTATCATTTCTCATAGAACAATACTACATTATATTCATATGCAATAACTTATTCAGCTGTTCCCCAAGTGATGGCATCCACTCAATTTCCAAGGGAACTTATATTCTAAAAGGCAAGACAACAAGGACATATATAAGTATATACATAATAAGTGTAGAGAGAAAAATATAAATACAAAGTAATTAAATAATAAGGTATTTTGAGAAGTAGGACACTGACTGTTGAGAGGATCAGAAAAGGCTTCATGGTGTACTTTGAAAATTATAAAGACTCAGACAAATGCATGGGATTTATATTATGATGATAATAAAAGTATGTTCCCATAGGCTATAAGAGGCAGCTAAGTGGTTCAGTGGATAGATAAGGCTTTGGGCCTGGAGTTCAAATTTGACATCAAACATTTATTAGTGATGTGAGTTACTCTCTGGGCAAGTCACTTAACCACTGTTAACCAGTGTTTAACCACTGGAGAAGAAAATGGCAAACCATCCTGTTGTCTTTGCCAGGAAAACCCCATGGACAGCATTGTTGTGCTGTGATTTACTGAACAGCAACAAGTAACTATAAAGTTTTCAAAGCACTTCTATGGCAGTACTTGAGTGAGTGCAAGTAATATATCCCTATTTTATAGTTATGAAAGAGAAGAGTAAAGTGACTTATGATAGGCTGGTCATATACCTTGCTATATACAGAATTAGGATTTGAACTCAGGATTCTTGATTCCTCTGCTACTAGACTGTAGTTGGGAAGAGCATATTGATAGTCCTTGTTCTAAATAACCTTTAATCAATAGAGCTGATTTTTACTAAGTAATTATGATTAGTGCCAGATGGAACAGTTGAAAATAATAAATGTAGCTGCTAAATAATACAAATTCATTCTGAATTTCCTAAAATTAAGTGATTTACTTTTCTGGGTGACAGGCTTCCACATCTGATTAATTTGGTTAATTAAAATTAATTAATTTTAAGTGACATTAATTTGGATTATTCTGACATTATTCTGCCATGGCTGTTAGACTTTGTTGTTTACTCTCATCTCTAGAATAGTCTGTGGACTTGGATAATGAATACAGAAATAAATCTTTTCCATGGGTCCAGTCATATTCCAGACTTGACTGATTGCTGGGGAGTTACAAAGTTCATGTCCAAGGATAATGCATATTCTTGTGGGCCAGAGGTACCAGATTATTTAGAGTTGGAAGAAACCGTAGAAATCATCTAATATAATTGCCTCATTTTAACACGAAGAAAATAACACCCAAAGAAATTAATTGACTTGCCCAATGTCACATAACTCACTTTAAATCAGACCTGAGCCTTGAAGTTTGTCAAGTCTTGCATTTTGAAACAGACTGGAGATTGGACCCAGCATTGGAGTCACAGGCCTTGTGATCAAAGAAAAAGATATTGGAATTTCTTCTTAGACTTAAAATTTGAAAGTTGGAAGATCCCTTGGAGAGTACTTAGTCTCACTTCTTTTTACAGGTAGGTTTATTGAGACCCAGAGTGGGGAAATATTTTATTCAAAGTCTTAAAGGGAAATAAATGACACAGCCAGGGCTCAAACCCAGGTTTTCTTATTTTTAGCCCATGGATATTTCTGTTTCCATTTGAGATTGTGCATTTTTTCCCCCTCAAATTCATCTTTGAATCTCTCCACACACAAAGTTATATGTAGAATTTACTGTGCTATTTTTATCATAAAGGCAAATTTGCTTACAAGAATCCTGTAGATTTACTTTTGTCTAGACAGAATTAAAGCCAATGCTTTCATATTTGAACAATGGTTGCTCCTCCTTTAACTAGTCAGTATCCTTGTAAATTCCCATGTTTTTTATTTAGTCATTTGAGTCAAAATGTTGGAAGCATTCTTCTGTAAATATTGTGTCTATTCCTATTATCTTGCCTTGTTTGAAAATTGCCCTTCTCTAAAAGGGAGGCTGTCATTCTTAAGACAATTTTCACTATACTGTCGAATACTCATTATCAGGACTGAAAGTTTATATGACTTCTGAGAGACATTGTACTAATTGAAAGCCATCAGGCTGGGATAATTTCAGCCCATGTAAGGAGATACCATAGAATTTATTTAATTGAATTGATGTCCCATCCTCAAACTCAACTTGTTTCAAACTAAGCTTAATATTTCACTCTCTATCCAACCTACTCTTCCTGTTGATATTATTTCTGTAACTGGAACTATCATTCCCTCAAGCTACTCTGTTTGAAACTTTGGCATTATCTTTTATTCTTCCCTGTCTTGTTCTTATATTTTCTAATTTAAATGACTAATTTGAGTTACTAAGTTTAGAAGACTTCTACCTCCAAAACATCTGTCATGTTGTCTCCTCTCTTTCTACTAGCATCAACCTGTTAGATTTTTCCCGACCCAGTTCTTGAGAAGTATTTGGAGTAAAGATGGGTCTGCATAACTAGGCTGAAACTTTATGAATCAGGGCATATGAGGACAAACTTTGACTAGAAAATTTACTCTTTTGGATTAACCAGAATTGTAGGTTAACTAAGAGAAGAATAAGGAGATAGATCATTGTGATGCCTAGTATTAAAATTCAAAATCAGGGGATCAGAGATTAGCAATACTTTAGAAGGAGCAAACTTCATCAGGACTGTTCAGAATACCAAGGAGTATTCTAGGAGAGTGGCTGCTTAAAGTAGGTTTCATTTTATTCTTGTTCCTTTTATCAACTATCCTGAAAATGCTAGGTGAAACTTTCTAGGTCATAATGGGCTTAGTCTAGCTAAGGCAGTTCTAAGTTTCCTGAGAATCAAGGACACTCCTACTCATCTATTGGCATTTTTGCCTGTATCTAATAAGAAAACATCTTTTTGTCTAGAATTTACAAAATCATAAAATGATAGAGCAGGAAAGACTCTTGTAGATAATCTGATGGTTTTAGGGTTGGATTTTTTTTTTTTCCAAGATAATCAAGGTTAAGTGATTTGCCTGGAATCACACAGCTTGTAAATGTCAAGTGTCTGAAACTGATTTTGAACTCAGGTTCTCCCAAATTCAGGACTGGTGCTCTATCCACTATGCCATCTAGCAGCCTGAATCTGGTAGTTTTACAGAGAAGGAACTGGAGATCCAGAGAGGGGAAATTACTTGCTATGGATTCTCTAAGAAGTTTGTGGTAGAACTGAAACTTGAACCCAGATCTCCTAACTTCCAGGGCAGAATTCTTTTCACTGTACCTCATACTGCCCCTAAACTGGAATTCCATTAGAGAGTCTCTAGGTCTAAGAAGCTCTGTTAGGCCAAATTTTGGAGAGGGAATTTCTCTTTCCTAATGTAGATATCCAGGTGCTTTATCCTTTGTGACCTGGGAATGGATCAGGGCTTCTGGTTCTCACAGTTCCCATAAACAAACATTTGCTGTTGGTAGTAGAAATGCCAACATGACACTAGTGGATGACTTTACTGCAAATCTTTCCTTGATGGTAGACATCTCTTTGATGTGTCTGTTTTGGAGAGGTGTCCCAAATCTGGAAGTAACTGAAACTAAAACAATCATTCATTCTCTGCAGATGTGATGAAAAACCAGGTCAAGAAAGTGACTTTAGGATTACTCCTGGCAAAGAATCTAGGTTAATTAAAGTTTAAAACCCAGATAATTTCCACAGAGGCTTGGGAACTCTGTTTCCATTAGCTGAATGTAACTATAGTTTTCAACTAGAGAGAAGAACAGAAATTATAGAATTATAGAAAGTTAGAGCTGGAAGGGCTCTTAGGGGACATCTAGAGTAACTCCCTCTTTTTACAAATTAGGGAATGGAGGTCCAGAGAGGCCAAAATACTTTGCCCAAGGACACACAGCCCACAAGAGCAGAACTGGCACTTTCCATTGTGGCAGTCAACCACCCACTAAATTGTGTTTGAAGTGGGTCCCTGATCCCTAGGCAGTATGCTGCTTTTCCTGTAGAGGGAAGCTTTTTAAACTGAGTTATGACTTCAAGCCACATTTAAATTCTTGAGTTCCAAACAGCTTTGACTGCCTGGGAAACTTCACTAGGGCTGTTTATAAGACAAGATTGTGTCCACTAAATGGACTGTACAGACCCCAGGGAGTGGATAATGCATTTTGAAGGCAAGAAAGTGGTGTTTTTTTGGATGGGGGTTGCTGGGAAGAAGAGGGAGGGGATATATTTTGCTTTAAATGCATTTCTCCCTTATGTCATAGTGCAGATTTTGTACTGGGGCACAAGATTGATCTGGGGATACTGAATAAACTAATAAATGAGAAATGAGTTAATCAAAGATTTGGTCCTCTATTGACAAAACTGTAGTCTATTAGTTAGAAGTAGTATGAATGAAAAGATTATCTAAGAAAGGCTTTTGGTTCTTGAAGATATTCTTTTGAGTCTAAAGCTATTACTAGCTATTTGTGGGCTAAAGCCTGAGACCCTTCTTGTTCCTGTGCTTTTCTGTGAGCAGCTTGAGAATCTATCTATTAAAAAAAAAAAAAAAAGAAACTTCTCAGTTATATTAGAATCTTATGGTTTCCATATGACTTTCCTCTCAGAACCATGTATGTGAAGCAGGTTGGGCAACTATTTTTGTAGAGGTCGTAATCAATGCACTGAGGTCAGGATTGCCAAGCCCTTGAGGCTAACTAATGATTGGACAGTACTCTATGGGCATATGCTTAGAAAATGGTCCTTTCCATTATCTATACTGGCTCAATGATTAGTGTATACAAAGGATTATAGGAGGTACTAGGGGATGGAGTAAGATTAGCCAGGGACACACTCTTGGCGGTAGACAAGGGAGAAGGCGGTCCCAGAGAATCTGCTTCCATCCTGTTCAATCCTGTGTCTAAGACCAACAATAAAGGTTAAGTATTTTTGCTTATCCTGACTCCGGCTGATTCTGGGGGGTGTCCTGGGTACTAGCAAGGTCGTCACATATTTTTATCCCCATTTTGCAGATGAGAAAGTGGGGTCAAAGATTACTCCCTGTCGTCCCTCCCAATATTTCTGATTTTTATATAACACTTTTTAGCTTATAAGGTATTTGACATATCTATCGAAATCTATCTATATATGCACACACATAAAAGTGTATATATATATATATGCATATACACATATGCATATGTATATATAATCTCATATGATTTTCATACCAGTACAGTGAAGTAGGCAGTCATTATTATTCCTATGTATAACAATACATGGGGAAACTGCATCACAGAGAGGAGAGTTGACTTTATCCATAGTCAGCATACCACTATATCAGATATGTACCAAGGCATCTAGATGGCACAGTAGATAAAGCACTGGATTTTGTACATGGAACCAGGAAGTTTAATTCCTACCTTTATCAGCTTCAGTTTCCTTATTGTAGAATGAGGATAATAGTAGAACCTATCTCACAGGGTTGTTGTGAAGACCAGAGGAGATATAAAGTTCTTTGCAATCTTAAAGACCTATATAAATGCAAGCTATATCAGACTGCTTCCTGAAATAGTAGAGAATGGCTTTGTGGGTAGGAAGTATCCTTTCTATATGCTGGAGTATTGAGCTCTATTCTTACTGGATCTTGGTGGCAGGTTAGATGGGTAGAACTGGTTAAACTAGGGATGACTGGTACTCCAGATCTTCCTCAACAAGATCTTGGGTACTTGCAAGGTAGAATTCTAAAAAGATGGGTAGAATTTGACTGTAGGTAAAAGACAAATATATAGGCAGGTCAAGAAGAGCAGCTGGTGGGATTTTACTAATATAATAAAGGAAGAATTAGATGAACACCCTCCTTGTGAACCTATGAAGACTATGCTTAATGTTCTCATCACCCTCCATGGTTTGCTCCTTCTCATGCTAGAGAGCTGGGAGTAATGAGAGTGGGGAATTTTGGCAGGGGTTTAGGTCAGTAAATATCTGGTAATGATAGCAATATGATATTTGCAGCCATGCCTAACAGTTGGAATACTATGGCTTATTCTGTGTTAAGATTTATAAATATTTTTCTTAACTTGTTAAACTTATGAATCTCCTCTTCTTTTTACTCATTCATGGTTTAGTTTATCTGCTTACTAAAAAGTAACATGGCTCTCTAAATTTGTGATGATCTCTGCTTTGCATTTGTATATTCACAGTTTATAAAACAAAACAAAACAAATACAATGTTAGGTGACATTAATGGAGACAGAATGACCAGAGCATAGTCTTCTGTCCAGGTCCACATCTGGAATATGCCCATTCAGTTTTGGATAGCACATTAAAAATTATTCTAATTACTAAAACAAAACACAATCTTCATAACAACTGCTAATTAGCTCATTACTGTTCCAATTCTGGGATAAATTTTCCATTTAGAACTTTTAAATTAGAATCATTTGCAGCAGAATTAAGTAGGGGAAGAGAAAAAAAAATAACATGTCATGCATTTTAACAAAAATAAAATCAAACACATGAGCAAACAACAAATATGTTTGCTCTCTTTCCAAACTAATAGGAAGCCTTTTTTCTTTGATTTTTAAAAAAATATAGCTGAAGTCACAGAATCATAAAACCATAGAATGTCTCCAATTCTGCATCAATAGCCTTGGGCATTTTGACCTGGATGTTTCATAGACATTCAAGGCCAATATGTTTAAAACAGAACTTATCTCCCCTACCCCATCAAACCCACTCTTTCCCCAAACTCTCCTATGACTGTCTAGGCTACCAAGCAGTCAATTAACATCATTTATTCATTGCTTACCATCCTGTAGGCACTGTGCTAAAAGATACAAAGAAAGATACAAACAGTTCCTGACCTTTATGAGTGTACATTCTAATGAATGAAATGAGTAGATGGGGAGAGTTGGGATGCCTCTTAAAGAAGGTGGTTTTGGACTGGAATTTGAAGGAAGGAAAGGAAATTAAGTCGTGTGAGGAGGCAAACTTATTGCAGACACTGGAGAAAGCCAGTATGAAGACACTGAGGCAGAAGGAGGTGGAAGATGAAGCATTGTTTTTGAGGAAATGCCAACAGGTCAGTATAGCTAGGTTGTATGGAGGGGAGTAAAACCAAAGTGATAGAAAAAGGTCCAGTTAGGAAGAGCCAAATAGAGGGCCTTATATGAGATCCTAGAGGTAATTAGGAGCCACTAGAACTTACTGAGTAAGGTGACCAAGATAGAGTTTGTAGGGGATGAGTGACATAACTGGATCTACACTTTAGAAAAATCATCTTGACAGCTACATGGAGGAAGGATTGGAGTAGGAAGAGACTTAGGATAAGAAGAACAGCTTAAAGACTTAAGTAGTCCAAGCGAGAGGCAATGAGGGCCTGAACTGATCTGCATGAGTAGCGAGGAAAGGATATATACAAGAGATGTTATGAAAGTAGAAATGAAAAGACATGACAATAGATTGAATATGTAAGGTGAGTATGAGAGAATTGAGAATGACACTGAGATTTCCAGTTAGGATAATTAGGAGGTTGGTGATGTCATTGACAATAATAGGGAAGCTTGGAAGGAGAGGAACAAGATAATGATATTTTAGATATGTTGAGTTTGAGGTACTTTTAGGACATTTAGTTTAAGATATTCAAGAGGTAATTGGAGGCAAAATCTAATGGCCTTTTTCAGTATTTTTCTTGACCTCTCTGCAACCTTTGATACTATTGATCATCTTCTCCTTCTGGATACTCTCTTAAGTTTTGATGATACTGCTACTCCTTGTTCTCATCCTAGCTGTCTGACTGTTCCTTCTCAGTTGTGCTTGTGGGTTTTTTCTTTTTAATTTATGTTAAATCTACCATTAGGCATCTCCCAAGGTTCTGGGTCCTCTTTTCTTCTCCCTCTATACACTTTTACTTGAATGATCTCTTCAACATTTATGGATTCAATTATTACCTCTATGCGAATGATTCTCAAAATCTGTTTTTTCCCCTAATTTCAGAGAGCTTTCATTTGTGACTACTCTTAAGACCAAAATATCAGAAAACATTTCATAATAATGAAATAGTAACTCTATTCCTTCTTTTCCTATGGTATATGTAGTTTCATCTTATGAACATTTAAGGGTAGGTTATCATGTACAGGAAAATGACACATTTTGAAAAACTCATAATTATACCTCTCTACAATTCTATCCTTCACTGGCAGTCACTATGAGGCTACTCTAAGACTATCTCAACCATAATGACATTATAATGTTATTAGAAAGCTCTTTGCCTAATGAAATAAAAGTATTTCAAGATGGTATTCTACTTCCCCGCTATCTTCTGGGAAAGATGGTCTCCATTTTTTCCAAAATATGATTGGAACACTCAATATGGAGAAAAAAAGCTCCATCTGAAATAACTAAATTATTTCTAGTTGTGGAACTAGTAGGAAACTAGGAGCCTGTCCTAAGACAGCCATCCAGCAGAGTACCAAGTTAATTCAATGACATGAATGGAATGCTGGTAAAGGCACACAAGAAAAAATCCCAGGCTCCAGGGCCATTTTTCATTTAACAGTTTTATTGATTTGTTAATAGATATAGCAGCAGCTTGAAGACTTCTGACTTTAATCACACCAAGATACTTATATTTGTTGCTGTGGGAAGACTTGATTAACAAATTGATTTCTCTTCTGTTCAAGATCTTAAATTAAGCTAGTTCCTAGTATTATCTTGATGGAAAAACCTAGGTGGGGAGTATAACATAGCTATTTCTTACCTAAAGGGAGATCTCTGGTAAAGAAAAACTCCTTTAGGAAACAAGTTTTCGGCTTCATCTTTAGGGGTAGTTGGAAGCATTATGATACTCTAGCTTTCCAATTTATAGGAGTAGCAAGATTTGCTGGATTGAGGACAGACATTCATCTTTTTATCTGGGCCAAAAAGAAATACCATGATATTCTTACTCTAGGCAAGATGGTGATGGTCCTGAATAGAATCAAGGGAAAGGGCTTAATTATCTCATTATTTCACTTGGCAAATTCTAGTGCAAGCTTGCGTCCCAACCCTGTTGTGTAAATTGGAGTAAAAATTAATCTTCTAAAAAGTCATGAAAACAGATACAGTGGGTTCTGCATTGAAGTTGGGACCAAGTTGCTGGGAAGCAGATTCCCAGGAATGGTGATGGAGCAGCAGTGAAGAAAAGGAAAAGATGCAAGGGGAGAAGGAGGTGGAGCAAAGATGGGTATCCTCAAACTTACTTATTCAGTCCTAATCTCTTTCCTGACCTCTAGCTTCATAACTCCAACTGTCTACTGACCATCTTGATCTGGATATAACCTATTTTAAAATAACATATTCAATTGTGAATACATCCAGCCATTCTGGAGAGCAATTTGGAACTCTGCTCAAAAAGCTATCAAACTCTGCATACCCTTTGAACCAGCAGTGTTACTACTGGGCTTATATCCCAAAGAGATTTTAAAGAAGGGAAAGGGACCCACATGTGCAAAAATGTTTGTGGTAGGTCTTTTTGTAGTGGCCAGAAACTGGTAACTGAGTGGATGCCCATCAATTGGAGAATGGCTGAATAAATTGTGGTATGTGAATGTTATGGAATATTAATGTTCTGTAAGAAATTTCAAAAAGGCCTGGAGAGACTTACACGAACTGATGCTGACTGAAATGAGCATACTTCAACAACAATACTATATGATGATCAATTCTGATGGATGTGGCCCTCTTCAACAATGAGATGAACCAAATCAGTTCCAATAGAGCAGTAATGAACTGAACCAGCTACACCCAGAGAAAGAACTCTGGGAGATGACTATGAACCACTACATAGAATTTCCAATCCCTCTATTTTGTTCTGCCTGCATTTTTGATTTTCTTCACAGGCTAATTGTTCACTATTTCAAAGTCCAACTCTTTTTGTGCAGCAAAATAATTGTTTGGACATGTATACATATATTGTATTTAACTTATACTTTAACATATTTAACATGTATTGGTCAACCTGCCATCTGGGGGAAAGGGTGGGGAGAAGGAGGGAAAAAGTTGGAACAAAAGGATTTGCAACTGTCAATGCTGAAAAATTACCTATGCATATACCTTGTAAATAAAAAGCTATAATAATAATAAAAAATTTTAAAATAACATATTCAAAACTTAAGTCATTATCTTTCCCCAAAACACTGTCCCCACTTTTCTAGATTCCCCATATATCTTCATAACCTCAACTGAGGATGAACAGTGTCATCCTCAACTCTTCATGCTTTTTCACTCCCTATATATAATCTGTTGCCAAGTCCTGTTAATTTTAACTTCACCGCTTCTCTCCTATATTCTGTCATATATATATATATATATATATATATATATATATATATGTTAAAGTATATTTTAATTACAATATATGTATATATTCCCCCCCCCCTTCTGTGACATTACCATCAGTCATGCAGATCCTCATCACCTCATACCTAGACTACTGCAATAGATTTCTGATTGGTCTCCTTGCTACAAGAATCTCCAGATTCCAATCTATCCAAAAGTGATAGTAGAATGAAGTAGTCAAACAGGTGCTTTGGGAAAATCATTTTGGCAGCTTTGTGGAGGATGTACTGGAGTCTGGAAAGACTGTAATTTATCATTATAAATTCTAAAATGAGGTGACTATTGACTGGTGGTTGAAGGAGAGCACCACTTGGTGGACAACTCAGGCATTGCTTTGCTTCAATGCTAATGCAGTGACAAAGCTTAAACACAAAACCTTTAAAATTCTAAACTTAAACACTAAATTAGCATTTCCAATATATGTAGCATAACAGAAAAAAGGACTGTATATGAAACTGTGAATCTGTTATTGCTTTTCCTTTAAAATAGATAATAAATGCAAAGGTAATTTTCAAAATTTTCTTTGTCTGATCTTTTCTGACCTTTCCTTTGTTCTCTTCTGTGTTCTCTTCTGAAGCAAAAATGCTTCAATGACTCTCTTTTCTTTTTCTTTGATTTTTGGACACTGCTTTTGAGTAAGTAGGTTTAAGAATAGCAGCATATGAATTTACTTGAACTGCTAACATGTAGGAATGAAATCACTATGGGCTCCAAGAACACATGAAGGACATATAGATATCTCAAATTATTCGCCTTTGCAGTGAAAACACAAAAAATTTAGAATTTCTTTAATTCAAATTGACAAACATTCATTAAATGTCTACTTTGTGCTAGTCACTGGAGCTCATAAAGCTAAAAATTCCTGCCTTGAAGGAGTTTACATTCCAAAAGGACTTGATCTATACAACGTGGACTACAAGGAAATGCAAAATACATGAAAAAAATTAATAGTAAATAAATACAAGCTATATACAAAGTAAATATTAATTTCAGTGAGCAAGAGAGAACATTAACAACTAGGACAGAGTGGGACTTGACTTGAGATTTGAAAGAATCCAGTGATTCCAAATACTTTAGAGAGCATGCATTCCTGGAGTGGGGGAAAGCTTGGACAAAGATAGAATGGTGGAAGATGGAATTTTGTATACACGGAACAGGAAGTAGACTACTTGGGCTGGAATAGATAATGTGAGTATATGTGAAAGAATAGAAAAGGTAGAATGAAACTAGACTTTGAACTCTTAAGAGAGGGGTTTTAAATTTATCCTAGAGGCAATAGGGACCCAGCTACTAAACTGTAGTTGATCACTCCTGCTATCTTTGTATCATCTTACCATCCCATATCTTCTAAGCAATGGTCTTGTGCTTTCTTTGATCCTCTTCCTCAATATAGGTTTTTAAAAGACCCTTTTTAAATGTCAGCTTTCCTTTTCAGTCTTAGTTCAGTCTGAGTTTTAGTCCATGCCATACCATTTCATTCATTCTTCATTATTGGCCCTTGCTTCCATTTTTCTGTGTCCAGCAGAAATTAGTGGTATGTTCTTAACAATATCAAGTAAAAGGTTGGTTAGCTGGAGAACTAGTTATTTCTTCTTAGCTGGCATACTCCTTGTAGGGATGCTATTACTTGTTCTCAACTCTAGCCAATATCCTTAACCCTTCTCTTGGGGGAAGGGATGGAAGTGGGTACCCTTAAAATTTGCTTCTGGATTTTCCAAAGAGAAAGAACATGTTCCTGATAACATAGTCTCAAAGGATGATTGCTAGTTCATTTGCAGCATTTTCCTCCATAAAGTCTACTAGCTCTTTTATATATAGATCCCCCCCCAATTTATATATTCTCTCTGTTTTTTGAGAAGCTATAGATTATATATCAATAAAATATATTTTGTGGCTCTGAGCCCCCAATTTTATGCTCTCCTATTCTAATAAAATCTATTGATCTCTCTCCTAGTGTGCTTTCCTAGCCTTAATATTCTCAGTTGCATTTAATCCTCCAAGGATTCACATAAATCAGTACAGCAATGAATGATTACATTATTTTAGAGAAGCTGATTTTTTCCCCTCAAGATAAATGTTGAGACTTAAAGAAAATAGATAAGGATTGTGGGTTAGGGGGAGAACAGGCATTGGGGAATAGGCATACTTTTCTAGAATAATGTGAGTCAGATTGCTGCAAGGAAAGTACAGTGTCACTAGTTCTTTCAGCAACCACCCTGCATTTGTTCATTTCATGGAGCTTCCAAATAGTTCTTTATTTTGGCATTTTCGTACTCCCTGACAGGTTAGGGCCTTAGGTGGTACAAAGGATAGAGGGCCAGGCCCTTCGTGGCCCTAGGCAAATTTGTGTCAGTTTCCACATCTGTAAATTGAGCTAGAAGAGGAAATGCCAAAAAAAACCTTCCAATGGGATCATGTAGGGTCAGACATGGTTGAAATTACTAAACAACAACAAGCCAACAGGCAGCAGGACTTTTGGTGTCATAGGGTGGCCTCTTTGAATTGAGTGCTCTCTTGAATTGAGTGAGATCACTACTAGGAGTAGCTGGCTGGAATAGTGAATAGACCGCTGGGCCTGGAATCAGGAAGATTTTAATTCAAATCTGGTCTCATATTCCTCCTAGTGGTGTAATCTTGGGCAAGTCCTTACTTCCTAGGATTGTGGAGTTCAGATGATATAATAATTGTAAATTATGTAGCATACACATTTTGTAAATTGTGGTGAAGATTAGTACTTCTGGTGTAAGGACTACTGAGCCCTTTTCAGGACTGCTTTCCACTTTTGGTAACCAACCAGTCATCCAACTCTCACTTGTAGGTGCAAGAAGCTGTGGCAAATGCAGTGTTCGCATCCCAGAAAACTGTTTTGGCAGATAGGCTCAACTAAGCTGAGGGTAATTCAAACCCATCGGTGAGGTTGGGAAGTGGCTTCCCCAAGTGTGTGAAGATTTTTCCCGGCAGAATGGGTAAATATGAAAATTTGTTCCAACAGCCATGAAGATGGCTAAAGCAGGGGTTGTGGAGAGCTTAGAGCTTGATCAGACTTCAGAGATTCCAAAGTCATTCTCTGCATCCAGGGCCATCTCCATTCATCCTGACTTTGGTCTTGGTGTTGGACTTTAATGACTCTAAAAAAGAGAATAAGATTGACAACTTTGTGCAACTCTGCCATATTTAAATCCAATTTATGAGTGAGTCAAGACATATCACATAGCATTTTACTGAGTTTTTCCTACATCCAAGTCCTGTGGTGATGGACAAGTAAAAAGGGAGCTATGGTCAAAATTTTGCATACAGGTAGTCAAGCCATAGAGAAATTTTTACACTGAACTGCAATACCACTGGGATTTGACAGCCCCTGGGTATCTTAGCTTGCTTACTTCTTGGCATGAAGGAGTTAGAACAGATGCTTCAAGAATTGTCTGCTTTACCTTACATAACTCTGACCTACTTACCATGGCAGGTGGGGACCTTATCCTGTGATCGAAAGACAAAAAAAGGCTAAAACTTTTGCAGTGATTCTATTTATCATTGGCACATTGAATGTGTGCACACTTATAGACAACACAAAATCCAGTAGACCTGAAGGAAAGACCTGAATAGTTCTTATGATAAGAGAACTCAGTAGGGATTGCATCAAAATAGCAAATCTGAGTAAAACAAGGCTGCCAAATGAAGGACAACTTACTGAAGGCAGAGCTGGACCCATGTTTTTTTGGAATGGCCAAAGTGATGGGGAGTACCAGGAAACTGGTCTAGGTTTCACAATCAAAATTAATCTAGTCAACAAGTTTGTATGCCTCCCAAAAGGAGTAAATAACAGGCTCATAACAATATGGTTGCTGCTTTCAGGAAAGTGTCACATCATCATCTTCAGTATATATGTTCCCACCATGATGAATCTTGATGAAGTTAAAGAAAAATTTTATAAAAACCTGGATGGTTTTTCATCATCAACATGCCAAAAGGAGACAAACTTTAATGCTGGGTGACTTTAAGAGACATGGCAGGGTATTCTTGGGAAGAATGGAGGAAGAAACTGAGTAGCAATGGTCACTTATTACTGAAGATTTGTGCATCTCATGATCTCATCATCAACATTGTCTTCTGTTTACTTAAACACAATAAAATTTTGTAGATGC
Source organism: Sarcophilus harrisii (assembly GCF_902635505.1). NCBI lineage: Eukaryota > Metazoa > Chordata > Mammalia > Dasyuromorphia > Dasyuridae > Sarcophilus > Sarcophilus harrisii. The sequence continues at coordinate 355,845,135 of NC_045427.1, forward strand.
ACCCTCACAGTAAACATTGGCATTTAATGGATTATGTCATTGTAAGAAAGAGACATACAGGATCTGAGATACAAAAGGCTAATGTGTGGCACATAGGGATAGACTGACTTATACTTTTCAAGTTCAACATTTACATTCAACAAAACTGATGGCCTCAAAGCAAGGCAACTACTAAAATACCTAATGTCAACAGAATGCTTCTCTGGCAGGAATAGTTTGTTGCTAACTTGGAGGGAAAGCTAAGCTAACACAAAGTTGGGATCAGTGGAACGGAAAAGGAGTGGCAACTTTGAGTGATTTGGTGTACAACATTTCTTTTACTCATCTGGACCCAAACATTCACAAACATCAAGATTAATTTGACAAAAATTATGGGAAATTCAGAAGTTGTTAAGTGAAAAGTGAGAACTCTACAGAGTTTTATCAGCGGGATAGTTCATTTATCTATAAGAAGGCAATGTTTAACTCCATCAAAAGTAAAGTGCAAGCAAAGCTTAGAGAAATATAGGATTCTTGGCGCAGTAAGAAGGCAAATGAAAATCAGTTTTACACTGAAAGTAACAATTTAAAATGCTTTTATGATTCCATGAAGGTTGTTTATAGGCCAAAGATCCATGGTGCATCTCAAGTATTCAGCACTGATAGAATCACATTGATTAGTGATAAGGACATGATCCTGGAGAGATGGACTGAACACTTACATAGTGTTCTCAAAAGGCATTGACCAATAATGAAGTCATTGACTGAATACCTCAGTCTGAAGTCAGTTCCTCTCTAGCTAAACTTTCAATTGAAGATGAGGTTTTGAATATCATCAGACTCTGTTGCCCCAAAATGCCTGGTGCTCATTCTGTTCTAGCATCTACAATGCAGGAGATCCACTGTTCATAAAAAAGCTGACTTGAGAGCTTTTGGGTTATATGGCAAGAGGAAGTTTTCCCTCAGGAGTATGAGGATGCCTATGTTGTCCATCTCTACAAAGAAAAAGGGTTTGTTTTGTGATAGTTAGAGGGGCATGTCTCCCTTGGCTTTTGCCAACAAGATTCCTGCCAGAATCCTCATTTATAAACTGATTCTTCATTTGAAAGATGCCATCTACCTAAGAGCCAGAGTAACTTCAGAAAGGGCCAAGGATGGTCATTATATTATTTGCTACCTGACAATTGTGGAAGAAACGTCAGAAGCAAAACAGTTATGTACACATTAGTTGATCTGATCAAGACTTTTGATACTGTTAATCATGAAGATTGGGGAAGATCATTGCAAATTTTCTTGCCCAGAGAAGTTCTTCCACTTCCATCTTAACATGCTAGTACAGGTTTTGTTTAATGGATCATGATCTCATGCTTTCTCGGTTACCAGTAGAATAAAGCAGGGTTGTATGATTCCTCTAATGCTTTTTAGTGTGATATTTTCAAGGGCATTATCAGATTTCTTCAAGTAGGATGAAAATGGCATCAAGTTTAACTACTGTACTGAAAATAAATTATTTAAGGCTACAAGAATAAAGGGAGAGTTGATGTGTGACTTATTTATAACTGATTGTGCATTCGATGCAGCTTCTGAGCCTCAGATGCCACAAAGTATGTATTAATACCCTGTTGTTTGTGTTTATCTTGGCCTTACAATTAACACTAAAAAAGTCAGAAATTTTTCACTATCCAGCATCACACTATCCATAGTGTGGAACCAATGGTTACAGAAAAAGGAAAATTTTTGACTGCTATGAATGAGTTCACTTACCTTAGCAGTATACTTACCAGGGATGCCCACATAGATGACAAGTTGCCAGAGCAAGCTCATTGTTTGTGAGGCTCCGAAGGAAAGTATGGAAGAGAAGAGGTATCACATTGACTCCCAAACTGAAAGTTTACAGAACCATAGTGCTGAGCTCATTGTTGTATGTCTGTGAAATCTGGTCAGCCTACCAGCACCATGCCAGGAACCTGAATTGTTTTCATATGAATTGTCTTAGGAAGATTCTGATAGAGACAGAGGTGGAGACACATACAGAGACAAGGAGGGCACTTCAGTGGCTATCCAGATAATTGGGATGCCCCTATTCTCTCTCTGGACTCAGACTTGTGATCTGTTTTCCAAACTTTTCATCACTTTCATTTTTCTCTCCATATGTTCTATCATATACTCCAATGATAACATTGCCTCCATTGTTTTTTTGTAAACTAAACTTATGTTTTTATCTGAATAGAAATGAAACAGCTATGACTATGTTTATATAGCTATCTCCTTTTTACTTGTGACACTGGAAAAGCCTTTTAACTTCGCTGGATTCAATTTCTTCACTTTTTAAGTAAGAGAGTCAGAGGAAATGGTCTCCATGATTCCTTTCAATGGTCCCATGATCCTTTCAATAACACCCTTAGGATATAACCCTAGCAGTAGCAGCATTAGATCAAAGGTTGTGATTATCGTATTTTATGTATATTGATTGATTTCTCCTACAAAAGTTTACTCATTTCAGGTTTCTTTTCATTACAACACATCATCTCCTAGGTTGAAAGTCCCTTGATTTCTTTTATAGGTTCAGTGTTACATTGTATTCTTTCATTAAATAAGGGGATTAACTTTAATCCTTTCTAGAAATCTTGCAGAAGAATCAGATTTTTTTTTTTTTGTCTTTTTATTCAGTTTCTCAATACCTTCAGAAAACCATCTGTCATTTTGCCCCCATTGCTACCAGATGGTGCAATGATGTGCTAATCTGGTTCTTGTGCATTTGTGGATGCATAGCTTCAGGGTGCAGAGATCATAGAATCTAATGTAAGAACTGGAAGGAAGGCTATCTAGACCAACCCCTAATTTCAGAGGTAGACCAAAGCCCATAAAGAGTAAATGATTTGGTCCAAATAACGGAAGTTTTAATCCAGAGATGGGATTTGAGCTTTTTTAGTTTGAGGGACAGGAAGGTGGAGCAATGGGTAAAGTGCTGGGTCTGGGGTCAGGCCTGAATTAGAATCTGGTCTTAGACATTTACTAATTGTGTGGCTCTGGGCAAGATACTTACCCTGTTTATCTCATGTTCCTTATCTATAAAATGATCTGGAAATGGAAACGTCAAAGATCTTTGCCAAGAAAACCCCATATGGGGCAGCTAGGTGGTGCAGTGGATAGAGCACCAGCCCTGAAGTCAGGAAGATATGAGTTCAAATGTAGCCTCAGTCACTTAACATGTCCTAGCTTTGTGATCCAGGGCAAGTCACTTAACCCTAATTGCCTCAGCAAAAAAAGAAAGAAAGAAAGAAAACCCTATATAGTATCACAAGGAGATAACCATGACTGAAACAACTGTACAGCAACAAACCCCTTTTGTTTTAGAAAAAACCTCATAGTTGTCAACTCAGCTCCATTTTGATTCTATCTGTGAGACTAAGAAAATTTAATGGGTAGTTCTTGAAGTAGACTGCAGGATAATAGGGGATTTCAGTTTCTGACTTTTATAACTGTATGGGACCGCTAAAGAACTGGACAAAGTGGGACAAGGCAGTATATATAATAGAAGGTGCCCTGGACATCATGCCAAATGTTTCAGTATGATTTCTGGTTTTATCATATATTTATTGTAAAACCTTGGCAAGATACTTTACTTGATATATCATTATTTGTGAAAGGCTTCAATTACCTAATACAAAAAAAGGAGTTTGGAATACATGTTCTTTTAAAAAAAGTTTTCAAATATTTCATTTTTCCCAAATACATGTAAAATTTTTTACATTCATTATTAAAACTTTTGAGTTCCTGTACACTTTCATTGAGAAGGCAAGCACTTTTATTTATGTATACATATATATATATGTGTGTGTGTGTGTGTGTGTCTTTGTGTAGCAATGCAAAATATATTTCAATCATGTCATAAAACAAAACACAGACCAAAAGCAAAACAAGAAAAATAATGAAAAAAACAAAACAAAACAAAAAAACTCTGCTTTGATGTGCATTTAGACTCCATCATTAGACTTCTTTCTTTGGAAGTAGATAACATTTTTTTTATCATGAGTCCTTCAGAACTGTCTTAGATTACTGTATTGCTGAGAATAGCTAAGTGATTCACAGTTGCTCATTATACAATATTGATATTTTCTGTGCTCTGTTCACCTCACTATCAATTCAAGTCTTTCCAGGTATTTCTGAAACTATCTTCCTTGTCATTTCTTATAGAACAAATAGTATTGATGTGGATTTTGAGCTTATTCTTTTCCCATATCAGGAAGAAACCCATCTGGCTATTATCAGACATAAGCAAGTCCCAAATTATCTTGTTTGTATAGAGTGATGTAAGGATTGAACTCTTTAACACCTTCCATAGTTTATCCCTCCAATTTCTGGGCATCTTTAAACAAACTTTGAGATACTGATTAGCATATCTTTTGATAGGTCTGGGACCTGATCAGCCAGATGCATTCCATCTGGCTCCTTGATCCCTCCTTCTGAGCTACCAAATTCTTTCCTAGTACTTCCTCTCCTCTCCCCCTTCCTCCCCATCCTGAGAAACTCCCAAAATTATATTTTCCCTATAAAAGATGTGCTCATGATGAAGATCTTTGCTAAGTCCTTTTCGGGACTAAGCCCACTATAAGCTACCCTTTCCCTTCTCATATTGTCTTCCCTTTAATGACATCTTTCTCCTTACTATAATTATCCTTAATTAGTCTGCTAAATTCCTCCATGGATTTAACTTGCCAGTCAATGGTGTACTCATACCTTATGGCATATTCCTTTAATAGATTCTTCAAAACTCCTTTCCTTATTAACCATATTGCCCTCCCAAATCTATTTCATATTTATCTCCTCCTTTTGCCTATAATCTCTTCTCCTAAATAAATGCCCTTTTTGGCAAAGAGAATGGCCATTGTATATTTGTCATATGTTTATTTTGAACTAGGAATTGTTACTCTGACCTTATCAGTATTCCATCACAATGATATACTATATCTTGTTCTGCCATTCCCTATAGAGGGGCATTCCTTCCATTTTTAATTCTTTGCCAAAACAAAAAGAACTGTTATAAATAATTTTTATATAAGGTTCTTTTCCTTTTTAAAAAAAATCTCTTTTGGATACATACTTATTAGTGATTTTTTGGGGTCAGATGGAAAGCACAGTTTTATGATTTTGGGGCCTAGTTCCAGATTGTTCTCCAGAATGGTTGAACCAGTTCATAACTTCACCAACAGTATATTAATTGGATTAAATATTCTGAAGGAGAGGGACAGACAGAAGCTAAAACGGAGGCTCTCAGAGACAGAGACAGAGATATAGATAGAGACACACATACACACAGAGAGAAATAAAGAGACGAAACAGAGGCAGGAAGGTAGACAGAGACAGAGATATAGAGATAGAGTAAACAAAGATTAGACTGTGACAAAGAGAGACATAAATAGAAACCTGGCCTAAGAGAGGGAGAGAGAGAAAGAGAGAAGCACTGAGAGGAGAAAGACCGAGAAATTAACAATAATGTATTCCCCCTTTAGGGGGATGGAGTCTCTCTTCCCCAACCTTTTCCTTTAGCTGTCCTTAAAGATTGCGGCATTATCTCATTTGCTGATTTCTCTTAGCCCTTCACTCATTCAGGGTTAAATTGGTCTCTTGATTCTGCTAAGAGGGAATGGGAAAAATAAATTTGCTTGTGGCACCTGTGCTGAGGGGAGAACCTCCTGTTTTTTCCCTCTCATTTGCCTTCTTTCCATCACTTAAATCTGCTTACTCATGACTCAGAGTTTTATCAATAGGAAACTCCAAATTCAATTTTTATTCTGCTTTAGGAAGTTTAAAAGAAATAGGGAATCAATGTCAATAAGATTCTCATTTAGTTTGGGATCTCCCAGCTAGGATTAAATTCTGGCTAGTTAGACAGTAGATTCTACTTCTAATTATGGTCACTTTAGCTTTCTCTGATATTTTTTCAGCCACTGTCTTTCTTCCCTCCCATCTCCACTTTTTTACAATCCTCCCTTACAAATAATGAAGCATGCAACCAAGAACAGTTATAATGGGTAGAAACTTTAAAAAACCAGGAAACTTTGGAATAGCACTCCCTCTTCTGGTGGGAGAGAGTGGAAGGCCTCATATAGAACAATCTACTTACAGGGGAAATATTAGTTATAAACAAACTTGCCTCTCACCTTGCCCACAGGCATGTTTAATCTGACTGTACTGGAAAAGGTAGTTCCAGGACCCCCTCAGTGACAACTTAACCCTGCCTTGCCTCCATTTCTCCTAGTCTCTGGATCCATCATACTTGAATTGTCTGTATATATATATATACTATGTATATACAAATATGTATATATATATATGCAAACCCATATACACATTATACACAAATGAGTGTGTATGTGTGTCTGTGTGTATAATTGTGATGAGATAGAATAGGCACCAGAAGTGATAATTAGAAAGTTTTGGGAGAGCCATAAATTGAAAAAGAAAAAGAATATTATATAAAAATAGCAAGTAGAGATTCAATTTGTAATATAGAATCATCATGATAAGACATTTATCACAGGTTGCAAAACTATGCTATTTATTATATTATATGAATTAACAATGGGAAAGATGAGTTCATCTCACAATTAACCTGGTAGAAAGGTAGAAAGATATTTCCCCCATCTGGGGGAAAAGTACCTCATAGTAAGCTTAGTTCTGTTAAGGATTTAGCAAGGAAAGAGGTGCTATTTATTTACATGAATAGTTTCACAGGCTCAAGAAGTTACAACACAGAGTCATAAATAAATGAACAATTTACTTTTTGGGGTACACAGCTTTTAAAGAATCTATGAGGTAAGGGAAGAAGCCAGGTAGCTCAGAGTGAGGGGTTAAGTTGGAGCCAGCTGGAATTCATCTAACTGATCAGGTCTCAGACCCAGCTAAAGATCTGCTAATTTATACAATCAGAGAGGATTGAGACAAAGGAGACTGATAGTGTTTTACCTCTCTCTTGAGACAGTAGAGGCCCAATTTAGGAGTTCTCTATTATTCTATATAAACAGAATAATCTGGAAAACTAAGTTGCCAGGATGAGCAGTTTAGTATTTCCTTACTAGGGGAGAGAATAAGCTGGTTTGAGAGTTCACAGTCAACTGGATTTATCTGTGTGCATACACAGATAAATGTGTGCATACACACACATACATACTTATGTGTGTATGTATATTTATGTATTAGGAAGATTCTGAAGATCACCTGGCAAGATAAGATACCAAGTACTGAAATCCTTTCTTGAGCTAACCTGCCCAACGTTCCAACTCTACTGAAGAGAGCACAACTCTGTTGGGCTGGCCACATTTTTCCAAAGCAAATGTATACTTGCCAAAAAAATTATTTTATGGAGAATTCATATAGAGCAAGTGCTCACAAGATGATGAGAAAAAGTGATATAAGGACACTCTCAAGGTCTCTCTTAAGAATTTTAAAATCAGTTGTATGACATGGGAGACATTGACACAAGACTGCCCAGCATGGCGTGCCCTTATCAGAGATGTGTGGACACACACACACACATACATATATAGTATCTTTTTTTTTTTGTTGTTGTTTTCATTCAGCTTCTTCCTCCATCCCCTATGTATATATATTCATATCTCTCTTGTGACAGATTCTCCTTTGGTGAGAGGAAACAATGTTGTCTATTTCAGATTATATCTCCCAAAACTCATGCAGATTGGCACTGTGCCCACAGAAATTGTTTTCCAAATGTCCACTGCACTAGCAAGAAGTTATTATTTTAAAAGACAGTGTTCATAAAATAGAAATAGGGACTATTTTTTTTGGAAGAGCTTAGCATTCAGTAAGTCAAATCTGAAAGATTTTAGTTTATTCTAAAACAACCCCTAGATTTGTTGGTTGTTGTAAATAATTGTGGTACTATAGCTATCACTTGGTCTCTTCAACATATAACTTTTATGACCCTGCCACTTATTCCCAAGATTATATAATGATGCTGTCATTTTCTTCATGAAGATTTTCTTCATGTTCATTGGCATCTTCATAGCATGCCCTTTGTCTAAACCACTGTAATATATAGTTTGATATCTCCTACACCTGGCTCACCTTCCTTCACATTTTTTTCATTGATTTTCTTGATATTTTTGACTCTTTGTTCTACTAGATGAATTTTCTTATTTTTTTTCCTACCTCTGTAAAATAATTCTTTGGTAGTTTGATTGGTCTATATAGCTCTGAAGAAAAAAATTAATTGAGTCAGAATTTACTTTTATTATATTGGCCTGGCCTACCCATGAACAATACACATTTCTTCATTTAGATGTTTCTTTGTCTGAAAAATGTTTTGTATTTGTGTCATGTAGTTCCTGAGTTTGTCTTGGCAGTTATAGTCCCAAATATTTTATATTGTTTGGGATTTTTTAAAATGGAATTTCTCTATCTCTTTCTGCTGGATTTTCTTGGTAATATATAGAAATGCTAATGATTTTTGTGAATTGATTTTATATCCTGTAACTTTGCTAAAGTTATTAATTTTTTCAACTAGTTTTTTAGTTGATTGTCTATACCAGGGCTCCTCAAACTATGGCCCGTGGACCAGATGCAGCAGCTGAGGACGTTTATCCCCCTCACCCAGGGCTATGAAGTTTCTTTATTTAAAGGCCCACAAAACAAAGTTTTTGTTTTTACTATAGTCCGGCCCTCCAACGGTCTAAGGGACAGTGAACTGGCCCCCTATATAAAAAGTTTGAGGACCCCTGGACCATTGTATCATCTATAAAGAGTGATAGTTTTGACCAGCAGGATGATTTCAGAGAAGCCTGGAGAGACTTACATGAACTGATGCTGAGTGAAATGAGCAAGACCAGGACATCATTATACACAGCAACAAGAAGACTATTTGACAATCAATTCTGATGGACATGGCTCTCTTCAACATTGAGATGATTAAAACCAGTTCCACTTGTTCAGTGATGAAGAGAGCTATCTATATCCAGAGAGAGGACTCTGGGAACAGAGTGTGGAACACTCTCCCTCTTGTTATTTGCTTGCATTTTGTTTTCTTTCTTTTCAGTTTTTCTTTTTCTTCTTTCTTGATCTGATTTTTCTTGTGCAGCAAGGTAACTATATAAATATGTATACATATATTAGATTTAGCATGTATTTCAACATATTTAACATGTATTGGACTACCTGCCAGCTAGGAGAGGGGGTGAAAGGAGGGGAAAATTTGGAACAAAAGGTTTTGCAAGGGTAAATGTTGGAAAAATTACCCATGCATATGCTTTGTAAATAAATAAAGTGATAGTTTTGTTTCCCTAATGCCTATTTTTATTCATTCAATTTCTTTTGCTTGTCTTATTTCTATAGCTAGCATTTCTAATGCAAAATTGAATAATACTAGTGATAAAGGATATCCTTAAATACATCCCTGATCTTATTGGGAAGATGTTTAGTTTATTCCCATTTCAGATGCTACTTACTTTTGTTTTAGATAGATAATAATGATCATTTTAAGAAAAGTTCCATTTATTTTTATATTTTCTAATATTTTTAATAGGAATGAGGGTTATATATATATATATATATATATATATATATATATTTTAATAGCCTTTTATTTACAGGTTATATGCATGGGTAACTTTACAGCATTAACAATTGCCAAACCTCTTGTTCCAATTTTTCACCTCTTACCCCCCCCCATCCCCTCCCCCAGATGGCAGGATGACCAGTAGATGTTAAATATATTAAAATATAAATTAGATACACAATAAGTATACATGACCAAATCATTATTTTGCTGTACAAAAAGAATCAGACTTTGAAATATTGTACAATTAGCTTGTGAAGGAAATCAAAAATGCAGATGGGCATAAATATAGGGATTGTGAATTCAATGTAATGGTTTTTAGTCATCACCCAGAGTTCTTTCTCTGGGAGTAGCTGGTTCAGTTCATTACTGCTCCATTGGAAATGATTTGGTTGATCTCGTTGCTGAGGATGGCCAGGTCCATCAGAACTGGTCATCCTATAGTATTGTTGTTGAAGTATATAATGATCTCCTGGTCCTGCTCATTTCACTCAGCATCAGTTCGTGTAAGTCTCTCCAGGCCTTTCTGAAATCATCCTGTTGGTCATTTCTTACAGAACAATAATATTCATATACCACAATTTATTCAGCCATTCTCCAACTGATGGGCATCCATTCAGTTTCCAGTTTCTAGCCACTACAAAAAGGGCTGCCACAAACATTCGTGCACATACAGGTCCCTTTCCCTTCTTTATAATCTCTTTGGGATATAAGCCCAGTAGTAACACTGCTGGATCAAAGGGTATGCATAGTTTGATAACTTTTTGAGCATAGTTCCAAACTACTCTCCAGAATGGTTAGATTCGTTCACAACTCCACCAACAATGCATCAATGTGAGGGTTATATTTTGTTAAATTTTTTTTCCGTATCTTTTAAGATACTCATGTGATTTTTGTTGTTTTTATTATTGATATGGTCATTTGTGCTGATAGTTTTCCTAATACTGAACCATATCTGCATTCCTGGTATAAATCTATCTGCTAAGAGCATTATGAGCTTTGTAATATATTGCTTTAATTTCATTGCTAGCATTTTATTTTACATGTTTGCATCAATATTTAAATATTAAGGAAATTATAGTTTTCTATTTTTTTCTATTTTTTATCTCCCTGGTTTAGATATTAAAACCATATTTATGTCATAAAAGGAATGTGGTAGGATTCTTTCTTTGCCTATTTTCCCAAATAACTGATATAAAATTGGAATTGATGGTTCTTAAAATGTTTGGTGGTAAATCTATCTGGTCCTGGGGATTTGTTTTTGGGGAGCTTTAGAGATGGCTTATATTCAATTTCTTTCATTTCATTTATTTATTTATTTTGAAGATAGAGTTATTTAAGTATTATATTTCCTTATCTGTTAACCTGGGAAATTTATATTTTTGTAAATATTCATCTACTTCACTTAGATTGTTAGATTTAATGGCATATAATTAGACAAAATAATTCCTAATAATTGCTTTAATTTTGTCTTCATTGGAGGTACATTTACCCTTTTCAGTTTTGATATTGGTAATTTGGTTTCCTTCTTTTTTAAAAAATCAAATTAGCCAATAGTTTATTTTGTTATTTTTTCACAAAACCAGTTCTTAATTTTATTTATTAGTTCATTTTTTTAAACTTTCAATTTTATTAATCTCTTTTGATTTTTAGGATTTCTATTCTGATGTTTATTTGAGGGTTTTAAAATTTGTTCTTTTTGTAATTTTTTAAATTGCATACTTATTTCATTGATTTGCATTTTCTCTTTTTTATTTGTCTAAGCATTTAGAAATGTAATATTTCCCCTAAGTTTTGCTTTGGTTGCAACCCACAAATTTTGATAAATTGTCTTGTTGAGATTCAGCAGGAGACCCCAAGAGATTGGGGTATAGACTAGTGTCTCGAGGTATCTCAAAAGAATTTGCAGACTGGAGTCCATCTCTAAGTCAAGGGGCAAAATTTATTGTAATTGTAACATCATTTGAAGTAGGCCAAGTTCCAAAAGGATTTTAGTGAAGAACTAGAAGTAAGAAGACAAATTTATAGGAAAAGACAGAGAAATCTTTTTAAAGAAAATCTTAAAAGACAGAGAGATTCTTCATGTGAATTTTATGATCCAGTGGTAGAACTGAGGAGTGATCTATCACTATTGTCTTAGGAATTTGGTTATCACTGACCAGCAGATTATTTATCAGTTTGTAAGACTGTCCTAAAATTGGAAGACTTTAGAATCATTGAAAGACAGATTGTTAAAACAATAGCACTCTAAGGTCTGGGGACTTAACTGTTATATTTCCCCTAGAAACCTTACCCTATTTGTCTCACTATTGTTATTGCTTAATGAAATTATTGATTGTTTCTATGATGTGTTCTTTGACTAACTCATTCTTTAGGATTAGATTTGGTTTCCAATTAATTTTTTTTTTCCTGAGGCAATCGGGGTTAAGTGACTTGCCCAGTGACACACAGCAAGGAAGTGTTAAATGTCTGAGACCATATTTGAACTCAGGTCTCTGGTGCTCTATAGAGCTGGTGCTCTATCCACTGAGCCACCTAGCTGCCCCTCCAATTAATTTTTAATCTATGCTTCCAAATCTCATTATTGAATGTAATTTTTATTGCATTATGTCCTAAAAGAGTACATTTATTATTTCTATTTTCTGCATTTGTTTTGTGAGGTTTTTATGCCCAATACACAATCAGTTTTTGTGAAGGTGCCTTGTACAGCTGAGAAAAGGGTATATTTTTTATCTATTCCTATTTAATTTTCTCAAAGTTCCCTTTGTAAAAATGAATTGATTTTAATTATTTAAATGGAATTGAGAACCCAGTCAGTGGTAGTTAATAGTGGTGAACTTGAACCACAGAGATTAGACAGAGACAGAATCCTGAAGGAGAAATGAAGCTGTTCTTTTCCCGAGAGAGTCAGACTGGAGAGAGAGGATTATGTAAACCTGTACTATCCGAGCCTGGGAGTATAACCAACCTTAAATAGGTACAAACCACTTACTAGCCATGATCTAAGAAGATCCCTATTCTGAGAGTCAGGAGACTTGGGCTTTAGTTCTGCTGCCATTGCTATTTATTATCTAATTTTGAGCATATGCCTTTTCCTCTGTGACCTTAGTTTTCTAATCTGGATTAGATTATCTCTAAGGGTTTTTCCCAGTCCTAAGAGCATATACTTCTGCTTTATTGGAATGACATTTTTGTCTAACTGTGTAATGCTTACAAAGCATCAAAGAAGTTAAGGAGTTTTAGTTGTAAAGCTGAGTGAGGTCTGATTAATGTTTGTAAAGTGTTTGATGATGAAGTAGAAAGAATCCTGAATTTGGAGGAGTTATTTTGAATTTTTTATTCTGATTACAAGTATAACCTCTACTAATTTAGAATTTCCATTTTGTTTGGGGATTTTAATTTGTTCTTTTTCTAGTTTTTTTTTCCTCCTTTCATTTTTCTGGGAAATTCTAGGATTACAAAATAACAATTTAGTAAAAATGAAAAATTTTTTTAGGGACTCCCTGGAGAATTTTAGATGAGAGCTAAGTCTATCCAGATGTTCTATGTGCCTGACTTCTTAGAATATTGTGTTCTTTTCGAACATACCTAATGAGCTTTTGATCCCTGTGGCTCATTCTGAAAAGCACTTGGGGGTTGGAACAGTTTCTTTTTCATTGAAGATGAGCTTTGTAATGAGCTTTGCACTTCTTTCTTCATTAATGGGGAAGGGGCTGATAATAATGTCAACAGAGTTCAGTAGTCAGTGCCCACCAACCACAAGACTGAAGTTGGCAATTTGTTTTGGAGCAATTTGCTCATGTCATGTCATCCTCTTTTGTTCTCTGTTCATTGCTGGCCCCTCTCCTTGCCTCATCAGTTAATCGAACCAGCTTATAAACTTAATTCAACAAATTTGTAATACATTAGAAGAATTGTACATGTTCAGCCTGTATTAGATTACTTGCTATCTAAGAGAAGGGGTTGAGAGGAAAGGAGAGAGACAAATTTGGAACACAAAGTTTTGTAAGGGTTGAAAGCTATCTTTACATATATTTTGAAAATAAAAAGCTATTATGAAAAAAGAAGAAAAAAGTTTTAAAAATTCAATTTACTTTTTGAAATACTATGTCAGATGTAGGCAGATAGTCAACAAGAATTTATTAAGCACCTACTGTGTGCCGAGCACTAAAGCTATAAGAAAAGGCAAAAGTCCTTGCCCTAAAGGAGCCCACAGTTTAATGGGGAGAGGGAACATGCAAATGACCATGTACAAACAGCAACATACAGAATAATTTGGAGATAATCCCTGGACCCAGAAAGGGCATTAGCATTAAGAGGAATTGGGAAAGGCTTCTAGTAGAAGGTAGTTATTTAACAGGGATTTGAAGGAAGACAGAGAGGGAAATAGAGATGTGCAGAGAGAAAATTCCAAACATGGGGGTTTCATGGGAGTCCATGAAAATACAGAGTCAGGGAATGTAGAGTTACTTGCTGGCAAAGAAGCCAGCATTGATGTCAGGTCACTGAGTACTTAAAGGTGTATAAAATGTAAGAAGACTGGAGAGCTAGGAGGAAGCCAGGTTTTATATACAGAGGTGATATATATATCACCTCCAGGTGATAGGGAGCCACTGGAGCTTATTGAATGTGGGAGTGTAAAAAGGAGTGGAAGAATAACACGGTCAGACCTGTGCTTAAGAAAGACCAATTTATTAGATGAGTGGAGGATAGACTAGAGTGGGGAGAACCAGAAGCAAGACCAACATGAAAACTATTCCAGCAATCCATGTATGAGGAGACAAAGGCCCACACCAAGTGTAGCAATTCCACAATGAGACGCATATAAGAGATGTTACAAAAGTAGAATCAACAGGCCTTGACAACAGACTTGATCTAGAGGGAGAGAGAGTGAGGAATTGAGGCTGACATCTAGGTTGCAAACCTGGGTGACTGGGAGTGGGAGGCTGATTGTACCCTTGAATGAAGTAGGATAACAAGGAGAGATAAGTAGGAGAGATGTTGATTTTAAGATGTCTATGAGTGATCCAGTTTGAGATATCCAAGAGGCAGATACAGATGTGAGATTGGTGGTTAGGGGAAAAGTTAGGCGTAGATAAGTAAATCTGGAAATCATCAGTATAAAGATGATAGTTGAATTCATGATCTCATCATGAAATATCATGAAATGATGAGATCATCAAGCCAAATACTATAGAAGGGAAAGGGAAAATCCAATACAGAGCCCTGTGATATCCACATCATTTGCTATATGACTTGGATGAAGGTCTAGCCAAGGAGACTGGGGAGCAGTCAGGCAGAAAACAAGACTTCCTCCTAGCTCTCCAGTTTTACATCTTACACGCCTTTAAATACTCAGTGACCTGACAGAAATGCTGGCTTCTTTGCCAGCAAGTAACTCTACATTTCCTGACTCAGTATTTTCATGGACTCCCAAGAAACCCCCATGCTTGGAATTTTCTCTCTGCATATCTCTATTTCCCTCCCTCTCTTCCTTCAAATCCCTGTTAAATAACTATCTTCTCCTAGAAGCCTTTCCCAATCCCTCTTAATGCTAATGAACTTCTTGTGTCCGGGTAGAGAGTCCTGTGTTCCAAGAATAGTGCCTTGGAAAATCTGGAGAGAAGTGAATACCAAAGAGAAGGGGGAAATCAGGGGTATCAAAGGCCACAGAGAAGTCCAGAAGGATAAGGATTGAGAAAAGGTAATTGGGTTTGGCAATTAAGAGAGCAAAGGTAACTTTGGAGAGAGCTGTTCCCCTTGAAGAAGTCAGATACTGGCAGAGAGGTAAAAAGAGAAGGTGAGGAATGGATGCTGAGGTACCTATTGTAGTAATCTCAAGTATTCTCAAGGAGTTTAGCCACAAAAGGAAGGAGAGTATATAGTAGCAGGGATAGAAATATTCCCCCCCCCCCTTTTTTTTTTAAGGACAGGGAAGATATTGGTGTTCCTAGACAGTAGGGAAGCAAGCAAAAGAGAGGGAGAGACTGAAGATTGGTGAGAGAATGGGGATGATAGAAAACAATCTGCTGAAAAAGGGAGCATGGAATGGCATTGCTTTGGAATCCCATTTTTGTATTGCTTTGGAAGAAGGAGCAGGATATAGTAAATTACAAATAAGGAATTGCACAAGAAAAGCGGGGCACAGCATGTCATCAGAGAAATATATGATGGGAAAGCCACATCATGAAGAGAGAGTGATGTGATCTATGAATAGCCTATGCACTCTATACAGTATCAAAAGAATTTAAGGGAATGCCTATAATGATGGCTCATGGTAAATAATTTTGGAAATAAAATTGGGGGAATTTCTGGTGGAGGATTTATGGGAAGATGTGGAGGATGGCCAATTGAAGTTTTCATCTTGAAAGAAATACTCACAATGATGAGATCATAGATCTATCAGCTAAAGTGTTTTTTTTTTTTTTTTTTTTTTTTACCAAGACAAAACATTACTTAAATTTATTTTACATGTATGAGCAATGTCACCTTAAAATTAACAGGTTTAAAAACTAATGCAGACAAGATTAGAAGGGAAGCAATAAACTGGGCAAACATTTTTTACAATAAAGGCCTCATTTCCAAAATATATAGAGAATTGACTCTAATTTATAAGAAATCTACATTCTACAGTTGATAAATGGTCAAAGGATATGAACAGACAATTTTCGAATGAAGAATTGGAAACTCTAACCATATGAAAAGATGCTCCAAATCATTATTGATCAGAGAAATGCAAATTAAGACAACTCTGAGATACCACTACACACCTCTCAGATTGGCTAGGAAGACAGGAAAAGATAATGATAAATGTTGGAGGGGATGTGAGAAAACTGGGACACTGATACATTGTTGGTGGAATTGTGAATGCATCCACCCATTCTGGAGAGCAATTTGGAACTATGCTCAACAAGTTATCAAACTGAACATACCCTTTGATCCAGCTGTGTTACTACTGGGTTTATATCCCAAACATATCTTAAAGGAAGGAAAGGGACCCACATGTGCAAAAAATGTTTGTGGCAGCCCTCTTTATAGGGGCTAGAAACTGGAAACTGAATTGATACCCATCAGTTGAAGAATGGCTGAATAAATTATGGTATATGAATGTTATGGAATATTACCTCCAGAAGTAATGGAATTTTATTACATACTCAAATAATAGTTCCATTCTGGACACTATATTTCAATCTTCTGTTGACTTCACTGAGACAGAAAAACCATCGTTCACTTCCATTTCTCTTATATTCTCTTCTCCCTCCATGGACAAATTTGGTATTAATACCAGTTTCATGATCATTACTGCCCTTTACTTCTCTTCAAAACTTTCTATTATGAGAGCTTTCAAATTAAACCTGAGGGGGGGAAAGAAATCATGAAAATGTGTCCTACAAGAGGTTACCCATATACTAAACTGGGATTTTTCTTTCCCCTTATATATATCCTTATGTTTCACAGTGAGACAACTCTTTTATATAGTTTATCAATAACCACTTTTATTTATTTTATTATTTTTTATTATAGCTTTTGATTTACAAGATATATGCATGGGTAATTTTTCAGCATTGACCCTTGCAAAACCTTCTGTTCCAACTTTTCCCCTCCTTCCTCCCACCCCCTCCCCTAGATGGCAGGTAGACCAATACATGAATAACCACTTTTAGAGACACATTCACAAACACACACATTTATCACATTTACAGTGATGGCTCACTGTAAATAATTTTGGAAGTAAAATGATCTCAGATTAGTCATATACATATTACAATCTATACTGAATTCAGGGAGTTTGTAAAAACCTGAAATTTTGTGATCTATCCGCTAAAGTTTTAAAGTTTCATTTATATACTTTATTAGAATACAACAGCTGCTTGTCAGTGAATCCTCAAATAAACCCTCCTCCAAAATTGCATTCCTCAAAAAAACAAACAAATCTAGCTTAAGAAAAAGGAGGGATGTGTCGTTTCACTTTGACAGGGAGGTCCTAACATTTTCCATCATATTTGTCTTGAATTTTTTTTTTGCTTGTTTGTGCTGACTCAAGTTCATAGCTATGATAATTTTGCATATTTTTATTTTGGATCTGCTTTCCTCCTTTTGTGTCCCTTCATATAGGCCTTCCCATGTTTCTTTAAATTCTTCATATTTGACATTCCTTTTGGCTCAGTAACATTCCATTACTTGCAATTAGCATGATGTGTTTAGTTTAATTTCTGAGCACAATATTTTGTTTTCAGCTTTTTGTTATAACTAAAACTGCTGCTGTGAACATTTTTGTCTTCTATAATAGCTTTTTATTTTTCAAAATATATGTAAAGATAATTTTCAACATTTACCTTGCAAAACTCCATGTTCCATATTTTTCTCCCTCCCTCCCTACTTCCCCCTACCCTTAGACACAAGCAATCCAATTTAAGTTAAATATGTGCAATTCTTCTACATGTATTTCCACATTTGTCATGCTGCACAATAAAAAACAGATAAAAAAGGGAAAAAAAAAACAGAAAAAAAAAACCAAGCAAGCAAACAACAACAACAACAAAAAAGATGAAAATACAGTGTTATAATCCATATTCAGTTCTCACGGTCCTCTTTCTGGATGCAAATGGCTGTCTCCATCATAAGTCTATTGGAATTGAGCTTAATCACCTCATTGTTGAAAAGAGCCAAGTCCATCACAGTTGATCATCACATAATCTTGTTGTTGCTGTGTACAAAGTTCTCTTAGTTCTACTCACTCCAATTAGTATCAGTTCATGTAAATCTCTCCAAGAAGATCTCAGTTTAAATCTGGATTCAGATAGTTTCTAGCTGTGTGAACCTAGACAAGTCACTTACCCTTTGTTTGCGTCAATTATCTCATATGTAAAATGGGGTGATCATAACACCTACTTCCTATGAATGTTGTGATATAATAATTGTAAAGTACTTAGCACAGTGCCTGGAACAAAGTATGTGCTATATAAATGTTAACTTGTTATTACTGATGGGTGTGAGGTAAAGTTGTGTTGCAAGTAAAAATTTTTGAGACAGAATTTCTTGGTAAATTATAATTAGTTGTATCACCCACTGCAAGGAACTAAGTTAACAAAAAAAAAACTTTTTTGTCCTCTCAACAATCAAAGAGACCTAACCTGTGAAATTTTCAATACTTATATAGCTTTTGGGAAAAGGACTACATGTTATGTGGAAATTAACTCTGATTGGTTAACAAGTAATGAGATAATGAACATTATAATGAAAGATGGGCTTATTCTAAGGAGGGGCTGAGGGATGTGATTGATCATTCAGTTTTGATTAAAGAGACTTTTCTATACTCATATCACTCTTCTAGAGTAATCTAGAACCCACATTTTCCCAGATCTGAATGAGTAAAACATAATGGGCTGAAATCTATCAATTCGTCCTAACTAAAAATTTTTTTCCTTTTGAACAGATCTGAGTTTTTTATCTTCTCAATCTTGCATTTCAAAGGCTACCTGAATAACCTACAGGGGATGATTTCAGAATGAGGAAATAGAAAAAGTAAAAATACTTGGTCTTAATTCAATAATTGTTTATTACTATAAGAGAGATATAATAATTTCTTTCAATTGGCTTAGATTATACTACTCTGATTATTGGTAATTTCGAACAGTCTTTCTGGTTATTGTTGATAGCCTGTATTTTTTTTTAAATAATTTGTTCATATCTTTTGGGGAATGGCTCTTATTCACTTATCTCTGGCTCAGTTTTCTCCTTTGTAGAATTGGGATAACAGATAATATCTACATTCCAGAGTTGTTGTTAAGATAAAAAGAGATAATATTTGTAAAATGTTTTGCAAACCTTCAAGCACTACATAAATGCTAGCAATCATTATAATTATATATTTTTGTCAATTTTGTCAGACTTTTGTAAAAGATGTATATTTAATATATGTGCATTTCCCTCACTTTTAACCATTCTATTGTTTGTTTTTTTAAGGCTTCCATTGCCTATATTAAGACTACACATAATTCCTAGTAGGATGCAAGGATGCAGTATTATATAATGGGAGTTTTTGCAATCTGCCTTATGAGAAGTAGAATCTACATCAATTAGATCCTAGGTCCATATGAGTATAGCATTATGAGTAGTGGAGCATTAATCCCTAGATCAGTTAAGTCTTCCCAGAGTACACTTGATAAAATTATAGAATCTAAGGGGCAGGTAACAGAGACAGTGAGATGTAAGGATAGATTTCTTTTGATGTGGGTGTGGTCCCTTTAAGATTCCTTTCTTTCTGATTCCCAACCCCTCCTAATTGATGTAATTATCAATCTAAGACCTTTTGATTCACAAATCCTGGTCCCTTTGAATTCCAATAGAAGATCCGGGCCTGTCCCAGCCCCACCTGGATCTGAGCCAACTTGGGACTACACCCACAGGCCCCTCTAGTTAATAAAAGAGCCAACCTGGGACCCCCTCTTTTCAGAGGCTCCAAACATGCCAGCCTAACGCCTGGCATGCGAGGACCCTCTGTCTACTGGAACTCGGTGACCTGTGCCCTTCTTATTTCTACCTTTACCTATTTCCTTAACTGTACTTTAACCTTACTTCTAAACCATAATAAACCTCTTTTATCAATCTAGCTTTTTGGGCCAATAAATTCCATTATTGGGAACCTTCGTGCTGCCACTAGATCTTATTTAACTAATCCAAAGGGGTTGCAGGGGAGCTCTATTTGACTCCCTGTACCTCAAACCTGCCACTAAACCTCAATCAAACCCTAATTTCATTTAGGTATCTCCGTAACTAGACCTCATCACCTTTCAGGATTTGAGTGGTCCTTAGCAGCTTATAAAAGGTATGAAATTTTGAACCCCATTTGTCAAAGGTGTACCCTCTCAAATTTTGCTTGGTCCACTTGCAAATTAAAAAAACAGGTTGGGATAAGGGGGAAAGTAGCATTTGCTAGAGTTTAAAAGAGGAGAAATGGAGTTGCTAAGTTCAGTTGAGAGACAGTTAAGAAGGTTGTGCGAGCTGTGGCATTAAAGCTGATAAAAGATTTTTTTCTTTAATATTCTGTCACCTAAGTAGGAAAGAATAGACATATCAGAAACAGAAAAAAAATAGCTACATAATGATACACATCCCTTTTTTTGTCCAGATAGGGAAAAAAGGTATCTGGTATTGTATCTTTCTCTTAAGCCCTGGGCAGAAAGTAATCATGCATCGGCTGGAAAGAGATAATCAATAAATATTTATTAAGTGCTTATTATGTGCTAAGTGCTGGGGATACCAAAAGAGGCAAAAGAGCTTACAATCCAACAGAGAAGCAATTTGACAGATTAATACCTATTTGGTATTTATGTGAAAGTCTAGATCAGCAGCCAGCCAGAAAGCCTTTACATTTACCTGGTAAAAAGCAAAAAAGTTGTGGATTATCTGTAAGTCCTTAAGTGGAGAGACAGGCCCCTTTATTCAATGCTATTATATACTCCTAGAAATTTTTAACTTTTACTGAGCTTAAATATCCATATAGGTCTCTTGTGCATGGCCTTCTTTGGCAAATCCCTTGTTATTTACATATAGAAGTATAGACCAAATAAATGCAAAATAAATACAAGACAGTTTAGTGGGGTGGAGGATATGCTAACAGTTGAGAGAATAAGGAAATGCTTCATGGAAAAGTAGTGCTTGAGCTGAATTTTAAAGAAAGCAAAGAGTTCTGTGATGGGGAGGAAAGTGCATTCCAAGCATGGGGGATAACTAGAGAAAAGTCTTAGAGAGAGGAGATGGAGTGCACTGTGTGAGGGGCAGCAAGAAGGCCCCTCCATCCTGGTTCAGTACAATAGTACAGTAAACCTGAGGTGAATTCTACAGTTCCAGCACAGAAGGCAAATGACCAGTCGCAGAAATCAGGCAATAACAGGCAGGACTAGGTTGGGCTACCACCAGTGATGTGCGCAAGTCACCAAACATCGGAGGCTCCAACACTCAGAACCAAAGTTCACTGTGCTTTAAAGTTCAAATCTACCACAAAAAGCTTGAACCAGTGCCCCTAGTATCTAGGAGCAGAAATAAACTTAAAAACCATGAAACTGGCAAAAAAAAAAAAGAAAGAAAGAAAGAAAGAAAGAAAGAAAGAAAGAAAGAAAGAAAGAAAGAAAGAAAGAAAGAAAAGAAAAAGCAGAAGGGGGTGGGATGAGCAAGAAACAAACAAAAAAAGCCTTTGATCATAGAGAGCTACTGGGGTGACAGGGACGATCAAAACACTAATTCATAAGAGGACAAAATACCCACATGTAAAATCCTCAAAGGGGAATATGAATTAGTCTCAAGCCCAGAAAACCTTCTTGGAAAAACTCAAAAAGTAAGTCAAATAAGAGAAATAGAAGACAAATTGGAAAAAGAAATGAGTTATTCAAGAGAGAGTCATTAGCTTGGAAAAAGAACAAAAATTGACAGAAGAAAAAATTCTTTAAAAAAAATACAATTGGCTAAATGCAAAAAAAAAAAAAAAAATTCACTAAAGATACACTTTTAAAAGTAGAATTAGCCAAATGAAAACGGAGGTATAAATGTTAACTAAAGAAAATCATACATTAAAAATTAGAACTGAAAATTAGAAGTGGACGCTAATGATTCTTTGAGACATCAAGAATTACTCAAATAAACTAAAAAAGAAGAAAAAAATAGAAGAAAATTTAAAGTACCTCATTGTAAAAACAATCAACCTGCAAAATAGATCCAGAAGAGATAACTGAAGAATTATTGGACTACCTGAAAGTCATGATCAGATAAAGAGCCTGGAGAGCCTCATTCAAGAAATCATCAAGGAAAACTGCCTTAATATACTAGAACCAGAGGAGGAAATAGCCATTGAAAGGATCCATTGATCACTGCCTGAAAGAGATCCCACAAGAAAAACTCCAAGAAATATTGTAGCTAAATTCCAGGATCATAAAGTCAAGGAGAAAATACTGTAGGCTGCCAGAAAGAAAAAATTCAAGTATTAAGGAACTACTGTCAAGATTACCCAGGATTTTGCAGCTTCTACATGAAATGATTAAAGGGCCTGGAATACATTATTCTGGAGGACAAAGGAGCTTGGACTGCAACCAAGAATCAAATACTTAGAAAAATTGAGCATAATCTTTCAAGGGAAGAGATGGAATTGATGAGGTTTGGCGCAGGGCAGAGAGTTGTAGGAACCCCTTCTGGTCGGCACAGGTCCTTCATAAAAGAATTTACGAATCAGAAAAATTAGACTAGCAAAAAAAAGTTTATTGGCACTGAGAAGTCAGCTTTTGCAGGAGGCTAACTTCCAAATGACAAAGTCTTGTCAAAGAGATAAACAAGGTGTGTAGAGAAATCCTATCAGAGAGATAAACAGGGCTGTGCTAACACTGAGAAGACAAGGTCTCTTCTTAGCAGGCAGAGTCCTGGCAGGCAGCTATGCCAAAGAGCGAAAAGGGTTCTTGACAAGTTATGATCCTGCTTTGGGTCTCTGCCAGAACCTGACAGAGAAATAGGTGAGAGAGATAAAGAGGGGTTAATGCTGAAAAGAGAATGTTTTCTCAATGGTCAGCTATGTCAAGGAGAGGTCCCTTGGCCTGACATGGTACTGCTTTTAGGTCCTCTGCCAAGAAATCAGTTTAAAATTGCTGTTTTTATAAGGAAATCTGAGACAGAAGTTTCAAATGAACAAGATTCCCTCAATGCTGTGGGATGCAATCCCCCAGGCCTAGATGAGACCACTTACTGGGAGTGGTCTTGAGCCAATTTTCAGCTCAATAGGGATCAATAGAAATCTACATCTCCAGCTAAATGAGATTACTTAAGTTTGAGCTAAGTCAGGAGTGGTCCTGGACTCAACTAGTCCCACCAAGATAACAGAATAAAACCACTTTATCTTGATTCTCTGGGGTAGGTTTCTCCCAGAGAGTTTCAAGGAGAGTTTCTCAAGCATTCCCCCCAAAGTCAGAGTACAGCTTCAGGGTTCCCTCATCAGAACTTCAATGAAATAGATTTTCATTCAGTTCTGATGAAAAGACCAAAACTAAAGAGAAAATTTGATCTTCAAATACAAAATTCAAGAGAAGGTAAGGTAAACAGGAAAGAAAAAAACAAAACATGTTACTTAAAGGTTAAACTATTTACATCTCTAGATGGGAAGATACTTTGACTCCAGAGAGTTGTATTTTTATTAAGGCAGTTAGAAGGGGTATACATAGAAAGAGGTGTGAGTATTAATTGATTTTGATGTGGTGATATTAAAAAGACAATAAGGGGTGGAAAAAGAATTGTACCAGGAGGAGAAAATAGGAGGTAAAATGGAATAAATTAAATCACATGAACAGAAATAAAAGACCTATTATAGTAAAAAGGAAAGAAAGTAGAGAAATGAGCATTGTCTGAAACTTATCTCATTAGATTTGGCTCAAAGAGGGAATAACACACATTCTGTTGTATACAAATATTTATCTTAACTCTTAGGAAAGTAGGGGAAAGAAAAGGGAAGGGCTGGATAGAAGGGAGGGCTAAACAATAGGGGAAAGGAGTAAGAGAAGGGAGAAAGGATCATAGAAAGGAGGGCATACTGAGAAAGGAGTGGTCAGAAACAAAGCATTGGTGAAGAGGCACAGAGTAAAGAGAAAAAACATGATTTTACTCTCCCCACTAGCTATCATCCTGTATTTCTCCTTGCAAACTCATCATTCAAAAGAAATTGCTTTCCCCAGTTACTAATGATTTCTTAATTATAAGATCTAATGACTTTTCCCCACCCAATTCATGACATTTTCACTCCTCCAATGACTGCAATGTTCTTCTTTTCACCTCTGGCTTTCTTTAAGACTGATTTCAAATCCCACCTTCTGTCAGAATCTTCTGCTGGTTCTCCCTTGCCCCTACTTTGCAAGTTAACCAGTTTTTTTTCTCATGTTGCTTTTGTACAAAAATGCAGTTGAAAGAAATTCTAGATGAATTAAAGATCAATGAAAATAATGACATAAATTTTCCTATTCAAATTCACAAACCCTGTAAAATCTATCCACAGAATTCTTTGGAGCCCGGATTGAGAATCATTGTTCTGAACTGATATTTGTTATTTTAAGTATTCAAAGGGAGTGATTTAATGTTGGAATCCTAAAAAGTGTTAACTCATTAGAGTTGTTAGAGACAATAATTATCTAATTTAGCATGGTTCAGTATGACTGATCTGATCCTACTAGGAGATGTTATGGGCCAGAACTTGAAACAAGGTACTAAGTGGAATTGAGGAGACAATGTTTAAATCTAGTTTAGCATTGATTTAATCATACAACAAATAATGGTTTCCCAGTGATATAATGATTGGTGTGTCCTCAGTGAACAGCATAAAAGCAAGAAGCTCTCAGGGCCAGACACAGAGCACTCTGGGAGATACAGACGCCCATTCTCGGAGACAGAGTCAGATTTATTCCATTTTCCACCTTTGTGCTAATTGGAGGCTGAAGAAAGCAAAGGCAAAAGACAAGCTGCAAGAGCTCTTGGAATCAAGGAAGGAGAAAATAAACTTTTGGATTTTATCAGCTGGCTGCATTTGAAGTGATTATTGATCTGAACTGAAACTAAGACTGCCTCCAGAAAACCTTCCCAAGAAACCTGCTCCCAGAGAGAACCATTATATTTTAAAGAAGAGAACACCACAGTTTGTTTCAAATAAATGTGAACTTAATAAATTTAATGTATAAGAGCAAACATCAAAGACTAATTTCAAGGGATTCATTAAGGACAAAGCCTTTGTGTTTTAATTGTGGAAATGTAAACCATATAAAGTTAATTCCCAGGAAAACAAGAATTTGTGAATTGGAAAAGGTAAACAACTCCAGAATCTATGAAATAGAAAAAAATTTCATAGAACAAAACAACTCATTTAAAAACTCAATTGGACAAATACAAAAAGAAGTAAAAAAAAGTAAATGAAAATAGTTCACTAAAAATCAGAACTGAAGAAATGGAAATGAATGACATTAAGAATCAATCAAGAAACTAAAAAAAAATTTAAAAAATAGAAAAAAATGTAAAATACCTACTTGGGAAAACAACTAACCTGGAAAATAGATCTAGGAAAGACAATCTAAGGATCATTGGACTCCCTGAAAACCATGATGAGAAAAAGAATCTAGACATTATTTTTCAGGAAATCATCAAAGAGAACTGCCCCATGTAGTAGAATCAGAAGGTAAAATAGCCATTGAAAGAATTCACCAATTGCCTCCTGAAAGAGGAGGTGAAATTAAAACTCCAAAGAATTATCGTGGCTAAATTTCAGAACTATTGGACCAAGGGAAAAATATTACAAGCAGCCAGGAAAAAAAAAATTCAAATACCAAGGAGCCACAATAAAGATTACTCGGGAAGTTTCCATCTTAAAGGACTGAAGGGCCTGGAATCTGATATTTCAAAAGGCAAAGGAACTTGGAATGCAGCCAAGAATAAACTACCCCACTAAACTGAACATTTTCTTCCAGGGAAGAAGATGGGCATTCAATGAAACATGTGAATTCCATTTATTTTTGATGAAAAGACCAGAGTTAAGCAAACAAAAAATTTGACTTCCAAATATAGGACTCAAGAGAAGAATCAAAAAGTTAAAAGAACTCTTGAGAACTGTATTTCTGTTATGTGTATTCATAGTGCATGTATAATTTGATTTTACTGTTATAAAAAAGGAACTAGAAGTAAAAGGGGGATTGTACCAGAAAAAGGGAAAGGTGGAAGTAAAAAGAGGGAAATTACATCTCATGAAGAGGCAAAGGAAATCTATTATATTTGAGGAAGTGAAGGGAGGGGGATGAACATTGTGTGAATCTTATTTTCATCAGATTTGGCTCAAAGAAAGAATATTAGATATATTTGGTTTCACTGAGAAACTTTTCTCACCTTATTGAAAAGTGGGAGAAGAAAGGGGAAAGGGGAAGGGGTAGGCTAAATAGAAGGGAATACAGAAATCGTAGGGGAAAGGTATAAGAAAGGAGGAGGGACTCTAAACGGGGAGGGATTCTAAATGAGAAGGGATGCTTAAGGCAAGTGGTGCTCATAAGTTAAATACTGGAGAGGGGGGAAAAGGGGAAAGGAAAGAGAAAAGTATAATCTGGGGATAATAAGATGGCAGGAAATACAGAATTAGTATTTTTAGCCATAAATGTGAATGGGGTGAACTCTCCCGTAAAGTGGAAGTGGACAGCAGACTGGATTAAAAGCCAGAATCCTATAATATGTTGTTTACAAAAAACACATTTAAAGCACAGCAATACATGCAGAGTAAAGTTAAAAGGCTGGAGCAGAATCTATTATGCTTCAGGTGAAGTAAAAAAGGTGAAGTAAAAAAAAAACAGGGGTACCAGATCAAGAAAAAGCAAAAATTGATCTAATTAAAAGAGATAAGGAAGGAAACTATATCTTGCTAAAGAATATTATAGATAATGAAGCAATATCAATACTAAATATATATGCACCAAGTGGTATAGCATGGAAATTCCTAAAGGAGAAGTTAAAAGAGCTGCAAGAAGAAATAGAAAGCAAAACTATAAGAGTGGGAGATCTTAACCTTACTCTCAGAATTAGATAAATCAAACCACAAAATAAATAAGAAGTTAAAGAGTTAAATAGAATACTAGAAAAGTTAAGTGTGATAGATCTTTGGAGAAAATTAAATGGAAACAGAAAGGGGTACACTAGGTAAAAAAAATCAAATGAAAATGGCTTAGTTGTACCAGAACTAAAATTATATTATAAAGCAGCAGTGATCAAAACCATGTGGTACTGGCTAAGAAAAAGAGTAGTGGATCAGTGTAATAGGTTAGGTTCACAGGACAAAATAGTCAATGACTATAGCAATCTAGTGTTTGACAAATTCAAAGAACCCAGCTTTTGGGATAAGAATTCACTATTTGACAAAAACTGCTGGGAAAATTGAAAACTAGTGTGGCAGAAACTAGGCATAGACCCACACCTAACACCATATACCAAGAAAAGGTCGAAATGGGTTCATGATCTAGACATAAAAATGATAACAATAGTTTACCTCTCAGATCTGTGGAGGAGGAAGGAATTTGTGACCAAAGAAGAACTAGAGATCATTATTGATCACAAAATAGATAATTTTGATTATATTAAGTTAAAAAGGTTTTGTACAAACAAAACTAATGCAGACAAGATTAGAAGGGAAGCAATAAACTGGGAAAACATTGTTACAGTCAAAGGTTCTGATAAAGGCCTCATTTCCAAAATATATAGAGAATTGACTCAAATAGATAAGAAATCAAGCCATTCTCCAATTGATAAATGGTCAAAGGATATGAACAGGCAATTTTCAGATGAAGAAATTAAGACTATTTCTAGTCATATGAAAAGGTGCTCCAAATCACTATTGAGCAGAGAAATGCAAATTAAGACTACTCTGAGATACCACTACACACCTCTCAGATTGGCTAAGATGACAGGAAAAGATAATGATTAATGTAGGAGGGGATATGAGAAAACTGGGACACTGGTACATCATTGGTGAAACTGTGAATGAATCCAACCATTCTGGAGAGCAATTTGGAACTATGCTCAAAAAGTTATCAAACTGTGCATACCTTTTTTTTTTTTTTTTTTATTTTTTTTATTTAATAGCCTTTTATTTACAGGATATATACATGGGTAACTTTACAGCATTAACAATTGCCAAACCTCTTGTTCCAATTTTTCACCTCTTACCCCCCCCCACACCCCCTCCCCTAAATGGCAGGATGACCAGTAGATGTTAAATATATTAAAATATAACTAAGATACACAATAAGTATACATGACCAAAACATTATTTTGCTGTACAAAAAGAATCAGACTCTGAATTATTGTACAATTAGCTTGTGAAGGAAATCAAAAATGCAGGTGTGCATAAATATAGGGATTGGGAATTCAATGTAATGGTTTTTAGTCATCTCCCCAGAGTTCTTTTCTGGGTATAGCTAGTTCAGTTCATTACTGCTCCATTAGAAATGATTTGGTTGGATCTCGCTGCTGAGGATGGTCTGATCCATCAGAACTGGTCATCATCTAGCATTGTTGTTGAAGTATATATGATATCTCTGAATCCTGCTCTTTTCACTCAGCATCGTTCAGGAAATCTTCCTCCAGGTTTTCTGAACATCTTCGTTGGTCATTTCACAGAACAGCAATATTCCATACTTTCATACATCCATTGTTTCAGCTCATTCTCCACTGATGGACATCCATTCAGTTTCCAGCTTTCTAGCCACATAGTAGCTGCCACAAACATCTGTGCACATACAGGTCCCTTTCCCTTCTTTATAATCTCTTTGGGATATAATCCCAGTAGTAACACTGCTGGATCAAAGGGTATACCCTTTGACCCAGCAGTGTTACTACTGGACTTATATCCCAAAGAGATCTTAAAGGAAGGAAAGGGTCCCACATGAGCAAAAATGTTTGTGGCAGCCTTTTTTATAGTGGCAAGAAACTGGAAACTGAGTGGATGTTCATCATTTGGAGAATGGCTGAATAAATTATGGCATATGAATGTTATGGAATATTATTGTTCTATAAGAAATGACCAACAGGATGATTTCAGAGAGGCCTGGAGAGATTTACATGAATTGATGCTAAGTGAAATGAGCAGAACCAGATCATTATACATGACAATAACAAGACTATATGATGATCAATTCTGATGGACATGGCTCTCTTCTACAATGAGATGATTCAAACAAGTTCCAATTGTTCAGTAATGAAGAGAGTCATCTACACTCAGAGAGAGGACTATGAGAAATGAGAGTGGAGCATTTTCACTCTTAACATTTCTGTTATTACTTGCATTTTTGTTTTCCTTCTTAGGTTTTTTCCTTTCTTTCTAGATCTGATTTTTCTTGTGCAGCAAGATAACTGTATAAATATGTATACATATATTGGATTTAACAAATATTTTAACATATTTAACATGTAGTGGACTACCTTCCATCTAGGGGAGGGGGTGGGGAGAAAGAGGGGAAAATTTGGAACAAAAAGTTTTGTAAGGGTAAATATTGAAAAATTACCCATGCATATGTTTTGTAAATAAAAAGCTATAATAATAATTTTTTTAAATAAGGAAAAAAGAACAATTTACAAGAAAGCAAAGATGGATAGTCATGAATATGATGTCTTCTATATTATATATGTTTTCTTGAAATGGAAAATTATTGTTGCATATTTTGAAACTGCCCTGATGTTTTGCTAGGCATATGACAAAAAGCATTTTCCCCCTTTTTTCTGTCTTTCTTTCCTCTTTTATTTTTTTATTTTACTATTAAGTTTGAAGTAATTAAATTCTAAAAAAAAGAAATAGAGAGATAGATCAATGGAATAGATTAGATACACAAGACACAATTGTCAATATATTTGTTTGATTAACCCAAAGACTCCAGCTTCTGGGATGAACTCACTATTTGATAAAAACTACTTGGCAAACTGAAAAACAGTATGGCAGAAATTAGGCATAGACCAACATCTCACATTCTATACCAAGATAAGATCAAAATGGGTTCATGATTTAGACATAAAGGATGATCTTTATCATAAGCAAGTTAGGAAAGCAAGGGATAGTTTACCTGACAAATCTTTGGAGAAGGGAGGAATTTATGACCAAAGAAGAAATAGAGGATATTATGAAATGCAAAATGGATAATTTTAATTACATTAAATTAAAAAGCTTTTGCACAAACAA
The DNA here is from genome assembly GCF_902635505.1 of Sarcophilus harrisii. Lineage (NCBI taxonomy): Eukaryota > Metazoa > Chordata > Mammalia > Dasyuromorphia > Dasyuridae > Sarcophilus > Sarcophilus harrisii. Next base: position 355,875,407 of record NC_045427.1, read on the forward strand.
AACCAATGCAGCCAAGATTAGAAGAGAAGCTGGAAAACAATTTTTACAGCCAATGTTCTGATAAGAGTTTTTAAGGGGAATTACTGAACTAATAGGAGCCATTCAATGGGGAGCAATGACAGACACTCCAGATGGATATAGAAACAGAAAAATAGTCATCAGGGAGAAGACCCAATTTCAAGCATCATGACCCCTTCAAGAAAGAGGTAGGCTGTGGAAAGTAATAGTGCCTGGAAGCCCTTGTGGAGGGCTTACAGATGGAAACGACTTTCAAAACTTGTAGTGTTTGGAGTTGTAATTGTCCTGGCCACACATGTATCCTAGTGTGTTTCACTGCCATTTTACTTTTCCCATAGATGCTATATTGTAGAAAATATATCCTAGATTTATAGAGGAAATATTTCATAGGAATTGTTCTTGATATGTTTTTGAGTAAATATCTTTGCTGGCATTTACTCATATTGTACTAATTGTTACTAGGAAATTTACTGGTGGCAGCTTGTGAGCTAAAGTAGTAGTATCGGCCACCAAGGGGGTTACCTTTATAGACTCCAAGGTAGCAGTCACTTACTGGGGACCCAACCTATGAATATAAGTACAAGTAAGTGCACAGAGTAAGAGCTATATGATCATAGATTGTAGAAGACTGGCAGGGTCATTTTAGTTCATGAGATTATAGGAACATGGATGCAAGACATCCATGAAACTGACAGGACTTCTTGATTTATTGAATATGAGAGTTTTGACTGAAAGGAAAGAGTTAGTGTCAATCCTAAAGTCAACAATGTGGTAGTGCTACTACTAGGAAATAATAGTGGTAATTTAAGTAGGAGGATAAAAAGTTTGATTTTGTATATGTTGCTTTTGAGATGCCAGGGCAATATCCAGATGGAGACATTATTTTAAAAGTTAGACTTTGGGATTTGACATCTTCTCCTTAATTGCCTTTAAGTCCTGAGGGCAGACTTTTATTTTTCTCCTTCTGGCCTCCCAAGATTTTTCTTTTCCCCCCTCCCGTTCTTTGCTTGATCGCTTCACCTCTCTCTCAGTTTGTTTCTTTATGTCTCTCTTTGTATCTGTCAGGCTTCCTGTCAATCTTTGGTAGTGAGGTGGTCCTGGAGTCAGAAAGACATGAGTTCACTCAGCCCCAGACATTTATTAGTTATATGGCCCTGAGCAAGACAGTTAAGCTGTTTGCCTAAATTTCCTCTTCTGTAATATGGGGATAATAATAGCATCTTCTTCCCAGGTTTGTTGTAAGGATCAAATGAGATAATAAATGTAAAATACTTAGAAGACTGCCTGGTGCATAGTAAACTCTATGTAAATGTTAGCATTATTATTATTATTTATACTTAATTTTCCCACTCCATAGGTGGGGAACAAACCTAGTTATTAACATAAATCTAAAGCCTGGTGTACATTTCCAGATGAAGGGGAAAGAACACAAGAAATGGGTTGGCTAGGCCAGGGAAGAACACCTTTTGGCGATGGAGAAAAAGTGTTTTCATTGCAAAAGGAGTACTGGGAAGGGATGCTGCTCTGGACTTCGCTCCTGCTTGGGAGCTAACCATAGTTCAAGGTGTGGTGCTAAGGAGTGCCCAGCAGAGGGAGGTAAAGCCCCATTGAACCATAGCAAAGCCCTGGGATGTGCTAACAATCATCTGGACCCAAGATTAGCAATCACTCTGTAGCCAAACACTTGACTGACCCCTACAGTATGGATTTTTGTCTCATTATTTAATAAAGAAACATTTACTAATCAGCTCCAATGGGGAAGAGGTGAGAGGATAACCAAAAGTGTGACTGGCCCAATACTGAGCCAGGAGAGCTCCCGTGGCTCAATTCAATTCCCCATGAGCCTAATGGACACCCCGACAAGATGAGACATTAAAGAGCTGTTAATATGATGGTTGTGGCCCCATTGCCTCAAAGACTAAATACAAAATCCTCTTTCTGGAATTTAAAACCCTTTTAACCCTGGCTAAAATCCATTTTTCCATCCTTGTTATACATTATTCACATATTCTTCAGTCTAGCCAAAAATCAACTCCTACTCTTCTTCACACGTGGTAGTCTAGCTGTTTTCTCCGTGTCTTTGAACAGTCAGTTTCTGATGTCTGTAATGCCCTCTCTCCTCACCTTCCAGCCTTAGAAACCTCTCTTCAAAGTTCATCTAACATGCCATCTGTATGGGGCCTTTTTGATGCCTTCGGTTACTAGGGCCTGTTCCCTGCCACATTTCTTTGTCTTTATTTTTACTATAAAGTACACACGACACTTTCCCTTCACTTACTTCATACATTTGATACACATATATTTATATACACACACACAGAAGTGTGTGTATGATTATGTAACTCTCCTGTTCAAGAAACTCCAGTGATTTCTTGTTGCCCCTAGGAACAAATAAAAAAATTCTGTTTGGCATTCAAAGCCCTTCATAACCTAATCCATTTTTACCTTTTTAGTCTTCTTACACTTAACTTTTCTATTGGTACTTATCCATCCAGGGATAATGGCTTCTTGGTAGCATGCTCAGCTCCAGTTATTTTCCCCATGCCTGAGATGTGCTTCCTCCTTCACTTCAATGTCTGGCCTACCTGGCTTCCTTAAAGTTCCAACTAAAATCCCACCTTCTATAGGAAGGCACTTAATTCCAATGCCTTCCTTCTATTAATTATTTCCTTTCTATATTGGCTCCCTCATTAGATTGTGAATTCCTCAAAGGTTATCTTTTGCCTCTGTATCCTCATTGCCTCATATAGTACCCAGCACATAATAGGTACTTAACTAATGTTTATTGATTGATTAATTGGACTGGGCTGATCCCCAAATCCTCCTGGTCAGGCACTAAATGTGGAAAGCAGAGCCAGGAATTGAAGAGCTGCATGTCTGAAACAGAAATAGAATTTGAGAACAACATAATTGTTTCAGTCAGAATTAAAAACAATCACAGAAACCTAAAACTGAACCTAGGAGATCTTCTAGTCCAATACTTTCATTTTATTGAAGGGTAAAAAAGAGGGAAGAAACTTAAGGAATCAAGGTCAGAACTAGGATTTTGAGTCTAGATCTTCTGACTCAGCCTGTGGAATTTCATTTTATTTTTTCCTACTTCACTGTCAACTCCAGAAAGACAGAGACTGAGTTTTATCTAAACCTAAAACAGGGCTTGCTGACATTTGTTGCAATTGAAAGGGACTTGGAGAACTAATGCTTACTCTGCCTGGTCTTAAAGTCAAAATTACTCCAATGGAAGAAATTAAAGAAAGGTGGATTTTGGATCATTAGAAGGAAATATTTCCTAATAATCAGAGTTCTCTAACAATGGAATGGACTGTCTTGGGAGATAATTCCCAGTCCCTGGCAATATTGAAACAGAAGCTTAATGTCTTTCTCTGCTCCTCCCGGTCAGGGTTATTGCAGAGAGAATTTTTGCTTTGGGAGAGAGATTGGACTGAATGAGGTCCCTTAGATTCTGATTCTCCTGGTTCCTTTAGGCTCTATGGGCCCTCTGCCTCAGTTTCCTCATCAGTATAAATGATGTGGGAAAGATTCCAATCTTTGATTCCCAACCCTCCCTAGTTAATGTAAATTACCCTTTGACTCACAAATCCTGGTCCCTTTGAATTCCAATAGAAGATCTGGACCTGTCCCAGCCCCACCCGGATCTGAGCCAACTTTGGGGCTACACCCAAAAGCCCCTCGAGCTAAGTCTCCTACTATAAAAGTCCACTCTGGGAACCCCTCTTTGCAGAGATTCCAAACATGGTAGCCACGTGAGGACCCTCTGTCCACTGGACCCTCTGTCCAGTGCCCTCCTTATCTCTACCTTCACCTATCTCCTACTCCTAAACTCAATAATAAACCCCTTTTATCAATCTAGCGCTCAGGCTAATAAATGCTTTTATTGGGGACTTGCGCCACTACTAGACCTCATTTACCGCCGTATCCTTGCGTTGAATCTAAGGGAGTTGCAGGGGAGCTGTGTTTGATTCCCTGTACCCCAAACCTGCCACTAGACTTCAACTAAATCCTAACTTCATTTAGGTACCCCAAATCTAGACCTCAACATTAGGTCAAGACCTCAACATAATGAGGAGGTGGTATTAAATGACTAAACGACTATTTCTTTCCTTCTCTTTGCCTATGATTTTAGGAATCCATCCCCGTCCCCAACTACACATATAGAGACTATACTCAGTTCATTCAGGACCCAGCTGTGTTTCTTCTCTTAGCTCATAGCTTCAATAGCCTCTCACCTTCCCTGCTGCCAGCTGGACCTTCTCTGCCTCCTGGAATGCTTGAGGCAGGCACATTCTCTCTAATACAATCTCTGGTAACAGCTGCAGAGAAATGCAGCCCCTATGGGGAAATCACATGGTCCTGAAAGGCTGCTCCCCAAAGAAGCTGGCCAAGAGCTGAATCACAGAGGTTGGTCTTTGGGTCAGGCTGGGACATCAGGCTTGTTCTACTTGGTTATCCTTTGGCTTCTTTCCATGTCCCCCAAAGCTGACCATTCTTAACTTGTACAGACCAGCAGAGGATAGGATTGGGTAATCATGCATGTAGGAGAATGAGCCTTCTCTGAGTGCCTTCCATATTGACAGGGATGGTGACTCTCTTTCCCACAATTATCTAGCTGAATTGAGCACTAAGGCAAGAATTTTTCTCAAGTATTGTGTCCTGACCGCTGAATTCCTAGGATCAGAGATCAAGCAACAGCTAGGGAAATACCAAATGTTGCTCTCAGGAAGCTCGCTTCCCTTCCCCAAAGGGCTTTGCTACCTGACACAAGCTTCAGTAGTTTTGCATATACCTTTCCTCATTCCCTGGGGATACTTTTCTGGGCAATGACACTAAAGGAAATCCACTGGGGGTCAACCAAGGACAATGTGGGGTCCTGACTCCCTAATGGATAACTTTCACAAGTTTCCTTTCACCACACCTCCTTTTCTTTCCTTGTCACTCAAATAATTTTTACTTTGTCTTCCTTTTGCCCTAGGCTGGTCTTAGAACTTGGAATGACAGAGCCTGGAAGAACCTTAAAAGTTATATGGCTTAATATCCTCATTTTTCAGAGAAGGGAAGTTAAGGAAGATATATTTCAGTTCAACTGAACTTCTTGGAGAGGGAAATAACCACTGACCAGAGAATGAGCCCAAACCCTAAGTTGCTTTGGAAGAAGGCATGGACCTGTAGAAAACTGGGCAGTGTAGAGCTGAGATGAAATAGAAAATGCCTACCAAATAAGTCCCACAAATGGCATCATGTTTTAAACATCCTCCTCTTGGAAGAATATAGTAGTAGTTACAAAATTGCTGCTGTTGATTTCAGTTTTTCTGTAAATAATGCATTCTTGTGGGTCTTCAGTGTGTTCAGTGTGTGTGTGTGTGTGTGTGTGTGTGTGTGTAGAGGAAATAAAAGACTGTCCTGTTCTTGAGCTACACTGCATTGAATGCCTTTCTCTCTACCATCTTTTGTGGATATACCTTAAACATGAGCCAAAATCTTATCTTCAAGTAACTTCCTTAGGATTCCAGGGGAAGGGTGTAAAAAGCCCCCAAAAGAAGGAAAAGGTCTGGGCTTCTGTTAGTGATTAGGGGTCCCTTTCCACTGAACCTGATTTGTGTATATGGGTCCAGAGCTGAGAAGGGCTCCCTTACTGGAAGAGGAAGCCAAGTGCTCCAGACTCAGCAGATATATGAGGAAATAGCATTACATAAGGAAATTTATTATAACAATTAGAGCGGTCCAGAAGTAAAATGGATTGTCATGAGAAGTTTCCCAGAAGAGCCTGGGAAAGTTGTTAGAAAGGATTCCTCTTCAGGTATAGACTGGGACATTGTGGTATAATGGTTAGGGGACTGGATTTTAAATTACAAAGATGTAGCTTCAAATTCTGTCGTGGCTAGTTGACCCTGAGCCACTCTGTGTCTGTTTCCCCATGTGTGAAATAAAGGGCTTGAACTCTGGCTTCCAAAATTTCTTCAAGCTCTCACTATATGATTCTATGAACTTCTATGGACTTCTAGGTTCTTTTCAGTTTTCAGATTTTGTGATTTGGTAGTTCCTTTGAAGGGGCAGGGAAACTGTTCCCTCTAAGATTGTCTTTAGAGATTGTGTCCCCTTTTCTGATCTCAGAGATCAGGATCTCCCAGGAACCGAGGAGTCTAGAGAAGACCCATCCTTCCAGGATAAGAAAAGCAATACCATTCAGGGGCAAATCAACTCCCATAGAAATTCTAAATTCTCATTCAATTGAGGAATCCTGGTCTGATCAGCTCAGGCTGTCCCAGCCTCCGCCAAGATACCCAATATAACAGCTTCCTAGCTAGATCTAAGCCCTAAGTAGCTTGCTCAGTTGCCAGTTCCCTTTTGCCCGCTGAGAAAGCATTCTCAGTGCCAAAATTCCTTTTCCCAATAAGCCTTTGCCACTATAGAAGTCAAGTCTCTTGCCAAACTGATTTCTATCCAATAATAAACTTTCATTTTGCAACTAATAATTCATGAATGAGTGAATTCTTTCACTCCTAAATTTGCGGCTAATTTAAAGGGGATATTTAATAGCTCTCTTATTGCCACTAACTTCTTGACCACCAGGAATTGAGAGCATTCAAACCACATCATATTTAAGGTTCCCTGACCCGGAAATCCCGAGATTTGGATATTCAGAACCGCGTTAGGTTTTGAGCTGCCCCTGGCTTGAGCAGTATTCTCCTGGGAAGAATACCTGCCTTCTCTGACAAAAGACCTCCTTTTGTCCCACTCTATCTCTAGAGATAGTGGATGCCCAGAAAATCTGGACAATGTAAAAGACCTTCCCTATTCGGTAGTGGACACTCAAAGCCACTCAGGATTAGGTTTGGGGCTTTGTTGGAGCCCCAGACTTGAGCACAGTTCTCAGGGGCGACCCATGGGAATTGCTGTGGACTGACAAAAGGCCTCCTTTTGTTGGTACTTGGCTCTAGAGACGTCTAGACACACAAGAGGTGCTGCAAGAATTTGGGGAAAAACTAAAAGTTTGTACCTGTCCAAAATGAGACAAAATGCCTCTGCCTTTAAAAAATCCTTCCTTGAACAGAGACATTTGGCTTGAGAAAAATCTGGAAAGCTTAAGATCCTTAGGGCCTTCCTTTGCATCTCAAGGCACTCCTAAATTCCTTTTTCTCTCATCTGATCTGAATCCTGGGCCTTCCAGCTTTTCCAGGATTCTGATTTTAAGTTATGCCCTCAAGCAGAAACTCCAAGACATTCCTAGAGAAAATGTCTCTTTGAGAAAACTGAACACGCCCCAGACCCAGGAGAAACCTGGCCATTATTCTGGAGACTCCACCCTCTCAGGTGTCCAAGACCAATGCTCTCTTTGATCTGTCCTGGGGAGATAAATAGAGAAACCTAGAAAAGCCAAGTTTGAGTCCTCAAACTTCTCCCACTCTGCTGTTACATGCAGCTGCTGGAGTCTTTGGTGACAGCAATCAGGCAGTAGCCAAGGAGAAAGGTCATGGAATTAAAGTGAGATTTGGAGACATTTCTCTACTCTCTACATTTCTCTTCTCCCCCCATAGAGTGGGGATTGCAGAGGAACCCAAGACCTGTTTCAGACCTCTCCTCTACCTGGATGGCTTGGTAACCTGTCATTTAAATGCTCTTATCCTGTTCCCTTATTGGGGTACTATTTAGGGGAGAGATTGGAGACTCAATCTTATTTTCTCAAACCTCCAGAAAAATTTTTCACCCAGCAACTTTTTTTTTTTTTTTTTTTTTTTTTATTTAATAGCCTTTAATTTACACGATATATACATGGGTAACTTTACAGCATTAACAATTGCCAAACCTCTTGTTCCAATTTTTCACCTCTTTACCCCCCCCCACCCCCTCCCCTAGATGGCAGGATGACCAGTAGATGTTAAATATATTAAAATATAACTTAGATACACAATAAGTATACATGACCAAAACATTATTTTGCTGTACAAAAAGAATCAGACTCTGAATTATTGTACAATTAGCTTGTGAAGGAAATTCAAAAATGCAGGTGTGCATAAATATAGGGATTGGGAATTCAATGTAATGGTTTTTAGTCATCTCCCAGAGTTCTTTTTCTGGGTATAGCTAGTTCAGTTCATTACTGCTCCATTAGAAATGATTTGGTTGATCTCGTTGCTGAGGATGGCCTGATCCATCAGAACTGGTCATCATCTAGTATTGTTGTTGAAGTATATAATGATCTCCTGGTCCTGCTCATTTCACTCAGCATCAGTTCGTGTAAGTCTCTCCAGGCCTTTCTGAAATCATCCTGTTGGTCATTTCTTACAGAACAGTAATATTCCATAATTTTCATATACCACAATTTATTCAGCCATTCTCCAACTGATGGACATCCATTCAGTTTCCAGTTTCTAGCCACTACAAAAAGGGCTGCCACAAACATTCGTGCACATACAGGTCCCTTTCCCTTCTTTATAATCTCTTTGGGATATAATCCCAGTAGTAACACTGCTGGATCAAAGGGTATGCACAGTTTGATAACTTTTTGAGCATAGTTCCAAACTACTCTCCAAAATGGTTGGATTCGTTCACAACTCCACCAACAATGCATCAATGTCCCAGTTTTCCCGCATCCCCTCCAACAATCATCATTATTTTTTCCTGTCATCTTAGCCAATCTGACAGGTGTGTAGTGGTATCTTAGAGTTGTCTTAATTTGCATTTCTCTGATTAATAATGACTTGGAGCATCTTTTCATATGACTAGAAATAGTTTCAATTTCTTCATCTGAGAATTGTCTGTTCATATCCTTTGACCATTTTTCAATTGGAGAATGGCTTGATTTTTTATAAATTAGAGTTAATTCTCTATATATTTTGGAAATGAGGCCTTTATCAGAACCTTTGACTGTAAAAATATTTTCCCAGTTTATTGCTTCCCTTCTAATCTTGTCTGCATTAGTTTTGTTTGTACAAAAACTTTTCAGTTTGGTATAATCGAAATTTTCTATTTTGTGATCAGTAATGATCTCTAGTTCTGCTTTGGTCATAAAGACCTTCCCCTTCCACAGGTCTGAGAGGTAAACTATCCTATGTTCCTCTAATTTATTAATAATTTCATTCTTTATGCCTAGGTCATGAACCCATTTTGACCTTATCTTGGTGTACGGCGTTAAGTATGGATCAATGCCTAGTTTCTGCCATATTAGTTTCCAATTTTCCCAGCAATTTTTATCAAACAGTAAGTTCTTATCCCAAAAGCTGGGATCTTTGGGTTTGTCAAAGACTAGGTTGCTATATTTGTTGACTGTTTTATCCCTTGAACCTAATCTATTCCACTGATCAACTAATCTATTCCTTAGCCAATACCAAATAGTTTTGGTAACTGCTGCTCTATAATATAATTTTAGATCTGGTACAGCTAAGCCACCATCATTTGATTTTTTTTTCATTAATTCCCTTGAAATTCTTGACCTTTTGTTTTTCCATATGAACTTTGTTGTTATTTTTTCTAGGTCATTAAAATAGTTTTTTGGGAGTCTGATTGGTATACACCCAGCAACTTTTAAATGAATAGAAGTTTACCAGCAATTTGGACAAGCGGGCCATGCTCCTCCCAGACTCTTTGTCAGTCTCTTAAAGGAGCTATAGCTTCCAGCCCTCTCAGAAAGCATGCTTGTCCCATACATTTTTTTTTTTTTAATAACTTTTTATCCACAGAACCCATGCCAGGGTAATTTTTTTACTTTATCCCTTCTAACACTCACTTCTGTTCCAATTTTTCCCCTCCCTCCACCCTCTCCCCCAGATGGCAAGCAGTCCTATAATATTAAATAGGTTACAGTATATCCTAGATACAATATATGTATGCAGAATCGAACAGTTTTCTTGTTGCACAGGAAGAATTGGATTCAGAAGGTAAAAATAACCCGGGAAGAATAACAAAAATGCAAGCAGTTTACATTCATTTCCCAGTGTTCTTTCTTTGGGTGTAGCTGCTTCTGTCTATCATTGATCAGCTGGAACTGAATTAGATCTTCTCTTTGTAGAAGAAATCCACTTCCATCAGAATACATCTTCATATAGTATTGATGTTGAAGTATATAATGATCTCCTGGTCCTGTTCATTTCACTCAGCATCAGTTCATGTAAGTCTCTCCAGGCCTTTCTGAAATCATCCTGTTGGTCATTTCTTACAGAACAATAATATTCCATAATTTTCATATACCACAATTTATTCAGCCATTCTCCAAGGCCACTACAAACAGGGCTGCCACAAACATTTTGGCACATACAGGTCCCTTTCCCTTTTTTAGTATCTCTTTGGGGTATAAACCCAGTAGAGACACTGCTGGATCAAAGGATACGCACAGTTTGATAACTTTTGGGGCATAATTCCAGATTGCTCTCCAGAATGGTTGGATTCGTTCACTACTCCACCAACAATGCATCAGTGTCCTAGTTTTCCCGCATCCCCTCCAACATTCATCATTATTTTTTCCTGTCATTTTAGCCAATCTGACAGGTGTATAGTGGTATCTCAGAGTAATCTTAATTTGCATTTCTCTGATCAATAGTGATTTGGAGCACTTTTTCATATGACTAGAAATAGTTTCAATTTCATCATCTGAAAATTGTCTGTTCATATCCTTTGACCATTTATCAATTAGAGAATGGCTTGATTTCTTATAAATTAGAGTCAATTCTCTATATATTTTAGAAATGAGGCCTTTAATATTATGCCACAGTTCTCTTTAAGTGTTCTGACTCGGTTTCCCTGAACTAGTTTCCTTTGTCTCAGTTTCCTTAACTGTTCTGTCTCAAATCCCCTTAGTTGTACAAACCCATTCTGGTCCATTAAGATTGGGAACCGTTTACTCTAAGGTTATAAATTGCTAGCAAGATAAACAAGAAGAGCAGACCTCCTGTTCTCAAGAATTTACAATATCCCTCTAAAATATTCCAAGATACCTCACTGACATCTTTATCTCTGGGTATTCAGACATCCTGTCTCTGGGCTTTTAGGATTTATGGTCTCCCCCCATCCTGACAGAAGTCTTCCCATGCTTCTTGGTTCTTTGTTTTAAGGGAATATTTAAGAAGCTGGGTGTCTCCTATTGATTGCTGGATTCTTTGAGATGACAGTCTCCCCAGCCCTGGGACCAACATGGATTCCTTGGTCCCAGTATATCTTTATCTGACTGGATAATCTGAGACGAGAGTCCTGTCCAGTTGATTATACTCTCCAATTAATAAAATATTGAAAACTCTCTAATCTCTCTCCTGCCTCAGTTTCTCCAGCATTACATTATCAGAATATTTAACTGTGAAAATGTTTTCACAGTTTATTGCTTCCCTTCTAATCTTATTTGCATTAGTTTTGTTTGTACAAAGGCTTTTTAATTTGATATAATGAAAATTTTCCTGTTTAACATTTTTTTTTTTTTTTTTGCTGAGGCAATTGGGGTCAAATGACTTGCCCAGGGTCACACAGCTAGAGCACGTTAAATATCGTGAGGCCAGATTTGAACTCAGGTCCTCCTGACTTCAGGGCTGGTGTTCTATCCACTGTGCCACCTAGCTGCCCCTGTTTAACATTTTTATCAATGATTTATATGAAGACTTAGTGTGCTCATCCAATTTTATAGATCACACAAAACTTGGCAAGATAGCCAACTTTACAATAAGGATTCCAAGGATCTTGATAGGCTGGGGAATTGGATTGACTCTAATGAGGAAACTAAGATATGGTTAGGTAGTAGTTGTTCTGAAGAAGATAGAGGGTTTAATGGACTGAGATAAGCAGCATGATAAAGCAGCAAAAAGAATTCTTATGATCTTGGGTTGCTTTAAGAGGACATAGCTTCCAGGAATAGGGAGGTAATAATCCTACTGTACTCTGCTCTGTTCAGACCTAGCCCTAATTGTAGCCATCATAGATTAAGAAAGGTATTGATAAGCTAGAGACTTGTTGAGGAGGACAACCAGATTGATGAAAGGCCTTAAATCCCCATAGTATGAGGAGTGGGTGAAATAACTAATTGTATTTAGCCCAAAGAAGAGAAGATGCAGGGGAAACCTTGTTGTGTCTTGCCTTCTAGAGCCCCCAAGTTGGGATGACAAAACGTACTGTTGCTTTCTAGAGTCCCCACACTGGGGTGTATAAAATGTACCTTCCTAGTGGAGAAGTGATGAGGTGGGACTCCCGAGGAGGGTGGAAAAATGGAAAAAAGCCCTTTTATTTCAAGGGCTTTCCCTTTTTTATAACGCAACAAAAACAACACTGTGCAGGTGGGACCACATAAACAACTTGCTATTGTACAGTTTGCCACCTGATATCACTCTGCTTCAATCACAACACAGGTTGTCACTGCCCCACAACTGCTCAGGAAGGCCGAGAGCCCTTAGGAGAGATGGGGAGCCTAAACAGACATTGTTAACAGGTTCCCTCTGGGCTGAAGGGTCTTATACCTCACCCAGAGTTTCCCCATTGACTGTGACCCCCTACAAAACCTAATAGGTATTTTCAAGCATTTGACAGGCTGTCAGGTAAAGTATTTTCTTTGGACCCAGAAGACTGAACCAGAAGCAATGAATGAGAATTGCAAAGATTTAGCCTTGATATCAGAGAAAACTTTCCAGCAATTAGAGTTGTCCAAAAGTGAGATGGAAATGATAGGGTTCCTGCTTTGCATGCCTTCAAACAGAGTCTGGATGACTATTTGTTGTACCTGGAATCCCTTTTATGTATAGGTTGAACTAGGGCCCACTTCCAGTGTTGAAATTTGGTGATTCAACGATTCCTTTATCAATAGATGTCAATTATGTCTCTCACCTTAATTCTAGTCCAATATCAATATTTCTCCTGAGTTCTAATCCAATATCAGTAACTTCTTATTGGATATTTCCAACTGGATGTCCTTTAGCTATCTCAAATTCAACATGTCAAAAAATAGAACCCAATATCTTTTTCTTCCTTATTTCTGAAATTTCCTATTTCTATGGATGGCACCACTGAACATCCAATCACTCAGGTTGAGAAAACTTGCTCACAGTCACAGAGACAATTAGTAGTAGAATTGAGATTAAAATCAATGTCCTTGAAATCTTATCATGGAGACTGATTCAACTTTGATACTTAATATTTCCTCAGAAACCTCAATTGCTACTCCTCTGTGCCTGGAGGGCCCAAAGGGAGAGCAATAAATTCCTCCCAGCTCTGTCTTTACAGAGGGCTCAGAATTCTCCTGCTACCTTTTTTCCCCAAAGCAGTGACACTTGGTTTTGACTCTACAACATTATTTCCCTACAACCCCTTTTTCAGTCTCCTTTTGTGTGTTGTCTCAGATTGTGAGCTCCTTGGGGGCAGGAACTTTTTTTTTCCTTATTTGTATCCCCAGCACTTAGCACAGAGTCTGGCACATAGTAGGTGCTTAATAAATGTTTATTGACTGTTGTTCTTTCTATTCCACTCCAGTCTTTCAGTATCTGTTCTTTCTGTGTGTTTTCCTAGCAAAATAGCTTTGTATTACAAAACCTGACAGGAAGAGGGCGTTGGAAACTGGGGATATGACCCAAGCTCATGAAGCGGTGGCAGCTGTCATATTTCCCTTCTGGTTCCATTGTTGTTTGTTGCTCAGTCATGTCCAACTCTTCATGACCCTGTGGACCACACTATCCATGGAGTTTTTTTGGCAAAGATAATGGAGTGGTTTCTCATTTCCTCCCACAGTGGAGTAAGGCAAACCAAGGTTAAACAATACTACTAAGTATTCAAGGCTGGATTTGACCTCAGGTCTTTCTGACTCAGGCCCAGTGCTTTGTCCATTGAACTATTTAGCTGCTTCCATTGATCAACCCAGTTGTGACAGCAAAGGAAACTCAGTAGCCAGCCCAAGTTGGGGATCCCTGGCATCACATCTGATTCTCTTTTCCTTTTCCTGTGGCAGAGACAAATGCTCTTCCTTTTCCCTCTGCCCCCCTTGCCTTACTCCGAAGCCCAACAGTGTGCAGTGGCTTGTTGATTAAAACTTTCCATTACTTCATTTGTTGCATTTTCTTCTTGCTGTGACTTAGTAGTAGAAGCTCTTGTGTATATGGTCCTGGATTCCCAATCCCAGTAATGGGAAAGAATCCTTACAGGTTATCTCTATAGGTCAGGTATTGAACTAGGACCTGAAGTAGACTAATGAGGAAATAGGTGAAGTTTGTCTTCATCTCCTTTCCAGTTCCCCTTGATAATCTATGTTGTAAAAGAATTTCAAGGTTAATCCAAATAGTGACATGTTAGATATAGGCAGTAGCATGCTGGTAAAGATCTAATAACTAAAAAAGATCCACCTCCAAAAACAATAAGTATATAGGACTCATTAAAGTTTAATCTTTATCACTAACATTTTCTTCATCACTTAAGTCTAAATCAACAAAATAAAAACTTGAGTCCTGATTTGTAGCCTTTATTGATTTCTGAAATGTACTGTATTGATTTCTGAAATGATCACTATGACAAATTTAACAATTGGCCCTCAAGGCTGTTACAGCTAGCACATGCTTGGATGTAGATGACAGTCAGGTGGAGGAGTCCATTGAATGTCAAAACTGAAAGGGACTTTTTCAATCATCTATTCCAATCTTGTTTTACAGATGGAGAAACTATAAGGTGGCAATTTGTTCCAGGTCACACAAAGATTAATGGTAGAGTCTAGATAACTGGGTAAATGGTGACAGAGTAGAATGAAATAGAATAGCAAGAGAAGCAGGACAAAACATGGGCTTGGGGATTTGGAGATTTGGGTCACTATATGATCTTGGGTCAATGTTTCTCTTCTCAGATCCCCCATTTTGTTCTCTGTAAAAACCATTAGGGTGGACTTGGTGATCTTACAGCTGCTGTCCAAGTCTGACAGTCACTCTAAGTGGTCTGGGGAGGGGTGGAACAGGAGAAGTATCAGACAATTATAGTTCTACAGGCTGGAGTAGTAAGTTGCTACCTGGAAGTTCTACCTGAGTTCAGATAGGTAATATCCTACAACTTTTAAGACTTTTCCTTAGAAAAAGTTTCTTCATTCCTTCTCTCTTTCATTTCTTGGGGACTCCATTTGCTGTGCTATTCAGGGCTTCTGGACACAAGCTGTCCTGGATGCTTTGGGGAAATGGCTCTTTTCTCTCTCCCCAAAACCTTTCTTTGGCTGAGGGGGACTGTTTCTTTGGCATATTTCACACTTCACAGAAGAGCCAGGACTTAAACCTTACCCTGAGACTTGACTCCAGGTAGGATACCCATCTTGGTTCTAGTTGGAGCCTCCAAAATGGTACCCAAGTGATCATTGATCCAAGACTGACCATTGAACACAGTTATAGAGGAATTCTGATCTTGATCCTGGTGCTAATTTCAGTTCTGGACTGAACCTTGAGCCAAGCCAAGACTATATAACTTAGCCATATTAGGCCTGGGGTAGAAGTTAAAACTGAATTTGCACATTAAGCCCCAAATGAACTCTGACTCTAATCTGAGATGTCAAGGTAACTGGTTGGAGTTACCTTGGGCCTGGAGTCAGGAAGACTGAAGTTTTAATTTTGGCACAGACAAGTATTATCTGTGAAACCTTAGACAAATCACTCTGCCTTAGTTTCCTCACTTGTAAATGAGGATAATAACAATACTATCTCTTAGGGTTACATTTGTAAAACAGCGCAGTGCCTGGCACATAATAGTTGTTTAATAAATGTTATGGGCCAGAACTCTGAAACAAGGTTTCTTACAAGGTGTTAAGTCAGTGGAATTGATAAAGACAATGGTTATCCAGTTTAGCGTGGTGATTAATAGTTCTCTAGTTCAGTTCATGTACTTAGTACTTAATACAGTTTCACAAGATTCACACCTATGATAATGTAATTATAATAGAGTATATAACAGCCAGCACAGACTCAGAGACAGATTCATTCACTCCATCTCACACCACTGAGGTGGCAGGCTCTCCTCCTTCGCTTCTCCACTGAAACCAAGACTACAGAAGGCCTCCAGAAAACTAGCCGAGCCCCAGGCAAGGAGACAAGACTTTGAAGGAGACAATAAAGGATTTGGATTTTAACACCTGGCTATTTTCATAGTGATTACTGAAGGCTGGTGCAGAGACCTTCAGAAAACCAACCAAAACACTACAAATAAACACACTGTCATCATTTCTTAAATAATTTCTCATCATTTCTTATGTCATCATCATAACTTGTTATATTAAAATACAATGATTATTCAGCTAATATCCAATGTATGAATACCCCCACAGTTTCCAGTTCTTTGCAACTACAAAAAGATCTGCTACAAATATTTTTGTATATATGGGTTCTTTTCCTTTTTCTTTGATCACTTTAGGGTATGAGTGCATTAGTGTTATCTCCAGGTCAGCTGTTCTCAAACACTTTGGTCTCAAGAAGCCATGATACTCTTAAAATTATTGAAGTCCCCAAAAAGCTTTTTTATGTCAGTTATCAATTGATTTTTATTGTTTTTGTTTGTGGGGTTATCAATGAATGTATTTTGAAATTAAAATTGTTGGGGAAGCTAGGTGGCACAGTGGATAGAGCAGCCCTGAAGTCAGGAGGACTTGAGTTCAAATCTGATTTCAGACACTTAATACTTCCTAGCTGTGTGACTGTAGGCAAGTCACTTAACTCCATTTGCCTTAGCAAAAAAAAAAAAAAAAAGAAATTAAAACTGTTAAACATTTTAAAATATTAATTCGTTAAAATAATAATAATAAATCATATGCTAATAAAAATAAAATATTTTAATGAAAATAACTGTTTTTCCTCAAAGCTTAGTCAGTGATTTGTTTTATATATTTTTGAAAATCTTTTAGTGCTTAGATTAATAAAAGACAGCTGGATCCTCATATCTACTGCATTCCATCTGTTTTTGTTTTGTTTGAAGGACATGAAAAAAATTTGGCCTTACATGGTTAGTTGAAAAGGGAAGAATATTTTAATAGAAGAATAATGTCTTAGTATTACTATGAAAATAGTTTTGATCTTACAAACCCCTCAGTAGATTCTTGGGGAACTCCAGGGGTCCAAGGACCATACTTGGAGAATTGTTGCTCTAGAACAAAAATATATACAATTTGGTGGCTTTTGGAGCACACTTTCAAATTGCTTTCCAGAATAGCTAGATCAATTCCTAATTGTATCAACAATGCATTAATATGCTTATTTTCTCACAGCCCCTCAAATATTTTTCGTTTTCCCTGTTATCTTTGCCAATCTGATAGGTATGAGATAGAATCTCAGAGCTGCACTTCTATAATTATTTGTGATTTGGAGGTTTTTTTTTTTTTTTTTTTTTTTGCTGAGGCAATTGGAGTTAAGTGATTTGCCCAAGGTCACACAGTTAGGAAGTGTTAAATATTTGAGGTCAAATTTGAACTCGGGTCCTCCTGACTTCAGAGATTGTGCTCTATCCACTGTGCCATCTAGCTGCCCCCTGGAGTATTTTTTTTTTTTTTTTTAACAAGGATATTGACATAACAAGTATTTCCCCCTTTAAAAACTATCTATTCATGTTCTTTGACAAGTTATCAGTTGAAAAATTAGGGAATGGATTTTTATTCTTGTAAATTTCAATTAGCTCCTTATATATCTTGGAAATGAGGCCTTTATCAGAGAAACTTAATACAAACATTTTCTTCTATTTTCCTTCTAATTTTAGCTGTGATCATAATGTTTGTATGAAAAATTTTATTTTATGTATATAATCAATTTTTATTTTATCGTTTTGATCCTCTCGTCATTTGCTTGACCATGAACTCTTCCACTTATTCGTAGACCTGATAGAAAATTTCTTACTTGCTTACTGGCTAATTTTTTATGATATAATCTTTTATATCTAAATTATTTATCTATGTGGAGTTTATTTTGGTAGATGGTACAAGATGTTTGTCTAAACCTAATTTCTGCCCGCCTGCTTTCAGTTTTCTCAGCAGTTTTTTGTTGAATAGTTAGTTTTATTTATCCCAGTAGCTGATGTAGATTCATTCCTGATTGCAGCCATAGTTAAGAGTCCCAGAATAAAGCTCAGGCCTGGATGATGATCCAGTCTTGATTGTAGCCTGAACTCTGAACCCTAATCTCCTTCATTGTTTGAAACCTGACTTCTGGATTGAGACCAGTTCCTGAGCCCAATCACCAATAGAAGTTAGACCCCAGACTGAGTTCAGACCCACATTCCAAATCAAGCCCCTGTCCTGAGCCCACTTTCTCACCAACATATACATCCTACAATTTTAGGGAGAGTATAAATGTTCATGACTCAGTCCCAAGGTCTGGATCTGATTTATGATTTCATTTCCTCACACTGGAAAGGAAAACAAGAAAATTCTGGGGAACTCTTGAGAGAGACCATTGGCAAGGACAGGGAGTGAGTTGTACTGCTATTTATACAAATCTCAGAGGCTTTCCAGCTACAAGGATAGAGACAGTTTGATGATATTCCTTATGCTTTTGTATAACTGTCTGGGGGTTAGCTTGACTATACTTTGGGCCTGGGGCGTTTTTCATTTCTGGAGAGGCATATGAAGGAGTGTTCTGTGGTTAGAGTTGAACATATTATGTATGCAAATAGGCAAGGCAGTGTGGGAATTGCAGTTAAGAGTTCCATGTAGGGAATCAGGAGATTGAGCCTGTCAGCCATCTCTCCTTGGGGTCTTGGAAAGTTTCTTCTTCTTTCTGGGATGGTGCAAAGTAAGGCATTTGACTGCATGATCTTTAAGGTTTCTTTCACTTCTGAATCCTATGACCCCAAGTCACTTCCCCTCTCTGACTATATTTCCTCATTTGTATTTTGTTTTATACATTTTATTATTTATTTATTTTTGCCTCCTCTTTCTCCTCCCTTCCCCTTCTCCCTTTGCTCCTTCTCCTCCCCCTTGCCCTTCCTCCCTTGCTCTCTTCCCCCTTCCCTTTCTCTTTCTTCTCCCCCCCCCCCCCCCCCCACCTCCTCCTTCTCTATCTCCTTTTTAAAAAATTTTGAAAGTCAACTTCTCTCCCTCCCTTCAGGGCCTCCTTAAAAAACAAGCAATATGATATTAGTTATAATTGTGAAATCATGTAAAAGATATCATTTGTAAAGTGAGTGGGTTGCATCTCTAAGCACCGTATGACACAAATGGAGAGCAGGGAAGTTAGCTGTGGCCAGTTATGTGGCATCTGAGTCAAATGATCTAGGGGATCTGGGATGAGCTCTCTCACTTGCTGTGTGACTTTGGCCAAGGCTCATGGTTTAGATATGGGGACGGTTTAAATGGAGATGAGCCTTGTGTCTAAGAAGATTGAATGCTTTCTAAATAATAAACTTTATTTACTTTAAGATTATTTACTCAAATAACAATTTGTTATTTTAGAATAGGAATAATTACTCTGGCGCAGAAAAGAAGCTGAGATACAGAATGAAGACATTCCAACTGAAATTCTTCAGTAGAACTTTTAATAACAAACTATAAAAACTTAGGTACAAATTCCAGATATAAAGACATACAAAGAAAAAGTTCTCTACAATATACAAAATTTACATTAATCTGGGGCTCCAGCCCAAAAAGGGAGACAGAGCATCCCTGGACTCATGCTCCAATCATGGTCACTAAGAGATTTTAAACACCAATAATGGAAGGGAAAGAGAATTCTAAGATGCTTGGTCTAGAAACACCTCTCAGAGCCAATCCTTCTGGCTTCCCAGAAGGATATGGAAAGGATAATTATATTTCAAGTGTGTTCACATTTGTGTCTATGAAAGTACCTGAAGGCATAACTCTAGAAAAGAGAAAATGAGAACACATGTTGTTTCCAAGAGGTTCAGGTGAAAGTCCAGAGAGCAAAGTCTATCTCTCTCCACTAAGAGCTCCTTGAACATGATCTCCCAACATAGGACCTTGAGGGCTTCCATTTCCCATCCTGACTTTAGGCCTCAGCAGGCTGCTCCCAAGTGTGGGGGGAAATCAGAGTCAGGTACAAGAGGTCTTGTGCCAAACCTACTGAGGAACATTTCATGGTAGCTAGGAGGAACCTGGAGAGAAGAGGAATAGAGCAGAGCGAGCCCTTCGATAAAAGAGGCTGGTGGGAAGGGCAGCTTTCTCCTGGGAGCTTTCCTATCTGACTTTGGGCTTCAGTGTTCTGACTGTGGAGAGCAGGAGAGAAAGCCCAAGGTGGGAGGTAAGAGACCTGGATTCTAGGCTCACTCAGACATTTTCTGGCTGTGAAATTTGGGGAAGGCATCTCTCCTCTCTTGGTCTCATCCTCATACAACTGAAGGAACGCAAGAGGTAGGAGAAAACGCAATTTGTCAGAGCTGGCAGGGGGTGGATAGTCACAGGCCAGAGAACCCAGAGTTGGAATAAGTTTTGAAGTCACAGAACACAGAATATTCGATCTGGAACAAATCTCAACTGAAGGCCAGACACGAGAAGTGACTTAGAGCCAGAGAATATCAGAACTGAAAGGTACCTTAGAGATCATCTAGTTTGACCTACTCATTAATAGAAGGGGATAGTGAAGTAAATTCCAGTCTCTCCGTGATTGTCTTGAGTTGTCAGGGCCATGGACGCAACAAGGAGCCAGGTCAGGCCAGGCTGTGGTTAAAAGCTAACTAACCTTTATATGTGAAAATAAGGACTTGGAGGATTTTGTCAACAAAGTGCTATCGTCCAATATATTTTTAATGCTTTTGATTTCACTGTTGCTCAAGTTGCCCTTGATGATCAGGATGGATCCCAAGTGTCCTTTGCTGTAATAGAAGACAATGACAAGATGAGGGGAATGCTCCTCCCTGAGTACCTCTCTCTTCTGTCCCTCAATCTCACCTTGCCAACCAACATACAAAGAATCTCAAATCTAGAAGGGAATTCAGGGGTCATTTAGTCCAGCCAACCTCATTGTTATATAGATGAGAAAACTGAGACCCAGAGAAAAGGGGACTATCTCTGGGTGACATAACTATGAAGTGAAACAGGTAAGATTAAAAAATTCAAAGGCATAATTTTTTTCCTGCTGTATCATTGCTAATTTTTAATCTCTCCCTTGAGGCACATCTATATCAGAACTCTTATCCCTACAGACAAACCTATCTTCTCACTCATTAGAAGCCCTAATTTCCTTCAAAACCTAACTATGATTTCCTACATCAGGTCCTCCCTCTTATCCCCAGATAATAAACAGCCTTGCTGCTGAAATTGTCATATGTTTACCTTGAATCTACATTTTGTATATATGAGTATATATATACATGCTGTCTCTCCCAAAGGACAGGAAAGGAATTGTTTCATTCACTGCATTTATATTTCCACTATATATATTCCCATATATATATTCCACCAGAATTGGTAGGTGCTTAATAAATGCTTACTGATTGATTAATCGAAGCCTTATTATTTTTCCTTAGCATTAGTCTGCATACAGTAGATGCTCAATAAATGTTTATTGAATTAGAACTTAAAGAGAACCACAGATTGTTAATGCTGTACCTAAAGTCACGCGGAAGTCAATGACAGAGCTAAGTCTAGGATTCATGTTGTTTGGCTCCT
This sequence comes from Sarcophilus harrisii, assembly GCF_902635505.1. Taxonomy (NCBI): domain Eukaryota; kingdom Metazoa; phylum Chordata; class Mammalia; order Dasyuromorphia; family Dasyuridae; genus Sarcophilus; species Sarcophilus harrisii. The sequence goes on from NC_045427.1 coordinate 355,896,966, forward strand.
ATCCTGGCCAAGGCTTCTTTCTCCTATCCCATGTACTTTGTCCTTGCCTTATGAACCTGTTACATTATTTTACTGTATGCTATTACTGCTATGCTATAGTTAATTGCTATTAATTATACAGCATTACATTGCTGTATTTATTGGATAAATAAGAAAGTATGCATTATATGTTCTCCCACTTTAAAGGAATTATGATATAATCATGAAGATCTGAGTTCACGTTCTGCCTCAGTTAATATGAGTCTGGCCAAGACACTCAATATCTCCAAAGGAGTAATATGAAAAAGGTTGGACTCCATGACCTCCGCCTCTAATTCTGTGTTCTCCATCTCTACTCCAAACCTTTCCCACTTTCCACCAGCTCCTGGAGGATAAGAAAGTCAACTTTTCCCCAGTGCTGAATTTCTTCTTTTCCATAGAGGAGAATGCTCATTCCTGCCTCAGAGATTGTGGCAGGATAGGGGAAGGCCCAAGAGAGGCATCCTGACATGGAATTTCCCATCCATTTTAAAGAAAGATGGAATAAGAGAACCACAGAAAGTTGGTCCTGGGCGAAGCCTTAGAAAACTTGGAATACAAACTTTTAGAGCTAGAAGAGGCTCTGGAGATCATGAGCTCAGCTTCTTCACTTTTCAGATTTGATTCAAATCCATAAATATTTGCTTTAAGAATCTGTTATCTGAGAAGCCCCATGCTCAGCTGTGAAGATACTAAGATAAAAATGACACATTCTCTGCCCTTCAGGAACCTCCACTCACAGAGAGGAACAACTTATGCACAAATAATTATGATACAAAAGAGCAGTCTGGGTAAAGTTCAATGAGAAATTGGAGTGTAGAGAAGGTTATGTTTGACTGGAGAGGTTGGGGATGGAAGAAGGAGTGAAGTTCATGGAGGAAGTGGTGCATTGAAGGAAAAAAAAGATTGCAAAAAATCGATTGCAAAATTGATTGCAATTTTGCAAAAAAAAAAAAAACTGCAAAATTGCAATTGTAAAAAAAAAAAAGATTAGAAGACTTGCCTTTCAGGTTGGGGGACAGCTTGATTTGAGTCACAGGGAAAGACGACTTAGCAGGAAGAGATGGAGAACAGTAGGAAAAAAGCCAGGGGAGGCTTATGTTGCAGCTAGAGGATCAGAGGCCTGGAATGCCAGGAAATGACTCAGAAGGGAGAAGTAATACAATCCCTGGCCTATACCTTCTCAGATCTGGTGGGAGGACATGAGATTATGGGAGCAAAAGTTCCTTTAAAAAGTATAAAATGGCATATGAATGTCAGTTAGACTACGATTGTTATCTAAATGCTACTTCTTAATTTTTTTCTTCAAGACTAAGATTCTCAAGTACAGAGAGCCTCCTTATTCACTGCCCTCTACCCCAGTACCTGAATATTGGTTCTCATGAAGAAAGAGGAATAGTAATACTCCTCCCCTCTCTCTCCCAAAAAAGAGCTCATGACATCAGAAACTATTACCTTTTCTCTTGGAGATAATTGAAGTAAAGTGACTTGTCCAATGTCACATAGCTATTAAGTATCTGAGGCCAGATTTGGAACTCCGTCCTCCTGATTTCAGGGCTGGTATTCTATCTGCTGAACCACCTAGCTGTCCTCCAGATACTATCCTGAAACAAAGCACCCTGTCTCCAGATTTGGTACATTTGTGCTGGTTGTTCCCAGATCTGGATCTTTTTCTCATTTCTACTTCATGGATTTCCTCTGGCTTCAAATCCTGGCTAAAATCCTAACTCTTTGGCAAGGAGCCTTTTCCTGATCCCGCTCAAGGCCACTGATTGATTCTCTGACCTTAGAAATCCCATTTCTAGTAGGAAAGATTGGTGGATAGAATAGAGCTAAGGTTCTCAGGCACTGGTAGCAATGAAAAGCACCTGGAGAAAAAGGAAGTCAAAATGTCACTTTAACCTCTTTCCTCCTAACCTTTTTTTTTTTTTTTAAAGATAGTTTAGGCAGGCAGTTTAGAAAATAAAGTTGGTTTTTGGAAATAGCTAAAATGTTTGAGATAAGGAGTGATCTCAGTTCAGATTCCACTTCTGACATTATCTGTGTAAACATTTTGTGAGTCTCTGGGTCTAAATTTATCTGTACAATGAAAAGATGACATCTTTTCCAGCTTAAAATTTATGACCCTCAATTTCCTCATCTGTATAATGAGTATAAGACCTGGGGTGAATTTTAATTCTCTTGCTCTCTTCCACTCACCTGAAGTCTGGAAATCTACTAGCAAAAGTTGCCACCTCAATCTTGATGGCGCTAGTATCCTGGAGATGAATGATTTCTGCCAGGGTAGGGAGGGCTGGCTCTAGCCAAGCTGCAGGAGATCCCTGAAGGGGAAAAAAATCCGGTCAGTTATGTCCTATTGCGTTCCACTTCATATTGGGGCAAATCACCCTGGCCTAAATGAACCCTTTAACTATGTCATTGAGGATCCATAGAAGATGATGAAATTCTTTTCTCCTCAGAATTTCTCAGTCTACTTTCATTTTATAAAAGGCTGTCCCCTTACATTCTCAGCACAGAAGCACTGGATGTTCTTAGCATCCATCAAGATCCACCGGGCCAGGTTTTGCTGAAGTTCAGCAGTTTTCAGCACTAACTGCTTCTTGCAGAGCCGAATGATATATTCCTTCACCAGGTATACGTGGATGGCTTCCATGATGTCCTAAAAAATGGGGGGGACAGAACAACTGGGTTAGCACAAGGGCAGCAGTTATGGGACTGGAAGCATGTATAAATATGGGGCACTGAGTTGGGAAAAGTGCTGAGGGGTCTAGAAAAGAAGAAGGAAGGGAGATATCTGGATTATGACTGATCTGGGATGATGCTCAGATACTAGTTAGACTAGATACCTTGAGATTTTATGAGTCTATATTATCTAATCTGATATAATCAAAGGCAGAAAGTTATTCATTTTGCTTTGAAGCAGGTTTTCCCTTAGATTACAGATTAGGTCAGAGGCAATAAGATAGAGCAGTGGATAGAATACTGGTCCTGGAATGAGGAAGACCTGAGTTCAAATAAGGCCTTTTTACTTTTATTAGTTGTAGGACCCTGGGCAAGTCACATAACCTCTGCTGCCTCAGTTTCTTCATCTGTAAAAGGTTTGTAAAGATAAAATGAGATGAACATTTTAAAGTGCTTTTAAAACTTTAAAGCTATGTAAATGCTAATTATTATTAGATTGAACTAAAAAAAAAAAATCTATCTCCTTGTAACATCTCCTGTGAGATGAGACAGGTGTATATTGAGGAGAAACTATTACTAGAGATTCCTAGAGTGAAAGGTCATAAAGAACTCCTTGGGTTCATCCCTTCCTTCTCCCAAAGGACATGGACTGTTCCCACAAGCCATATGGGCTTGTGAAGGTGGAGTGAAGGTGGAGAAGGGTTGGAATAAGGGACAGATTATCAGGCAGGCTTCCTGTTATTAGGGACTGAAGTGACACTTCCTGGCCCAGCTACATCCTCCTTACCTCTTGGTACCGTTTTCTTAGGGCCTTGAATTCTGGCAGATAGCCACTGGTGATCTTAATGATTTCTGCCACAGTTTCCTCATGAGTGGTCCAGCGTGTCTGTGTCAGCTTCTTGAACCGACTCTAGAAGGGGAATGATTTTGTTTATGTTAAAGAAGCACAGTCCTGGTATGTGTGCACTCGCACGTGTATGTGCACACACACGCACAGCCCACAAATATGGGGCTGGGGGAGGGCTGTCAATCAGTTACTATGGCGTGACCTCCATTTCCAGGTTCACATTCCTATCACAATCTGGAGGAACTAGATTTTCAGTCCTGCCCTCTTTGCCTTCCCGCACTCTTCTGCCTCTTTCCTTACTCCCTGACTCCGTCACAGATGGTTCAGACATAGGTCAAGAAACTCGTTTTGTGTGGAAGAGACTGAAGACTTTCTCCAGGGAGATTCCAGCTCCTTCTTTGGGAGAGTGAAGGTGTTAAGCCTCAGAGACCTTCAGCCAACCCAGGAACAGCTGTTGGAGTGTTGCATTTTTAAACTAATGTCTCTTAAAGTCTGATTCAAGGAATCCTTTGTAGTCCCCGAGACCTTTTCAAACGTCATCAAAATCAAAACCATTTTTGGAATAATACTAAGATATCATAATTTCTAAGAGGGCAAAATCGATAGAAGGGCATCCAACTGGCACAGAAATAGAGTGCTGGGCCCGAAGTCAGGAAAACCTAAGTTCAAATTTGACATCAAATACTAGCTTGTGTTATCCCGGGCAAATCACTTAACCCTGTTTGCCTCAGTTTCCTTATTTGTAAAATGAGCTGGAGAAGGAAATGGCAAATTACGATAGTATCTTTGCCAAGAAAGTCCCTCCCCCCCAAAAAAAGGAGTCACCATGGGAAAAAAAGGGCTGAAAAAAATGACTGAACCATAAAATATTAATAGTTACAACCCACATAAGCAAAAACTCTCATGTGGGGAGAGAAGTCCTCAATAATCAGGACACCGAGACCCAAAATATGAGAACTGTTGCTCTGAATTAAAAGTTCATTACCCAATACAGGTTTTTGCCTGCCCCAGGGCAAGTTTTAAAGCAAACACTATCGGAGAGCGGGGAGGAGAAGGGGATGGAGGGCGTGATTTTCATCATTTTTTCCAAAACAAAGATAGGATGTATCTGGGTCCACAAGCCCTGAAATGGGGTGAGGGGCGGGGCACTGCAGAACTGAGTACCGGAAATACAGAGGCTGGGAAAGTGGCAACATGGGGAAGTCTGAGGGCTGGGAAGGACATGGGTGAGACGGAAACAAGCTGTCGGCCAGGATTTTCCCAGCCTCCTGGCTCTCTGTGGTCTCATTTGTCCCTTCTTGCAGAGGGACGAGCGCACACAGGGCACCTGACCATCCCCCCTTTCTCCGGTTCTCTGCCACCTCACCCCCTCTTCCCCCAAGCCTAGAGTTCTACTACCTTTAGTTCCAAGAACAGGTCTTGGAGGAGTATGTTGAAACCACTTTGCTCGATTTCACTCAGGGAGTAGAAGATGTAGCTGGGAACCTCTGAATCCTTGTCATTGGAGGTCCTAAAAAGGAGGAAAGAAAGGCTGCTCTAACTGCTGATCCAAGCCCAAAACAGACTTACAAAAGCTCCTGATTTTATTTTGTTTATTGTGCTAATATTTTAAAATTTTTTTATTTTATCTTTAAAAAACATGCAATTTCATAATGATAAAAATTAAGAAAAATGATTGCATCTGAAACTGCAAATCTATTACATAGTATTGCCATTCCTTGTAAATATATAATAAAGTTACTCTAAAAGACCATAGTCTTGAAACATTCTATTTCTTATTTTATAAAGAATCAAAAAGGAGACCCAGAGAAGTAAAGAGATTTCAAGATCCCACAGGGAGTCGGTTGGTAGCAACCCGAATAAAACAGTTCAGTGTTTTCTTTATTTAATTTTCCTATGCATTGATTCTTGTAAACCTACAGAAAAAAGCTGAGAACAAGTTTTCAGGGGAACTATCCCTTTAGGACTTGAAGTCCATTATCTTTACCCTGGTATCTATCCATGATTTCATACCAGTCTGTTTCCAGACTCATTTTCCTATGCTTCCTTTGTGGAAACTCTCTTCTTAGGCCGGGTGAGCCCACCAGCAAATGCCCTATGCCTTTGTTTAAGACTCTTCTTCTCAAAATATCCATTCTCATTCTTCAAGGATCAACTCAAATTCCTTTTTTTTTTTTTTTCAAGGAGCCTTCTCTGACTACTTCAGTCCATACTGATCCTCTTTCCCCAATAGGAAAAGACAGAGTACTCTGATGACCAGTGAGATGAGCTTTCTGGACGAGTCATTATCACCTCTTGGTGGATTTTACGATGCAAATTAAAACTTATATAACATCTGGATTCTTTATATCACTGATCCCATTTACAAGGCTTCTTCCCTTTGTGAATTTTAGATAGATACTTCATTGATTTGCTGAATTCTCTTCCATACCATACTTAGCAACTTTAGGGCTCTCTGCATCCCATTAGATTGTAAATTCCTTAGGAGCAGGGACTGCCTTTTGCCTTTTGTCTTTATGGTGTTTGGCACAAAGTAGGCACTTAATAAATATATTTTGATGGATTGATCACTTCAGACCTACACAGTGTTCTGGCACTCACTCTGTCATTATGTATGATTTTGGGTAAGTCATGTTTTCTCCCTGAGCCTCAGTTTCTTTTTCTGTAAAATGAGGTAACCGAACTAGATTGTATCTGAGATCCTGACCAGTGCTGAAGTTCTGTACTCCATCTTTTTTTGCACTTCTCCAGTGAAACAGGGAACTTCCTAAGGCTAGAGTGCTAGTATGCTCCTCCCAACAGCTGAACTAAGCACGGAGCAGGGCACATGAGGTGAGGAAACAGGAGGAAAGTCAGGAAATTCAGCTTCAATGACAGACTGCTAATTCCCCCAAAGTGCTAATTCCACCCTCCCATTCCTTGGGCTTACCTGAATGTCAGGCAGTTGTTGATGTTGGCCATAATGATGGCTCTGTAATGCTTCTGTTTGTTTTTCTCCGTGAAGTCTGTAAAGGCTTGCTGGTAGCTGTGGGTTAAATTCCCTGAGCTTAGAAATGGAGAAACTGGGGCCCAAAGGGGTAAAGAAACTGATCCCCAAATTACAAAGTGAGTTACTGACAAAGGCTAGAATTTCAGTATCAAAGGGATTCAGGCCCTGAGTCCTTCTCCCTTTCTCTGAGCCCTCAAAAATTGAGCAGAGATGGGATAAGCCCAGTCCCATAACTACCAGTGCCCCATCCCTGAAGGGACATACCTTTTCAAGAAGGAGGAGAGTTTAGCCATCAGCAGAGGTCTTATTTGTTTGCCCAGAGCCACTGTGATGTTCTCAGCCTTGAATTGTGTCCCGGAGATAATCTATAAGAAGAAGGTAGTTAGGAGAGAGGGCTAGGAGTACAAGTCTAGATCTTAGCTGATCCAGATAGAGGACTTTGCTCCCGGGATTCTAGCTAACAGGAATAGAGGGTTATGGGAATACATGCTGGCCTTTCCAGCTTGGAGAGGGGGAAAGCTGTTGGGACCATAGAGAAGGATGATCTCAACCCCCAAACCCCACCTCTTTTTTGCTCAAAGGAACATGAATATATCTGTGCACATTTATGTATATACACAGGGTGTGTGCAATTAACCAAAGTTTACTAATCAATGAGTGTGAGGGGTGAGCAAATATTTGTGTTTCGAGGAAAGAGAATATATGTGCAAATACATATTTTTAAAATTACAGGATTTAGAATTAGGAGTGACTTTAGACATTCTCCAAGTTTAGCTTTCTTATTTTACAGAGGAAGGATGAGCCCAAGAGAAGGATGTAGTTGCTCAATCACACAATTACTAAATAGCAGAGACAGATTTAGAACGTGGGTTTTCTGAATGTAAAGCTAGTTCTCTGACTACTACAAATGTGGCTGCATGTCTGGATTTTTTCTTTTTGGGGGGTAGGAAGGAGGAGCAAGAGACAGAATAAGAACCAGTAATACTGATGGTATGTGAGAGTAAGTGTGTGTTAAGAGTGAGTAGCCCAGCCATTGGGCCCAGTGTGGTATGTGATATACATACATATGCTTAGATACATCAAGGTATCTGTGGATATGTTGAGAAAGGGCCCCAGCAGCATATTCTTACACACATCTTGCCTTTGACAACCGGGGCTATTTATTCAGGTGCTGAGCATGCATGTAGATGGGTACTTGAATGTAAACTATGTCTGTGATTTAGGGTTGCTTCTTGTCTCGGGGAAGAGAGAGGGATATAAGGAGGAAGGAATAGAATTTGAAACTTGAAACTATTTAAAAAAAAGTTTTAAACATTGTTTTAAAATGAAATTGAAGAAAAAAAAGTATAATGAAAAATTAAAAAAAATTATCTGTATTTTGGGAGGCTGAAGTCACTTATCCTGGATGTACATGGATTTATGTTCCATATACATGTTTGTTATGTCTCTGTGTTGTGGGGAAAGTGGGGAAGAGAAGGGGACAAAAAGGTTGTTCCAGTACCTGGATGATGTCAATTGGGAGTTCACTGTGGAAGTACCCTTCTAGTTTCATGGGCTCCTTGTCTTCTGACCATCTCTTCACTTCTAGCTCCAGCCCCCGCATCATCAATTCCTGGGTGTTTGCCTGGGTAATAGGGGAAGGAATCCAAGTGATCTTGGGAACTAGTTGGATCCAGCCTGAGGACAAGGTGTTGCTGGCTATCCCCATTCCTAACCTGTGCTAGCCCTGAGATCCCAGTGGAGAGACACTGAGGGAAAGGATAGAGAAAAGTGTACTGGATGACTTGGGAGTCAGAAGACTTAAATTTTTGTTTGGGCTTCATCACCAACTTGTAGTCTGATCTTGAGAAAGTTCCACTATGTCCTTTCTAGGTACTGATCTTCTTATCTGTACAATGAGGCTAAATGATCTCTAAGCCTTTTCTGACTCTAACATTGTCTAACTCTATGATTTTCTCTGAGCCTTAATAGTATTTTTAGGTCAAATATCAGCAGCTAAATTACCACACTATCAGAGCTTTTGCACGGAAGGTGTTTAGAGACATAGCACTATAGTTAAATGAGTAGTCATCATCATCATTAGCCATTCATGGCTAGTGCTGAGTGATCATGGTAAAATAAGAAAAATGTTCAATTTAGAGTCAGAGCTTTAGGACTGAATTCCCAGCTCTGATACTAACTAACTACTAACTCCTGGTTACTTCCTCCCCAACTTACTATGTATGATCTTACACCAAGTTTAAAAAAACTATCTTCTGAGCCTCAGTTTCCTCATCTGTAAAATGAGGGAATCAAAACTAAATAGTCTCTAAATTCCTTCTAGCTTTATATATAATTAGAGGCCCACTTTGATGGGGGAGAGCCTAAAGGGTAAGATAGAAAGGTATTCTTTCTTGTCACTGACTCCTGTGGCTCATATTCTGCTGGGAAGTCTCTCTTTCTCCTTTGAAAATCAATTGGTGCTTTCTTGAGAAGGAAGCATGTCTACAGCAGGGAAGCTTTTGGTTTATATGACTTACATCAGAACCATCATGATGAAATAGTTCCATACATTGGTGACTCACTGAAATTTTTTAGTATTTTGACTATTATTTATTTACATCCCCTCCATCTTTTATCCCTACTCAATTCAGGGATCATTGTTTTTATTTTACAGATGGGAAAACCACAGGTCATGTAGGGGAAGGTATGTGCCCAAAATCACATGGCAAATTAATGGCATAGGTAAGACTCTAATCTAGGGTTCTGATTTAGGGTGGTAGTATCTTTCAATAATTCTTCCTCTCCCCTCTCACTGACCTCTCAGCTGGCCTATGAATCCCAAGACCCTCTACTCTTCTCTTTTGTCCCTACACAGCTCTTCCTCCCATCCTCCTTTCAGACCTTCAGGCTCCTTACTAATTTCTAGCCTAAAATCATACTAAGACCTTCCCAAACGACCTTTTAAAAAGCCAGGACTGGAACTCACATGAACATGAACACTTGACAATGTACATTCAAAGTCCCACTCTGTCTGTGCATCTAGCTTCTACTTTCTTTATCTCTGTCTCTCTCTTTCTGGCTCTTTCTTTCTTTCTCTACCCTGGGTCTCAAAGCTAGTGTTTGAAGTTGAATATGACTCCAGGACTGGTGCACTATCCACTGAGCAACCTAGATGTCCCTATCCCTATTTTTCCTCACTACATATTTGTTTCCTCTACCAAAGGAGAGAGTCAAAGTACTCTGAGAAATGTAACTGGAGCTTTTTTGTCTTTATTTCTCCTGATCTCCACCTCTCCTCCTCACTTCTCTTTTGTCTCCTCTACCATACTTTCATCTTCTTTCTCTTTTCTTCTCTCTCCCCATCTCTTGCTCTTTCCCTCTCTCCATTTTTTTTTCCTGCTTCCCTTTTCTCCCCTCCTAGTTCTTTTCCATTTGGGATTGAAAGAAATGGTTTGGGAGCATCTCTTTGTGAATTAAAGCCAGTTACTTGTTTCCCCTTTCCCAGTGGGCTAAAATTAGATCAGCTACTTCAATTCCTGTCCCTAACTAGGGTGGGATGGGAGGGCAGAGAGAAGTAACTGTGAAGAAGAGTTAGGGAAAGAGGGTCCAAAGCACATCAGACAGTACCACTCACCATTTCATTAGATAGGTAGGTGACCTCCAGTTTGTGGATCTCTTTGGGTGGCAGGAGGCTCCCTAAGTCAGCTCTTTGAAATTCCTTTGATAACTTTGGATTATTGATGATGTCACTGATAGTAAAAACAAGGGGAAACCCAGAAATGAAGGGACTGTGAGCAAAGAAGGATTCCAAGGTTGGGTACCTCCCTCCCATTCCCTCTGATCTAGCCTTGTGGATGTTCTCAACAGAAGAGAAGGAGAGCGAGACCTTGTACTCAGTGAGTTCATAAAATCACGAAATCTTAGAAGCCATCTTCCATTACAACACCTGAGACAAGTGATAATGAGTTTTTGTTTGAAATGAGAAGAGGTCCACTCCCAAAGTGTCCCATTCCACTTTGGGACAACTCTAATCATTAGGAAGAATTTCCTGATAGCAAAGCCTAAATTTGCATCTTTTAAATTTATAGCCATTGCTCCTGATTCTGTCCTTTGGGGTCTTCTAGGACTTTTAAGTACTTCAAGGCAGTGGTCATATTCCCCAGAGTCTTTTTCCTATAAATTCCCATTATGTCATGGACTTTGAAGCTTCTTCATTGTAAACACAATGTCCAGATGAGGTCTGACTATAGAGTAGGGGAGGGGAGGAGAAGAGCAGACCTATGTCCTACCCTTTAAGGCAGCTCATAGCCTAGGGGTGACAGAAAAGAAAGGGGCAGGGAAGAAAAAAAAAAAGCATTTTAAGGGCCAATTATGCCTGCTACTGTGCTAAACATGTTTTCCTCATGGTTGGAGAAAAAAATACCCTTAGGGTTGGCCCTCAAGTAACTCCGACTATGATTACTTTCTATAATTTTTCTCTAAGGTTTGCAAAATTTTTTTTCTCAACTACCTTGTGGTATTATGCCCATTTTACAGATCAGGTACCTGGAAATTCAGTGAGATTAGCTGACTTGTATCCATAGTCACAGAGCTAGTAAGTACTGGAACTGTCATTTGAACTCAAGCTTCCTGACCAATTCCCACACTGTCTCCATCATTCTATGCTTCTTTTTCATTTCTCCAGAGAGATTTCTCCTCCATTATCACCTTTTAATTCTCATGAGACATATCAGCCAGGATTAAGATCTCTATTTAATAGCCTGGTAAACTGAGGAAACCCAGCTGCCCAAGGTCATGCAGTAGACGGGCAGGGTAGCAGAGCTGAAGCTAAGAGCTAGGACTCACCCATACTCTGCCCTGTCTTCTAGAGCCTGATGGCTCTGGATGGCCTGATACTTAGGGGACTGGGAACATAAAGATGGTCAGCCCTTAAACACAGACAACCATGGCCAGCAGTGACTGGACTGCTGCTTCCCCTCTCCACTCCCCATCCCAGGAGGCATTAGGCCTGAGCCTGTCAATCATTATCATCCTATCTTGGGGCAGACTGAGGCTTCAGCCAGTGCAGGATGCTGCTTGGCCCCGTTTGAGGGTGGAGCAAGTCTGCTGTTACAAATTATCAGTCTCTGCTCTCTTCCTCTCCCAACCCAGGCTCCACCAGCTTTCTGGAAAGCTGGCAGAAGTAACTATTTTTAGAGTCCCAGGGGATACCTCAGTAAGAATGTCAGGGACAGCATTTGGGCTGGAATCCCAGAGGTTGGAGCGTCAGAGATCAGGCTCCCCTGGGTCTCAGCCAAACAGGTCCCTCTCTTCCTGACATCCTCTCCCTTAAATAATCCTCATTCCTCATCTCCATCTTTCTTTTTGCCCACTCCACTCCCTATTTTCTCCAGATCCTTGTAACTCTGGAAGTTGTAGTGGAGGGGAAATTATAGCTAGTTAGGGAGCTGTCTGCTCTCAGTCTGTAAACTGATGGATCTATTGATATCCCAAATATGGGAGATGTGAGTGTGGATCATAACTCTGGAACCCCAGAGCCAAAAGAAATTAGAGGTCATCTCATTCAATACTACCCTATTACAGATGAGGAAACTGAGGTCCAGAGAGGGTTGGGGAAGTGTTACCCAAGGTCATACAGCAGAGATGAAACTAGGATTAAAACCCAATTCTCTTATCTACTAAAAGTGAGAGCTGTCCAGCTAGGAGTCTGTTCTTCATTTGCATTTATTTAAATTACATGACATTTGAAAGTAAAATTCCCCAGTACAGAACATTCCTCCCATCCATGTAATGAAACACTGCTGGATGACTGGGAGGGATGTGGTGGACTTGCAAGTAGAGGGCCTGGGTTCAAATCCCTTCTCTCTACTTACTACTTGTGTGACATTGGGCCAGTAACTTGATTTTTGTGGACATCTGTATTCTCATGAAACGAAGAGATTGAACTAGGGAGTCTCTAAGATCTCTGGGGCAACTGGATGGCACCATAGTGCATAGTCCCCGTCCTATAGTCACAAAGATTCATCTTCCCAGGTTCAAATCTAGCCTCAGACACTACCTGGGTGACCCTAGGCAAGTCAATTAACTCTGTTTGACTCAATTTCATCATTTGTAAAAGGAGTTGAGAAGAAAATGTTGAACCACTCCAGTAGCTCTGCCAAAAAACAAAACAAAACAAAACCTACAACAAAAATAAAAACAATAGCAACCCCAAACCCAACCCAACACAATAAGGAGTCATGAAGGGTGGGATATGACTAAAAAGCATCTCAATAAAAGATCCCTGTTTAGCTTGTAACCTATGGTTTTATTCAGGATGCCATTATCCAGAGTTCCTAACTCTCCTCATGATGCTGGGAGGGTTTTTTGGGCTGTCAGCCAAGGAATAGCCTTGAGGAGGAAGTGAACAGCCACAAGTTGCACAGTCAGGAGACCTGAATTCTCATTTTAGTTCTGTTCTGTCTTGTGCGACCCTGAGTAAATCACTTCCCTTCTGAATCTGTGCTTCCTCTTCTGTCCCAAAGGGGAAAACATCAGCCCAGCCCTACACCTTCCTACCAAAGCTGGTGTGGGGATCAAAGGGAGAGTGACAGGCTCTGAGCCAGGGCTGATAATAAGCATTTATCAGAAAGTAGGAGATAATGTTTTTCAGAGCTCTATGAGTGGGTGAGTTGGTTACCTTCCCAAGAGGCATTAAGAGAGTCCTTTAGAGTAAACACAGCTGTCTGGAAGACATTCCATCCTCCTCTGTATTTCAGTCTAATTTCTGTACAAAGTAGGTGACTCCCACAGCTATTCTTCCTTCCCTGGGCAGTCTCCAGTCCTAGATCTCATAAAAGTTCCAGCAATAAGGGGCCAGAGTTTCCATTTAGTATTTTTGAGTTGGAAAGGACCTGAGACACTATCTAGTCCAACTGCTTTATTTTATGAAAGAGGAAGTTGAGGATTACATTTGGGGAATGGATTTGTCCAAAATGACACAGAAAGGACAACTGGGATTTCAAATCAGATTTTTCAAATCCAAGCTCAAAGATCCAATTCCATTCAAAGAAGATAGAAGGAATACACACTTCTGCTTCCCTGGACCATCCAAAATGTCCCCCAGGGCAGCTAGGTGGTACAGTGGATAGAGCCCCAGCCTTTAAGTCAGGAGGACTTGAGTTCAAATCTGACCTCAGACACTTACCATTTACTAGTTGTGAGACCCTGGGCAAGTCACTTAAACCCAATTGCCTCAGCAAAAAGAAAAAAAAAAAAGTCTCCCATACCTTTCCCATACTATGTAAAAGTACAACTATCTTAGAGTCTCAGAACTACAGTGAGGCTCTCTTTCAGATTCTGGGAGTTTGGAAACCTGAGTTCTAATCCTGGTTCTGATACTGATTTGCTTTATAACATCAGGCAATTTCCCTTCCCTCTCCTCACCTCAGTTTTCTTATATGTAAATGAGGGAGATGGACTAAAAGATTTCTAAGGTTCCTTCTAGATGTGACATTCTATGAGACCATCTGTCTGGCCAGTCTTCTTGCCTCCCCATCTCCACTTTCTCACCCCTCAGCACTGTTCTGAGGCTAAGACAATGAGAAACATTTTGGAAAAGTTAGAAGATCTATTACAGATATGAAGGTATTGTGCACTCCATTAGAGCAAAGGGAAAACCACACTTAAATTGTATACTTTCTCCAATGACTAAGCATAGGGTTTTATACAGAATAGGTGCTTTAAAAATATGTGGTATTCTGATCTGATTTTTCTTTTCGCATGATAAATGTGGAAATATGTTTAACTTAGATTACTTGTTATCTAGGGAAGAGGGATGGTGGGAAGAGAAGGAGAAAAATTTGGAACACAAGGTTTGCAAGGGTGGATGCTGAAAACGATCTTTGCATGTGTTTTGAAAAATAAAAATCTATTACTATAAAAAATAAATTCTACTGTCCTTGTGGCAAAAAAAATAAATGTTGTATTGCTTGAAACTTTCAGGATAAATTAAGGAGACCTACTTTATACCAGAATCAGGTTAAAGGAGGGAGAAGAAAGAGATGGAGGAGGCAGGAGAGGAGAAGGAGAAGAAGATTGAATTCTATGCTCTAAAAAACTAAGAGATCTGTATCTCTTTCCCATGCATGGACTTCCACAATGGACTTTATCTTTACCTCACTTCCTGGGCTTCCTCTTCCATTTCATTTTTGTTCAGTCATTTTCCATTATATCCAGTTCTTCCTGACCCCATTTGGATTTTTTTTTTTGACAAAGATACCCGAGTGGTTTATCATTTTCTTCTCCAACTTATTTTATAGATGAGGCAAACAGGGGATCACACATCTAGTGTGAGAGTAGGTTTAAACTCAGGAAGATGAGTTTTCTGTACTTCAGGCCTGACATTCTATCCACATTGCACCACCTAGCTGGCCCCTCTTCCTCCGTACTGACCATCAAATCTGAATGGGTGGAAGAGGCTCACCTTTCACCCACCTATACCCTGCAGGGTCCTTTAAAACTGTATTCATCACTCCTGATGACAAGTCAAGGAGAAGGAAAAGCTGAGAGAATAGGGTCATGGGAGACAGGCAGGCTATATAAGGATTAGCAGATATCACTGTTCCAGGGTAGAAGATTCCTATCACTTGAGAAAAACCAGAGTTACTCTAGCCTGACCTAAATCCAGGTCTCTATTTCCAAGAAGAAATGAATCCAGTAGCCCCACGTTCTTTCCAAATTAGAAATTAGTGGACCTGGGTTCTACTCTGCTCACTGTTACCAAATCAGTGTAATATATATATGTATATAATTATAATTTGTGTGTAATATATAATAGTATGTATACATATAAGAGGAGAGAGGGAGACAGATTCAGAGAGACAGAAAAAGAGAGACAGAGACACACATGTAGATTGAAACAGAGAAAAAAAGAAAGAAAGAAAGACACATAGATTGAAACAGACAGAGACAAAGGGAGATAGAGAGAGAAGTAGAAAAAGAGAAACAAAAAGACAGAGAAACTCAGAGAAATAGACACATTGAAAGAGAGGAAAAAAAGAGAAAGAGACACACAGAGAGACACACACACAGAGTTAGAGACAGAGAAAAAAACAGAGAAACAAAGAGAGAGACATAGAAAATCAGGATATAGTCTTAGGGGATGTGATTATTGAATTTCAGTTCCAGAAGAAACCTTTGGAAACATGGGATTTAACTTTCTTATGTGAAAATCACAGATAATAGCACATCAGAACTAGAAGGGCTATTCGAGATTATTACCTTGTAATTCAGTTGTGTTATAAATGAGCAGTCTGAGGTTTGGGAAATGATTTATCTAAGTCACAAAGTAAATAGCCAAGTTGAGATTTGAACCCGGGTCCTCCGGCTCTAGATCTAGAGTTCTTTCCAGGACAACAGACAGAGATACACACATGCACACTCTGTGGCCTTCACTTACTTGGGGTAGAAGTTATGCACCCAGAGAAGCAGCAGGGTGGTGTCTTGCTCATTAAGCTCGAACTGAACCATGGAGTTGAGCTGGCTTGAGAAATAGTTATGGTAGTGCTGGGCATAGGTGCGGAACACATCGAACTCAGCTGGGTAGAGCGGCTGGAGGCGCTGGGCCACAACCAGGAGGTCTTCCTTCATCGTCTTGCCCATGTGTATGAAGCTCTGGGCAGCCTCCGAGCCGGCCTCCGTGACCGCGGGCCTGGGTGCATCCAGGGTAGTGGAGGGGGTCCGATTCATCCGCTCCTCCACAGAGCGTCTCACGCCTTCTTGCCACAGTCTGAGCCAACGCCGGGGCCGAGTGGTGGCCAGAGCAGAGGGCCCCCTCGCCTCAGCCAGCACCCGCTGGTCTTCCTGCTCCTGCTCCAGGATGATCTTCAGGGCCTGGTGCAGAAGCGCAGGCTCCTTCTCCAGGGGCTGGTGAACCACGGACAGCACAGCCACCCGCAGCAGGGTATACAAGGCTTCCACCTTGCTTTGCTGGCGGATCAGATCCTCCTCGTTCATCCCGGCTGCATCCCGTACCAGCGCCCGCTCCAGCATCAGAAGGTGATGTGCCATATCCAGCCGCCCTTGCTCTAGCGCCGAGTAGAGCTCCTCCACTGTCCCCCAAGGAAAGAGGGAGTTAGTTTCGCTTGGAATTCCTCGAGGGTCCTAATAAAAGATAGGGTTCTAACGTCCTCTGGGAATGGGGGGCATTCATTAAAGGGGATTATTCAGATCACAGTGGTGGAATCTTATCTGCTGCCCCAGCCCCAATATCTTGACTCTGCAAAAGGACCTTTTACTTTTCCCCATGCGTATCTAGCTTGCGCAGTTCCAATATCCTTTTACTGGGACAAAAGTATTTTTCCTATCGTATTCTATCGGAAATATATCCATTCACAGGGACTTGTCCCATGGACATTTTTCCTAAGGTTGTCCAGATGTATCTGAGGTTGCCCAATTTCCCTGTTTTGCCCAATTCTGTTCTTTCTTATTTCTCTTCTCTATCAATCCCTTGCCTTACTCTGATGGGCTGCCTCTCTCCCTTAAAGAGGAGGCCCTTGGGGTGTGTGAGCCCAGAAAATGTCCATGCCCGAATTCTTTCAGAGATGATACCACAACACAAGCGCCGGGACTCCAACAATCTTGGCGTAGCCAAATAAGGGATTTAAAATTGGTGGATGCTGTTGGGAGAAGGTAAGTGAGGGACAGCAAGGGGAAGTGATTTGTTCAAACTTAGTCAATATGTAGCAAAGCTGGATTTGGAATCAGATCCTATGACTTCAAAGTTAGTAAATTTGTCCTACTTTACTACACTGCCCGCCTGAAGTTTCCTTGGATATTTTCCCTTCTTGATTAGAAGGAAAAGTGGCAGCATGATGAGTGATAGTCTCAGTGACCTCATAAATAAACTGGGATGAGACATTTTGGGGAAGAAGGAAATAGGATCCAGAAAAGGACCCTCCTCAGAACTGAGGCAGAGTCAGGACAAAGGGAAGGTTATTAAAGCTCAGGCTTGGCAGACCCCTGAACCTAGGGACCAAGGAAGGTCAGGGAGCCTGGATTTTAAGATAGAGCTTTAATTAAGTAAAGCATGAAAAAAAGACCTCTCAAATTGGCTACTTGAAGATGTGAAACTGGTGCCCTCTTAAGCCAATGTGAGTCAGCCACATGTATTTCACATGTATTTAGGACACTCTATTGTTCACAAGGTTTTCCTTCCATCTGTTCTTTTATCACTGTAAGATCATACATTTAGATCTGGAAAGGACCTAGTACAATCTTCTCATTTTTCAGGTAAGGAAACTGAAGCTCAGCATAGGTAAGTGGCTTGCTCATGTCAAGTGACACAGCTTATAGGTGCCAAAGGGGAAATTTGAATCCAAATTCTCCAAACTCTAGGTCCAGAACTTTAGCCATTCTACTATGTTGCCTCTCTTAATAGCTTACATTTACATAGGCCTTTAAAATGTGCAAAATACTTTATATACTTTCCCCTCAAAAGTTTATATACTTTTCCCTCACAAAAGCCTACATGATAAGTAACAAAGGTATTCGTATTTACCTTTTTTTTTTTTTTTTTAATGAGGAAACTGAGACTCAGTATTTTAATTACTTTCCTATGATCATACAACTAACATTTGAGGTAAAATTCAAATCTAGGTATCTCTGAGTCCACATTCATTCTGCTATACCAGACTGTTTCATTATAATAGCCCTGAGAATAAGCATTTATATAGTACCCATTATTTGACAGGTACTGTGCTGGGCACTTTTTTTTTTTTTTTAAACATTATCTCTTTTGAGCCTCACAGAAATCTTATGAGATAGGTGCTATTATTATTCTCATTTTACAGTTGAGGAAAGCTTAAATGACTTGCTTAGGATCACACAGGTCTTGTGTCTGAGGCTAAATTTGAATTCAAGTCTTCCTGATTCTAGGCCCAGTATTCCATGTGCCACCACATGCATGGGAAGGAAGTAGGGGAAGAGAGATTGTTTTCAGTTATTGACAAAGAAGCCAAGACTCATGAAGGTTAAATTGCCCAGAGTAACACAGGTTACTGTGTTAGTAAATAGAGAAATAAAGATGAAGGAAGGAAGGAAGGAAGGAAGGAAGGAAGGAAGGAAGGAAGGAAGGAAGGAAGGAAGGAAGAAAGGAAGGAAGGAAGGGAGGGAAGGAAGAATGAAGTAAGGGAAGGAAGGAGGAATGAAGGAAGGGAAGGAGGGAGGGAGGGAGGAAGGAAGGAAGAAAAAGAGGGAGGGATGGATGGGGGGGGAGGAAAGAAGGAAGGAAGAAAAAAGGAAAGAAGGAAGAGGTATGAGTTGTACCTTGAAAAACCAAGCTAGATAGAATCAGAGAACATCGTTCTTAAAGAACTTCAGAAAAGACTCTGCAAGATACTATTCTTGATCTTGCTATGTGACTTTGACCAAGTTACTTCCCAGGTTTCATACTGTATTGTCAGTGACTTTGGAGGGAATGGTGGATCTTCCAGCTATCCCTAACCTGTATATCTCTCTAAGGTAGAGTTCAATTCCTTTAATGAGTGAAATTAATTTAAAAGATCTTCTGTCACTGGGCACTGAATGAAACTTCCCCACCTTTCACTTTGATGGATTCCTTTTTCCTACAACCTACCTGTGGGGGGTGGGGCATCAGGCTTAACTTCAGTCTCTGGAACTTCAGCAGTGGGTTCTGAATGACTCTTTCTTCTTATCCCTTTGGCAAACACATCAAGCATCTTTATGATTCCTTTCTTCTTTTTCTTCTTTTTTTCTTCTTTGAATGGGATTGAGCCCCCCTCCTTTTGGGGAGAGAGATCCTCAGAGGAGGCCACGGAAGTTGAGTCAGATTCTGTCTCTGACACTGCCGAGGGCTTTCTGCCAACAGGGCTGGTTCCAGACTCATACTGGGGAGACATTGAGGGGTTTGTTTGGAAGAAAGTCATCATTTTCATCATTTTAGCTCAGCCCTGTGTGGAAAGGAAGGAAGAGACTGTCAGATGCAGAATCCTGTTCAAATAAGCCCGAGCCAAGAGTGCAGGTTCTGCCCCCATAAACTCTATTTCTTTCCTGACAGTTGAGGAGAAATATAGAAAGATGGCTAGATAGGTCCGAGAATATTTGTACCAAAGGACTCAGTAAAAAGCTTATCAAAGCCCTTCTCTTAGACTTGCTACATGACTTTGTATCCTATATTGTGTCACTTTCTACAGAAAGTGTAATGGGTCCTCTACTCATTCCTGCCTCTCTTTTGAAAATGTTTGGTTTAGTTTTTCAAGGTACAGCATAAAACCCCACTCTCTCTCCTTTCTTTCCTTCCTTCCTTCCTTCCTTCCTTCCTTCCTTCCTTCCTTCCTTCCTTCCTTCCTTCCTTCCTTCTTTCCCTCCTTCCTTCCTTCCTTCCCTCCTTCCTTCCTTCCTTCCTTCCTTCCTTCCTTCCTTCCTTCCTTCCTTCCTTCCTTCCTTCCTTCCTTCCTTCCTTCCCTTCTTTTCTTCCTTCTTTCTCCCCCTTCCTCCCTTCTTTCCTTCCTTTTTTCCTTCTCTCTCTCTCCTTCCCTTCCTTTCTTATTTATTTATTTTTAACATTCATTTTTAAATTTTAAGTTCCCCAGTTGTTGGTGGAGATGTGAAATGGTCTAGCCATTTTGGAGAGCAATTTGGAACTATACCCAAAGGGCTATAATATTGTGCATAGCTTTTGATCCAGCAGTGTCTCTACTAGGTCTATATCCCAGTTATAAAACTGGTTATAAAAGAGATTATAAAAGAGAGAAAAGAACCCACATGTGCAAAAATGTTTGTAGAAACTCTTTTTCTGGTGGTAAGAAATTGGAAATTGAATGAATGCCCCTCAATTAGGAATGGCTGAATAAGTTATGGTATATGAATGTAATGGAATATTATTGTTCTATAAAAAATGATGAGTAGTGTGATTTCAAAAAAGCCTGAAAAGACTTACATGAACTGATGCTGAATGAAGGGAGGAGACTCAAAATAACATTGTACATAATACCAGCAATATTATATCATCATCAACAATGAGAGACTTTGCTCTTCTCAGCAATCCAAGACAATTCCAATAGACTCAGGATAGAAAATACCATTCACATCTAGAGAGAGAGCTTTGAAGATTGAATGTAGATTGAGGCATATTATTTATTTTCATCTTTTCTTTACTGCTTTTTTCTCATGGCTTTTTTTCCTTTTGTTCTGATTTTTCCTTTTACAACATGATTAATGTGAAAATATGTTTATAATCATTGTACATGTATAATCCAGATCATATTGCTTGCTGCTTTGGGGAGGGAAGAAATAAAGGAAGGAGAAAAAATTTGGAACTCAAAATCTTACAAAAATGAAAGTTGAAAACTATTTTCACATGTAATTAGAAAAAAAATACTATTGAAATTTGAGAAATAAATTTTAAGCTCCAAATCCTCTTCCTTCCTTCAACCTCTCCTCCACCCATCGAGAAGGTAAACAATATGATATATGTGAAGTCATGCAAAACATATTTCCCTATGAGTCATCTTGCAAAAAAAAATTGCCAAAAAATTTAAGAAAGTGAAAAAGATATGCTTCAATGTCCATTCAGAATTTATCAGTCTTCTAAGGAGGTAAATAGAATTTTTCCATCATGAGTAGAATGATTTGAATTGAATTCCATAATATTCCAAAGAATTGTAAATCCCAATTTATGTAAAGTCTTCATAAAGTCTTTATTGAATACTCTTGAACCTTTTCCCTCCTTCTCCCTCCTTTCTCTGAACTCCTAAAGCAGATCTTTTTTTCGCCAAGAGTCAGAGGATTTTGAGAATTGGACTAGATTTCTAAAGTTTTTTCCAAACCCCTTATTTATTAATGAGGGAAACTGTCTCAGGGACAAACATGGAATATAGATAGATGACAAAGCTAGGTTTTGACTTCAAGTCTAGTATTGTGTCATTGGGAATTCAGCTATATGGAAGGGTGGATTTAAAACTATTCTGTTTGATTTTGGTCCTTGAGTAGGTAGAACATTAATTGCTTTCATGAAACAATCAGAACTGAGTTTGAAAAGGGCTTGTATACCTAAACCTTCCTGAGTCATAGCCATCCTGTGGCTGTGAGAGAATGGCTCATGATCTAAGCAATTTGTATAAAGAGGGCAATCTAGTTCAGAATCAGGGGAAAACATTCTAAGCATCTTGTCTGGAATTGATAGGTTAGAAAAAGCTTGGCATTTTCATTACATTTTTGAGAGGCAAAGAGAAGATTGAGTTGTGACAGAAATGGGAGAAATTGAGGGGAGTCTCTGCTTTGGCAGGCATCTCAGAAGGGAGAACCAGATTAAGGAAAATTTCAAGAAAAAGTCTGCTCTTCCCTCAAATCCTTTCAAAGCTTGTCTGTACCCAGACACTATAATGTAATCGTGTGCTTTCATTTAACCACATCCTTCCAGTGCACTAATTTTGCATCAACTATAAAGAGGCCAAGGGTCAGGATAGACATAAATGTAAGGTTAGACACAAAGTCTAACCCTTTGCTTAGGTGTTGGAGATTTTTCTAACTGGGAGCTTGGAATGACTGGGAGAACTTAGAACTTTTCACCTAAAATAAACTTCTTAAAGCCAAAGTGAAGGAAACCAAAAGACTTTAGAGGCCATTAAAATAATGCCTAGTTTAAAATTATTATAATTATTATAGCAGTCCTACAAATATGTCATCCTAACTGTTCCATGGGGATGAGTTCCTTCCCTCCAACCAGACTGAAATTACTGAGGGCAGAATTATCTGGGCAGGAGAAAGGAAGACAGGGATAATTGGACTGACTTTTCTCCAAGTTAAAAGGGACCATTCAAAGGTCATCGAGTCTATCTCTCTTATTTTTACAGATGTGGAAGGTGAAGCCCACAGAAGCAAGGTGACTTTCCAGGCTTTCATTGCTAATAAATGTCTAAGGTAGAATTTGAACCCATATCCTGAATCCATGTCTGGGACTCTATCCACTGCTACCTCTGTAAATCATTTAGTTCCCGTCTCCTTTGAAAGTAGTTGACTAAGAGCTCTGAGGGGGGAACCTTTGACTTGGCCAAGATCACATGACAAATTAGTGATATAGCTTGACCGAAAAACCCAGATTTCCTAATCCCTCTGCTGCTCCCTAATTCAGCACACTTGCCTAAAACCAGTCATAATGAAAGCTCTACCTTCCACTGGTTCCCTAGCCATTCCCAATAAATCTCCAAGGGCCAAGAATCAGTCTGATCAAACATAAACTCTAGAGTCTGAGGAAGAAATGGGCAGACTATTATTAGGAGATTGATAAGTAATTTATTAGCTGACTGTTCCATAAACAAGACACTCTATCTCCAGCTCTAGGCATTTTCTTTGGCTCTTTCCCATGCTTGGAATGCTCTCTCTCTTCAGCAACAAATACTTACTTTTCTGGCATTTTTAAATTGCCAACTAAAATCCCATGTTCTACAGGAAGTCTTTCCCAGCCCTACTTGATTCTATTACCTTCTTCAATCCAGTGGTTAATTATCTCCAATTTATCCTCTATATAGTTTGCTTTGTATATATTTATTTGCAAGTTGTGTCCTTCATTAGATGGTAAACTCCTATGAAGGCATTGAGTATAGATAACCTTCCTTAAGTTCAGCCACAAAAGGTTCCATAGCAAATGGGTATGGACAGGGAAAAATATTGTTTTTGGTGGATTGGGGAGATATGGGCATGTTTATAGGCAGCAGGGAAGCAACCAGTAGATGAGGAGAGTGGAGATAAGTGAGAGAATGAGGATGATGGAGGAGACAATTTTCTAGAGAAGTCAGGAAAGAATGGGATGATTTGTACTCCTGGATGGGGGGCATGGGTCATATCACTCCCTTTCTTAACTCCAAAAAAAAAAAAAATACAAATGCCTTTACTTTGAAAGCTCCTTGCCTGCTTCAACATTCAGGCTTCCACTTGTATTGTACATTGCTCCTGATTTTTAAAGTCCAGGCAGCCAACCTCGTTGCTGTTGTTTGTAAATGACATTTCATCTCTCAACTCCATAACTTCTATATCTAAAATGTAACCCTTTACCCCCTGATTTTTGCTCCTTAGAATACTTAGATTCCCTAGAGGCTCAACTCAAGAGCCACTCTCTATACACATAGCCTTTCCTGATCCCCTTAGTTTGTTACAGCCTTCTCTCCAATATTACTTTGTGTTTCTTTTATATATTTTTTTGTATTCAGTGGAATGTAAGCTTCTTGAGGGTCAATTTTACCTTTTTATATCAGCACTTAGCATAGTAGCTAGCATTTAGTAGGCATTAATAAATGCTTGTTAGATTATCAAATTAGGAAGCTCCTTTTTGTCTCTGTCTCTGTCTTTCTGTCTCTATCCCTCTGTCTCT
The DNA here is from genome assembly GCF_902635505.1 of Sarcophilus harrisii. Taxonomy (NCBI): domain Eukaryota; kingdom Metazoa; phylum Chordata; class Mammalia; order Dasyuromorphia; family Dasyuridae; genus Sarcophilus; species Sarcophilus harrisii. Next base: position 355,920,852 of record NC_045427.1, read on the forward strand.
CTCTTTCTGTCTGTCTCTCCACCCCACCCCCTTCTCTGCTTAAAGAGACTCTCTCAGACTAACCAGATGATTTCTAGGGCCAAATAGAATAAGGATAGAGTGGAAGCAGTCAGAGGTTCTTTACAGGTAAGATTCCATGGCCTAAAATTCTGTGAAATCAGTTCAGAAAAGATGGGAAACTCTTAAGAATTAATCTCCAAAGATACAAAGAGGAACAATTCTGATATAGAAGTAAAGAAAAAGTTGTCTAAAGAGAACAATGTGGATACACAGGGAACTCACCAACTGAAAAAATCACCAACACAAAGAGGATTAATAGAGAGTTAATGCTCAAGACAAGAAAAGAGACAATAGATCAGTTCTTTAACGTACACAAAGCCAGTGGGTCTAGATAAATAAAATGGAGTATCCTAATACTTAGGACTGCTATTATACTGGCAGTGATCAGAGAAAGTAGCAACATCTGAGAGAAAGAGAATGACTGAAGAACTGCAAAAAGGCAACCATTTTTCTGATGTTCAAAAGAAGGGAAGAGCCTGCAAATTCTGACCTTTATTTCAAGTTCCTGACAAAATTCTAATGTGTATTAATTAAAGAAGAGCAGCCAGGTGGCCCAGCATCAAATACTGGGTGTGAAGTCAGAAAGACGTGTGTTCAAATTTGGCCTTAGACATTTACTAGCTCTGTGAGTCTGGATAAGTCATTTAACCCTATTTGCCTCAGTTTCCTCATCTGTAAAATGAGCTGGAGGAGGCAAACCCTTTTAGTATCTTTGCCAAGAAAACCCCACAAGGAGACATGAAGAATAGGACCCAACTCAAATGACTGAACAACAACATATTAAAATAAATTAAAGGTTAGTTGGAAAAAGGAGTAGGGCCAATATAGTTAATTTATCAAGGCAGATCAATCTCATTTCTTTTGTGTCAGGATTACTAGACAGGCAGATCAGGGAATGCTTAAAGTATAAATGAGAGAGAAAGAGGAGGAGGAGAGAGAGGGGGAAGAGAGAAAGAGAGGGAGGGAGGGGAGGGAAGGAATGAGAGAGAGAGAGAGAGAAAGAGAGAGAGAGAGAGAGAGAGAGAGAGAGAGAGAGAGAGAGAGAGAGAGAGAGAGAAAGAGAATGTATGTGTGTGTTTATGTGTGTGTATTTGACATAGAAAGCTCAGACTTGAAGCTATGAAGATCTGGTTCAAGTCCTGTCTCACATAACAACTGTGTGACCCTGAACAAAGCATTTAACTGTTTCAGTGCTCTAGGTCAGAAGGGTCAAAGGGTCCAAGATTTGCAGTGTCACCAGCAACATTCCCAGTGCTTCCTAAACCAGATTAAAATGTAACTGGAAAATATTTGACAAAATAAATAAAAACATAGTACACTACAGATAATGTAAATATGTGGTTTCTCTAAGTAAATATGTGCCTCTCAGGTTTAGTGGTCCTGTTTCTTTTTGAGTGTGACACCACTGGGCAGCAGAGAAAGTGCTAACCTGCCTTGATAGAGGGGATTTCCTCATCTGGGAGTCCTCATGTAAATAAAATCACAGGTTTAGTCCTTTCTCTTTATCAATATTTTGTTAGAACAGCACTGGACAAAGTCTTTCATGCTATTTTTATAGAAAGATGGAGAATTGAATTCAATGATTGTATAATTAAGTGGATTTAGAATTGATTGAAAGGCCAAATTTGAAGTTATTGTTCAATCATTTCCATCATATCTAACTTTTTTTTTAAACCCTATTTGGGGTTTTCTTGGCAGATATTGGAGTGCTTTGTCCCTCCTGATGTAGGCACAACCTCAGTCTCTCATCTACCAACATACTAGTTATGGTATTGTCTTGGTTGTTTAGTCTAACCCTCCTTCTCCTTCTTCATTCCCAATCTTATTCCTCCCACAGATTCACCTAGAGAGCAATGACCACAGGATCAAGAATCCCCTAATTCATATCTGTCCTCAGATACTTACTAGCTATGTCACTTAACTTCTCTCTAACTCAGTTCTTCATCTATAAAATGAGAATAATAAACATCATTCCCAGGATTGTTGAGAAGCACAAATGAGAGAATATCTTCAAGCTGCTTTGCAAACTTTAAAGTGACATATAAATAAGAAGCCAGAACAGATCGGGAACAACTGAGAAAACCGTTTCCCAAGACATCTAGAACCAAGAGAGTCGTGCAATAATAATGAAGAAAAAAGAGAAAAAGAAGCTTACATTTGTATGGCATTTTCCTAACAAAAGCCTTGGAAAACTGGTCTGTGTACCAGGAATATTCTTCCTCTTTTAGAGAGTAGAAAATGGAAGGTTAGCACTCTACTCTCCTCATCGTTTTGCAGATGAAAATCTCAAAATGGGACTTTATAGTTTATCTTTATAAAGCCACTTCATTTTATAGAACAGAGGGCAAGGACCCCACATTAGGGCAATCTCAGAACATGGCTCCAGGGGGACTGATTTTTGGCTTTGTCTTTTTCTCATTGTACAAAATAGTAGAAGATCAAAGATTCTTTTCTATTTGGTCTCTTACTTCAGACCACTCAGGGTGGAGGTTGGGGGACATACAAAGTAGACCACAAGTGTTAAAACTATTGCTTCCTACCTCACTTCTTATTCAAATTATTAGCAAATCTGGTTTCTGTGTGGAGTATTTACTAGAATATATCTTCCTCTGATATCAATTAGTCAGCCTCTCTTAAGGCTGGAACTGGTTTGTTGAATGTATAGTATTTGTCAAACAAGACCTATACCTTCCATCATGGGTGGGTCTTGAAAAGCCAGGAAAATCTAATCTGACATGTACAGGCCAGAACTTCTCTCTCCCAAACAGGCCAAAAAATAAAAATCATGGGATTCCTTGATCGGGTCTTCATCTCCTCCAAAGTGAATGATGCAAATTTCCTAATTCCCTACAATATATTCCTGCCCTCAGAATAGTCTTTAACAGTTGGAAGGGATCTCTGAGATCATCTGACCCAACCTGAGTAGGAATCTGCTCTTAAAATAACTGCCTGTTGATCTGTTCAAAACTTTGCTGAAGAAAGATTCTTTATTTCTGACTCCACTCTTTCCAACCTCAAATATATCCTTCAGATGATGAATTCTCTTAATGCTTAGATCTGCTCATATCTGCTCCAGGATTTTAAGTAGCTCCTCAAAAACTCCTCTGCCTGGAATCCTTACTCTAACACCACTCTTAAACTACAGCTATATTAGAAGACTCTCTGTTCCCTGAACATGCCACTCCTTTATTATATCTGTAAGCTCTAACATTGCCCTAATTCTAGAATACCTTACCTCTCTATCTTGGTTTATTGTTGCTATTCAGTCATCCAATCACATATGACTCTTTGCCACAGCTGGAGTCTGTCATTTCCTTCTCCAATGTGTCCCCTTTTTACATATGAAAAACTGAGACAAATCAGAAACTGAGAGTTAAGTGACTTTCTTGGAGTCACATAGCTAGTACTTACTAGCCTGAGCCTGGATCTGAACACAGAAAAATGAGTATTCCTGACTTCAGATTTTGAGCCCATCCACTGTACCACCTAGCTGTATTAGCCAACTTAAATACCTCCTCCTACAGGAAACTTTCAGGAAGTTCTTCCAGTAGGAGGATATATACAACATTTCATATAACACTTGGTTTATAGATCTCAAATGTACTTAAAATGCAATAGTGTGTATTTTTACAGTTACCTGTGTGGGTGTCTTATTCCCCCTAGAATGTGAGCTCTATCAGGGGAGGAACTAGTACTTATCTAAACTATATATATAGCTTAGGATCATAAGTTTAAAAGTGAAAGGGATCTTAAGAGTTCATCTAGCTCAATGCCTTCTTTTGACAGTCAAGGAAACTGAGACTCAGGGAAGTTAAGCAATTTTCTCAAGATAGAGCTGAAATAGTATAAGTGGCAGAATTAGACTTTGAACTCATGTCCCTCCACCTCCAAATCCTGGACTTTTCTCCATTATACCACATTATCAGAACTCTTCAGCATAGTCTTTATTAAATACAGCTAGGTTAAAATGAATATTAATTTCTTTTCTGTCTGCCTCAGATCCTATTCAGCCTGCAATGCAAATCATGTCTTTCCTTCTCTTCTGAAAGTTTTCCCTAATCAATCTACATTGCTATCTCCATTCTCAAACTTTTGCCAAACCTTGGTATTTTAGAAGGGAACCTGGAAATTTTAAATCCTTTCCTCTGATCTCCCTGTCAAGAATTTCCTTTATAGATTCCAGATTATAGATGACTCAGAATTTGGGTTATCCCGCCCTTATGCCCCTACTTCTACCTCCACCTCTCCCCCAGGATACCTCTAGTAATGGCAAACTACCCTAGGAGGTAGCTGGATCCACTGCTGGACAGCTCTGATTGTCAATTCTTTCGTTATTGATTCAATGTCTCTGTTCCATAGGATTTCCACACTGATTGCTCTGCACTGCTCTCTGCTCACTTCCCCTGGTAGCTCTGGCTTCCTAATGCTGTAGGGATCTGTTCTGGAAGGAAGAAAAAGATTCCCCGTACTAGACTTGATAGCCTTGGGGACTGGAGATTTTCCCCACAATAGTGAACGCTAATTTAGAGCCAAGGGACCTGGGTTCAAATTTTAACTATGCTATTAAATAGCTGTGTAATCATATGAAAGAATATAATATTTCTTTCTTCCCCTTCCTGTGCTAATGGATATGAAGGTAAATATACAATAATTCTATTAAATATTGCAGAAACTAATAATTCAAGGATTATCTATATATGCTCCATCTTGAACTAAATTTATTGTTATCAAGTAACGAAACAACTTGATAATGGAAGAAAAATAATAAAATTAAACAATTGAATAAAAATGTTTATTTTAGCCAAAAAAAAAAAAAAAAGGCTGTGTAATTTGGTACAAGACATTTACCGACTATGTGCCTTAGTCTCCTCCTCTCTAAATCGAACAGATACTAGATAATCTTCAAAATCTTTTGGAATGAATTTTTTCAGAAGCCGGTTTTGAAGGTACCTGGACATAGCCTACCCCCGCACCCCCAAGCACGATCTTCCTAAATTCGGCAAATGACTCTGAGATCCAAAAAGCCCGAAGGGCAGGGGCAGTAGTTGTAGCTACTAGTAGTACTAGTAGTACTGCTACAGTAGCTGTAGCTCCTCGTCCCTCACCCCTTCTCCTCATTTTCAGCTTCCCCCCACCCCCAAAAAGTTTTTAAAGGGTTTTGTAAACAATATCACATTGCCGTCCTGTGGCAGGAGACAGAGTAAAGAAAATTATTTTGGGACAGAAGGAACCCTAGTTTTGTCCTCCTCCATGTCTATGATGAGGAAGGAAACTGAGGAAGAAATGCTTCAGACCACCAGGAATTTTCAGACCATCCCATGTAAGGTGCCTTACCTTTCTCCCTGGTCACCCCAGCAAGAACTCATCACCCTCCTCTTTAGATAGTGAAAGTATTACAGTGAAGTAAAGGTAGAAGTGAAGCCTTTAGGATATTGACTTGAAACCTAGTAAATCAAGCAGAAATGGGATTTTTAAAGCCGAGGCTCCCTATGCCCAGCGTGGGACTGCTATTTCTGTCCTGAGGAATCTTTCACTTGCTCCGGGAATGGGGACTCGGAAAGAGGTAGTTTTTTGGCCGAGAGGAAGAATCTCAGTGACCAACCAGGTGTCGGATCTGACCGCTGCCACAAAGGATGAAAGGGGAACCAGCTGCGCGCCTAAGGGAAGGGGCACTCACTGTGTCTGCGTGTCTTCTCCTGGTCTGGCAGGCGTGAGGCTTGTCTGCCTCTGCTCCGGTCGTTTGTGAAGAGGTCAGCTCCTTGCGGTCCTACTTATAGGGAGCTCGCTGGGCCCCGGCCTCGGGGCTCCCGCCCCCGGCCCCACCCCTTGGCTGCAACCGCGGAAAATCCGCCGGGCGTGACCTTAGTGTACTTGGTTGGCTCGGATGAGCCCCCACTGGGAAGAAATTGCCTTCCCCTTGTGGAAGCATGGAGGCGGACCCCAGCGCAGCCTCCACATGCCTTGAGGCCGCCAGCTACCCCCCATGGTCAAGGGCAAGACCTTCTCTGGAGAATGCCGAGAAATGCCGGGACTCAGTTCTGTTTTTGTGACATCATGGCTCTGGTCTCATTTTATTCTTTTTTGTTTTGGGATTTTTTTTTCTCCCCAAGCTGGAAAAAAATCCTCGAGTGATCCAACCAGGTTTTCCAGTGTGTAGAAATACGGGAAGCTTTTAAATCGGAACCTAAAGATTTAGAGACCGAACCCGTCCAGTGCCGCCCTCTCATTTTTCAAACGAGGCAAGTGCAGTGGGAAAGATACTTGGATCTGGGGTCGGGAGACTTATAAGGCTCAAGTTCAAATCCTTGCTTTGCTACTTACTGTGTGACTTCTCAAAGTCCTTTCTGCTCTTTGGATCTCAGTTCTCTCATAAGCAAAAAACAAAACAAAACAAAACCACAAACACAAAAACAAAAACAAAAACAACAACCAAAAAAACCCGACTTGGGTCGGAGGGGGAAGGGGAAGTAAGAATGTAGAAAAAATTGTAATAGTCGTGTGTGACACTGAGACTTAAAGAGGTGACCAAATTCATAGTAGTAAGTGATGCTGAGATTTGACATAAAGTCCATCTTTATCTCCAAATCCAGCGCTCTTATTTGCTCATTCTCTTCTTTACTAATTGGAAGGTATGGGGAAAGCTCACTATATTAGGCTCTGTTATGGCGAAGACAAGTGGAGGACACCACTGGGAAAACTTTCTCTCTTTTGTGGGGGAGGGAGGGAGAGATGATGGGATCGAGAGAAGAGAGATTAGTCTAGAGGGAATGGGAACATCCCTAGTACAGGCTCTCCTCTTTCTGAATTTCAGTTTCTCATCTGCAGAATAAATGGGCTGGATATTTTTTTACTCCCTAAAGTCTCTTTCAACTCTAGTCATCTGTGTTTGAATCTATGCATGCATGATTCATCCATAGGAAAAGAGAATAATAGTCCTGCAGTTAAGGGCTATTGGGGTATATATGTATATACCCCAATGCGTATATAACAGGGGGTTGTCCCACCTCCTTCTCAACTTTCTCTTACTCATGTGACAACAGATATCGACATACTCGCCTCGCTATAAATATGGACTACCTTCAGGAAGAAGCAGGATCACCTGAACAAGGATTCAACTGCCCCAAAGACCATGAAGAAAAACGCTGAAGCCCAGGGCAAAGGCAGAGGCAGGTAGCTCAGGCAGAAACCAAGGTAGAAGCAAAAGGCAGAGCCCAAGTCTCAAGGCAATAGCATCACTTGGTTTTCCAGTTAATAATTACAGGAGTTTTATGAGCTCCTTATTGGCTCTAGGGGCTTTGCAATAAGGACAATTGAGTAAGTCATGGACAAGTACATGACTAAGTATCAAAGCAGAAGGAAATCAACATTCTATTTACATCTATGAATCTGAATCCTTCAGAACAGGGCAAGATGTGATGGGAATATGTGATTAGTTGGTACCACCAGCACTCAAATAAAATGGACTAAATTAATCTCAAGAGAAAATACAGCTGCCCTCACAGGAAGGAAAGACATCTCATATTTTGCCCTGAATTTTTCCATCTTACTAGCTTTCTTTCTTTTTCAATATCAAGAAATGTCTCGTAATGCCCTACTCTGTGCTGAGGATGCAAAGGCACATATCTCACCAAGACTATTTTCCTAGTAAATGCAGTAATCAACATTGATCCCAAAGGACTAGGGATGACAGAAGTGGGAGGCTAATATGAACAATGAAAAGTTTTGGACCATAACTAAAGTGGGGATTTTGCCCAATTAGGGATAGTATTTTTCCCCTTCCTTTTCTGAGGTGGGAAGGGGAAGGTGGATGGTAGAAATAAGAGAATTCTGTTCATTGAAAAAATAAAATGAAATCTATTTTTTAAAATGCCTTTGTGACCTTGGGCAAGTAACTTATTCTCTTCAGGCATGGAGTTTCCTCATGTTAAAAATGAGGTTGAGTCACTTCTGACTTTAAAGTTATGTAAAAGTATTAGGAGACACCTTGTTTTCCAATGCTAAAGCCCAGCAACTTAACTGTGCCCTGAACTTGACATAATAGTAATCCTTTGCACTCACTTTTTGGATGATCTCAGCCACAGAAAAATCCCAGAATTATTTCTGGTCATGAAGCTCTCCTTTGAATTAAACTTTGACATATTGTTGTTGTTATCCCTCATTGTCAGGGCTATAGCTCATTGTATAGTAATTGGTATAAGTATTGAGATCTCCCTACATTTAATTGGGTCCCCCCCTTCTTATCCATCTTACACACACACACACACACACACACACACACACACACACACACACAAAGTGGGACTCTGGCACATGCTTACAAGTCATTTGCCTCACTTAGAATTTAAACTTCTGTTTGATTCCTGGATCTCCTCTTTTTAACCTGCTTTGTTCAGTTCAGTTCCAGCCATCCATAGGTTAGAGGCCAGCTCTATCCAATTGATAGCTATAATTTTATTCTAATGTTAGGGCTGTCCTTTATCCAAAAGAAAGAATCCTAACCTTAGTCTCACTACTTCAAACAGGTAGGAAGGCCAGAAGGGCCTCTGAGATAGAGATAGGGATTAAGGAAGGGGCATGCACTAGGCAAGAGCATTTCTTCCTCCTAGGGTTCCAATATTAGATCAGAAACAAGCACCAAGAAAGTCCTAGAGTGGATTATTGAAGGCTGTGGTTGTGATGGGAAACCAGGGGAACAGGGTTTGGCAGTGGCAGTTTAACGGGTACACTCCAGAGTCTGGTGATTAAAAGATATCTGAGAAGGAAGAGGTGGTCATAAATGGGGTGCTGCCAGAGGTCTTCTGAGAAAAAGTGGAGACTGGTGCTTATAGGACCAGTAGGAGGGAATGGGTTTGCCCAAGATCACACAAATTATTTTCCTGATCCTCCTTATCAAAACTGACCTGACCACAAACCAGTCTATTCTTTGTTCCTTAAACATAAGTCTTTGCTTCTAAATTTTTGCATACAATGTTTTCTGGAATGTCTTACCTCTTCTTTACTCATAAAATTTCTAAAAGGCTAGTGCAAATGCTTCCCATTCCAAAAAGCCTTCCTGATTCTCCTCATAGGTAATGTTCTTCCCTCTAGACCTCAAATAGCTCTTTATTTATATGTCTACTCAATTGAACCTCAATCTGTTAAGTACCTACTATGTCCAAAAGTCTGTGATTTATATTTCAGTATTTAAGGATTAAAAATTATTGCCCTCATATTTAAACTATATTGGATTACTTGCTGTCTTAGGAAGGGGGGAGGAGAGGAGAGAGGAAAAAATTTGGAACACAGGATTTTGCAAAAGTGAATGTTGAAAACTATCTTTGCATGTATTTGGAAAAATTAAATCCATTAAAAATGAAGAAATAAAATTTTAAAATGGTTGCCCTGTAGTCATGAAATTTAGACTCTGGAAAGGGAAATAGGATACACAAATAATTATCATTACTAATATATATTACAATATTTTATACCATGGATACTATAAGTATGGTATGGGCAAGTCACTTTCTCTCTTTAGACATCAGTTTACTTATTTGTAAAATAAAAGGGATACTTTCTTAACTCCCAAATATAGATCCTATAGTCTTTGCTTTATGTCTTGACTCCTTGCTTTCCCATAAGTTTCATGACAGCAGGGATCATGTCCTATCTAAACTTGTATGCCCTCCAGCACGTTGCTTTTCATACACACTAGGCATAAATGTGAGTTGAGATTCATTCTCAGTCTTTTGGCTAAGATCATTCCCTAATATTAGGGGCAATATGGACCTTATCACAAGTTATCTGCTAACCCTAAAACAAAATTAAATACTGAATTTATGATATCTCTAAATAAATAAATAGAATATCAGAAATAAAAAAATAAATCAAAGATAGAAATATCTATGAAAGAATAAATTAATGAATAAACTTCCTTGTAGTAATTAAAACTGAAAATAGGTTGGACTGTTTGCTTCAGGATAGTGGAGTTGTTCTCTATGGAGATGTTTAAGAAGAAAAGAAGAAAGGAAGAAAAAGGAAGAAAGGAATGAAGACAAGATAGAAAGAAAAAAGAAAAGGAGAAAATAAGACAAGGGAAGGAAGAAAAGAAGAAAAAGAAAAGGAAGGAAGAGAAAAAAGGAAAGGGAGGAAGAAAGACAAAGGAAAGGAGAAAAAAGAAAGAAAAAGGGAAGGAAGAAAGAAAAAAAAGGAAAAAGCAAAGGAGAAGAAGCCAAAGAAAGGAAGAAAGGAATTCTTTGTCATTAGAGTTGTTTGAAAGTAGAATGGACTCCTTAACTAAAGAACAGTGTCCTCTCTCAATGGAGATGTTTAAGTAGAGGGTGGACCGTCACTTGTCTGTGAGATTGTAGAAAGGATTGCTGGATGGGAATGGGTTGGACTAGATGGTCATCTGGGCTTCCTTCCAGTTAATCTGACCTAATGCATACTTATAGGTTAAAATGTTACCTGTTGCCAGGTAGCAGAGCTCTTGTAGAGATTCCCTGCATTTCTTACAGTCCCAAATCACCATGACTCAATAATGGCAGGAATTTTGAGTACGGTAACTGGATACTTGGATCAGAGCAGAAAGTTACTAGGAAAGGAGAGATAAATATTACTTTTACAATATTATATAATAAAAGAAGCAGTGCAGTATAGTGAGGAGTCAGGAGACATTTGTTGGGAGGCATGTCACTAACTTAGTGTAGGAGCCTGGGTAATCACTTTAAATCTGAGCTTTTTTTTCTTATTTATAAATCAAAGGGGTTATATTAGAAAGTCTCTAGGATCCTTTCTATCTTTTAATTCTATTATCATCATCACAACAATAGCAATAATAGCTAACATTTAAAAAATAGTAAGAGCACTTACTATTTTATTATTTTTATTACTCTAGGCCCTGTGCTAAGCATTTTATAATTAGTATTATTTGATCCTTACAACAGCTTACTGAGGCAGATATTATTTACAATACTAATTTTACAGTTGAGGCAGAAAGTGTTAATAAAATGATTTGCTGGGTGAAGCCAAGATGGTGGAGAATAGACAGGACTTTTTGTGACCCCCCTCTGACCTTCTCTCAAATCAATAGCAGATTAAGCCTATAAACTGGTTTTGGAGTCAAAGAATTCACAAATATTTGGAGTACAACACATTCCCCAGAGAAGATACATTGGAAGAACTCAGAACAAGTCTGTTTCAAATGGTCAGGGAGACAGTCTGCTGAGCCCAGACCACAGCACAGGGAGACTAGGGCAAGGAACTGGGACAGGGAGTCAGAGAGTTGCAGCTTCCATACACTTGGGAATCTTCTGGGAGCTTCTTGGGCTACTCTGTCCTGATTACAAGCAGGTGGTTTGGCAGATATGCTACAAAAGGCAAATTGTAAACCACTGAGCTTCAAACACTGGACCTAGCCAGGATTACCCAGCACTGGGAATCAACCAGCAGAACTACCCCGAGACTAATTAAACAGCTGTCATTCCTTTGCATTGAGCAGACTTCAAGCCTTAAAAAAATGAATAAAAAAACCAAAAAACCCCTTCTCATCATAGACAGATTTTATGGAGAGAGAGATGAACAGACCTCAAATCCTGAGGTTCCTAAAGGCAAAGCAACTCCAGATAAAGCCCCAAAGGGAGACATGAGCTGGTTCTCATTTCAAAACTTTGTTGCAAGATTGCATAAAGGATCTTAAAAGAGAGTTATAAGAAAAATGGGGAAATAAAACAAGATCATTGCAAAAAGGAATGGAAAAAGCATATAATGCCCTACAAAAGACACCAATTCACTGAAAAACAAAATTTATGAAATGGAAAAAGAATGCAATGAACAACAAAAAAAATTAAATTGGTCAATTACAAAAGGAGCTAAAAAAGATAATTGAAGAAAATAATGCACTAAAAATTAGAATTGAACAAATGGAAATGAATGACTCAAGAATCAGTTAAACTAAAACAGAAAAAAATGGAAAAAATAGAAAAAATATTAAATATCTTCTAAGAAAAACAACTGACCTGGAAAATAGATCTAGGAGAGATAATCTAAGAATTATTGGACTTCCTGAAAGCTATGATGAAAAAAAGATCCTAGACATTATCTCACAGGAAATCATAAAAGAAAACTGCCCTGATATTTTAAAATCAGAAGGTAAAATAGTCATCGAAAGAATAAATTTCAGAACCATCACACCAAGGAAAATATATTGCAAGCAGCTAGAAAGAAACAATTTAAATAGAGGAGCCACAATTAGGATTATCCAGGACCTAGCAGCTTCTACCTTAAAGGATCAAAGGGATTTTTTTGAATCTGATATTCCAAAAGGCAAAGGAACTTGAATTACAGCCAAGAATAAGCAATCCAACTAAAATGAGCATTATCTTTCAGGGAAGAAAATGGACATTCAATGATATAGGTGAATTTCACCTAATTCTAATGAAAAGGCCAGAACTGTACAAAAAATTTGATCTCCAAACACGGAACTCAAAAGAAGTATAAAAAAGGTAAAAAGGAAAGAACTTTTGAGAACTATGTTCTATAGAGAATGTGGATATAATTTGATTTTATTATGAAAATATGAAAAAGAAACTAGAGGTGCAAAGGGGATCGTACTAGAAGAAGAAGAAAAAGGAGGCAAAATAAGGAAAATTACATCTCATTAAGAGGCAAAGAAAACCTATTATAATTGAAGGAAAGAAGAGAGGGGTGTGAGCATTGTGTGAATTTTACTCTCATCAGATCTGGCTCTGAGAGAGAATGTCAGACATATTTGGTTTCACAGAGAAACTTGTCTCACCTTGGAGGAAAGTGGGCGGGAAAGGGGGAAAAGAAAGGGAAACATGAATAGAAGGAAAAATAGAAGTATTAAGGGAAAGGTGTAAAAAAGGGTTAGGGACTCTAAAGGGGGAAGACTATTTGAGGGAGGGGGTCATCAAAAGCAAAATTTAGGGGAAAGAAAAGAGAAAAGAATAACTTAGGGTAAATAAGATGATAGGAAATACAAATTAGTTATTTTAACTGTGAGTGTGAATGGGATGAACTCTCCCATAAAACAGAAGCAGAAAGCAGACTGGATTAAAAGTCAGAGTCCTGTAATATATTGTTTACAAGAAACATATTTAAAGCATAGTGATACATACAGAGTGAAGATAAAAGGTTGGAGCAGAATCTATTATGCTTCAGGTGAAGCCTGAAAGAACAGGGGTAGCCTGATCTCAAGTAAAAACAAAGATAAATCTAATTAAAAAAGATAAGGAAGGAAATTTTATTTTACTAAAGGGTACCATAGATAATGAAGCAATACCAATACTAAACATATATGCACCAAGTGGTATAGCATCCAAATTCCTAGAAAAAAGTTAAGAGAGATGCAAGAAGAAATAGACAACAAAACTATACTAGTAGGGAATCTCAACCTTACTCTCTCAGAACTAGATAAATCGAACCACAGTATAAATAAGAAAGAAATTAAGAAGGTAAGCAAAATATTAGAAAAGTTAGGTATGGTAGATCTTTGGAGAAAATTGAATGGAGACAGAAAGGAGTATACTTTTTTTCTCAGTAGTTCATGGAATCTATACAAAAACTGACCATGTGTTAGAGTATAAACCCCTCAAAATCAAATGCAGAAAGACAGAAATAATAAATGCATTTTTTTCAGATCATGATGCAATAAAAATCACATGTAATATAAAGCCACGAGAAAATAGACTAAAAGTTAATTGGAAATTAAATAGTCTAATTCTAAAGAATCAATAGATAAAACAGAAAAGCATAGACACAATAATTTCATCCAAGAGAATGACAATAATGAGACAACACACTAAAATTTGTGGGATATAACCAAAGCAGTTACAAGGGGAAATTTTATATCTCTAGATGCTTATTTGCATAAAATAAAGAAAGAAAAGATCAATGAATTGGATTTGCAAGTAAAAAAAAAAACTAGAAAAAGAACAAATTAAAAACCCTCAATTAAATACCAAATTTGAAGTTCTGAAAATAAAAGGGGAGATTAATAAAACTGAAAATAAGAAAACTTTTGAATTAATACATAAAAATTAAGAGTCCGTTTTATGAAAAAACCAACAAAATAGATAAACCTTTAGTTAATTTGATTAGAAAAAAGAAGAAAATCAAATTGTAATCTCAAAAATGAAAAGGGAGAACTTTCCACCAATGAAGAAGAAATTAGAGCAATAATTAGGAGTTATTTTGCCCAACTATATGCCAATAAATTTAATAGTCTAAATGAAATGGAGGAATCTACAAAAATATATACTGCCCAGGTTAACAGAAGAGGAAATAAATTATTTAAATAGTCGCATTTTAGAAAAAGAAATAGAACAAGCTTTTAATCAACTCCTTAAGAAAAAATACCCAGGGCTAGATGGATTTACATGTGAATTCTACCAAACATTCAAAAAACAATTCAATACTATATAAACTATTTGAAAAAATAGGGAAAGAAAGTGTCCTAGGAAATTCCTTTTATGCCACAGATATGGTGCTGCTAGCTAAACCAGATGGGGTGAAAGCAGAGAAAGAAAATTATAGACCAATTTCCCTAAAGAATATTGATACAAAAATCTTAAATAAAATGTTAACAATGAGATTACACAAAGTCATTCCCGGGATAACACACTATGACCAAATAATGCAGGGCTGGTTCAATATTAGGAAAACTATCAGCATAATCAACTGTATCAATAACCAAACCAATAAAAATAATATGATTATCTCAACAGATGTAGAAAAAGCATTTGATAAAATCCAACATCCATTCCTATTAAAAACACTAGAGAATATAGGAATAAATGGACTTTTATTTAAAATGGTCAGTAGCATCTATTTAAAACCATCAGTAAGCATCATATGTAATGGGGACAAACTAGAACTATCCCCAATAAGATCAGGAGTGAAACAAGGCTGCCAACTATCACCATTACTATTCAATATTGTGTTAGAAATGTTAGCTATGGCAGTAAGAGAAGAAAAAAAAGATTAAAAGATTAAAGAAATTAGAGTAGGTCACGAGGAGACCAAATCATCACTCTTTGCAGATGATATGATGATACACTTAGAGAATCAGCTAAAAACTATTAGAAACAATTCACAACTTTAGCCAAGTTGCAGGATACAAAATAAATCCACATAAATTATCAATATTTTTATATATTACCAACAAAGTACAGCAACAAGAGATACAAAAAGAAATTCTTTTCAAAATAACTGTCAATAGTATAAAATATTTGGGAATCTATCTGCCAGGGGAAAGTCAGAAACTATACGAACACCACTACAAAACACTTTCCACACAAATAAAAGTCAGATCTAATCAGTTGGAAAAGTATCAAATGCTCATGGGTAGGCTGAGAGAATATAATAAAAATGACAATACTATCTAAATTAATCTACTTATTTAGTGCCATGCCAATCAAACTCCCAATAAATTATTTCACAGATCTAGAAAAAATAGTAACAATGTTCATCTGGAAGAACACAAGGTCAAGAATTTCAAGGGAATTAATGAAAAAAAAATGTTAATGAAAGTGCCCTAGCTGTGCCAGACTTAAAACAATATTATAAAGCAGCAATCATCAAAACCATTTGGAACTGGTTAAGAAATAAAGTAATCAATCAGTAGAATAGGGTAGGATCACAGACCAAAATAGCAATAATTATAGCAATCTAGTGTTTGACAAACCCAAAGACTGCAGCTTTTGGGATATTTATTTGACTTATTATTTGACAAAAACTGCTGGGAAAATTGGAAATTAATATAGAAGAAATTAGGGCTCAACCCACACAATACCACATATCAAGATAAGATCTAAATGGGTTCATGATTTAGACATAAAGAGTGATACTATAAGCAAATTACAGGAATATAGGATAATTTACCTTTCAGATCTGTGGAGAAGGAAGGAATTTGTGTCCAAAGAAGAACTGGAATTCATAATTGAATACCAGATAGATAATTTTGATTATATTAAGTTAAAAAGTTTTTGTACAAACAAAACTAATGCAGACAAGATCAGAAGGGAAGCAATAATTTGGGAAATCATTTTTATATTTAAGGGCTCTGATAAAGGCCTCATCTCTAAAATATAAAGAGAATTGACACGCCTCTCATATTGGCAGAGATGACAGGAAAAGACAAGGACAAATTTTGGAGGGGATATGGGAAAACTAGGACAATAATACATTATTGGTGGAGTTGTGAATGGATCCAGCCATTCTGGAGAGTAATTTGGAACTATGTCCAAAAAATTATTAAACTGTGCATACCCTTTGACCCAGCAGTATTTCTGGGCCTATATCCCAAAGTGATCTTAAAGGAAGGAAAGGGCCCATAAGTACAAAAGTGTTTGTAACAGCCATTTTTGTAGTGGCAAGAAACTGGAAACTGAGTGGATGCCCATCAGTTGGAGATTGACTGAATTAGTTATGGTATATGAATATTATGGAATATTATTGTTCTATAAGAAATGATTAGGAGAATAATTTTAGAATGGCTTGAGAGATTTACGTGAACTGATACTGAGTGAAATGAGAGAACCAGGAGATCATTGTACATGGCAACAACAATACTATATCAGGACCAAATCTGATGGAAGTGGCTATCTTCAACAATGTGATGATTGACGCCAGTTCCAATGATTTTTTGATGAAGAAAGCTATCTACTCCCTTAGAGAGGACTTCAGGAACTGAGTGTGGATCACAATATAACATTCTCACTCTTTTTGTTGTTATTCACCTGCATTTTGTTTTCTTACTCATTTACTTTCTTTTTTTTTTTTTGATCTGATTTCTCTTCTGCAGCAAGAGAATTGCATAAATATATTTATGCATATTGGATTTAACATATATTTTAACATGTGTAACATATTTAATTGCTTGCCATCTAGGAGAAGAAATGGGGAGGAGAAGAAAATCTGAAACACAAGGCTATGCAAGGGTCAATATTGTCAAATTATCCATGCATATGTTTTGAAAAATAAAAAAACTCCTCCTTCTCCTTCTTCCTTCTCCTCCTCCTTATGTCTTTCTTTGTGTTTCTCTCTGGTTCTGTCCCTGTTAGTCTCTCTCTGCTGTCTTTTGCCTTACTAAATACTGGGAATGCAAAGAAAGGCAAAAGACAGTCCTTATTCTAATATCCTCATTCATCCATTTCCCTATTGTAGAGGGCCAGAACTCTGGAGAAATATACATGAAACAAGGTGTTAACTCAGTGGAATTAATGAGATGATGGTTCTCTAGTTCACATATATACATAGTATGGTGATGAAATGGTTCTCTAGTTCACACATATTCAATATACTATAATGATGTAATTGTACTAAAGGTATATAAGGGCTGAGAAGGACTGGAAATGAAACATTCCATTTTTGACCATCCTCCTGGTGGCTCTCCTGCCTCCTGCTCTCCTCTTCTAAGATCAAGGCTGGTCCTATTCTCCAGAGAACTAGCCTGGACATTACACCCTATCTGAAAAATGAGAATAATGAAAACAATTACCTCCCAGGGTTATTGTGAGGATCAAATGAGATAATATTTGTAAGTGTTTTGAAAATCAAAATACTAGCTATTTCAGGATGACATTTCTGTGAAGGCCCCTCTTCTTAATTTCTATATTTCTTCAAAGATCATAGATGCTGGTTCTAGTCATGCCTACTAATACTTTCCTCATCCAAATCACAAAATCTCAATTGGAAGGGCCTTTTCACTGAAATAAACAACAATCAAGTACAGCTTGTTTGGAGAGACAGAAAAGAGAGGGGAGGAGAGAGAAAGGGAGGAGGAGGAGAGAGAGGAGGGGGAGGAGAGAGAGAAGGGGGGAGGAAAGAGAGGGGAAGAGAGGGGGGGGAAGAGAGAGAGAAGGGGGGAGGAAAGAGGTGAGGAGAGAGAGAGAGAGAGAAAGAGAGAGAGACTGAGAAAGACACACACACACACACACACACACACACACACACAAATCCTTTTCACTCTTTGTATTGTTGATTTGAGGAAGGAAGGAGATCTATGATCTCATGACTGGACCTCAGGTTTCCAGACTCTCAGTTCAAGGCTTTCTATTTACCTAAACTAAGATTTTTATAGGGGAGGTTAATGAAGAGGAAAACAAGAGTGGTGTGGATGCCTGAGTGGCAGAAGATAGGATTGGTTACCTGGGGACACTCCTTAAATGCCAAGCACTCGTCAGCCCCAGGAGGGCTCAATAGGGGAAGCAGAAGGTGAGTAGATAAAGCTACTTACACTTTTTTTCTTTTGGATATGAATAGAGTCCCAGTACCCTCTTATTAAGTGAGTTGTGCTTATGCCTGGCTTTCTCCCCAACTGGGATCAGAAGTCTGGAGCAGTTCCCCCTGAGAAATGACTTGCATTTCTTTTTCTTCCCTGCCCCCTATCCCATGAACTTCTCTTCTTTCTTTAGTTTTGATTAAGTTCTTTGCCATAATCAACAAAACTCTGAATTTTGAATCAAGAGCATGTAGGTAAAATCTTGACTTTTTCACTTACTAACTATGGGACCTTAGACAAGTTATTCTTTCTCTCAACTTCAGTTTTATCATCTGTGAAATAAATGGCCACACTAAATGATTTCTAAGTTATGATCTTAAATCATTCCACCTCAGTTTCTTCATCTGCAAAGTGAGGATGATAACACTATCTTTCTAAAATGATTCTTAGGTGTTTTTTTGTTTTTTTTTTTAAAATAAAGCTTTTATTTCTTCCATGTTCATTACAGCCACATTTCTTCTCCGGGCTTGTTATCAGTAGTAGTACAATATGTCACTTTGTATATACATATTATGGATGCATCATTTCTATTATATTTATCCATATATAATATGTTTCTATATGTATGTATGCATGTACTTATATATCTATGTATAGGGGGTAACAGCAGCAATGGTAGTGGTGGTGGTGAGGTTTTTGTATGTATTTAGAACTGTGACTTCATCACAGGGAAATCCAGGTGAAGAATTCCTCTCTCCTCTCCTTCAAAGCTCAGTTTATGAGACATCTTCTCCATGGAGCCTTCTTTGACTCTTGCCCACCTTCCTCAAATGAAAGCAATCTCTCTTCTTTGTCCTCAGCTCATTTTCCTATATATTATAGACACCAATTATTTGTGTACTTTCCACTTATTAAAATGTGAGCTTTTTTGCATCAGGGCCTTTGCAGCATCTAGCTTTATATCCTTAGCAACCACACAGGATTATGCACATAGGCATAAGGATCAGACCTGTAATTTTATTGGTAGAGTGCTCTTAGGTAGGGAAATTTCCTCTATTAATATAGGTTGTTACCTTTTTTCTTTTTTGCAATTTATAATCTTAGAGAGTTGCCTAAAACCCAGATTCTTAAACTGTGGGTCATGACCCCATTGCATAACTGAAGTTGGGGGTTACAAAATTATGATTTGTTATCAGTAAATGTTTGCTTTGATTTATAAACCTATTTTATATCTTATAAATTCAGAATCATGTAAAAACTTCTTGGGTGAAAAGGGGTCACAAATGAAAAAAAATTTTTAAAGAAACCCCAGCCTACACAGGGAGTTCAGTGCCTTTTTTGGGGTCACAGAGTCAATATAAGTCAAAGCAGGACTTGAACACTCCAAAGTCAGTCCTCTATCCATTAAGCTAAACTACCTCTTATTGAAGAGGATTGAATTGAATTCTGATGTCCTGTGTTTCTCTTGTTCCTTCTTCTGAGCTCAGCCTCAAAAATGATCTTTGAGGTTTGGCAATTGTTAATGCTGTAAAGTTACCCATGTATATATCCTGTAAATAAAAGGCTATTAAATAAAAAAAAAAACAAACAAACAAACAAAAAAAAAAACAAAACAAAAATAATCTTTGAGTTCCGGCAGGGAGAATGAATAACAAATCTTAATATATTCCTTCCCCCTTTCCCCTCCCTCCCCCCGATTTTTCTAGTTGTCAGTAGCCTCCCACTTCAATTTTCTTCCCATTGTAGGAACTCCTTCTATAGAGTCTCCCACAGGGAAATCATTAAGCCTCCATTTGGATACCTCTTATGATGGGAAGTCCCTATCTTCTTAAACATTTCCCTCTTTGTGGGACAGCTCAACAATGAATGAGACTTTCTTTCATTTAAGTGAAGCCTGCATCTTTGGAATTTCCCTCCATTGTCCTTAGTTCTTCTCTTTGGGCCAACCAGAGCAAGTCTATGGATACCTAAAGATAATAATTGTTGTTCTCTATCCCCAACCATATTTTTTTCTCTGGGATGTAATATCTCCTCTACTAAACCTCCATTAATCTACTAGAGAACGATCTCTAGTACTTTCATCATTTCAATGTCCTTTTGGACTCATTGCAGCCTATAGATTGAGTTTCATATGTCTCCCTCCTGTCTGCATGAGCTGACAGAGAGATTTTTATTGTCTTAGTTTCTTACATCATCATAGTTATCCGAAGTATCCAACCATCTTAGCCTCCCAGAGAGTCATTCATTATAACAAAAAGCATTTTTTTTTATTATAGTAACTTTTTATTGACAGAACCCATGCCAGGGTAATTTTTTTTTACATCATCCCTTGCACTCACTTCTGTTCCGATTTTTTCCCTCCCACCCTCCACCCCCTCCCCTAGATAGCAAGCAGTCCTATATATGTTGAATATGTCGTAGTATATCCTAGATACAATGTATGTGTGCAGATCCAAATAGTTTTCTTGTTGCACAGGGAGAATTGGATTCAGAAGGTAAAAATAACCTGGGAAGAAAAACAAAAATGCAAACAGTTTACATTCATTTCCCACACACCATTTGGAATTCTCTTTGCCATAATCAACAAAACTCTGAATTTTGAATCAAGAGCATGTAGGTAAAATCTTGACTTTTTCACTTACTAACTATGGGACCTTAGACAAGTTATTCTTTCTCTCAACTTCAGTTTTATCATCTATGAAATAAATGGCCACACTAAATGATTTCTAAGTCATGATCTTAAATCATTCCACCTCAGTTTCTTTATCCGAAAAGTGAGGATGATAACACTATCTTTCTAAAATGATTCTTAGGTGTTTGTTTTTTTTTTAATAAAGCTTTTATTTCTTCCATGTTCATTCCAGCCACATTTCTTCACATTCTCTTCAAGAGAGAGATTCCACCACACACCATTCATTTGGCACAAAAGTGTTTTTTCTTTGGGTGTAGCTGCTTCTGTCCATCATTGATCAATTGAAACTGAATTAGGTCTCTTTGTCAAAGAAATCCACTTCCATCAGATTACATCTTCATACAGTATCGTTGTTGACGTATATAATGATCTCTTGGTTCTGCTCATTTCACTTAGCATCAGTTCATGTAATTCTCTCCAAGCCTCTCTGTATTATCCTGCTGGTCATTTCTTACAGAACAATAATATTCCATAACATTCATATACCACAATTTACCCAACCATTCTCCAATTGATGGGCATCCATTCATTTTCCAGTTTCTAGCCACTACAAACAGGGCTGCCACAAACATTTTGGCACATACTGGTCCCTTTTCCTTCTTTAGTATCTCCTTGGAGTATAAGCCCAGTAGAAACACTGCTGGATCAAAGGGTATGCACAGAAAAAAGCATTTTTTTAAAAAAGAAAAAAATCAGTATGACTGATAATGTTCAAAACCATGTGCAAATATGTAACTTCTGTCAACCTCCATGAATGATTGGATTAAGGCAATCTTCTCATATCTCTTCATTTGAAATGCTAGGTCTTTATCATTTTGTTAGTCACTTTTTGTTATTGTTGTTGTGTGGTTCTTTCCATTTACATTTTTGCAGTTATTGTATATATATATATATTCTCGAGTGCTTACTTTACTTTATATCAATTCATATAACTCTTGCTATGCTTGTTAATATTTATTTATATATTTTATTCACATCATTTCTATAGCATATTAATATTATATTACATTCACATTCCATGATTTGTTTAGCCTTTCCCTAATTGCCATCTTTGTGATGCTTTGTTTGCAATTTTTGCTGTCACAAAAATGTTTCTCTAAATATTTTAGTGTATCTGGGGCTTTTCTTCTTCTTGATAGTTTGCTTGAGATATAAGCTCAGCAATAAAATCTCCAGAATAACAACTTCTTAAAACAACATCAGATATATAGAGGTTCATCCATAGAACAGAATAGGTACATGCCATCCAGAAGCAAACAAATGGAGAAGTATAACGTTTGATAAACCCCATACCCTAGTAACTGGGAAAAGGACTTTAACAAAACTTCTTGGAAAACTGGAAATTAACCTGTCAGTAATTACAGACAGACTTAACATTTCACACCATATACCAAGATAAGCTCTAAAAGGATACATAATTTAGAGATTAAAAGGTCACATCAAAAACAAATTAGAGGAACAAGGAAGGAAATACCTTTCACAATTAAAGAGAGAGGAAGAGCTTATGACCAAACAAGTTAACACAGAAGAAAATTAGTTTTGATTAAATGAAATTTAAAATTTTGTTTTACACAAACAAAACAAATGGGAAGGGAACACATTTTCGAAGTACATCTGAGAAAAATCTTATATGCAAGATTTGTTAGGAACTGATTCAAATTTATAAAACAAAAGTCATTGTCCAATAGATAAATGGTCACAGGATATAGTTTTCAAAGGAAGAAATCCAAGTTATCAAAATATAAAAGACTCCAAATTATACATTAAAATGGCCCTGAGATTCCACCACACACCATCAAATCAACAAAGATGACAAAAATGAAAAAAGGCAATTATTGAAGGGGCTGTGAGAAAGCAGGAACATTAATGCTGAGAACTGATCCAACCATTTTGAAAAGCATTTTGTAACTATGCCCCAAAATAAATGGTGTGTACTCTTTGACCTAGAAAAACTGCTACTAGGCCTGGACTTCAAAGACATCAAAGGAAGAAGACCTATAGGTCAAGAAAATTTGTAGCAGCTCTTTTTTTTAGTGGCCAAGAGCAGAAAACCAAGGAGACACCTATCAACTTAGGAATGACTGAACAAATTATGGTATACAAATGAATGCAAATAATACAAATAATGAAATGTTATTTACTACTGTGAGAAACGATGGAAAGGACAGTTTCAGAGAAATCTGGAAAGATATGCTGTGAAATGATACAGAATAAAGAAAGAAGAACAAAGAAAACAATTTATACAATGACTAGAACATAAAGAAAAACAACTGTGAAAGACATAAGAACTCTGATGAATACAATGATCAACTGCAATTCCATAGTAATGATGAAAAAAGGTATGGTACTTATATCTTGAAAGAGGCAAATCTTGGACTTACAATGTATCTTGGACTTACAAATTCATACATTTTTGGACATGGTCAGTGTGGGAATTTGCTTAACTATGTAGATTTGTTACAAGAATTTTCTTTTTCTTTTGTGTTGAGAGTAGAATAGAACATTGGAATAGGATTGCTAAAAAAGTAAGAAAAAGAAAAAAAGGCATTGAAAAGAAATTTTTAAATCAAATATAGAGAAGAGAACAGAATCATAGAGAAACAGGACAACTCAAATGTCCTTTTCTTTTTTAAAAAGAAAAGCACTTTCTACATAATAAACTCTTATATACACACACATACATATATGTATTTAGTCAAAATTAAAAAAAAAAACAAAAATATTGAGAAAGATCTCTGAATTCTACTTAAAGCAGTGACGAATTATGACAGAGAACTAACAATAAAGTTTGCTGCCTTCTTCTTTCCAGAGGTGGTAGATTGGTTGCAGAGGCAGAATGAGACATTGTCCATTGTTGATTTGTTTTGCTTCATTGTTACAAAGGAGGGTTTTGGGGGAGGTGGAGAGTCATAGGGAAGTGGCAGCAATATTTTTAAAAGATTATTGAGAAAATACTTATTAAAAAAAAAAGGCACTAGCATCTTAAGAGAGGACTTAGGAGTTTGAAACCTGATGAGTATTTACTAACTTTGGCCTTTGCCTTTCTTTGTAGGCCTAGAGTTTAGCATAGTTCCTGGCACACGGTAAGAGCTTAATAAATACTTATTGATTGACTAAATTTGTGACTCTAAGTTATGTTTCCTGGACCTCAGTTTTTTCATCTATAATGTGAGAATAATTCTTATACTATGTATCTCAAGGGGTTGTTTTAAGGAAAATTCGTGGTAAATTGTAAAGAATTTTCCAAATGTAATCTGAGTTCCAAAGTCCATTGATAAGGAATTCTCTCCTTTAGGACTTGGGGTATATAAATATAAACCCTTATTGTTATGAAATCCAACTGAAATTTTTCCATCTTGCAATTCTGGTATCTTGAAGAAAGTTTTGCCCTCCCCCAGCTTCTCCCATATGGTTTCCCAACCTATTCCCAAACTGAAATTAACGGAATAGAAAAAAAATTACTATTTGGATTACTATATGCCATTCAATATGATTAATATTTGTTCAGTGACAAATTTTTTTAAGAGCTCCATGTCATTGGTGCAACTGCCTAATTATACCATCTTTTGTGGAAGACAAAGAAGAAGGCCCAGCCTTGTCCTGGGAGAGGCTACACTCTGAAGCAAACAAAAGAGCAGGTGGAGTTCTGTCTTTTGCTGAAGACAGACCCAGGACCTTGAGCAGACACTGGGAGAAAGGAAGCTGAGTTTTAGAGGCCAGATGGAAGAATAATCTCCCTGGAGAGAACAAATATTTACTTCTGTACTATGCCAAACTGAGGAAGTATGGTATCACCAGGCTTCTGTTTATTTTGGATTTTACATCTCTCTAAGGGTTTCCCAATCCAAGAATAGATTTGGTCCTTATGATAATCCTGTGATGTTAAGCCAGGGTCATTAATTCATTATCTAATAGAGAGATAGGAAGTGATTTTTGCAAGGTCACACATCTGGTTAGTCTAGAACTGAGTCTAGAACTTAGATCTTTTTACTCCTAACCCAGGACTCTTTTCCCTTTACCACCCTTTCCTTGTACAAGACTAAGAACATTTCTTCTTGGACATCTCCCAGCATTTAATGAAGGTTTTTATTTTCAAAACTTATGTATGGATAATTTTCAACATTCACCCTTGCAAAACTTCATGTTCCAAAAATTTTCCCTCTCTTCCCTCCTCCCCCTCCCCTAGATGGCTCCAATATATGTTAAACATGTCTAACTTTTCTATACATAGTTCTACAATTATCATGCTGCACAAGAAAAATCAGACCAAAAAGGAAAAAAATGAGAAAGAAAACAAAATGGAAGCAAACAACAAAAAGTGAAAATGCTATGTTGTAATCCACACTGGGCTCCCATAGTCCTCTCTCCGGGTACAAATGGCTCTCTTCATCACAAGACCATTGGAACTGGTCTGAATTAGATAAGTAATTTTAACATCATCTTCACCTCATTCACTTCTCCCTCATCTCCATATCTATTTCTGAACCTTTCCATCTTTCCATCTCTTGAGATTTGCCTTTGACTTTTCTTCCCATTTACACAACCATACTAACCATAGTTAGACCATCATCACATGTCCTGGACTAATAAAATTACTTCTTTTCAACTTCTTCCTTGTTCAATCAGTCCTCTGCTCAGCTGCTTAAACAATCTTCCTAAAACAGTTTTGAAAACATATTATCTTCTTACTTCCAAATCTTTAGTGACTAAATTATATTATATCACTTTCCTTCATGGTCTCTTGCATTCCAGATCTACTTCCATTCAATGAATCAATCATTTCCCTTTGCATTCCAGGTACTCTTGATTCCTTCAGGATTCAGACCAGGTACCACCTCATCCATGAAATTTTCCCTTTTGGATAAAACAATCAACAAATATAGCAACCTAGTCTTTGACAAACCCAAAGACCCCAGCTTTTGGGATAAGAACTTACTGTTTGATAAAAATTGCTGGGAAAATTGGAAACTAATATGGCAGAAACTAGGCATTGATCCACACTTAACACCATACACCAAGATAAGGTCAAAATGGGTTCATGACCTAGGCATAAAGAATGAAATTATTAATAAATTAGAGGAACACAGGATATTACCTCTCAGACCTGTGGAAGGGGAAGGACTTTGTGACCACAAACAAAACTAATGCAGACAAGATTAGAAGGGAAGCAATAAACTGGGAAAATATTTTTACAGTTAAAGGTTCTGATAAAGGCCTCATTTCCAAAATATATAGAGAATTAACTCTAATTTATAAAAAATCAAGCCATTCTCCAATTGAAAAATGGTCAAAGGATATGAACAGACAATTCTCAGATGAAGAAATTGAAACTATTTCTAGTCATATGAAAAGATGCTCCAAGTCATTATTAATCAGAGAAATGCAAATTAAGACAACTCTAAGATACCACTACACACCTGTCAGATTGGCTAACATGACAGGAAAAAATAATGATGATTGTTGGAGGGATGCGGAAAACTGGGACATTGATGCATTGTTGGTGGAGTTGTGAACGAATCCAACCATTTTGGAGAGTAGTTTGGAACTATGCTCAAAAAGTTATCAAACTGTGCATACCCTTTGATCCAGCAGTGTTACTATTGGGCTTATATCCCAAAGAGATTATAAAGAAGGGAAAGGGACCTGTATGTGCACGAATGTTTGTGGCAGCCCTTTTTGTAGTGGCTAGAAACTGGAAACTGAATGGATGTCCATCAGTTGGAGAATGGCTGAATAAATTGTGGTATATGAATATTATGGAATATTACTGTTCTGTAAGAAATGACCAACAGGATGATTTCAGAAAGGCCTGGAGAGACTTACATGAACTGATGCTGAGTGAAATGAGCAGGACCAGGAGATCATTATATACTTCAACAACAATATTATATGATGACCAGTTCTGATGGACCTGGCCATCCTCAGCAACGAGACCAACCAAATCATTTCCAATGGAGCAGTAATGAACTGAACCAGCTATGCTCAGAGAAAGAACTCTGGGAGATGACTAAAAACCATTACATTGAATTCCCAATCCCTATATTTATGCCCACCTGCATTTTTGATTTTCTTCACAAGCTAATTGTACAATATTTCAGAGTCTGATTCTTTTTGTACAGCAAAATAACGTTTTGGTCATGTATACTTATTGTGTATCTAATTTATATTTTAATGTATTTAACATCTACTGGTCATCCTGCCATCTAGGGAAGGGTGTAGGGGGGTAAGAGGTGAAAAATTGGAACAAGAGGTTTGGCAATTGTTAATGCTGTAAAGTTACCCATGCATATAAACTGTAAATAAAAGGCTATTAAATAAAAATTTAAAAAAAAAAGAAATTTTCCCTTTTATGACTCTCCCCCTATCTCAAGACATTATTGTTTTTGCCATCCTCAAATTATACTGTTTTTATTTATTGGAACATAAGTTGTAACTTTTGCAATAATAGGGACTATTTCATTTCTTAAATTAAAATCCTAATACCTAGCATGGTGCCTGCTTTTAGAAACTTAATGAATATTAAGTTAAATTATGGACTTAGCTAATACAGAAAAGTAGGGAGGGTAAGAGTAGGGGAGAATTCTGGGATTTTGATGTTTAAACAGAATGGAAAGGGGGATAGATACCACCCATCTCAGGCTCAAGCCAGGAAGACTTTCTAGAAGATGCAGTTCTATTCTTGTATATCTTCTTGGTCATTAGAAAGAAGGCTCCTTGTTTTGTGCAGTTAGTTAGTGATGTACATAAAAGATTTAAATCTGGAAGCATTCTTAGAGATAATCTAATTCACTTGCTCATTGATCAGTGTCAGATATCTAATACATGAGGAACTGACAAATATATAAGACCAAGAATTAGTCCCCAATAATTACACGATAAAATGATATATACAAACAGTTCTTAAAACAAAACGTGTAAACTATTAACAGCCATATGAAAGATTATACAAAATATCACTAATACTAAGAAAAATGTAAATCAAAACAAGGAAATTTTACGTTATGTCTAGCAAATTGGTAAAGATGGCAAAAGTTTGTAACAGTTAATGTGGAAGGTCATGGAAAAAGACAGGAATGCTATATACTGTTGATGAAGCTGTGAACTGATCCAATCAGTCTGGAAATTGTTGTGAATTATGCTAAGAATGTGACCAAAATAACTCAAGATCCCAACTCTAGACAAGTACCTCCAAGAGACCTAAGGCAGAAGAAAAAGTCCCATATGCACCAAAATCTTATAATAATACTTTTTTTTGTGGTAATAAAGAACTAGAAACAAAGTAAATTGTGGTACGTGAATGTAGTGGGATGTTATTGCTCCATAAGAAACAATGAACATAAAGAATTCAGAAAAAATAGGTTAAGACTTTTGTGAACTGATGTAGGAAGAAGTAAGGAGAACAGGAAAACAATGTATACACAATGAATACAACGTTGTTGACAGAAAGAACAAAATCTCCAAACTGAACAAAAATAGATTTCCATTCTTTTTTTGCTGAGTAAGGGACTAAGGTTGTGGAATATTGCACTGTCAGGAAAGATCATTCTTTTGGTTGTTTTTGATGAACCACTTTTCTTCCTCTTTCTTTCTAATATTTTTTCCCCTGGTAGGTGGCTTGCTAGGTAGGAGTAACAGGAGGATTAGAGTTAGGATTAGGGTTAAGAATATATTCAGAAATGAAAGTTATGTATAAACAAAATGTATCAAGAAAAATCAGGTTGAAAAGGTGCAATGAGTTTACAGTAGAGGGATTTGGATTTTTAATTTAGTTTTGTTGTTTTGTATAAACAAGTTACTTCAATGCTTTGGGTCTCAGTTTTGTTATCTATAAAGTGATGACCTCTAATAGTTCTTTCAACTCTAAATCTATGAATTTAGGAGTGTCAAAAACATATTGTCTCCAGTAACATAAGCTTCCATGGACCAATAAGGAAGTTCCCTAAGAGAGAGGATTGCCTATCTATTTGTTAGCAGTTTGGGTCAAGAGGAGATGAGTACCTGGCAGCCTATATAGACAGCTCTTCCTCTAGATAGTAGCACCATTCTATGAAACTGTAGGAGAGAATATAGTAGCCATATTATTAGCATTTGTTGATTAAGAAAATGCATGAGGCAAACACTTTTTAAAAAGCCATTTTAAAAAAAGAAAGCTCACGTTGGAAATCAAGAAGACCTGGGATCAAGTCCCCTGACAGATACTGACTGTGACTCTGAGCAAACATTTAACTTCTGAATACTTCCTAGGCAGTTCTCTAAGACTAAACTTTGAAAAGTGGTAAAGGGAGTTCTTTCTCTGAAGTTTCCTATACCAATTGAGACAAAAAAACAAAAATAAAATCAAAATACCAATTTTCCCCCAAAATATGTTAAAATGAATATTTTATTAATCACAATAGTATCTACATGCACTTGAACACTAGTAATATGTATATGTGTTGACATATTAGCAATTCAGTCAGTCAATAAACATTTATTAAGTATCTACTATGTACCAGGTACTGTGATAGACTCTAAGGCTAAGCACTAGAGATTTTAAAAAAAAGACTCTTGCTGTCAAAAAGTTTACAATCTAATGGGGAGAAAGCAAGCAAACAAATCTATACAATCAAGGTACATGCAGGATAAACAGGAAACAATAAATTATTATTGTTATTAAAGATAAATAGAAAATAATTAAGAGAGAGAAAATTAAGAGGAATTGAAAAAGATTTCCTGTAGAAATTTATTTTTAATATTTTAATTGGGACTTAAAGAAATTTAATTGGGACTTAAAGAAAGTCAGGAGGCAGAAATGAAGGAAAACATTCTAGGCATGGGAGTTAGTTTGTTTTTATCCTTCATTCTTGAAAAGGATCGAAATTATATCATTATGTTGGAGTCAAAGTAAAATGTGTCTGACTGTGGCTGATCAGATCAATAGGAACTTGGAATCTCTATCAGAAGTTGGGTATAAATACTCCATGTGAACATTTGCAGTGTAAATGTCTTTAAATTTGTGTGTCTCATGAATCTTTAGAGCTACTGCAATTCTATTTCCCTTGTAGAGAAGGGGCTTTCTTTGATGATGAGGACACACAAACTGGGCAACTCTGTCAGCATCATCCATGTCAAGCAAAGTTCTTCAGAGAGACCTCAAGAGTGTCCTTGTATCACCAACTACCCTGTGAATGTCTTCCTTGTGTGAGTTCTTTGTAAAATAGTCTTTTAGGAAAATGTATATTTGGTATTCAAACGCCATGACCAGCATGGCAGATGGCAAGAGAAGATAACTAGAGCCAAGGGATAGAGTGTCTTGTTTGTGAAAGAGCCAGGAGACCATCGTCACTGGATCAAGAAGTATGTGGAGAGTGGGTGGAGGAAGGACATTATAAGAAGGCTTCAGCCTCTTTCAAGAGGACTGGATTGTAAAAGTCTTTGAATGTTAAAAC
Organism: Sarcophilus harrisii; assembly: GCF_902635505.1. Taxonomy (NCBI): domain Eukaryota; kingdom Metazoa; phylum Chordata; class Mammalia; order Dasyuromorphia; family Dasyuridae; genus Sarcophilus; species Sarcophilus harrisii. The sequence continues at coordinate 355,951,252 of NC_045427.1, forward strand.
AAGGGGGTGATAGGAAGCCACGGAGGTTTATTGAGTAGGAGGTGACATGATTGGGTTTAGAAAAATCACTTAGATAGCTGATTGGAGGGTTAACTACAATGGGGAGAGGCTTGGGCCAGACAGACTCACCCGCAGGCTATGGCAATAGTCCAGGTATGAAGTGATTAGAGCCTACATCGGAGTGATGGTAATGTCAGAGAAAAGAAAGAGGACTCTTGGGAGAGAAGTTGCAAAGATAAAATCAACAGGCCTTGGCAATAGTTTGGATATAGAGGGTGAGAACTAATGAGGAGTCCAGGATGAATCCTAAATTGTGAGCCTGAAGAACTGGAAGGATGGTATTGCCCTTTACAGTAAGAAGGAAGGAAGGAGCTGGGTAAGGAGAGATTGCTTTCTTGTTGGAAGGGAGCTTGAAGGAGGAGAGAAGGAAGGGCAAGTTTCATAAAGAAAATGACTTGAATTGGGGCTTGAAAGAGCAAAAACTTCAACATATAGAACAGATGGAGATTAGTAATGAATAGATGGAGCCATTCTAGCTTTTGCATTATGTGGGCATAGAGTCTAATACTTTAAGATCCCTGATTTTAATAGCTGAATAATCCTTTTTCTATCTCCTTCATACTGCAGGGAGTTTCCCAAAACCAAAGTCTCTTATGAAGAAAAATCAAGTTCATAAGACAGTAAAGCAATCCAACATTATAGAAGGGAGATTGTCACAATATGAAGGACAGTCAGGGAAAATGATGGAACCCTGGAGAGAACGGGACATCTTTCTTCAAAACGGTAAAAGTCTGATGGGTTTTTTAGAGGCTATTTATCTGGGTCTAGCAGCACCAGGCATTGGGGGAAGGGAACAAGGAGTTTGGACCTGGACCCTGATACTGATTCTTGCTAGTAAGGGGAGGAGATTATGGGGGAATGGGTGGCTGGTTGATATTCAAACTTCCTGCTGTCTAGAAAGGGGCTTTGGACCTTTATTGCTGGTCTTACTGGGACAGAATAACTCAGGATTTTCTAAACTTCCCTGAGGATTCTTTGTTTAATGGTTAGAAACTACAAAAATCATTATACCTAAGTGGTCAGTTTGGTGATTTTCTGTGGCTAGAAACATTCCTATCCTGCTGGTCTGGCTGGTCCTAAGATAACAAAAACACTATTTCATGACTATTATTCAAAGTCTTTCTATAGTATAAAACAATTAACAAAACTTGGGATCTTCTGGGAATTCCTTCTAGAGTACAAAGGTAATTTCCATACCACCATGAAGTATAATAGAAGGGAATAAGATGAGGAATCTGTGAGTTTAAAAAAATTTTTTAAAGCCACATATTCACTATAGCTGTGTGAGGCAAGAAGTACAAACTTGGGAAAACTGAGGCTCAGATCTAGGAAACTGTCCTTTCCAAAGATTAACTTCAAAGATTAAACTATAGCTAATCCAGGACATGAAGCAAGTCTTCAGACCTCATAGTTATAGGACACTTCTTTTAACGTAGTGCTTCCCCTGGTTTCAACACAGCCAGAACTTTCACAACTTCTGAGGTTAAAAACAGTTTCATTTTTTAAAAAATGCTACTTATTCCCATTGAGCAGGGCCTTTAAAAATTCTATATTACATCAGGGAATTTCCACTAAAAGGTTTTTGGATTTCTTCTTCAATTCTTGGAAATCAAAACTGGCTTCTCTCTGTGAAAGTATCTGAGCAAGTAGAGCACAAGTCCCTGTCAGGAATAGTGGGAGAGAATTCCTGCTGCCGGAAGAACATTGAATTAAAGACATTTTGGAGGCCTTTCCTGACTCATAGATTCTGGAATTTTAGACTCAGAAGCCCCTCCTCTTCACTAAAATTCTACCATTATGAGCTCATTCTTTTGGTTTAAGCTTTGCTTTTTAAGTGTTTTTTTTTTTTTTTTTTTTTTTTTTTTTCTCTTCTTTTTTTTTTTTTTTTTTTTTTGGAAGGAAGGGAGAAAGGAAGGAAAGAAGGAAGGCAGGAAGGAAAGAAAAATCATGTGAAGAATTCACAATGACTATTTTCTTTGGCAAAAGATAAATTTATTTAGGGGAATGGGCTACAGACAAAATTTAGGGACACAATAGGCAATGGTAAATATGAAATAGAGTTGGGAGAGCATATGAAAGACAAATTCCTCAGTGGAACTCACAATTTCCTAGTAGAAAGAGAGTACCCCATGAGGTTAGAGTATGCCCTTAGGTGGCAGGCTAAATCCTGAAAGGGACTTAGCACTTTAAAAGAGTTAGTTATCTTTAAGAAGTGGCATTGAAAAGCATAGTAGAGAGGGAAAATACCATGTGGCATTTGGGCTGATCCAAAGGAAGGTAGCAGCCATAAGAGATAGCCCATAAGTAGATTTAATAGGGAAAATTTAACCTCAAAAACATGGCTGGGATTCTTGTCTGGGCAGAGAGAGTGCCTCAAGAGTTTGATGTAACTTGGATTTCAGATTGGACTACCTCCCCAAAGGTGGGACTATGGAGCTAAACCGATCTCTATTGGAGCCTTCTGCCTGCTTGCCCCAGGGATCAATTCCTCTACTAACCACACCTAACACTGAAGACCTCATCATTCCTCTTCAACAAATTGTTGAGGGTCCCTAAATCAGAAAAAGGCTGAAATTTTAGGGGCCAAATCCTGGAACACTTGTTATGTGGTGTCCAGAACCTGGAAGAGAAATACAGTGGGCTATGAAATTGGAGTGTTACAGAATAAACTGAAAAGTGATATTGCAGGTGTAACAAAATTAGTTACCAGGGAACAGTAGCAGAGATTAACACAAAGTCAGTTAGCAACTTACTGGGGGCCTACTCAGACACTGAGTGGAATTTCCTGGGGTCCATTCATCCAAACAGTTTCTCTCCAAAGAAATAAGGGCCAAAGTCCTTTGGGAGATGGGATGATGATCTCATCTTCTGAAACTACTTCCTGCTGATGTAATATGATTTTGTAATCCCCGATTTTAGAGGGGGCTTCTGTTCTAACAATGTCAATAAATCCTAAATCTTCTGGTTTTGGAGTCTGCTTCAGGGAGTTCCCACACTCCCAAATTAAGAACAATCTGATTCTGAATAGACAATTCCTCAATTCATTGCTGATTGATAATCTTGTCAGTGATAATTTGGTCAGTAAGAACTACTCCTCTCCTATCTCTGGGCCAGAGAATTATCTGGATAACTGCGTCTCTTTGCTTCTGTTTCTTTGCTAATTTCTTTTGGAATTAGCCCTGCTTGTAATGGTGTTACAATTACAAAAAAAACTTTGCCCCTTGACTAGGAAATGGGCTCAAGCCTGCAAATTCTTTTGAGACACCTTGCGACACCAATCTGTGACCCCAAACTTTTGAAAGTAGAGCTGATTTGGAGGGGTGGGCCAGGAGGTGACTGAAATGAGAATCCAGAGATGTTTCAATTTCAGATTCTTGAAGCTGGTCATTGCAGCTGTCAAGTGCTCGTCATTTGAAGGTGACCAAAGCCTAAAACAAACCTGAGAAGCAGAGGTTAATAGTGTTGCCAACAGCAAAGGGGTCACTTGGGTGGCCAAGGACACATGCAAAGTGTTCAAAAGGCATTAGGTAAGGAGGATAACAGATTGAGATCAGACTTTGTCCTAGTCTGATAAAAAATCCTAATCCTGAACTGACAGGAACCCGCAGGATGGGCAGAGATAGCTTGAGAGAGCACTAAGAGCAGAGTTCTCGTCTCAAGGAAGTGTGTTCAAAGGGAATAGAATCTTCTCCACCTTTTGTGAAGAGACAGAGTCAGCCAGACAGAATGGAGATAATAATTTTAAGTGCCTTAGCCACAGTTTGGGTGACTGGAAGGCTAGTACTCTAAAGAGCTGGGCAAGCCAAAATCACAAAATGTGATCTCTTTTAGGAGAGACTTTGCTGTTCTGGGGGTGGTCTAGCTGTTCCTCCTGAGGAATTTTCTCTGCATCAGGAGTAGAAACAGGCTTAGGGACTTTTCCAGCAGAGAAATATAACCCTGCGGGATTGACATGACAACATGGCTTTTTGTTTGGATAGTAAAGGTAGGGTTTCCAGATCTCCCCACTTGGGAAAAAGTCTATTGCTTGGAGAACTGGGGGAGTAAGAAGGCCAAAATCAGAGTAGCCTCTTTTGTGACTGCCTCAACAAACCAATTTCTTATGACTTGGTCTGTACATGTCAAATAAGTTATAAAAAATCATGGTAGTGTCACAGACACACAGGACAAACATGTTATTCCCCATTAACTTAAATAGAATTGACTTTTTGCGTGGTTGTAATACAAATTCTGTTACATTTTTAAAAACTGCACTAAAATTCTCTTAAGTCACATTGCATGACCCACCTAACAGCTGGATCTCACAAATGGTTCATCAGTAGCTAAATGTTCTTACACTTTGACAGATTTAGAAACTTTATACAAATATCTTTCTTTTGTTTTGTTTTGTATTTTTAAAATTTTAAAAATTATTATTAAAGCTTTTTATTTTCAAAACATATGCATAGATAATTTTCAACATTCACCCTTCTAAAACCTTGTGTTCTAAATTTTTTCCCTCCCTTTCTCCCACCCTCTCCCCTAGACAGCAAATAATCCAATATATGTTATATATGTGCAATTCTTCTATATATATTTCCACAATTATCATGCTGCACAAGAAAAATCAAATCAAAAAGGGAAAAAAATGAGAAAGAAAACAAAATGCATGCAAACAACAACAAAACAACAATGCATGCAAACAACAAAAAGAATAAAAATACAATGTTGTGATCCACATTCAGTTCCCACAGTCCTCTCTCTGGATGCAGATGGCTATCTTCACTATAGAGCATTGGAATTGGCCTGAATCATCTCATTGTTGAAAAGAGCCATGTTCATCAGAATTGATCATCATATAATCTTCTTGCTGCTCACTTCCCTTAGCATCAGTTCATGTAGGTGTCTCCAGACCTCTCTGAAATCATCCTGCTGGTCATTTCTTTACACAATAATAATATTCCATAGCATTCATATACCATAACTTATTCAGCCATTCTCCAACTGATGGGTATCCACTACAAAAATGGGGTACACAAAGATGGGATGCACTACAAAAAGGGCTGCCACAAACATTTTTGCACATGTTGGTTCCTTTCCCTCCCTTATGATTTCCTTCAGGAGAGACACATCTAAATCAAAGGATATGCACAGTTTTATAGCCCTTTGGGCATAGTTCCAAATTCCTCTCCAGAATGGTTGAATCACTTCACAATTCTACCAACATTGCACTTGTATCCCAATTTTCTTTCTTTCTTTCTTTTTATTAAAGTTTTTTATTTACAAAACATATGCATGGGTAATTTTTCAATATTGACTCTTGCAAAGCTTGTTCCAAATTATTCTCTCCTTCCCCCACCCTCTCCCTTAGATAGTCCAATACAAATTAAATATGTTAAAATATATGTTAAGCCCAATATATGTACACATATTTATACAGTTATCTTGCTGCACAAGAAAAATTGAATCAAGAAGGAAAAAAAAAACTGGGAAAGAAAACAAATTGCAAGCAAACAACAATAGATACAGTGAAAATGCTATGTTGGGCCTACACTCAGTGCTCATGGTCCTCTCTTTGGGTATAGATGGCTCTCTACATCACTGAACAATTGGAATTGGTTTGAATCATTTCCTTGTTGAAGAGAGCCATGTTGAAGAGAATTGATCGTCATATAGTCTTCTTGTTGCCATGTATAATTCTACTCATTTCACTCAGCATCAGTTCATGTAAGTCTCTTCAGGCCTCTCTGAAATCATCCTGTTGGTCATTTCTTACAGAACAATAATATTCCATAATATTCATATACCATAATTTATTCACCATTCTCCAATTGATGGGCATCCACTCAGTTTCCAGTTTCTGGCCACTACAAACAGGGCTGCCACAAACATTTTTGCACATGTGGGTTCCTTTCCCTCCTTTAAGATCTCTTTGGGATATAAGCCCAGTAGAAACCCTGCTGGGTCAAAAGGTATGCACAGTTTGATAATTTTTTTTATTATAGCTTTTTATTTACAAGTTATATGCATGGGTAATTTTATAGCCTTGACAATTGCCAAACCTTTTCTTCCAATTTTCCCCCTCCTTCCCCCCATCCCTTCCCCAAGATGGCAGGTTGACCAATACATGTTAAATATGTTAAAGTATAAATTAAACACAAAATAAGTATACATGTCCAAACAGTTATTTTGCTGTACAAAAAAAATCAGACTTTGAAATAGTGTATAATTAGTTTGTGAAGGAAATCAAAAATGCAGACGGACAAAAATAGAGTTGGGAATTCTATGTAATGGTTCTTAGTCATCTCCCAGAGTTTTTTCATTGGGTGTAGCTGGTTCAGTTCATTTCTGCTCCATTGGAACTGATTTATTTCAAGTTTGACAACTTTTTGAGCATAGTTTCAAATTGTTCTCCAGAATGGTTGGATCTGTTCACAGTTCCACCAACAATATATCAGTATCCCAGTTTTCCCACATCCCTCCAACATTCATCATTATTTTTTCCTGTCATCCTAGACAATCTGACAGGTGTGTAGGAGTATCTCAGAATGTCTTACTTTGCATTTCTCTGATCAGTAGTGATTTGGAGCATCTTTTTATATGACTACAAATAGTTTCAATTTCTTCATCTGAAAATTGTCTTCATATCCTTTGACCATTTATCACTTGGAGAACAGTTTGAACTATTATAAATTTGAGTAAATTCTCTATATATTTTTGAAATGAGGCCTTTATCAGAATCTTTGAATGTAAAAATGTTTTCCAGTTTATTGTTTCCCTTCTAATCTTGTCTGCTTTAATTTTGTTTGTACAAAAACTTTTTAACTTAATATAATCAAAATTATCTATTTTGTGATCAATAATGATCTCTAGCTCTTCTTTGGTAACAAATTCCTTTAAAATATCCTACGTTCTTCTAATTTGTTTATAATAGCATTCTTTATGTCCAGATCATGAACCCATTCGACCTTATCTTGGTATATGGTGTTATGTATGTGTCATTGCCTAATTTCTGCCATACTACTTTCCAGTTTTCCCAGCAGTTTTTGTCAAATAGTGAATTCTTATCCCAAAAGCTGAGATCTTTGGGTTTGTCAAACACTAGCTTGCTAGAGTTATTGTAATGTCCCAGTTTTCCTACATCTCTAATATTTGTCCTTATCTTTTCCTGTTATCTTAGCCAATCTGAGAGGTGTGTAGTGGTACCTCAGAGTTTTCTTAATTACAAACACAATTTCTAATAAGACATATTTCTAGTAACAGGCAAATGACGGCCAAATATTCACCTGCCTGATGATGGAAAACAGTCATTTACCTAAAGACTACACATTTTCATATAGAAAACAGGAAGATTTTATATTTGCATTTTTGCTCATGGCTTTTAACATAGTCAGCTTAAAGCTTAAAGTTCACTTGCTCTGAGCATAGAGATTTGCTATAAGAGAAAAGGCAGGGATAGGACAAAGCATCTTTAGCTGTTTGATTTCAGGTATGAAAACCACACAGGAATTCTACCCTCTGGCCAGACTCAGAAAGAGGTGGGAATCATTCCTATAGAAACTGGATTTGGGGGGATCAAGTTAGAAGGGTCTGACCTCAAGTAGAGCTCAAAAAGCCATCCTTCAAACTCCTTTTACCCAGATGAACAAACCCCCACCTTCTGAAGTTCTGTGGCATTTCTCCAGGATGGCAGGTTTTCTGATTTATTGGTCCTCAAACATACCTGGATTCTCTCAAATAGTCAAATCCCTTATTGAGGCTTCAGGTCTGAAAAAAGGCCTAAACTAGGCATTCTTATGCCATGATTTGTTTTCACATGCAAGATCAACTTGAAGATAGATGATTTCATTTCCCAGCACTGTGCAGAGGGCATAGATAAAAAAGAAAATCCTGATTTAGGTATTTTAAGAAAGCCATAGATTATACTGGTTAAATAACAAGACCATGGTACACTAAATAAATGCCAAATAATTTGCTGAATGGATTTTTAAATAACCATTTTCAGAGAATTTGCAGTTGACCAGAAATCTAACAAACTTTTCTTAGAAGTTCCTTGATTCACTAATCAGTAGAACCTTGATATAGTATCTTATACAAGTTATCTTTAGCATTTCAGAAATGATTTTGCTCTTAAAACAATCACATATTTGAATAAATAAAAACAAATATTCATTTATTAACACCTTTTAAACATAGGCTGAAGAGGGGTTTGGTGTGCCAAGGACCCTTTTTCTCAGCTTGGTGGCTAGTAGTGACTACCACATAATGGTTTGAGGAATGAGCAGCTATCCTATTGGGGAGATGCTTAAAGTTAGAGAAATGTCATCTAATTAGTAGAGCAGGGCCTAATGAAGGGCTGGGAAGAATGGGATTTTTTCCTCTTCCCCCAATAATCAGTGAAGTGGGGGATGAGCTCAGGCCTGACTAGGAACAGCTGTACCAAGTGAGAAAGGAAATACGACAATTGGTCTAAAATAAAACTATGATACAATTTTCAGTCCTAAATTTCAGATTACAGTTGTATTTTATTTCTTGTATGGAAATTTCACATTCCATACTAACCCCATCTCCTAAAGCTTATGACTTTGCTAGCTACTAGAAAAAATATGCTAACAGATCCAAGAATAAAATCCATCTAGATAAAGTCTTCTCTGTATCCTTCTAACCTAGATATAATAGGAACAGTTTTAGGTTTTAAAATCATCAATTTCAAATAACTCAAGAGAATAATTTATCCCAGTACTACAATCTCAGAAAGAACTCATTTACTCAGTTAATATGTATTCAGGAGATTCAGCTACTAGTTTTTGTTAAAGAAACAAGATAATTCTAGAATTCAGGACACAGGTGATAACTAAATAATTTTGAGTGAACACTTCACTGTGAAAATCGCGTATTTTAAAATCAGCCGGAGTCAGGAATTCATATTAGGGGAAAATCATCAGTCTTTATTCTCAGTGAAGAAAGATCGGAGGTGGAAGAGAATGGGCAATAGCAATGCCTGTAGCTGATTCAAGAAGCTAGCTAGACCAGCAGCCACACAACTAGCAGCTAGGAGTATGGAACCCAGGCCCAATCTCTCCCAGCCTCTCTTCCTGTCTCTCTCTGCCTCCACCCACCAAAACCATCACTTCCTATACAACACATCAGGACTTGCACAGAGAGTGGACAGGGGCCATTCTTTATCCAATCATGTATATTAATAGAGTATAGCCCAATTACTATTTAGCCTCATGTGCTTGGGACCTCAGTGCATCAACTCAAACCTCAGCCCATTACACTTCACAAAGTAAGCACATGTCCAATGGGGCGATACAATTTTAAAACACAGCTCATAACATTTTTACAAATTGTACACTATACAATTTAGAAAGCAACATAACATCTTTTTTTTTTTTAATTTAATAGCCTTTTATTTACAGGTTATATGCATGGGTAACTTTACAGCATTAACAATTGCCAAACCTCTTGTTCCAATTTTTCACCTCTTACCCCCCCACCCCCTCCCCTAGATGGCAGGATGACCAGTAGATGTTAAATATATTAAAATATAAATTAGATACACAATAAGTATACATGACCAAAACGTTATTTTGCTGTACAAAAAGAATCAGACTCTGAAATATTGTACAATTAGCTTGTGAAGGAAATCAAAAATGCAGGTGTGCATAAATATAGGGATTGGGAATTCAATGTAATGGTTTTTAGTCATCTCCCAGAGTTCTTTTTCTGGGCATAGCTAGTTCAGTTCATTACTGCTCCATTAGAAATGATTTGGTTGATCTCGTTGCTGAGGATGGCCTGATCCATCAGAACTGGTCATCATCTAGTATTGTTGTTGAAGTATATAATGATCTCCTGGTCCTGCTCATTTCACTCAGCATCAGTTCGTGTAAGTCTCTCCAGGCCTTTCTGAAATCATCCTGTTGGTCATTTCTTACAGAACAGTAATATTCCATAATTTTCATATACCACAATTTATTCAGCCATTCTCCAACTGATGGACATCCATTCAGTTTCCAGTTTCTAGCCACTACAAAAAGGGCTGCCACAAACATTCGTGCACATACAGGTCCCTTTCCCTTCTTTATAATCTCTTTGGGATATAATCCCAGTAGTAACACTGCTGGATCAAAGGGTATGCACAGTTTGATAACTTTTTGAGCATAGTTCCAAACTACTCTCCAAAATGGTTGGATTCGTTCACAACTCCACCAACAATGCATCAATGTCCCAGTTTTCCCGCATCCCCTCCAACAATCATCATTATTTTTTCCTGTCATCTTAGCCAATCTGACAGGTGTGTAGTGGTATCTTAGAGTTGTCTTAATTTGCATTTCTCTGATTAATAATGACTTGGAGCATCTTTTCATATGACTAGAAATAGCAACATAACATCTTAAAGATATTTCATCTAATTAGGAAATACAAACATATGACCTCTTTAAGTAAGTTATTAAGAGAGAACTTTGTATTGTTACTCCACCACTGGAGTACCCAATTTTTAGCTTAGAATTAAATCAAATTTACATTTAAATGTCCAGTAGTAATACTACAACATTTGCACAAATTTCTAAGATTTTATACCCAGAATAAACAAGTTCACAATTTAGTATGTACCAGTTAATAGTAATTATCTCTTAATAATTCTTTCATACAATTTCAGTCAGAATTCCAAAATTTAAGGTGGCAGAAACTCCCCTTTCAAAATAAGTCTATCTAATTCAACTCTTCTGCAATTAGGGTTGAAAGGAAAGTAGTTACAGAAAGGCTGAGTGGAGAAGTCATACCCTTTTACTCAGTTGAGGTTCTGAGAGGAGAATTTTAGCACTCAAGAACTTGGAGACATAGGAAGTCCCTATCTAGAGAGAAACTGACTTCAGGATATAGGGAGAAGTTCTTATAGATATAGAGAAAGAAGAGTGCTTTTTAATCTTAGATGGTCAGATATCAACACTAATTCCCTTTGCAATATTGAGGATGCAAACACCCCCCCAAAATCTCAAAACACAATCCTACAGTCTAGCAGCTTCTTCTACTCCTATTCCATCCTCATAGCTCATTCCCACAGATCCAGCCTTCCAAAAAAGTGGGGTACTCAACAGAAATAAAACAACTTGATTCAGGGTAGCCCCCACTTTTTTGCGAAGTGATCAATGAGCCTTTGGGGAAGAAAAAACAAACTGGGTCTCCAGCTGGTTAAAGATAGAATGTCTCTCTTCCAGTCCTTCTTAGCCCTTATATACCTTATTGTAATTACATCATTACAGCATACTGATTATGTGTGAACTAGAGAACCATTACATCACCATACTAAGTACTAAGTATATATGTGAACTAGAGAACCATCATATCATCAATTCCACTGAGTTAACATCTTGTTTCCAGTATACTTCTCCAGAGTGCTGGCCCTCTACACACTGGAACTGGCTTGAATCATCTCATCGTTGAAAAGAGCCATATCCATCAGAGTTGATCATCACATAATCTTGCTGTTGTAATGTACAAAGTTCTCTTGGCTCTAACTCATTTCAACTAGCATTCGCTCATATAAGTCTTGCCAGGCCTTTCTGAAATCATCTTGCTGATCGTTTCTTATAAAGCAATAAATATTTGTAATTCTTTTTCAGGGTAACAAAGTATGGTCATCTGAGACCATTGGGAGAACACATTATGATATTTAAATATTATGGATTGCTATTGTAATGCTAGAAATAATGAAAGGAATGGTTTCAGAGAAATCTAGGAAAACTTACATGAACTGATGTCAAGTTAAAATGAACAGAACAACCTATCTTTAATTAGTTAATTAATTTAATTTTCTCCCTCTTCCCAGTCCCTACTCCATTAATTGAGAAAGCAAATAATACGTATGATACCTATTAGACATATTTCCATATTAGCCATGTTGCAAAAAAAAAAAAAGTTGTCAAGAAAAATAAAGTGAAAAATGCATGCTTTAGTCTGTACTCAGAGTTTACCAATTCCAAGAGCATACTTTATACAAAGAAAACAATTTGATAAAGACAAATGACTTTGGAAGAATTGGGTACTCTGATTGAAGTAATCACCAATCATGAATACAGACAACTAATGATGAAACTAATGATGAAATGATGAAACATGCTGCCCATCTGTTGATACAGAGGCGAAGGACTTGGAATGAGATATTTTTTTGGGACATTACCAAGCAGAAATCTATTTTGCTTGACTATACATGTTTGTAACAAGAGGTTCCTCCCTTCCTCCCCCCCCCCCCCACATATTCTTAATGAAGGAAGTGGTATTGGTTAGGAGGGAGAAAAGGAAGATTCTTGCTGACAAAAAATATTTTATATATATGTATGTATACATATACACACATATATATGTATATATACACACGTCCCATACACAGACACACACAGATATATATGCATATTTGTATTTTTTTAAACTGCAAACAAAAAGAAAGATAATCCCTCCCACACATGAAGGAACTAAAAAGAAGTGGGTGGGAAGCAGTGTGGGAATGAAGGTACCCAAATAGTGACATGGTTTGAAGTAGAGAAATCAGGAGCAAGGCTAGAAGGGATTGAATGAAGGCTAGTTAGCTTTAGCCCCTCTACAAAATGAAAGTCCCAGGAGAAATTCACCAAGGAGAGCACAACCTTTTCCCTAGAAGTGTGAATATATTGGTTCCTATCATTTGAATGATCATATAATCATAAAAGTGGAAGGAATCTAAGACATCATGGGCTCAACCTCCCCCTTTTAAAAATGGCAAAACTAAGGTTCATAAAAGTTGAATAACTCCCTCAAATTCATACAACTGTTCTGGATTGAAATTTAGATCTTTATACAAATGCAGGAATTTTTCCATGACCCCAATCAACATTCCCTGGTTGAAAAAGCTAGTTGAAGAAGAAGGCTGGCTAAAGAGGCCCAAAGGGTGAAAGGAAAATAATATTATCAGGCATTTCTGACTTAGATCAGACAGAGACCTGGAAATGTCTGAAGAATAGACACTGACCTGGAGCTCTCTGACCATTTCCCTCTTTGCATTACCCACAAGTGCCTTGTCTTTACAGCTTATCTCTACAATTGTTCCTTTTTGACCAGAGACATGTTAAAAAGACTCCTTCCCTTCTCCTGACTCCTCTGTGGTATCTACTATTGGCCTAGGTCCAACCTAGCTGCTGGCTGAAGGACGGAATAACTGGACAACATCTGTCACAGTAGCAATCAGTGCCCTCTGCCAATGGGAGAGTGTTGTGTTTGGATGAAGGTCCCACTTGAGTAGAAGGAAGCCTTATCCCACCCCTTACCTCCTGCCAGGACAGCAGCCAACAAAAACTAATGACCTGCTGGAGCCATTCCCTGGGCCCCTGGAGCTTTTAATAGTCCTTAGGTCTTAGAATAACACTTTTTTTGGTGACAACAAATAGAGGAAGTGTTTTCAGGAACCAACCCAAAATAATTAATAACAATAACTCATATTTCTATTGGGGTTTAAGGTTTAAAAAGAATTTTCCTCATGACAACTTGGTGAGGTAGATATTAGAATTGTTATTATCCTCCTTTTACAGATAAGGAAACTGAGTTTCCAAGAAGTAAAGTGAAGTGAGGGGGCTACTGTATAAATACAGTGACAAAAGCACTGTATTTGGGGTCAGAGGACTGGAATTAAATTCTTAGCTGTTATAGAAATTTGTGTTATTTTTACCTCATTTTAAAAGTTTATAAAGGAAATTTTTATTGTTAATTTTGTCATTAATTATTTAAATTGTTAATTTTAAAAATTAAGCTTAGTTAAGTTTTCGTTTTCTTAATTTGCTTGATGAATTGAAAATGTCCTTTATGGTTTAGCATTCAATAAACATTTCTTCTAAAATAGATAAATAACTAAATAAAAATCTTCTGCTTGTACAGTCTAATAAAATTTGCTGCTCTGTGTACTTACTTAACTGTGTGATTTTAGGCAAATCATTTTTCCCTGGGTTTCAGATGCTTCATTTGTAAAAATGGAGGGGTTGGGCCAAATGGTCTGTCTCTAAAGTCCTTACTAGCTCTGAATTATTTGATCATATGCCCAAGGTCACAGAGCTGGCAAATGTCTCTGAAGCTCAACTAAGCCACAGATTAGAACATTCCCTTCACTTCTTTTGGTGAGAAGGTTCTCCATTTTAGGGAATGCTTCATTTCTCCACCCTTCATCACTGCTCCCTTTCTTTACTTTCATCCTCCTACTTCCCTCAGATTTCTTTTATAGATTATCTTTCCCATTATATTATAAACTTCCTTGAGAGTAGGGTCTAACTTTCTTTTTGCTTCTATTTGAATTCCTGGCACTTAGCATAGTGCCTTATTATAATGAAGACGTAAAAAATATACTTCACTTGTTCCACTGGCTCCACTTTCTCCACCATGATGGATGTCAAGGTCCTTCTTAAAAATGTAGACTTAGAACTTACATTTACTTCTCAGGAGAAAAGTATGGACAATCTTTTTCTGACTCAGGATATTCAGATGGTGAGGGCAGCCTCATGGAGGCATTGGTCTCCATCCAAACTGGCTTGATTTAGGTCAGTTTCAGGGATATATATATATATATATATATATATATAGAGAGAGAGAGAGAGAGAGAGAGAGAGAGAGAGAGAAAGAGACTTGTTTGAGGGAGGACCCACCTCCCTATGGATCTGAGGGGTGAGGCCCTTGATTACAAGTAGTATGAAATATAGTTGCCTAATCTCCCCGTCATGGGATGTTATTTTGGATGCTTTCTTCGAGGCCCAGACAATCCTGGCCAAATATTCAGGAAACCCTGACATTCCTGATTATTATCCTTTTCCCTTCCCGAATGCCAAGCCTTGCTCTCTTGTCCCAAGTCACAGTGGGTAAGATAACAGGATGAAGGAATAAAAATACTCCAGCTTTATTTACATAACCTACACCCCAGGGCCTCTCCAGATAAACTATTAAAAAAAAAAAAAAGATGAAACTAGCCAAGCACAAGCTTGGACATACAGGAAGTATCAGTAGGCAGGAAAAAGCCTTGGATGGGGTCTGTGATTCTGTGACTTTTGGTTTGATTAATTCTTAGCCAATCCAACCCATATCTTCCCCCTTTCTAGATGTAAATATTGCCTCACATCTATCCAGATTCTTTACATAATAAGGAAGTTCTTTCCTCTCCTAATCCTTTAGTTTGGTTCTATAGACCTCCTTTCTGGTCCTCAAATCTGTAAACACTTCTTCCTGTCATTACTTCCTTCCAGGTCTGACCCATTGAACCATCACAAACACCTTTTTTCTCCAGATTTTCTGTACCATCAGGATGCTATTTCTGGTTTCCCAACTTTCCCCCTTAAAATATAAACTCTTTGAGGCACAGGGACAGTTTCTATTTTTCACCCCAATATCTCCCAGCACTTAGGACGGTTTCTGGATACCAGCAGGTACTTCATAGAGACCCACTGATTGTTTCCATGTTTAGGTCATGTGGGGAGACCTCCCGCCTCCTCCATGAAGGCAACACCTACTTCTCTATCCTGCATAGAACTTCCCTTTATTTTGTTTCTCATAGCAATGACAGGAAGCCCTGTAATTTGCAATTTCAACATTTGTGTTTTCCAGAGTCCAAGCTTCTGAGGCACAGGGGGCTGCCAGCATTATCAGGGTTTTACACTTCAAACTTGTCAAGGACCCTCTACCCTAATCATGGGCTTCTTATACTCCAAAACCCTCAAAAGAAAATTCTAGCATCTTACCATATAATGTATTTTTGATGGAAGAGCTTTTAGAATAGTGGTATCAGTCTTAAATAGAACTGGATACCTGTGGGCTGCGTATTAACTCAGAAAGCTAAATATTAGGAGAAAATGACAAACATTGGAAGGAATATGGAAAAATTGGGAAACTTATACACTGTTGGTGGAATTATGAAGTGATCCAACCATTTTGGAGAGCAATCTGGAATTATTCCCAAAAAGTTATAAAACTATTTATACCCTTTGACTCAACAATACCACTAGTAGGCTTATTTCTCAGAGTGATCAGGGGAAAAAGAAAAAAAAAAAACCTTTATGTTCCCAAACATTTATAGCAGCTTTTTTTTTTTTTTTTTTTTTTTTTTTTTGTGGTGACAAAGAATTGGAAACGAGAGAATGCCCTCCAATGGGGGAATTTTTGAACAAATTGTCATAAAGTTGTGGTTTGTTCTTGTTTTTGATAAGAGGACCATAACATTAGGGAAGTGATTCCATGACATGCAAGTCAATTGGATTTCACTGAGGGAGGACTGTTCAAAGTCCCCTGCCTCACTTTCCCCTCCAGAGCCATCTGGGTCTAGTGGCAAGATATAAATCAAAACAATTGGAAATGGCCCTGACTGAAATGGGAGACTTTGGACTGTTAAAACTAAGGTCTTCAATAGATCTTAGTTTGACTGAGACTATAACAATTTTAGTGATTCAAGTAGCAATTGAGGCAAAGCATTTCTTCTTTCACTTAGTCAAAAAAATTTAAATGAATGAATCGAGATAGGGAAAACCCTCAGGCTTTCTGGCCAAAGCAGAATCCAGCAAGTTATAAAAAAAAAAGAAAAGTTTTAAGAACAGCCAGATGAGGAAGTATGAGGAAAAAGAGGAGGACAAAGAACAGATTAATGACCATATTGCCAGAGGGCATGGGGAGTTAAGTGATGTTGAAGAGCGTGGTGATTCTTGATCTCACAAGGCAGCTTCAACACCACCTAAACCGGAGCAGGTTCTTGACATGCCCCCATCAACTTCACCTTCCCCGTTGGAGGGAGGAGGAAGAGTGGGAGGGACAGTGATACCACTAGCACCTCCCCCCCACATTCACCCCCTCCTATGTATGACTAGATTACAAATAGCCTGTGCATTATTGCTATGTGCTTGTATAATACCTCCCATGCTGATGGATTTGTGCATACCTGTTTCTTATAAGAGCCTTCAGCTCAGAAACCCACTAGCAATCCCCACTTTCCTTTGGAGCTTTTCATCTCCCTTCCTGAGATGTCAGGGAGGGCATGATCATCTCCTTTTTAGTGCTTTCACCTCCCTTCCTGAGAAGTCAGGGAGGAGTGTGATTGCTTCCTTTTTGGGGTTCTCACCTCCCTGAGAAGTCAGGGATGATGTGACCACCCGTGTTCTAAAACAAAAGAAAGTGGGAGATGTAAAGGGCTGAAACTCTGAGTTGATGCACTAAGGTCAGGCAACTGAGCACTTAAGGCTAATTACTTATTGGACAATACTCTATTAGCATATGCTTGGAAAATGGCCCTTCCCACTATTCTGTGCTGACTCGATCTTTTGGTGTATACAGATAATTGTAGGGGGGATTAGGGGATGGAGTAAGACAAGCCAGGATCACTTTAACAATGGACGAGGAGAAGGGAGATTGTAGCCGAGCTTGTGTCCATCCCCTTCACTTCTCCCCTTAAAGACTAAGAATAAAGACCAAGGACTTTTGCTTATCCTGACTCCGGCTGATTCTGGCATCCAGGTTGCTAATCTGGACTTCACACCTCATGACCTGTTATCACCCTGCCTTTGTAGTTTTAGTTTCTACTCTTACTCTCTGTGTTTGCTATATACTTCCATACTGAACCGTTCATGATGGTTTGGTTGAGAAAGATCAGCAGCCCCACCTTCACTTCTACCACTACCATCATTATCCCTCACTTCCCACTTCCTTCACACACACAATCCAGCTGAGCTCAGTGGGCTGGCTAGTCACAGAAGGCATGTTCAACCTCTGGAGCATCAAAAAGAAACCTGTATTATTATAATATGAAAGCCATCAAGATGAGCTGGTGGTAGTGGAAGAGGAGACAAAAGCTCTTTCAGCCAACAGGGATTTATAGAGTAGGTTCCTATTAGAGAAGATTCCTGAGATAAACCTTGAATGATGCTTGATGCAGGATCAGTTTGGTAAGTGAAGTTGCCTCCATTTGGGTTTCAGGCTTGTTTTTCAAAGTGGGGCAATCCCACTCCTCAACAAAGACATTTTTCTGTATATATATATATATATATATATATATATATATATATATATAAACAAAGTGCCTCAATTGGTTCTTTTTATAGATGAGGGAACCAAGACCTAAAGTCTCCTGTATCAGATCTGGTATAGCAAAACCTCCTGACTCTAGAATAATTCCTCAATACTGCTTCTGAAAAGATATTGTCCCTTCTCACCTTCTCACCTATTCTGACTCAGCGGATTATCATTGAAGGAGTTGGGAAAGAGTTCTGGGGAAAAGAAATTGAAATCTAGAATTATCCTGGGGCTCTGCCTCTAGACAGTTCGGTCCTATTGCCATTACCATAATAAAGGATTAGATTGAGCCATAGGGTTACTAGAGCTGAAGAAGGTAGGCTAACTTCTGGGACAGCTTCTTTGGCTGGGGAACTTTCAAAATCCATTTTTGGGAAATTTCCAAGGAAACCTGGCAGTTATCCCATCTCTTCTCCTGGAGTCAGGTAAACAATGCCAGACAACAGCACCAAATTCTCTCTTTGAAGAGAATTTCCAGGGCCTAACTAGCCCCTGCCCCAGGAAGCTCAAAGGCATTCCATGGGAAACAAAGGTCACAGGTCTTCCTCTTTCACTGACAGAGTTAGGGTCAGTAAGAGAAATGAGGCCTCTCAAGACTATATGTAATATAGGAAATCAATTGCAAACTGGGTAAAGTGCTGGCTAGTTCACCAGGTTACCCTGGCTTTCACAATCTGAACTCCTTGATCTGTTTTACCAACTACCAGAAAGTTTCCCTGGAAATGTTCTAAGATTGGATTTTGCAAGTCCCATTTTCCCAGAATCTGGGGCTTTGAATACCAAGGAGGCTGTACCAGGGGTCCAGAGTTTGCCATCTCTCAACCTGTCACTATTCAACAGGGAATCATGAGCAAGCCTGGACCTGCCCAAGGCCAGATTCTCTAACCAAGCAGAAAATTAGCTTAAAGGTAATGTGAAAGAAATGTAGTAGGATTTTTTCCTTCTTTTTATTTCTACTGAGACCTAAGCCTTTCCAAGGAGAAATAAGGATATGGCCTTAGGGATAGGATTAGAACTGAAAGTTGGAGATAATTTTTTTTAATTCATCCTGATTCAGAAAAAAACTCAACAGAGTAGACCAGGTCAAATAGAATAAATATAAATGTAAAGTTCAAACTTCAATTTATGTAAAAACAACATGCCTACTATCTACTACTCTATGTACTGAATCTTGTTTATATATATATATATATATATATATATATATATATATACAGAAAAATGTCTTTGTTGAGGAGTGGGATTGCCCCACTTTGAAAAACAAGCCTGAAACCCAAATGGAGGCAACTTCACTTACCAAACTGATCCTGCATCAAGCATCATTCAAGGTTTATCTCAGGAATCTTCTCTAATAGGAACCTACTCTATAAATCCCTGTTGGCTGAAAGAGCTTTTGTCTCCTCTTCCACTACCACCAGCTCATCTTGATGGCTTTCATATTATAATAATACAGGTTTCTTTTTGATGCTCCAGAGGTTGAACATGCCTTCTGTGACTAGCCAGCCCACTGAGCTCAGCTGGATTGTGTGTGTGAAGGAAGTGGGAAGTGAGGGATAATGATGGTAGTGGTAGAAGTGAAGGTGGGGCTGCTGATCTTTCTCAACTCCTTCTTTATCTTGGACAGGGAGCAGAGGAATCAAGAGAGTCCTAGGTAAAGCCAGGCCACGCCAGGTAGAGAAAATAATAAAAAAAAAAAAAAAATTCCTTCTTTTTTTAAATATATTTTTAAAATTTTATTTTTATTTTTTATTGTCACTTTTTATTGACAAAACATATGCATGGGTAATTTTTCAACATTGACCCTTGCAAAAATTTCTGTTTCAACTTTTCCCCTCCTTCGCTCCACCCCCTACCCTAGGTGGCAGGTAGTCCTATGTTAAATATATTATATTATACATTAAATACAATATATGTATACATATTTATACAGTTTTCTCGCTACTCAAGAAAAATCAGATTTAGAAAGAAGGTAAAAATAATCTGGGAAGAAAAATAAAAATGCAAGCAAACAATAACAAAAAGAGTACAAATGCTATGTTGTGGTCCGTACTATTTCCCAGAGATCTTTCTCTAGGTGTAGCTGGTTCTGTTCCTTACTGATCAATTAGAACTAATTTGGATCCTCTCATCATTGAAGAGAACCACTTCCATCAGAATTGATCCTCATATAGTATTGTTGTTGAAGAGTATAATGATCTCCTGGTTCAGCATCAGTTCATGTAAGTCTCTCCAAGCCTCTCTTGTATTCATCCTACTGGTCATTTCTTACAGAGAAAAACAATGAATTTTTAAAATGACTCTTAAGTTTTTCCCAATCCTTCCTGTTGCCATTTCACTGGGAAGTAAACTGAGGCCCAGAAAGAAAAGAGAACCTGCCCCTAATCCCATAGAAAGCTAGTACTAAGAACAGTATATATAGGATCATTGCTCTAGTAGTCCAAGTAGTCCAACCCCCTTATTTTACAAATGAAGAATTTAAAAACCAAGGCCTTAAATGACTTGTCCAAGATTACACAGAGAGTAATTATCAGAAGTGGGATTTGAATTCAGGTTCTCTAAATCCACAATCAGAGTTCTTTCTACTATGTCATTCTATTACTCAAATTCCCTTCTCCTAATTCAAACTCAAGTTTCTCATTCCTAGTGAATTTGCCATTCTGCCATTATCTTTTTTTTCCCAATAGCATTTTTTCCAAATATATACAAAAATAGTTTTCAACATTCACCTCTGCAAAACCTTGTGTTCCACATTTTTTTCCCTTCCTCCTCCTACTCCTTCCTCAAGACAGCAAGCAATTTGATTTAGATTAAACCTGTGCAATTCTTCTAAACATATTTCCATATTCAGCATGCTATGCAAGAAAAATCTGATCAAAAGTCTACCATTATCCTTTAACTATTATTGCTTGACCCTGATAGTTCAAAAATTAATTATATTATGTTCAGTTCTGTTCTTTGTCCCCTCTGAAAGACAAGATATCTTTCTTCCCAAGACTTTGAGAAAGGTCAAGACCTAAATCTGACCTTCATTTTTTCTCTCCAAAATGTAGCAGAACACAAGGCTGGACACATAATAGGTTTAACTTTTAAAAAGTATTCTTCATTCATTCATTCAATAAAGATTCCAGAACTTGTCTTGGGGCTGTGACAGCTAGGATAGTGGTATTAGAGATAATCATATGAAACATATTCCCTCAAGGAAAATCTGTAGTATAAAATGGGACATGTATAATTACAGTATAAGAGACATCAAGATGAGCTGGTGATGGAGGAAGATGAGACAAAAATCCTTTCTGCTAAGAGGGAATTAATTATAGAGCAATGTCCTAGAAGAGATGATGCTTGAGATGAATCTTGAATGATGCTTGATGCAGGATAACTAGGAAAGAATGTTGAAATAATGTTATTCAATCTCTCTTCTTTGTCTCCTTTTTTCCTCTCTCTCCAAATCTACCTATCCCCTGCTGCCCATAGCTCCTGCCTTCTACCTCCTTACCCTTATCTTTAGGACCAAATTACCCCCTCACATAGTCAGTTTTCCCCAGCAAGGCTCTGCTTGAAGTTTCTGTTGTGAGTCCAAATAAGTGATAACCAATGCCAAAAGAAATGTAAATTAGTAAATAACATAGTGTTTGTCCCTTGGGAATTTGAGGGGCACATTGAAAGAGAGAAGCCCTAGATTGATGATGCTGGAGCTAAAAGGATTGTTTTTAAAATTCCAGGCATTTTGACAAGTTGGTGGGACAGATATTTGATCTTTGGAATTCATGATAATTTCCCCCTCACTGACTTAGAGAATCACCAAATTTGAAGGTTACAGGGATCCAAAAGGATTCTCACTACTAACATATCAGGAGTTATTAGGTTCTACTTTAAGAGCTCCAAGAAGAAGGAAGCTACCACCTCTTGAGGCAGCTCATTCCACTTGGACAGCTCAAGTTGTTAGGGTGTCCTTCCCGACATCAAGCCTAAATTAGTTTTGTTCTTGAAGCCAAAGAGGACAATCCCAATCCCTGACAGGAGATAGCTATTATGTCCCTTTCTCCTTCTCTTTTTCATGTTAAATAAGAAGACCTGACTTCAAATCCAGGCTCAGACACTGACTAGCTATGCTCCCCTACGCAATTGAGTAGCAATTGAAGAGGGTGAAAACATAGCAAAACAAGAAGGAATAAAAAAAGAATAATCAGAACTTATTATATGCAGTTATTTGCTAACAAAGCTGAGAACATAAAAGAAATAGAGTATCTTCAAAAATATAAAATACTCATACTATCAGAAGATGAATTAGAGATAGTAAATAACCTAATTTCAAAAAAGGAAATCTATCTAGCTAAAAAGGGACTATTAAAGGAAAACAAAATAAAGCAAAACTCTTGATCCAGGTAGACTCACATGAGAAATCTATCAAACTTTTAGAGAACAGTTTATACTCATACTTCACAAATTATTCTCAAAAACTAGTAAGGATATCCTACCAGAATTCTTTTATGAGATAAATATATGCTTAAACTATGGAAAGATAAAACACAAAGAAAACTATGTCAAAATCATTAATGAATATTGATTCAATAATTTTAAACAAAATTCCACCATATTACCATGATTTATCCAAGAAATCATTTGTTATAACTAGGAAGGCAAAGATGTTTCAACATTAGGAAAACTATCAACATAGTTAATCATGTTAAAAACCAAGACATCCAAAACCATGATCATCTCAATAGATATAGAAAAGCCTTTCATCCTGGAATACTAATGCATTGTTGGTAGAGTTGTAAAATGATCCAACTATTGTGGAGAGCAATTTGGGACTATGCCCAAAAGGCTATAAGTGTGCATACCTTTGATCCAGCAGTATCTTTACTCAGTCTACATACCAAAGAGATCACAAAAGAAGGAAAAGAACCCGCAAATGCAAAGATGTTTGTAGTAGTCCTTTTTGGAGTGGCAAGGAACTAGAAATTGAGTGTACGACTCTCAGTTGGGGAATGATTGAATAAGTTATGGTATATGAATGTAATGGAATATTATTGTTCAACTGATTCCAGAAAAAACCTGGAAAGATTTATATGAACTGACATTGAATGAAGTGAGCAGAACCAAAAGAACATTGTATACAGCAACAATAAGAGTGTTACAAAGAGCAACAATAGTGTGATGATAGCTGTGATGGACTTAGATCTTTTCAATAATGAGGTAATTCAAGACAATTCCAATACACTTGTGATGGAAAAAGCCATCCACATCCAGAAAGAGAACTATGAAGACTGAATATAGATCAAAACATTGTATTTTTACCCTTTGTTGTTGTTTTTGTTTGCTTGCTTGTTTTTCCCCTTTCTCTTGTTTTTTTTTTTTTTCATTTTTGATTTTATTTTTCCTGTTTTGCTCAGGATGGAAATATGGAAATATGTTTAGAAAAATTGCACACATTTAACTTATATCAGATTGCTTGCTGTCTTAGAGAAGGGAGAAGAGGGAGGAGAGGAAGAAAAATCTGGAACACAAGATTTTGGGAAGGCAAATGTTGAAAACTATCTTTGCATGTATTTGGAAAAATAAAATATCATTTTAAAAAAAGAAAAGAAAAAGCCTTTCACAAAGCACAGCACTTTTCTTAAACTAAAACTAAGCATAGAGGTATTTTTCTTAATATCATAAAATTTCTATCCAAAACCAAAAGCAAATACCATATGGAAGGGAGATGCACTAGAACATTTTCTAATTTATATAAAAATGAAGCAAACATATGCATTCTCTTCATTATTATTTGATT
Source organism: Sarcophilus harrisii (assembly GCF_902635505.1). Classification (NCBI taxonomy): domain Eukaryota; kingdom Metazoa; phylum Chordata; class Mammalia; order Dasyuromorphia; family Dasyuridae; genus Sarcophilus; species Sarcophilus harrisii. The sequence goes on from NC_045427.1 coordinate 355,975,136, forward strand.
TAGTTCTGAAAATACAAGCAAAAGTAATAAGACAAGAAAAAGAAGTAAAGGCATAAAGATAGATGAAGAGGAAACTATCCTAACTTGCTGATGACTTGTTAATTTATTTGTAAAATATTATGGAATCAGCATTGATTCTGACTAAGCCAATTAACAGTTTCAGCAAAGTTGTAGGCTGCAAAAAACATTCTCAAAAATCAACAGTATTTCTATGTAATAATGACAAAATATAAGAAGAATAATAGAAAAGGAAACTGCATTCCAAATGATTATAAAGTTATTAAATATCTAGAGTTCATTAGCTTACCAAAGTACACAAAAGGCTTGTGTAGATTCAATTGCAAAACATTCCTTAAAGAAATTAAAAAAAAAAAACTTAATAACTGGAGGAATATTCAGTGCTTGTGGCTAGGCCATTACAAATAATAAAAGTGATAATATCACCAAAATTAATGTTCACTTTTAAAGCTGTCAATTAAATTACCAAAGGGATAATTTATAGAACTTAATAAAATAGTAACAAAATTCATTTGGAAAAAGAGAAGATCTAGAATATCAAGAGAAATAATGATAACAAGATGGAATAGCACTTTCATACCTCAACCTATATTTGAAAACAATAGTCATCAAATTTGTTGAAAAATAGAGGGATAGATCAATGAAACAGATAAGGGAGAATCAGAAGCAATAAAATCCAGTAATTTAGAATTACCTAAGGAAAAAAAAACTGATAAAAACTATTAAAAAAAAAAACCTGGAAAGTGGTCTGATAAAAATTAGGTTTACATCAATATTTCACACATACTCCCAAATATTCTACAATAATGGATACATAACCCTACTAATAAAGGTTACACTATTTAAAAAAGTAGAAGACAAACAAATCATAACAATCAATTGTTCAATAAACATTAATTGTCTTCTTTGAAGAGTTATAAAAAAAGTGGCAAGATAGTCCCTACCCTCAAGGAGCTTACAATCTGATGAGAGAGACAACATGGAAACAAATATAAGGCATGTAATATACTGAATAAATAGGAATTAATTAACAGGAGGTACGTACTGAATTAAGAGGGGTTGGGAAAGGCTTTCTATAGAAGGTCAGATTTTATTTGAGACTTAAGGAAATCCAAGATGGTGGAGTGAAGCCAGGAAGATGCTCAAGCTTTCCCAGTTTCCCCCCCCCAAAACCACACGAAACCAAGCTTCTGAACAGAGTCTGATGGAATGAAACACTCTCTAGCTCAAGACAGATTGGAAGAACTTCAAGAAAGGTTAGTCTCACTGGGGTGAAAGAAGTGTTCAGCCCAACTCAAAAGGTGTCTAAGAAAGCCAGTGAGAGGGTCTTAATCACAGCAGATCAGCATCTGAGACCATTGGTTCTGGCTCAGTAGCAGAGCATATAGTGGGGCAGCCTCCAGTCCCACCACAGAAATTGCAAGCCTGGGAAACCAGGCTGGGAACAAAACACAAAACACAAAACACAAAGGGTGCCTGTGCTCAAAGCCAAGGCTCTGAGTGGCACAAGAAGCTTGGGACTGCCTCCAGCCTGACTAGAAAAGTCACAAAATGGGATAAAAGAAAGAGAGGAAATGAGCAAGAAACAGAAAAGAACCTTAACCATAGAAAGCTACTATGGTGACAGGAAAGACCAAAACACCAACTCAGAAGATGACAAAATACCCACATGGGAAATCTCAGAGGTTGCTATAAATTGGCCAAAGGAGAAATCCTATTGACAATATGTTACAATGCATAATATACTTGGGCTCTGTCTCTTAACCTTTGCATTGATATCCTCCAGTGCAAAATGATAGGTAGATGGCACAGTGGATAGAGTATCAGACCCAGGTCAGGAGGATGAATTTAAATCTGGACTCAGACACCTACTAGCTTCAGTTTCCTCAGCTGTAAAATAAGGAGAATAATAGGACCTACCTCCTAGAGTTATTGTGAGGAAGCGTTGATAAAGGATTTTAAAAAGCAAATAAGAGAGGTAGAAGAAAAATTGGGGAAAGAAATGAGAGGTATTCAAAACAGAGTCAACAGCTTGGAAAAGGAAGGGCAAAAATTGACTGAAGAAAACAATTCCTTAAAAAAAATGCAATGGGACAAATGCAAAAAAAATTCACTGAAGTAATCAATTCCTTTAAAAACACAATTAAATCTTAAGGAAGCCAGAGAAATCAGCAGTTGGAGAAGGGGAAGGAGAGCATTCCAGTAATGGAGGAAATGCAAAAAAAAAAAAAAAAAAAAAAAAAAAAAAATTCCTGGAGCCAAGAGATTAAATGTCTTGTTTGTGGAACAAAGAGGAGATCAACTTCTCTGAATTGAAGAGTATATGTTGGGGATAAAATGTAAGAAGACAGGAAAGGTAGGGGGCTATATAA